>NC_088375.1:209697500-210440000 GCF_037993035.2 Macaca fascicularis
ACCGGGACCCAAGGGCAATGGTAGCACAAGACCGAGCTCTGACTGCTTTCTCTGCAACAACCAGCAAAGAAAAAGTATTATGGCTTGACTACTATTACTAAACTTGGGTCAGCCTGGGCAACATGGTGAGATCTCCTTTCTACAAAAAATTTTAAAAATTAGCCAGACATAGCGGCATGCGCCTGTAGTCCCGGCTACACAGGAGGGTGAGGTGGGAGGAAAACCTGAGCCCGGGGAAGTGGAGTCTACAGTTAGGTGTGATCACGCCACTACACTCCCGCCTGGCCAACACAGTGAGATCCTATCTCAAAAAAAAATTGTGTAGGAGAAAGGATGGTAAATAGCTGTGACAGATGTTTCACGTATAGCATTTACTGAATTTGTGGGATATTCCTTCTGAAATAGAAGGTCAACTAATTGATCTTTCTCCCATGGGCATCTGGAGGAGGAGGGTTCTCTTCCACGTATTTTTTTCTGCTAGGCACAATGGCCAGAATGTCATAACAAATGGATATGGATGCCAGCCAGGCAACAGCAATAGTATGCTTCCCAAAGTAGCCTGGGGGCTGTGAAACCTCAAGAGTTTCTATTAGTAGAACCCAGATATACCTCGCTTAGTTTAACTGTCAATCAGAAAATTAAAACAAATTAATAATCTAGTTCATACCATTTATAATGCTAGAAAGCCTCCTTCCTAGAATAAATGGATTGCCTAAAGGACTGCCTAAAGCAAGCCAGAGGAAGAGGAATATAACTTACTAGAAGGGGAGAGTTTCAATTGCCCTCTTGAGTTACATACACACAAAAAAGCTCCAGTTTAGATCTCTGTTTCCAAATTAAAGATCTGAGGTGAAAGGAACATATTTGTGTTTGCCTAACATAAGCCACATAAAATCCAGTAAAATTAAGTCTGAGCCAGTCAACATAATAAAACAATGTTATTCTTTTATGGCCGGGCGCAGTGGCTCACATCTGTAATCCCAGCACTTTGGGAGGCCGAAGTGGGTGGATCACCTGAGGTCAGGAGTTTGAGACCAGCCTGGCCAACATGGTGAAATCCTGTCTCTATTAAAAATACAAAACAATTAGCTGGGTGTGGTGGCAAGCACCTGTAATCCCAGTTAGTTGGGAGGTTGAGGCAGGAGAATCACTTGGAGCCAGGAGGCGGAGGTTGCAGTGAGCCGAGATCGTGCCAGCCTGGGCGACAGAGCAAGACTTCATCTCAAAAAAAAAAAAAAAAATTTCATTTAATTAAAATGAGAAAAGGAACATTCCTAATTAAACTCCGTGACTAACACTGTGTTTGTCCATAGATATTTGTGAAAGAAATTGCTTTTCAAACCTAACTTTCCCAGAGTTATCTAGGATAATTCATATTTTAAAAACAAACAGAAAAACAAAACAAGCACAAAGTAATAAGGACAACTTTCTCACCCCTCTCCTGCAATGTGTATCTGTTTGACAGAGATTTGCATGAACAAGCACAAACTCTTCTTTTTGTGTTTTTGCCAAAAGAACTTTGGACATGCAAAGAGAAAAGGACAAGGACCAAAGAAGTGCCCTTCAACACTACTAGAAGAATCAAGTTACAGGTCAATTTGTCACATGTGGGAAGTAATCACTGTCACTCCTTATTCAGAACACTGGAAGTAGCTGAAGTCAATGCTTCAACACAATAACACAAGGTGGCCAACAAACTCATGTAAAACACCACATGTCACTAGTCACAGTATCTGATTACAAACAATCCCTACAGGCCCATATGGGAGTATGTCGAGAGTACGTCAAGTTTACTGGAAAGTGTTAGGACACAGCATGCGCACTTACCTTACCAGTGCGTCTGGTTTGCTTAGCTGGTTATTAGGAATACAGTTTTCCATTAAGTCCTTGTGTGTACTTGGGCTCTTGCTAGTGCATTTCTGCTTCTTCTCATTTTTACTAGATGAGGAAGGAATGCTCCCATTTGTGGCGCTATGACTTCGAGGTGAGGAGTTCACAACTCCACTGGCATTTTTGTAATTTTTTGAGGAAGCAGTGCATGAGTCCTCTTTCAAGAGATTTTCTGTACTTCCCACAAGATCATTATTTAATCTTTTACTATTGATATGGTTTTCCATATACTCAATCTCTTGTATTTTAGAGTCTACAGGTTGTAGAATATTGTTGTTATTTATTCCAAGGTTGTGTTTTTTGGCATCCTTGTCCTTTTCTTTTCCTTTTTCTCGGTATTCTATCTCTGGCAAAGTTGTGGAGAGTTTTTTGTTGGCTGGGATACCTCCGTTGTGGTGTATAAGGATCGAAGAATCCATATCAGGTAATCCTTTGGCTGCCACAATACCAAAAACAAACCAACAAACAAAAAGCCCACACCGGAGTATTTAGTTTTTTAACAACACAGATTAATTCAACAAACTATTATCTACACTTAAGAAATTCACATTAGTTTGCACACTCATTTAGAAGTAATAACCACAGTACATTACGCTAATCAAGAAGCAAATCCTCATAATTTACTAGAAGATGTAGGAAGAAAAACAGAAGAAAATCCAAATACCTTTAAGAAACTCCACATTTAGAAAATCGCTAGTCTTGAAAACAAGATCAGGGTTTTATAATTAGGGCACACTTTGTGTATTAGTCAAATCAAACTCGCCTATCATTGAGGTGAGAGGACAAAGGCAGATCCTAAGAAGTCATATTTTTTAAGTACCTGGAGTAAATGAACTGCTAATAACTTTACTGAAAAGAAAGAGGTTAAATGAAACAAAAGAAGAGGAATAATTTTAGGATACAGGACATCTATCCTTTTTCTGGACTCTAGTGTTGAGGTAATAAGGAAGTCTGTATCCTTCACCAGATCACTCAGAAAGAATTTTGTGTTTCGGGTCTACACATTCCAATTTATTAAAATCTACTTGAAGAGATATTTTTGTACCACATCAGACAAAAAGATAATTTTGAAATATATAAAAACACGACCTCAAACTTTCAACTCTCAAACCAATGGAAACCAGTTACTGCCAATTATCTATTTCTATTGGTCAAATGCCCATGAGAGAGATTCCATCAGAAATGGTTCAATTTAAAATCTGCATTACATTATACGAAGCATTTAGAATACGACCTATCCATCTTGGCTCTATTCAGAAGACATCTGGCTTCTAAAGTTCAATTCTACATGTCTACATCTCCATTGTGCTTATACTTTGGTTCTTGACTTGCTTCAATTACCAATTCACATAGTTCCATACTATTTTGTTGCTAAGAATATATATTTTATTTTTTTTTATTTTTTGAGACGGAGTCTTGCTCTGTAGCCCGGGCTGGAGTGCAGTGGCCAGATCTCAGCTCACTGCAAGCTCCGCCTCCCGGGTTTACGCCATTCTCCTGCCTCAGCCTCCTGAGTAGCTGGGACTACAGGCGCCCGCCACCTCGCCCGGCTAGTTTTTTGTATTTTTAGTAGAGACGGGGTTTCACCGTGTTAGCCAGGATGGTCTTGATCTCCTGACCTCGTGATCCGCCCGTCTCGGCCTCCCAAAGTGCTGGGATTACAGGCTTGAGCCACCGCGCCCGGCCAAGAATATATATTTTAAAATACGTAAAACAGGCTGGGCAAAATGGCTCATGCCTGTAATCCCTGTACTTTAGGAGGTGGAGGTGGGAAGATTGCTTGAGATCAGGAGTTCGAGACCAGCCTGAACAACACAATGAGACCTCATCTCTACAAAAAAATAATTTTAAAAAATTAGCCAGGCATAGTGGCATGTGCTTATGGTAGCAGCTGTTCAGGAGGCTGAGGAGGGAGCATTACTTTGCTCCCAGGAGTTTGAGGCTGCAGTGTGCCATAACTGTTACCGCTGCACTCCGGCTTAGGCAACAGAGTGAGACCCTCCCTGTCTCAAAAAACTAAATTAAAAAAAAAAATCAGAATTAAAATATAAAAAAGATATAAATATATTTTAAAATAATAAAATAAACATATTTAAACACATAGTCTTCAGACAGTATGTAAAAAACTTCATTCACAATCTGTATTTCATTGACCAAACAAAACAATGACCCTGAGGAGAAACACCATTAGACAGAAAAAATGAAATCCTCGCTACTTTTCCAGAAAAGAAAATTCTTCCAAGAGACAAAATAATGACTAGCCTATTGAGCCAACAGCTTTAGGGTAAAGACCTACCTTCCTCGGCCTCTTTTTCTTGCTTTTGTAGCATCTGTTGCTCTGGAGGGAGAGCTTGTTGAAGAAGTTGCATGTAAAACTCATTCTCTTTTTGTACTTCTTTTTGCTTCCTTAACCGCATTTTGTAGCTTACGTAACTTTTGAAGCCAAAGCCCAAAGTTACCACAGGGTACCCAATACTAGAAAGAAGACAATCCAGCCAGTAATTGCAGGTTTAAAATGAACCATGTGTGTCTCAAGCACATGAGAATACCTATGGCTTAAAATTTAAAGATAAATTCTAATTGATGATGGTAGTTGAGAATAGCATTCACTAGACACACAAATAAATGTAATGTCCACTGTGGAAATCAGAAGCAACTGGCACACAGAACAAAACCCCCAGGAACAACAGGACTGCTAGACCGTAAGAGGACACTTCCCATTAGACTTTGGCATTCTTCAAATTAATTCAAGGAGTCACCACAGTTGACTGTCAGATACAGTGGCTAATCCCTTGAAGAAATACTGAAGAACTACCTTATGCATTAGAACTTAGGCATCTATTTGTACCCTTTTTTTTTTTTTTGAAACGGAGTCTCGCTCTGTTGCCCAGGCTGGAGTGCAGTGGCGCGATCTCGGCTCACTGCAACCTCTTCCTTCAAGGTTCAAGTGAGTCTCCTGCCTCTGCCTCCCGAGTAGCTGGGACTACAGGCCAGCGCCACCATGCCCAGCTAATTTTGTATTTTTAGTAGACAGGGTTTCACCATGTTGGCCAGGATGGTCTCGATCTCTCCACCTGGTGATCCATCCACCTCGGCCTCCCAAAGTGCTGGGATTACAGGTGTGAGCCACCACGCCTGGCCTGTATGCTTTTGAAAACTAAAAGGGTAGAGACTTTATGCATAGCCAAAAGTAAACGTGTTAAAAAAAAAAATCACAAGAACATCATTTGATTTTTAATACTAGAAGGCAGGGTCAAATTCAGGTGACTACTTTAACTTAATCTTCTTGCTGCCTGACGGGTACTGCCACCAGCTATTCCTTGAAGATTGGTTCATAAACACTCTGTCATATATAAATTCTGTCATACATAAATTCAAGAATCATTTAAATAAGTATCTGATATGATCAGTGCCAACATTTGGTTTGTATCACCAAATTAAACCAGCTGTACTTAGAACTCTAATCTCTGGGATAGAAAGTTAAATATTTTCATTGAACTTATCAGCCTGCCTGACAACATTTCAAAGCCTCTGCAAACACTGTCAAGCCCATATAGGTTTCACTAACATGAAAATGTATCAATTTATAATTAGTCTAAATGTGGTCTCACTACAAACTTATGGTGACATGTTTTTTGACCAAGTTCATTTAATTTGTTTGTAAAAAGACTAAAAATACTGGAAACAGTATTTTTTTTTAGTTGATTGCTGTTTATTTTGGTTTCTGCCATAAATATTAGTAAAAATTGGTGTGTTTAGGAGAAACATACATTAGGTGGTAAGTTCCACAATAGATATAAATAACAATCAAGCTCATTTTTCAAAAATGTTTCATGGTTAAGATGAATAATTAATTAATAATATCTTAATATTCATTAGCATGTTATAAAGAGAAATAATATTCATTCAAAAATTATTAATAATATTATCTTACTTTTATAAATAGGCTAAGGAAATTCTGAATTATTTTAAGTTTCATGAAATAGCCATATATTTCATCAAGACCTTCTGGAATCTTTACCTGATTATAATGAACATAGCTAACATTCATCAGACACCTATGTGCTTGGCATTAAGTTGAATACTTTAGATGTATCACTTCAGTTCCTTTTTCCCATGACCCAGAGAGGCAGGTAAGAAAACCATGGCTTAGGGCCGGGCGCGGTGGCTCAAGCCTGTAATCCCAGCACTTTGGGAGGCCGAGACGGGTGGATCACAAGGTCAGGAGATCGAGACCATCCTGGCTAACACGGCAAAACCCCGTCTCTACTAAAAACACAAAAAATTAGCCGGGCAAGGTGGCGGCACCTGTGGTCCCAGCTACTCAGGAGGCTGAGGCAGGAGAATGGCGTAAACCCGGGAGGCGGAGCTTGCAGTGAGCTGAGATCCGGCCACTGCACTCCAGCCTGGGCGACAGAGCGAGACTCCGTCTCAAAAAAAAAAAAAAAAAAAAAAAAAAGCAAGCCATGGCTTAGAGGCAATGACACACACAAGGCAACACAGCTGTCAGGGGACAGAGCTGGGATTCACCCATCTGCCTGAAAAGGGGGCTCATGCTCTTTCCAACCATGCTGTACTGCTTTCTGGGTCCATGTAAACTTTCTAAGAATAAATTTACAGTTGAACTTAACATTCTACAGTGAAATGAATTATAGATAAAGAATATAATACTGGCTGGGTGCGGTGGCTCACGCCTATAATCCCAGCACTTTGGGAGGCCAAGGCAGGTGGATTACTTGAGGTCAGGAGTTCGAGACCAGCCTGGCTAATATGATGAAACCCTGTCTCTACTAAAAATACAAAAATTAGCCAGGCATGGTAGCATGCGCCTGTAATCCCAGCTACTTGGGAGACTGAGGCAGGAAAATCGCTTGAAGCCGGGAGGCAGAGGTTGCATAACCAAGATCATGCCACTGTATTCCAGCCAGGGTGACAGAGCAGGACTCCGTCTAAAAAAAAAAAATATATATATATACACACACACACACACACACACACATATATACACACACACACACACACATCACACAATTTATGTAATACTTACCAGTGAGCAGCAAATGGACGACAAAGGTCTACATGAAAGTTTTTGAGATCTTTAAATCTAATGGCTGCTTCAATATAAACAAAGAGGATCCAGAGAGACACTGTAGGCAAACACACTCCCCTTTCTGTGGGAAAGCAGCAGAGAGGCAAGCATGAATGAATGATACAGTAACTAACAGATGGATTGTTTGGGAGACTAATTCAACAACAGTAACTTTCATTAAGATCTTCACCTAAACTAAATTAAAAGGCAAACTGATCCAAACGGAAAGCTTTTATATGACAAATGATTCCACAGAATCACTGACAAAAATAAAAGACAAACATCCTGGCAAAAAATATTTACAATGTATGTAAAACAAAGGATTCATAGCCCTGACATACAAAGAGCTCCCACAAATCAATAAAAGGTAACTGAAGAAAATAATTTACAAGTCGCAAAATAAGAACTATAGATGGCTAAAAAACATACAAAAAGATGTTAACTATTGATTAGAGAAATACAAATTAAAACAATCAGATTCCATTTTCTTAACTATTAGATAAAATTTTTAAAGACAGATAATAGCATAGGGAGGGTATGGGGAAAGGTTCATTTTCATACTTGGCAATAATATAAATTGAGGCAACTATTTTAGATGACAATTTGGCATTTAAATGTAAATACTTGTAGCTTTCCATTACCCAGAAATTCCACTTCGTTTTTTTTTTTTTGAGACTGAGTCTCGCTCTGTTGCCCAGGCTGGAGTGCAGTGGCGCGATCTCGGCTCACTGTAAGCTCTGCCTCTCGGGTTCAAGCAATTCTCCTGCCTCAACCTCACGAATAGCTGGGACTACAGGCGCCTGCCACCGCGACCCGCTAATTTTTTGTATTTTTAGTAGAGAGGGGGTTTCACCGTGTTAGCCAGGATGGTCTTGATCTGCTGACCTCGTGATCCGCCCGCCTCGGCCTCCCAAAGTGCTGGGATTACAGGTGTGAGCCACCACACCCGGCCCAGAAATTCCACTTCTAAGAATCTACCCTATAGAAACATAAAAGAGCCTTAAGATAAATACATAAAAAATATTCACTGGGCTGGGTGTGGTGGTTCACGCCTTTAATCCCAGCACTCTGGGAGGCCTAGGAGGGCGATCTCCTGAGGTTGGGAGTTGAAGACCAGCCTGGCCAACATGGCAAAACCCCGTTTCTACTAAAAATACAAAAATTAGCTGGGCATGGTGGCAGGTGCCTGTAATCCCAGCCACTTGGGAGGCTAAGGCAGGAGAATAGCTTGAACCTGGGAGGCAGAGGTTACAGTGAGCTGAGATGGCACCACTGTACTCCAGCCTAGTCAACAAGAACGAAACTCCATCTCAAATTAATTAATTAATTAATTAATTCACTGTAGGGCCAGGCATGGTGGCTCATGCTTGTAATCCCAGCACTTTGGGAGGCCGAGGTGGGCAGATCACGAGGTCAGGAGTTCAAGACCAGCCTAACATGGTGAAATCCTATCTCTACTAAAATACAAAAATTAGCTGGGCATGGTGGCACACACTTATAATTCCAGTTACTCAGGAGGCTGAGGCAGAGGATTTGCTTGAACCCAGGAGGTGGAGGTTGCAGTGAGCCGAGACTGCGCCACTGGACTCCAGCCTGGGTAACAGAGCGAGACTTTGCCTCAAAAAAAAAAAAAAAAAAAAAAAAAATTCAACATAATATTATTTGCAAAAGCAAAAATTTATAATTTAAATGTTCATCAACAGGAAACTTTATGATAAATCTATATAATGAAATATGTTGAAGGTTTCCTAAAGAATGAGGAAGATCTGCACTGTCATGGAATGACATAAAAAAAATAAAATCCGGCCGGGCTTGGTGGCTCAAGCCTGTAATCCCAGCACTTTGGGAGGCCAAGACGGGCGGATCACGAGGTCAGGAGATCGAGACCATCCTGGCTAACATGGTGAAACCCCATCTCTACTAAAAAATACAAAAAACTAGCCGGGCAAGGTGGCGGGCGCCTGTAGTCCCAGCTACTCGGGAGGCTGAGGCAGGAGAATGGCGTGAACTCAGGAGGCGGAGCTTGCAGTGAGCTGAGATCCGGCCATTGGACTCCAGCCTGGGCGACAGAGCAAGACTCCGTCTCAAAAAAAATAAAATAAAATAAAATCCATAAGTAAGAACAAGTTGTAGGACAAAGAAATGTTTCTGGCACTTAAGTACTGTTCAAAAAATTTTTATCTTTTTTTTTTTTTTTTTGAGACAGAGCCTCGCTCTGTCACCCGGGCTGGAGTGCAGTGGCCAGATCTCAGCTCACTGCAAGCTCCGCCTCCCGGGTTCACGCCATTCTCCTGCCTCAGCCTTCCGAGTAGCTAGGACTACAGGCGCCCACCACCTCGCCCGGCTAGCTTTTTGTATTTTTTAGTAGAGACGGGGTTTCATCGTGTTAGCCAGGATGGTCTCGATCTCCTGACCTTGTGATCCGCCCGTCTCAGCCTCCCAAAGTGCTGGGATTACAGGCTTGAGCCACCGCGCCCGGCCTTCAAAAAATTTTTTTCTAAAGCACAAACTCATATTCCTTTTGTAATTAAAAACAATTTTCATGGGAGGAAAAAGCAACTTGCAACAAAATAAAATGCAAATAAAGGCAAATGTCCATTGGCTTTTGGAATCAAAATCTGCAGGCTAGGTCCATCTATATCAGGACATGACTAATGATGGGGTATTTATGAAAGTGGACTACATGGGCACGAGCAGGAAAAAATTAGTGACTTTTTGCTAAGGATCTTTGGGATGAAACTAAAGAAAAATCATAGTATCTTGAAACTACGAAGATCATTTTGTCTAACCTCCTCATTTTATTGAAGAGTAAACCCCAGAGTCTAAACAAACTGGGCCCAAGTTCAGAGACAGTATTAAATCTGCTTCTGAGGAGAACTTCCCTTAGTCCTAGTACCTGAGTGAAGTTGACACTGGATGCTCTGTGAAGCCAGCTAATGGTCTCAACCATTCTTAAGAATTTCACACAACAAAAACAGATATTTTCTTTTTTTCCTTTTCTTTCTTTCTTTTTTTTTTTTGAGACAGAGTCTGGCTCTGTCGCCCAGGCTGGAGTGCAGTGGCACAATCTCACTTCACTGCAACCTCCGCCTCCCGGATTCAGGCGATTTTCCTGCCTCAGCCTCCTGAGCAGCTGGGATTACAGGCACATGCCAGCATGTCCGGCTAATTTTTGTATTTTTAGTAGAGAAGAGTTTCGCCATTTCGGCCAGGTTGGTTTTGAACTCCTGAACTCAAATGATCCATCCGCCTTGGCCTCCCAAAGTGCTGGGACTGCAGGTGTGAGTCACTGTGCCCAGCCCAAAAATAGGTATTTTCACAACGTAGGAGGAAAAACAGGAACACACAGGACAATGCATTTTCAAAATCATTTCAAAATGCATTTTCAAATATTTATCTGCCCTATTCTCTATATTGATTTACAAGGTTAAAAAAACACAATAAGCATATTACAGAAAAAATAGAAAAATTAGACAAAATACCTGTATTCTACATCTATGAAATAAACAAAATCACATTGAAAGTTTTTTGAGCAAGTGTAATAATCATATTGTACCTACAGTTTTATATCCTGTTTTTTTCCCCTCTTAACCACCAGGAAAAAAGCTTATGCTACAATATTATTCTTTGTAATCATATGTAATTTCATCAACCATTCCTAATATTGTCATCAAATAATTTTAAATTTTAACAACTGTAAGAAAAACTACCCCGTTATAGAAATTGCACTCATCTTTGTCAGCCCAATAAAAGCAGTTTTTTGTTTCATTTGTTTAAGCACTAGTCATCCCAAATTAAAACATATTTCATAACTTAGCTATTCCAATATTCATTTCTGAGCCGAGGGCTAAAGAGGGGCCAGTAGTATTTTATGACTTTAGCTACACTGCTGCCCTGTGGGTCACCCACTGAACCAGTTCCCAATAGGTTCTATTAATAGTTATATGGTTAGTTTCTTCTCCACTACTAAGATATTACTAAAGAAATTTAAGAAATCGCCACAGCTCCTCAGAGTCACAGAATATTTGAGGTGGAAGATTCTTCAGCCATTATTTAGATTACTCCACCTTCATATAACAGAGAAGTTGAGACCTAGGGAGAGTGACAAGTATAAAAGGCAGCTCACTCGAAACTGAGGCCCAGGATAGGGAAACACAAATTAAAAACTGGTGGGAAGAAAAATCACTTTAATTAGAGGAAAGCAGACTGAAGAACCTTCATAGTAGCTTATAAATCAAGTCAGATATGAAAGAGTGTAAAACATGGAGAAAAGCATGCTCATTCATAGCAGATACTTTAAAAAACAGAGCTCAATTGTGTGTTTCTACATGGGCCAACATCATCATCTCAGCAGTTCTGAGAAGAGGATGAATGTTGGTCCAGACAGCTTTTATTATTTGGTGCTCCCTCTCTGGTCAAAATCCTGAAGGTTGTAGCTGGGCCCAAGAATCAAGTTTCACGCAGCTTTGCAAACAAGTTTGACTCTAAGAGCCAATCCTCAAATCCTAGTGCATACCAAACTCTGGCTTTCACAGTGGGCTGAGGCTGTCAAAGTATCTCATCTGATCTTAGTTTAAAGTAACAGAAGTATAGCTCTAAGAAGTAGGGAGATCTACTCTAGTCAGAACACACCTGCAACAGTGTAGAGAACCACTGAGGTAGGCAGACTAGGAGGGTAAAAGCTCTTAAAATAATAAGGAAAAGCTGATGAAACCAGAGATGTTCTTGCCTACAGAAAAGACTTAAGAGGTTATGACAGTGTCTTTAAATCTCTAAAGAAATGTTAACATGGGAGATCACATTCATTCAGTGTGGCTCTAATGCAGAGGTTCAATGTTTGAGATTGAGGGGATGGTCTGGTAGGTCCCTTAATATTTTTTGTTTTGTTTCTTTTGTGTTTTTTGAGATGGAGTCTCACTCTGTCACCCAGGCTGGAGTGCAGTGGTGCAATCTTGGCTAACTGCCACCTCTGCCTCCCAGGTTCAAGCGATTCTCCTGCCTCAGCCTTCTGAGTAGCTGGGATTACAGGTATACACCACCACACCCAGCTAATTTTTGTATTTTTAGTAGAGACAGGGTTTCACCATGTTGGCCACGTTGGTCTCAAACTCCTGACCTCAGGTGATCTGCCTGCCTCGGCCTCCCAAAGTGCTGGGATTACAGGCGTGAGCCACTGCGCCTGTCCCCCTTGACATTTTAAGGAAAAGTTTTACACATTCCCTTGTATTTTTCTGGGAAAACCTCTTTAGATCCTCTAAGAAATCAGCAAGCTGTGGCTTAGTCCTGATACTTAGGAGGCTGAGGTGGGAGGATCATTTGAGCCCAGGAGTTCAAGTCCAGCCTGGGCAACATAGTGAGACCCCATCCTAAAAAAAATAAATAAATAGAATCTTTTTAAAAGGAATCAACAAGCCCCAAAACAGTTAAGACATACTGGGTCAAAATGTAAGGAAGAAAATTCTGGCTAATATGAGGAAGAACTTTATTTTATACCTCCCAAAAACAGAGTAGGGTACCAGGAATGGTAGGTAAGTTCCTTGTTACTGTAGGTTTTCCATGACAGGTAAAACCACCATGTGCCAGGGATGCTGTGGGGATTCTTGTGCCAAATTAAGGATTCATCTAAATGACATTCCTTTCAATGATGAAACTCCATGAACATTTTTTTCTTTTTTGGCACATGGCTATCTTCAAGTATACCTAGATAGAAATCACTCCAACTATTTTTTTAAAAAAAGATATATTCAGAGTGAGAGTTGGTACCCGCAATGCCTGTAACTGAAATATCAAATTATAACAACTTAAAGTTTTGATTCAAATAACGAAAAAAAAAATATATTTTTGAAGGTATATTATAATCTATTAAGAAAACTTTAAAATGTCCACATTAAACTCAACTCTAAATAATGTATCCAAAGAAATAACCACATTAAAAAATTTGAATCTAAGATTTCTATCCATCTAAGCAATCATTAAGACTTACCTGTGTGCCACACGTACTGAACCCACACATATGTGCTAGCAGCAAAGAAAAGCCACTGTATGGGGATGAACAGCAGGCATATTATATTTGACGTGAATGCTACACAAACAAAAAATACTGAGAAGGCCTAAAGGGAAAAAGAAAACAAAATAAAAGACACATCTTAGAACTTGTTATTTTCAACCACATGTTGTTAAATGTATGTTGGACAAAATTATTGAAACTTTAAGAGATAACTTGGTAACTATAGAGCAAATTCACAAAAGGAGATTTTAAACATTTAAAATCAACCATATGAAAAGTAGTGGTGGCCGGGTGCGATGGCTCATGCCTGTAATCCCAGCACTTTGGGAGGCAGAGGCGGGCGGATTACGAGGTCAGGAAATCGAGACCATATTGGCTAACACGGTGAAACCCCGTCTCTACTAAAAATACAAAACTTTAGCCAGGTGAGGTGGCAGGCGCCTGTAGTCCCAGCTACTCAGGAGGCTAAGGCAGGAGAACGCATGGACCCAGGAGGCGGAGCTTGCGCAGCTGCACACTCCAGCCTGGGCAACAGAGTGAGACTCCGTCTCAAAAAAAATAAATAAAATTAAAAAGTAGTGGTTACTTTAACATTAAAGAATACTACTACTTTATGGTCCTCAAATCATGAAAAAGAACTGGATCAGAATGAACTGAGGTGGGACCACAGTGAATTCGTTTGGATTCCAAATAAATGTGGGTTACCTAAAAGAACTAGAATTTTTTTTTTTTGGAGGTAGAGTCTCGCTCTGTCACCCCGGTTGGAGTGCGGTGGTGCAGTCTTGGCTCTCTGCAACTTCCACCTCCCAGGTTCAAGTGATTCTCCTGCCTCAGCCTCCTGAGTAGCTGTGACTATAGGCACGTGCCACCAGACCCAACTAATTTTTTGTAATTTTAGTAGAGACGGGGTTTCACCATGTTAGTCAGGATGGTCTCAATCTCCTGACCTTGTGATCCGCCCGCCTTGGCCTCCCAAAGTGCTGGGATTACAGGTGTGAACCACCACCAGCCCTGAAAAAACTAGAATTTTAATACAGAAAAGTCTTCTCTCTCCTTACAAACCATTCCTAAAGAGCTTCATTCTTAAAAGACAGGCTTTCTGGAGCACAGATGAACCATAATATTAGTAAGACATATACTGATGTTATTAGGTTGGCGCAAAAGTAATTGGGGCAAAAGTAATTGCACCAACCTAATAGTAATTTTAATAATGCAGTTTTCCTCTGGACACCACAATCGCCAATAGAACATGAGCTGAAACTATCTTTTTAAAGCATGGATTTGCTCTGACCAAAGCACCAGGCCTGGGTGGGAGAGTTATAGTTTTAAGATGTGGCTGTAGAACACAACAGAATTAACACATTAATCAAGGGAACAAGCCCAGGCCTATGCTTGCTCCAATCTAGCAGCTGTCTAAATGTGGTTTGGGGATTTCTGGGGTATCTTTGAGATCCCTCCAAAGGCTCTTTGAGGTTAAAACTATTTTCATAACAATACTAAGATGTTATCTGCCTTTTTTACACTCACTCATGCATATGGTGGAATTTTCTGTAAGTTACATGACATGTGATACAGTAACAGACTGACTTCAGAAGCAGATATGAGAATGTAGGTGTCTTCCATTGAGCTAGATATTAAAGAGATTTACAAAAATGAAGCCACTGTTCTATATTGTTTGTTTTAGAAAATACAGCTATTTTTCACTTAAAAATGTAATTTCTATTAACATGTAATGGGCCTATTATGTTTAAGTGAATTAATAAGTATGTATTTTAAAGTTTTCTCAGTTTTAACTTCTAATACAGTAAATCTGGACAGATATAAGCCACATTAACAAAGGCTCTCTGGAGTCCTCAATAGTTTTTAAGAGTGAAAAGGGGCCCTGAGACCAAAACGTTTGAAACACTACTCTAACTCAAATCCAATCACTAACCTAGCAACAGGGAACCCACAAACACTTCAAAGCAGGACTGAGCAATTTTTTTTTTTTAAGGTAGGAATGGCCTTTATTGGTTGCAACGGGAAATGGAAGGGGAGGGGATATGCCACCCCCAGACTAGGTTGCCGCCCTCCAAATGACTAATTATTGCTTCCTCCACTGTTCTGTTTCACTGGAATGGGACAGCAGGAGAAAATGTAACTATTTGATCAATGGGTTTAGACAAAATAGTTTAGAGGTCAATTTCAGTTAATGGACCCTATAAGCTAATCCTAACATAGTCACCTATTGCTAATAACACCTATTTTAAATAGCTGAACGGTCCCCACACACGGAAAACATGTATTGGTAAACATACCAGTCCCTGGTATCTGAAGGAATCATAGACGCTTCTGATGAAAAGCCAGAATGGCCACAGATATTCAAATCTGAACTCCAGGACAAAATCGGCTAGGAGGACAAGTGCCCACACCACCAGGAATTTCAGGTATAAAAATGTACTGCAAAATATAAAAATAACGAATTAATTTAAGGTCATTTGTGAATAACTAGAAATAGAAAATTCACTATTTCTGTTTAAAAACGACAAAAAAATACCTCCGCATATCTTGAAAACAATGGAGATAAAGCACAAAAAAGAGATGCTGCCATGGCCTCTCTGCACTTTAAATGCTCTCTGGTGTTCATTCTCAGACTCAAAACTATCAAGATAAGATGATAGCCAAAAATGCTTAATTCCACTTAAGATGGAAAAAAACCATTTAAATCCCACCACTATTTTAAAAATGTGCTAAGTGTCTGACTTCAAAATACTGCAACACTCTCAAAATTACAGCTTTCAAGCTGTTCTTCATTAGAAGAAAATGTCACAGTTGAAAGGCTTCAAATTTGCTGTTTCCCCACCCCTCTACATCTGTTCGAAGAGTCTTTGAAATTCTTGATGCACATCCTTACATGCCTAAAGAATTCTGTCTTTTTTTTTCCCCTTTTTCCTCTTGCCTCTGTATATAGTATTCATCTGCATTAACCAAACAAAAACCAAATGACTTCCCCAAATAGAAACAAACTTAGGGAGCAGATGCTAAATCACTACCAAGGGCTGCGAAAGCACAAAAATGTACATTAAAGAAAAAAACCCTTAAACATCTAAGCCATGCTCCAGTTGATATGTAAATGTGTGTTCCCAGTTCCCTCTGGACTTGTGTTAAACAGAAACATTCAGACAAGCCAGTTAGGACACATATGTAACCACTGCAGTATGTCAAACAAGGTAAGGACACAGAAAAAAATATTATTTTTCATATACTCCATAGGTCAATTTTCCAGTTCATTAGTTGCATAATGGACAATAGAAGTCTTTAGATTCTACTTGTTAACAAGCCTCTATTTCTGTGATCCTAATCCTGCCAATTCTAGAGGTCAACTTTAGGTATTAAAAAATATTTTCCACAATATACAAATTGGAAATACCTAAAATTCACTTTCACTTGGGACAAATACAAACATTCCAATACTGATGTGATCAAGTTAGTCATTTAAAAAAACAACAAGGCCGGGCGCGGTGGCTCAAGCCTGTAATCCCAGCACTTTGGGAGGCCGAGACGGGTGGATCACGAGGTCAGGAGATCGAGACCATCCTGGCTAACACGGTGAAACCCCGTCTCTCTAAAAAAAAAAAAAAATACAAAAAAACTAGCTGGGCGAGGTGGCGGGCGCCTGTAGTCCCAGCTACTCGGGAGGCTGAGGCAGGAGAATGGCGTAAACCCAGGAGGCAGAGCTTGCAGTGAGCTGAGATCCGGCCACTGCACTCCAGCCTGGGCGACAGAGCGAGACTCCATCTCAAAAAAAAAATAAAAAAATAAAAATAAAAATAAAAAAACAACAAAATTGAGATTTTTAATAAATAATTTTGAAATATATTCCAATAAGATACAAAAGACATACTTGGAGGAAAAAACAAAAACAAAAGCAAGAACTTAAAAGTAAAATAATAAAAAGAAAAGGAAAAAAAGAAAAAAGGGGAAAAAAGCAGGATCCAGCATTGAGGATTTATTTTGTGCCCTTTGAAGCCATTCAGGTAAGAGATGTCAAGAACAGAAACATGTGACCCTCAATGATACAGTATTCACAGTGATACATAATTTGTCATCTAAGGTGGATTTCTAATATTTATCCTTAGAACTTATTTAGGTTTGATAGTAAGTTTCTACTAAGAGGTTTGCTGTAAAGGAACCTGAAGCAAATCACAAAAGAACACAATCTTTTTTTTTTTTTTTTTTTTTTTGAGACAGGGTCTGGCGCTGTCTCCCAGGATGAAGTGCAGTGGCAAGATCATAGCTCACAGCAGCCTCAATCTCCTGGGCTCAAGTAATCCTTCTACCTCAGCTTCCCAAGTAGGTGGTAATAAAGGCGTGTGCCTCATTTGGCTATTTTTTTTTAAAATTTTTTATAGAGATGAGGGTCTCACCATGTTACCCAGGCTGGTCTCAAACTCCTGGGCTCCACCTGCCTCACCCTCCCAAAGTGTTGGGATTTCAGGTATGCGCCTGGCCAGAACACAGTCTTGAATCCTAAGTCCCACCTTTTAGTTTCAATTCACTAGAGTTCTGCTGGCCTGATGAAGACAGAGCCCTCGTAATTCTCACTCATTAAATCCATAACTGACCTAGTGGAGAGCAATGCACATTTTATTCTAGAACAAATGAGAGCCAGGCACAGTGGCTTATACCTGTAATTCCAACACTTTGGGTGGCCAAGATGGGAGGGTTGCTTGTGTCCAGGAGTTCAAGACCAGCCTGGGCAACATAGTGAGACCCCATCTGTACAAAAAATTTAAAAATTAGCCAGGTGTGGTGGCACACACTTGTAGTCCCAGCTACTCAGGAGGCTGAGGTAGAACTGCTTGAACCTGGGAGGTCCATGCTGCTGTGAGCCATGACTGTGCCACTGCACTCCAGCCTGGGTGACAGAGCAAGATCCTGTCTCAAAACAAAAACAAAAACAAACAAAAAACACAACTGACTCATGCAGGTATTTGGGAGCACAAATCTAGTTTGAAACTAGATTTCCAAGGTGCTTGACTTTAAAACTAAGAGGTTTTTTCCTTGTGTCTAGAACTGTTTCTACATCTTGAAAAAGGAATAACAGCCTCTCCACCATGGTTTCAGATTTTTTTTTTTTTAATGGCATAGCTAGAAGCAGTGGCATGCACCTGTAGTCCCAGCTATTTGGGAGGCTGAGGTAGGAGGATCATTTGAGCCCAGGTGTTCAAGTCCAGCCTGGTCAACAAAGTGAGACCCCATCTCTTTCTTTTTCTTGAGACTAAGTTTCACTCTATCACCCAGGCTGGAGTGCGGTGACGTGATCTCAGCTCACTGCAACCTCCACTTCCCGGATTCGAGCGATCCTCCTGCCTCAGCCTCCCAAGTAGCTGAGACTACAGGTGCACACCACCACACCATGCCCAGCTAATTTTTGTATTTTTTTAGTAGAGACGTGTTTTCACCATGTTGGCCAGGCTGGTCTCGAACTCCTGACCTCAAGTGATCTGCCCACCTTGGCCTCCCAAAGTGCTGGGATTACAGGCATGAGCCACTGTGCCTGGCCAAGAACCCATCTCTTAAAAGAAAAAAAAAAAGGGCAAGGAAATATAGTCATTTTCCTGATTAATCCTTTTCCCTACGGAGCTATCTCTGGAATGTAGCTGAATGAGACATGAAGGGTACCCCATCTGGTCTAGCCCTTACCATTCCCAAAGCGGAGAAGAAAGAGTACCACCAATTGCTTTCTGCCCAAAATGCCCCCAAGGCATGGCAGGATCCCAGTCAGATCCCAGTCAGATCCTGCCATGGCAACATTCCGCTTCACTATTTAGATAGCATTATCCAAAGAATGGCAGCCTGTTGAATACGTACTTTTTAATAATTCAATCATTTAAAACTAAGGCAGTTCAAAAATTACCATCTTTGTTAGTGACTATTCTTTTTCAATTGCATAACTTTAAGGCGGGGTTCCTTTTGATACATTTCTTTTCAAACAACTGCTTTCATACCTTTGATGTTCCTTGACATCCAGTTCTTACTGAGTCATGGTTTAGAAATACAGATATCTAATAAAACTTGATCTTTTACAAACATACCCTCAACTTTCCTCTGGCTCTCATTTCAGGCAGGCCTGCCTCTAAAATCAAGAGATAACCTAATTAACAAAGCTGACTTTCTCTAAGACTAATCTTGAATTCTATTGAGTCATTTTAGTCTTAGAGGTTTTGGAAGTTTAAGACAGCTGCCTGATTCAGTATTCACTTAGCCCTCTCTATCAGTAAGTCATGCCTCTCATCCTTCTGTAGGTACATGTACAGAAGTTAAAAGACAAGTAATCTAAAATGACTGCTCATCACAGTAAAAGCCCTAATTCCTCTCCTTTCATATTCTGAAGGTCATAAGATTTTTACCAAATCTAAAGAGATGATATTCCAAAGGATTATTAGACAGGGATTTAAGCCATCATGGCATTCTAAAACATTTCTTTTAAACCATGAAGAAAATATGATTAAATATAAAATACTTTTATACACAGTTCATTATATGACTCATGGCTAATTTGATGTTACCTTGATTCTCTGATTCAAATAAATTTGCTAATCACTATACTGTATCTTAAACAAAATTTTAAAGCATAACTGCAACAAAAAGATATTTTCTAAAATAATATATTGAAACAAGGGCAAATGAATAACATCTTCTGAGGGTCTTGTAAGCTTCTATTCTGAGTGCCAATGAAATTAAGAAGTCTTATGCAATTGTTAGGCTTAATGGTAGTGACTCTATCAAAGTGAATATTAACTATAAGATTCCCCCCCATTCTATTCCTACTTTTGCCATTTACAACCATTTTTTACCTCAATCCATTTAGCTGTACTCTCCATCCATAGATTAATCATCTATGATTAATGAGAAGCAGTATTCAACATTCTTCTTATTCCAAGTAAAGTGCACCTTTTTTCCAGTATCTCTAGCTGCTTATCATCTAGATTATTTTCTGGAGCCCACACAATTACCACGAGCTGGCCATCAATCCTCAGTACCTGACCTTTTCCCTAGGCAGACTAATGGCCATTTAGTTCACTTGGTGCTCACTACAGAAATGAGTCTGTGGAATATTTCACTGGCTCTGCTAGTAGCCATCCATCTCAATCCCAGCTTTCCTGTCCTCTCGGTAAAGGCAACTGTGAGTCACCTTTTGCATTCAGTATCTGCCATGATACTTCCTAGACCAAACTGCTTTATCTTTTCTGTTATCCAATACCTCTCTCTACTGGACATCACCTCTAGAACATTCATTCAGCCCCTTATCTGGCTTGTACTCTACCTGAAGTCTCATACTGCCCATTTGCTAATCAAAGTATTGGTCTCTGGAATAGCAGAATCGCTGTCACATATGAGCTTTTGAGAAAAGCAGAATTTCAGGACTTATTTAATCTAAGCCTGCATTTTAACCAGACCCCTAAGCTACTTGTGCACACAATCAAGTTTTAGAAGCACTGGTATATAATATAAATTTCTCATTGTCATGGAACTTCCACTCAATTACAGGATGTCTCAGAAAAAAAGACAATGCCCTAATCAGATAATCAGTGCTTATCACCAAACTGTTGACTGTCCTCCTCTTAACTGGGAATATTCAAACTGTTCAGGGTTAGTTCTTCCATTTTTCTACATTTCTTTCTGAGTCAAAGCCAAGATCCCTGCCTAAGTACAATTAAAACTAAACGAAGCACTTCCATTGCTACTCATCCTTCGGCACAGTACAAATATCACTTCCTCACAAAAAGCCGCCCTAACCCCAAAGTAAAGACTAGGACCCCATTGCATACTTACATAGCATCTTGTACTATAAGAACATTGAATCACAATGATAATTAAATAATATTTTGTGTAATTAGCTGTTTGGATGTAAAGTCCACAAGAAAAAAGGAGCTGCCCATTTTGTTCTCTGCTTTATCTCCTTAGTGCCCATCACAGCACTCTGACTATAGGAGCTTAACTATTTTTTTTTCCTCAAAAAATATTTTTTGAGGCCAGGGACAGTGGCTCACACGTACAATTCCAGCACTTTGGGAGGCCGAGGTGGGCGGATCACCTGAAGTCAGGAGTTTGAGACCAGGCTGGCCAACACGGTGAAACCCCGTCTGTATTAAAAAATACAAAAAAGGGGCCGGGCGCGGTGGCTCAAGCCTGTAATCCCAGCACTTTGGGAGGCCGAGATGGGCGGATCACGAGGTCAGGAGATCGAGACCATCCTGGCTAACACGGTGAAACCCCGTCTCTACTAAAAAATACAAAAAACTAGCTGGGCGTGGTGGCGGGCGCCTGTAGTCCCAGCTACACGGGAGGCTGAGGCAGGAGAATGGCGTGAACCCGGGAGGCGGAGCTTGCAGTGAGCTGAGATCTGGCCACTGCACTCCAGCCCGGGCGACAGAGCAAGACTCCGTCTCAAAAAAAAAAAAAAAAAAGGCCGGGCGCGGTGGCTCAAGCCTGTAATCCCAGCACTTTGGGAGGCCGAGGCGGGCGGATCACAAGGTCAGGAGATCGAGACCACAGTGAAACCCCGTCTCTACTAAAAATACAAAAAATTAGCCGGGCGCGGTGGCGGGCGCCTGTAGTCCCAGCTACTCAGGAGGCTGAGGCAGGAGAATGGCGGGAACCCGGGAGGCGGAGCTTGCAGTGAGCCGAGATCGCGCCACTGCACTCCAGCCTGGGCAACAGCGTGAGACTCCGTCTCAAAAAAAAAAAAAAAAAAAATACAAAAAAAATTAGCCAGGCAGATGCCTGTAATCCCAGCTACTCTGGAGGCTGAAGCAGGAGAATCACTTGAACCCGGGAGGCAGAGGTTACAGTAAGCCGAGATCATACCACTGCACTCCAGTCTGGGCAACAAGAGCAAAACTCCGTCTCAAAAAAAAAAAAAAAAAAAAAAAAAATGTTGAAGGAATGATCTGTAATGCAGAAAAGTGTTTAGGACTGACAGTAGGACTTTTACCAAAGCACATACTTACAATGAATATAGAGGGAAAGATGATACACAGGTGACCGACTGGGAAGGTGTCTGGAGAAAGCAACATCAACCAAGATAACCAATACAGCTTCTGCCTGAAGGATTACCATGAACCTGCTCCCATCTGTTCTGAATGTTCTTCACTATGAAGAAACAAATTTAATAAGCCTTGTTCTGGGTGCCAGACTATCACTCCACTTGGCCTACCTGCCACTGGTTCTGATGACAACAGTGGTTCTCAAAGTGTCTTCTAGTAAGCCACACACTGAAGAGCTATGCAAAAATGTAAAACCACACCAGTCTTCTCACGAATTTATTAAGCTATTGTTACTTTTTTTTTTTTTTTTTTTAGATGGAGTCTCGCTCAGTAGCCCAGGCTGGAGTGCAGTGGTGCCATCTCGGCTCACTGCAAGCTCCGCCTCCCGGGTTCACGCCATTCTCCTGCCTCAGCCTCTCAAGTAGCTGGGACTACAGGCGCCCACCATGACGCCCGGCTAATTTTTTGCATTTTTAGTAGAGACGGGGTTTCACCATGTTAACCAGGATGGTCTCGATCTCCTGACCTCGCGATCCATCCGCCTCGGCCTCCCAAAGTGCTGGGATTACAGGTGTGAGCCACCACGTCCAGTCACTTTTGTTTTTTTTTTTGAGATGGAGTCTCACTCTGTCGCCCAGGCTGGAGTGCAACGGCACGATCTTGCCTCACTGCAACCTCTACCTCCCAGGTTCAAGTGATTCTCCCACCTCAGCCTCTCAAGTAGCTGGGATTACAGGCGCCTACCACCACGCCTGGCTAATTTTTGTATTTAGTAGAGACGGGGTTTCACCATGTTGGCCAGGCTGGTCTTGAACTCCTGACCTCAGGTGATCCACCCGCCTTGGCCTCCCAAAGTGCTCACAGCCGTGAGCCACTGTGCCCGGCAATTTATTGTTACTGTTAAGTGAACTAATGTTTTAAATTTTTCTGTTTTAACTTTTCTTTTCTTCCTTTCTCTTTTTCCCCCAGAATTGGGATCTTCCTTTGCTGCCCAGGCTGAAGTGCAGTGGTACAATCATAGCTCACTGCAGCCTCAACCTCAACCTGGGCTCGAGTGATCCTCCTACTTCAGCCTCCAGAGTAATTAGGACTACGGGCACATGCCACCATGCTTGGCTAATTTTTTGGTGTGCTTTTTTTTTTTTTTGTAGAGATGGGATGTCGCTATGTTGCACAGGTTGGTCAACAAAGTAAGATCCTGGGCTCAAGTAATCCTCCTACTTTGACCTCCCAAAATGTTGGGATTACAGGCATGAGCCAAGCCAGTTTTAACTTCTAATACAGTAAATATTGGTAGATATAATCCATATAAACCAAATCTCTGAGATGTTCTCGATCTTTTTTTTTTTTTTTTTTTTTGAGACAGAGTTTTGCTCGTTGCCCAGGCTGCAATGCAATGGCGCGATCTCTGCTCACCGCAACCTCTGCCTCCCGGATTCAAGTGATTCTCCTGCATCAGCCTCCCAAGTAGCTGGGATTACAGGCATGTGCCACCATGTGCCTGGCTAATTTTGCATTTTTAGTAGAGACGGGGTTTCTCTATGTTGGTCAGGCTGGTCTCGAACTCCCGACCTCAGGTGATCTACCCGTCTCGGCCTCCCAAAGTGCTGGGATTACAGGCGTGAGCCACAGTGTCCGGCCTCAATCATTTTTAAGAGTGTAAAGAGATCCAGAGACAAAAAAAAATTTTGACAAGAAAAAAAACTATAGAAAGTTGCGTGTGAGCCTTAAGATAAAATAAACTGGAACTACTGCTGCATTCTGCAGGCACCTCCTTGTATAAAATTCAAAAAAGGGGAGCAGGCTGAGAAGACCAATCTGTTCCATAATTCTCTTTTCTATTCTAGGCCTTCTGCATACTGCAAAGGGAACCTTTCTAGTGTCAATTATACACACACACACGTACATGTGCAGCCACTGCAACAACAAATCTAACTGTGTGAAATATGCCCTTTTTTGTTTGTTTATTTTTGTCAGACTTACTCTGTCTCCCAGGCTGTAGCGCAGTGGTGCAATCACAATTTACTGCAACCTCCAACCTCCTGAGCTCAAGCAATCTTCCCACCTTAGCCTCCCAAGTAGCAAGGGTGACAGGCATGAGCCACCATGCCTGGCTATTTTTCTTTCTTTAAAAATAAATAAATAAATAAATAAATAAGGTACGTTTCACTAAGGTGTAAGTACTTTGTACTATTTTTGTGACTTTTCTGTTTAAAATTATTTCAAAATGAAAAGTTAAAAAGAAGCAACATATACTTGTTATTTAAAAGGTCATATAATATATAATAATATAAAAGCCCTTAGTAGCCCTGCCCGAAGATGACTGCTGTTATATAATTCATAAATATAGTTTGTTTTTTCTATATAAACAAATGTGTTTCTTAACAAAAACAGGTTTCTGTTTGACATGTCCTTTTTTTTTTTTTTTTAGTTTTTTTTTTAATTTTATTTTTCTTGAGACAGTCTCACTCTGTCGCCCAGGCTGGAGTGCAGTGGCGCGATCTTGACTCACTGCAACCTCTGCCTCCCAGGTTCAAGCAGTTCTCCTGCCTCGGTCTCCCAAGTAGCTGGGATTACAGGTTCATGCTACCATGCCCAGCTAATTTTTGTATTTTTAGTAGAGATGGGGTTTCGCCATGTTGGCCAGGCTGGTCTTGAACTCCTGACCTCAGGTGATCCACCCACCTCGACCTCCCAAAGTGCTGGGATTACACAGGCGTGAGCTACCAGGCCCAGTCATGTCCACTTCTTTATATAGAAATTTCCCTTATTCATTTTAGCAGCAACATAGTGTTCCACGTAGAATTTACACTGTTGTCTGCAGTCCCCTGACTTCTCTTTCTGTACTCTTTCAACCGTGCCTTGCAGCTTTTTAGTTCTCTATTCCTCAGGTTTGTTTCCTATAAAATGGCAATAACTACTCTGCCTATTTCACACTTGTGAGGATAAAATGAGATAATTAATATGAAAACATCTGGAAAAGTTACAAGTATGATACAAATATAAGGTGTGATTAAGCAGATTATTACTATCAATTATAAGAAGCATAATTTTGATTCCCTTATGAAATGAATTTCTAATGTTTATATAATGTTAACAGGGTTTTTTCGAGCCTGTGAGTTCTTTTCTCTCCCTCCTATGCTTCTTCACTCCTCCCCTTCCTAAACCCCATAGACTCCACACTGTTAAAAGTATTCTTGAAACAGAAATTCTAAAACTCACCACCTGCATTAGGTTACAATACCTGTCCTTGATATCTCTGTGGTCTATACAGACCTTTATAAAAATGTTATATCACAAAACTGTGAAAATCTTTTTTAGCGATTTCCATTCTAGATTTTTTTTTTTTTCTTTTAAATTGGGGGCTGGTTGTGGTGGCTCATGCCTGTAATATCAGCACTTTGGGATTATATTAACCACCACACCCAGCCAATTCTCTTTTCGACACAGGGTCTTGCTCTATTGCCCAGGCTGGAGTGTAGTAACACGATCATGGCACACTGCAGCCTCAAACTCCTGGGCTCACATGATCCTCCCGCCTCAGCCTCCCGAGTAGCTGGGACTACAAGAATGTGACACCACACCCCGCTAATTTTTTTGAATTTTAGTAGAGATGAGGTCTCTCTCTGTTACCTAGGCTAGTCTTGAACTCCTGGACTCAAGTGATCCTCTTGCCTCAGCCTCTCAAAGTGCTGGGGTTACAGCCATCACACCTGGCCAAAAATTCTTATTACATCTGAGAAAGAAGACTCAAGCCTCAGACAGTACCTCTCTTTTCTGAGACAGGAATCCTTATTTTGGACATGAACATAGTATTCATTCTCTTTAATGTTCAATCGTTCTTGCTACAAGATAGGCAAACTACTGACTTTACTACTCAGCCACTTATTTGGTTTTTAAAAGTGTTGGGTGGGTGCCGTGGCTCATGCCTACAATCCCAGCACTTTGAGAGGTCAAGGTGAGTGGCTCACTTGATCCCAGGAGTTCAAGACCAGCCTATACAACTTGGCGAGACTCCATCTTTATGAAAACGCAAAAAAAAAAAAAAAAAAAAAAAAAAAAAAAAAAAAAAAGGCCAGGCACGGTAGTACACGCCTTTGGGCCTAGCTACTCGGTCAGCTGAAGTGTGAGGACCTCTTGAACCCAGGAGATGAAGCATACAGTGAGCTGCGACCTCACTGCTGCACTCCAGCCTAGGCGACAGAATGAGATCCTGTCTCAAAAAAAAAAAAAAAAAAGTGTTTTGAAGATGAACAATGTAACAATATAATTAAAAAACAGAATGAGATTATTTCTAACCACTCCTCTGTGCTGGGTGGGAAATTGGTCCTAAACAGTTCAAATGCATCAGTGATACGAATAGATAAATAAAAGTGGACCAGTCACACCATTTTAATCACTAAATGCAAAAGCTCTGAAAAACAGAAGGTAACAGGAGATGGGGTGAGGGATACATTGTTTTTGGTACCACAATCCCATGACTCAAAGTGGGCATATCATATCCTTAAAGGCAGCAGAGAAAAAAATATAAAGTAATCAAGGTCAGTACTATGAACGTCTTCAAAGGCCAGGGATGACAAGTGCCTTGGAAGGCTCATCAGCTGAGATTATTTGATGTCAGTTAAATGCCAAATCAAAGATACAAAGCCTCAACATTCTCTAAAAGTTGATTAACTTTTTTCAAGTTCCCATTGCCAAGATGCAACGTGAGAGGCTTTGAAAAGTCACTACTTAAGTATCTGAAGAAATTCACAGTGGAAAAAGTCTAACAGGGATGTGTGTATCTACTGTTGTATGTACCTTTCTACTTATGCAGCTTGCTGGACAGCCAACTTATTTTTCTTCTGGACTTAATTCTTGAGAAAGAGCCAAGTAAAATAATTATGCCCAAATCTAGTAAGCCTGGGAATAAAGTAATCAGTATATTTGAAGAGCACACTAAATTTTATGAAGAAAAGTAACCTAATTACAGTATTTCACTTAACTATGTTTGTGAAATTTCTACTTGCCCTCCAAACTCCACAAGATGGTAGCCTAGAAACAAATAAAACAAGGTGCACATTTATATACATAAAACCCCAAAGGGTTAACAGTATCAGTGGGGAGATCTGGGAGACATGGCCAAAGAAAAAGATTCTAGGAACATAAATGCTTACAGAACACGGACTGGGTCCATGAGATATATACAAGCATATAACCAGTAAGAAAATGAAAATAATTATTTGTTAAACCTACCATTAAGGTCAGTCTAAATCTAGTGAGGTTCAAGTGGGGCCATGAGGAATCAATGTGAAGAAAAAGGAGACTATCACTGATCAAACAGGAAGCTTTTAAGCAAATAATGTGAAGTGAATCACATTCTCTCCTGTTCCCCTCCTCAACCCAGCAGCAATTTAAAGGGATTTTCAAAACACCTAATGAAACTAAACTGCCAAGACTGCTCAGACAGGAAGAATCATAATGAAAGTTGGAGGAAAGTGCTTTTTCATCCCAGTGTGGCCAATTTTTAAAGTGTATTTTGTGAAAACCACAAATAGAAGAGGTTAGCTAACAAATACTTCACTGCACAGGTTAATGAAAACATTTCCATTTCTCCTTCCCCAACACTCCTCTAAAACAATAGAGAATCTGTCACTTTTGCGCCAGGTCCAGGATTGTTAAAGCCTACCAAGATTACCAAAATGCTTTTAGGCTATGAGGTTGCAACACAGGTATCTGGGGTTTCAGTTGCAGAACACATGTACAATCAAGGCAGCCAAGGGTCATGACAGCCTGCAGTGACTTTAATAAGCATAGCCCAAAGGAGTCTAAAACTAGACTTAGAAAACATCATTAAGGAGGCAGAAAAAGCAGTCAAATGAAATCTCTGGAGATCAGATGTAGACAAGGGTCTGAAAAAGGAAATTGGGAAGTTGAGAAGAATGTAAAATTTAATCACTTTAAAAAGTCACTTTTGAGGAGCCCCAAGGACCAGAGAATTTTTCTCTGAAATAAAAATGGGAAATAATAACATACACACCAGTGCTGAGTTCTTAGTCCTAGTTTTAAGGCATTAAGCTGCAAAAATATGACAGGTACAATACTGCACTGTCTAAGCTTCACACAGCACTACAAGCAGAATCCAGTATACGAAGACAGGAAGCAGTCTTAAATACACAGTGAAGGGGTGCTTCCTTCAGCTACCAGTAACGCAGATATAAAATCATTTCCAGAAGCTTAAAACATATATCTTACTTAAAATTTGTATTGTATTTACTTATATAAATAACCATTTAACTGTAGAAACTTGGAATATATGTATACTTTAAACACAAATGTTTCTGCCTCCTTCTTCTACTTACTACATCTTATCTCATTTTTGTATTATAAAGTCAGTAATTCTCTGAGGGAAGGGAGTGGAAAGTATGGTAGGGTGAGAGGTGGGGGTAAACCATACAGAATCCCCTTAAGGCTTTTAAAAACTACATAGTACCCTAACCTCACCTCACCTGGAAAATCACGCCTGCAATGAGATATTACTATTGGGAATGTCTGGTGCACATGTGTCAAGGCAGACACTGGGAGAGAACCCAGTCCAGAAAACCAAAGGACCCTAGATATACAAAAGTTAGGTACTTAATAACTTATGTTCATAATTTTTAAAGTACTTTCATATCTATCTCATTTGAGATAGAAAAGATTCCCCCATTTAGTGGCAACTGTCTACTTTATCATAAAATAGCACAGAGCAAAATACAGCTGTTAATGTGTCAGGTGAACCACTAAAACAGTAAGCTAAAATTTAGTACAACAAAAATATTTTTACTTGAACAGAACTTAAAGTTATTTGGAAACTCTAAACCATTGTACAAATTTAAGATGATATTACTACGGCCTACTAGACTGTAAATCCCTTGAAGACAATGAGCCATGTGTTATCCTGTATCCTCCACAACTCCCTGAACAACGTAGGCACTTCATGAATGAAATGGACTAGCTTATATTCATTTATTTATTAATTTACTCACTCAACATTTATTGAACACTGAATGTCTACTCTGTGTCAGGCTCTGGGCTGGGTCAGATTTTTTTAGAACTACATTGAACTTTAGCCCCTAGTAAGATGAAAAGATCACTATTTCTATTTCCTTTCTCCTATTTTTAATTATTAACTGGATTCAAATATTTCTATAGCATGTTTCAATTTTCAAATGATGTTTCATAGGTATAAATGCAGATTACATTAATATAATGCCTAAAATTAATTTTCCTTGTATCTCGCCCTGAAACAGAATTCCAAGACAGCCATGATACTCACAATAAATGATATCATTTGACAGTCACCTCAGCAACAGTTGTTGGACTGCAGCCCATGATTTAAAAGTGTCTCCACAACAGGATTTTTTAAAGCAAGACCAAACAGCAACTGACCCCTTGTTTTGGCTCCTCAACTTTTGTTTACAGTTGCACCAAATCTTACAGTATTTCCTGCCTACTTAAAAAATAAGCCACACATGTTAAACTGTGATAGTAACAACATGGTAAACAGTATCTGTAAACTACACTAGGATTTATAAAGCATCTCACAAACTGTACATATCTCCTTTAGTCCTCAAAACTCACTTGAAGATGGGAGAACTGGGGCTTAAAGCTGTGGATGCCCTGTCTGCCTAAAGCAGCAGAGCTGGTATTTCGAGTCTGATCCTGGGTCTCCTGATTCCTGCAGTCCAGTGCGCTTTTCACCACAGCTGCCTCCTTCCTATGCCAAGGCTCAGAAAGTTGTACAGACTGAGAACATGAAAATAATAAGTCCATGAAAGGTTTGGCTATGAAACAGTAGACAGTGGTTATCAAAACTGTCAACACGGCCCCAGGAAAAAAACAAGGCTCTCTGTTTAATGAATCCAAAATCAGCCAGATGTTGTTGAGAAACAAAATGGGCAATAGATGGTGTGAAAAACAACTTAGTATAGACTTAAATTTGATGATCACCAGAAATCTGATATTCATGAATCCTCAAGCATTTTAGTTTATAATCAGTCCACTCATCCTATTTGCTTTAGAAATAACAGGAAATTTTTCTAAATCTCTTTAAAAACAGAATTGGGGGAAAAAAATCTTGTTCTTCAGTCCAATACTCCATAATATAAACCAAGAAACAGATAAGTGAGTTGAAACGCTCATTTGATATATGATGCTCCAACCAGGAAAGACAGGTAGAAATACATTTAGGTCTTTCATTAACGTTTAACTTAAAGAATGCAAAAGAGAAGTGTAAGAAGATTTAAGGCTAATGCACTGTTGATTTTTAAAATTTTGCAGATGAACCTCTGAATAACTTGCATGGAGTATTTACAATTAACCCTTTAGGGTAATAAATTCAAATTTCAAAAGCCATCAGATGGCTTTTTAATGATGATAAATCTTCATTAAACAATGAATTCACTTCTTCACATAGATTCACACTTGAGTAGCTATTATGGCGCAGGTTGTAAACTGGGTCTATTTGTTCAAGTACAAAGAGAAATTGAAATACAGCAGAAAACATGTAAACAATATGGAACTCTCGATCTTCTTGCTATAAATGGAGGTACATCATCTTATGTTACTGTAAATAGCAGCTATTCAAATGCCACAGTTGTGCTAAGTCTACCAACTCTGTTTAATATCCCTTTCCTATTCTTATGTTACCATTAATGATAAGTTGGTCAAATAGTTTTCAATAGCCAAGGGGGAAAAACTTTCTTTAATTCAAGAATGTGTAGCATACGTAACGTGCATTTAAGAGACCTTTCCTCCATCTATGTGTAGGAAAAATTGTTTGCTTTTACAGTTTCAGTTAAAATGGTCAAGTTTGATTGATTCAGCATAGATTCGAATGTTTTATTCACTGCTCTATCTTCACTAATTAGAAGAGTTCCTGGCACACAGTACATATAACCATTGAATGAATGAATTACTCCTATGCTCTATAGCTTATTTTATAAGAATATACCTAAGAACTTTTTACTATGACTTCTCAATGCTTTTAAACTTGAAGAAAATCCCCAGTGTTTACAACAGTCAGCTGCTTGTGGAAAGCAATCATTCCACATCTGTAAACAAGAGCATGTGCAAGGTGTACAGTTATGTTAAGACAACTTGGGTGTCATCAGCTACCTCACGTATTTCTTGAAATCCCACAGCTAGAAGAGCTAATTGTAAAGCACCATGAGGACTCAATTAAGCCTATATCCACATGCTGAGAATTCTCCTTTGTAAACTAATTACCTCTCCACCGAAATCTGTATCAAGGCAAATACCATTTACAATTAACATTCTGAGAAGAACCAGAAAACAGTCGTACACAAATCGACTTGGGGAAGCTATGATAGTAAGTTGCCCCATGAACCTGTTGTCTTTCTCTACCGGTGGACTGAATTCAACTTCTATTTAAAGGGACACTGCTTTTCTTGCGGATTAAAAAAAAAAGAGAGTTTGGAGAAAATCCTTTTTTAAAAACGTTCAAAGCAAGCTATCTGCTTGGAATTGTCAAAACAGTATTTGCTGAAAAACTGGTCATCAGACCCTTTCGAGTCTGGAGCAGGGCCACAGGGCATGATTTGGGGGTATCAGCTTCAGCCCTCGGTGCCAAGTTTGAGATCCCATATGGGAAGTAGAAGGCGAAAGAAGTGACAGCATGGCTCCAGGCCACTCTGCTGGCAGCTTGGGGGAACGAGGGGCCACAGTGGGCTCTGAACTTTGTCAGCCTCCCCCACCCCCCGCGCTGTGGTCCACGCGCCTCCTGGCTCAGGCCGGCAAACTCCCAAGCCACCGGGGGGCTCGGGGGCCAGAGGCTGCAAGTCAGGGTTCCCGGGAGCGGCCCTCTGGCTGGGCCCAGCGGCACGGCCGGGATGCTTGGGAGCGCCGGGCTGGTTGGGGGGCTCTCCGCCCCTCCCCCCGGCGGGCCCGGCGCTTCCAACGGCGGCGCGGCGGCTCCCTCAGCTAGCGCCCGCCGCGCCCTCCCCACCCGGCCAGGCCGGGCCAGCCCTCGCCACGCCCCGCGCCCCCGGGGGGGACCCCCGGTGGGCCAGCCAGCTGCTCCCGGGCCAGCGCTCCTCAGGGGAGCCCCCGGGGCGGGAGTGCGGCCTAGTCGGGGTTACATAACGGGGCCGGGCCCCTCCGAGCTGGCGGGGGACCGCAGGGCCGGCGCCCGCGGAGTGGGGGCGCAGCCGCTTACCTGCCGTAGATGCCCTCGGTGATCCGGTTCCGCTTTAGGGGGCGGCGGAGCTTACTGCAGTCGGCGTTCCGCCGCTTCATCCTCCCGCTGGGGGGCCGGGTGCCCGCGCCGCCGCCGCCGTCTCTCACCTCAGCCGCCGCCGCCGGCCCGCCCCGCGTCGGGCCTGGACTCTACCCCTGGGGCCGGTCACACAGACATGGAGCCAGCACCCGGGGGGAGGGGGTGGCACGGGGAGGGGGGGCTCGGAGCCTCCTCCGCCTTCGGAAACAAAGAAATGACAATTCCGGGGCCCGCCCGCCCAGCACCAGCCAGCCGCCTGCCCCGCCTCCCCAGCTCCGATGGACGGCCCGCGGGGCCAATCGAGGCCACCGGTAAACCGCTGTCGACCAATCCCAGGGCCCGCTGAGGCAAAACTGCCTCTAGAACCCGCCTCTTTGAAGGACAGAAGAATGCGCCAATCATTATGGTGTCTGGGTCCGCGGCTGAGCCTATCAGAAAGATTTAAATAGAGGCTTATAAATAGGCCCTATAAATATAACATCCTATATTACGCCTTGTTGCGAAGGTATGCTTTATTATTATTGGGTTGCGTTTCACTGTATTGTAATCCCTACTAGAGCATACCGTACGACATGGCATTGTAGGCTCTCGTCTAGCAATGTATGAAATCGGGAGGCCCGGGTTTGCGGCATGTGCGGTGTCTGCGCTGACGTGCGCTTCAGCCAGTCGCGTTATTATGTAAGGAAGCATCCCAGGAACAGCGCTGGGGACCCTTCTGGGGATGCTGGAGAGCTCGGCCAGGCCGGCCGCGTCAGCGCGCACAGGGGGTACGAATGACAAAGCAAACCCCACACGCACACAGACACACACCCTGCCAGCTTCCCGCGACGTGGTGACAGCGCGCCGGCCAATCGGAGGTGGCGACCCCGCCCCGGGTTACGTCACGGGGCGGAGCCGTGGGTGCGCGCGACGTCGCGCAGAGATGCCCAGGGCGTGTGCGGCGGTGCGGCCCGTGCTCCACGTCCGCAGGCTGGGTAGCGCCGTGGGGCCCGCGGGCCCCGAGTCGGCAGGACCCGCCAGGGCACTATCGCGAAGCATCGACCTCCGGGCCGGGCCGGGAGCCTGCTTGGCGGGTCCGGGCTCCTCAAAGGCTGGGACGCGGGACCGGAGACCCTTCACGATTCATACTCATTGAGCGCCGATTTTATGCCAGGCACCGTGCTGGGTAATTTGCGTGTATTTGCTCATTTACTCCTCATAACTCCCCTGCCACGTACGTAGGGCAAAATAACACTTAGAAAAGGCAGCACGGTGTTTTTTGTTTTTTTTTTTTAAAGAGAAAAAGAAGTTTATCATTAGAGAAAACTGGGGAAAATATAGGAAAGTGGCCGAAAAGGAGAAAACACCCATGGGTCTCATCACATTAACACAAATACTGTTGACATTTTATTGTATTTGCTTGTTTTCCAATTTTCCCCCATGGATGATAATGTTACTATTGCTATTAAATAGAATAGTGGTCATATACTGTACTTTAATATAAGCATTTTTACATGTTTTAATGCAGCTTTTATAAATATTTCTGAAAAATATAGCAGCATGTCCTATCCAGTAGCTTTACCAGTGTAATCCCTCAACGACAGTGGGGCAGTTAGTCTTCCAATGCATTTGTAAAACTTCCCAGGAAGTAGATGCCATTTTGTTTTGTCCTGGGACACATAGAACTCTCTCTGGCCTGTGATCAGCCCTCCCTTAATCAACATCTACCCCAAGGAGACACTTTAGTTTACACCAAATGCATTGTCCTCAATCATGATTCTGTTACTTTCTCCTGCTCACAAACCTTCAGAGATCTCCCAGTGCCTGGAAGAGAAAACCCATTCTGTTTAGAATGGCATCCAGAACTGGTCCCATTGGTGACCCACCCTCCTTTTCCAGGCTACACCGGGCAAACAAACCTTTTTTCTCACTATCCTTAAATCCACTGCAACCGATCTTTCCTCCCTGCCTCTGCCCCAACACAGCATCCGTGTTAGTGCCGCTTCTGATGTGTGGTTTCTTAGGCAAGGCGTATCCATCCACTTAGGCAAAAAGCTTCTTGGAGATCAAATCTATACCCTGCAGAGATACAGTTCAGAAAAATGGCCAGAGTACTTGCTTTTTCAGACTAGGGCTGAAATTCTAGCTTGGCCACTTACCAGCTTGGACAAGTTACTAAATCTTTCAGAGTCTGTTTCCACTCAGGTTTGTTTTAAGGCTTGGAGGACAATGAGCTTTCAGAGCCAGACAAGCAGTAGGTAACAGAAAGTAACTGCTGTTAGCAGTATACTTGTTTCTCATGCCTTAACTCTACTTCAGCATATTGATCAAGTGGCACTGGGTGGCCAAGAAAACAAACTCTGTGAGCTCAAAGTTTCACCAAGGCCTGCACATCATCGAGAAAGGATATGAACAGAATGCTCTGTGTGGAGCAGCAGAAAATGGCTTCAGCTGCCAAGGCAGATTGGTTCATGGAGGAAGATACAGGTGGGAACCAAATGAAAATGGAAGCTTAAAGGCATTGGGGAGGGCAGGAACAGGTACATGGTAAAGTCCTGGCTTCAGACTCCATGGGAACCCCAGACTTACATATCCCTCATCCCCATGACTGCAGTGTTCCAGATTACCTGGGCCAGAGACTAAGTGGGATGGATAGATGAGTAATCCAAAGAAAAGATGAGAGGCACTGGGGACACATGCCAGCTTTCTGAGGCTCACTGTCTAGCCTACTCTTAAATAGGTTCCTGACAGGGCATCTCATGCTGTGGCAAAAGTGTGGAGTGGCTGGGAGCAATGGAGGGTGTGGCTGAGAGTTACTGTTGAGCTCTAGGACTACATGGAAGCAGAGAATATCTCAGGGTGATGGCCTGAGAAACAATCTGAAGGTCTGGAGGTCTAGGTTCCAATCCCAATTCACATGGCAACTCACCAGTGTCCTTGGTTGAGTCACCAGCCCACCCTGTACCAAGATCTCCTCTGGAGGTGGTGCTTCTAGTTCTATGTTTAGAAGCACATCGTGCTAGCTCCATTTTACAGATGAGAAAACTGAGGCTCAGAGGAAACAAGGTCACATAATAGGTGTGGTAGAGCAATCTAGCTCAAAACACAAGCTGAGCAAAATCTGAGCTGAGCCTTGAGGCCACAGGCATGTGCTGTGGTGCCTGTATATGGCTATTGATGGGTAGAGTTGGGGTGAGGTGGTGGGAATGGCCTTCTTGCCAAGGACCCAAGGATAGGCCAGAGCAGGACTGCCCGTCTCCATACTCTTCCTCTTTCACTCCTCCAGACCCAGCTCTTTTTTCCACGACCCACTCTAGCACAAGCCCTTTTGGCTCCAGCCAAGTGCCAGCCTTTTTCCTCTGAGACCTGAAATGGCCCTTTGGGATTCAGAAGTGGGCTGACCTGACGCAGGCCTCCTGCCACAAGGCCCCAGCTCCCCACACCTTCACCAGTCAGAAAGCAGAGATCAGCAGTGGCCATTTTACAAATGAGTAAAACAAGGAAGGGAAGTAATTTGCCCTTATTCAAAAGACCAAGGCCTACATAGGAATTTAGGTTCGTCCCTCCTTCTGGGACTTTCTGATGAAGGGATTTGCACTTGGGCTTCAGCTGAGCCCAGAACAGCTCTAGAGGCCAGGTCATTAAACCCTGTTTCACATATAAGGAAATGGTATTCCCACCTCTGTCAGCCCATTCAATCATGTCAAGCCTACTAGCTGTCTTGAGCTTTGTTCCTGCCCTATAGGAATCACAGAAAAGTCCAAACATTTGGATGGCCACCTCTTACACATGTACCTGTATCCCCTAGAGAAACTTTTTTTTTTTTTTTTTTTTTTTTTTTTTTTTTGAGAGAGTCTCGCTGTGTCACCCAGGCTGGAGTGCAGTGGTGCATTCTTGGCTCACTGCAACCTCCACCTCCTGGGTTCAGGTGATTCTCCTGCCTCAACTTCCAGAGTAACTGAGACTACAGTTGCATGCCACCGTGCCTGGATAATTTTTGTGTTTTTAGTAGAAATGGGGTTTTGCCATGTTAGCCAGGCTGGTCTCAAACTCCTGACCTTAGGTGATCCACCTGCCTCAGCCTCCCAAAGTGCTGGGGTTACAGGCATGAGCCACCACGCCAGGCCAGAACCATGTTAATGGAAGATGTTCACTGTAGTGTTTAGAATAGGGATAGTTTGGAAGAGGACTGACCAAAGACTTTATCACATATCCTTACCATAGAAGTCAGTGTGGCATGGAGGATGATTATACACAGCACTTAATATTGCAGCCACCACTCCAAGTAACAGATACATTTTGTTTTAATCCTCACAAGAATCCTGTGAGATAGAGATTACTGGCACCATATTACAGATGAGGACACTGTGGCCCAGAGGAGTTAAGGCACTTGCCTAAGGTCACATAGAGTAACAGAGTTGGGAATTCAAATCCAGGCAGTCTGCTTTCAGAGCCCGGACTCTTTAACCACCATGTTATAGTGTCGTAGAAAGATTTTCCTGGTTTGGAAACTGCTTATGATATAGAGTTCATGAAAATAGCAAGTTACCAAACTGTATGTGCTGTGTAATCCCATTTTTGTAGGGAGAAAAACAAGGCCTAAATCGACAGAAATAGAAAAACATCTGAAAGGATATACACTCAAAACGTAGTGCTAGTTTTTGGAGAGATTGAAATGGACATTTTATGTTAGCTTTATGCATCTGTATTTTCAAAGGTTTCTATAGTAAACTTGCCAAGCTTGTGTGATAATCATAATTGCTAACATTTACGGAGTGCTTTCTACACATCTGACACTTTATGCACTGCCTTGTTGAATCTTCACAACAACCCAGTGAGATTGACACTCTGATTTTCTGCCTTTCCAGATGAGGAAACAGGCACAGAGACACTGACTGTTTTACCCGAGGTCACACAGCTCATTCCAAAGCCAGAATTTGAACCAGGTTGCCTGACTCCAAAGCTCATGTGTGTTAAATCAATGAATGACTGACTTAGCTGCACTTTAGCCAAACGTGCCCAGAGTAAGGTCACACCCTTGGCATGGACACATTTCCAGGGAGGGACTGGAGGACCTCCTACCTCATTGGTCACGGCCCATGACTGAGCTTGACTCAGGTAGGAGGGCGTGGCAGGTATTCTCAGGGAGTCTGGTTTTTACGGAAAAGTCATGATTACACAGGAAAGCTATGGGCTCTCTGACTCGATTCACCACACCTGCAGGAAGCCTGGCTGCTCAGGCCAGGACACCGTGGTCATAGCAGCAATTGCTCAGCTTCGTTTCCGTAACTCAGGCTGCCAGGCCTGCTGACAAATTTTCACATTTGTAATAACCCTGTGAGGAGACCAGAGCACATCATCTTATTTGACTCATACGGAAATTGAGACTGGGCGATTTAGTAACTTGGGAGGCAGAATTGCAAAGTAATTAGCAACACAAGCCGTGGTGTCAGATGGATCTGGGTTAGGTCCCAGCTCTGCCATTTATTAGCTGTGTGGCTTTGGGTACTCACGCCACCTCTCTGAACAGCAGTTTCCTCTTTTGTAAGTGTAATGATGCCTACACTCACAGGCTTGAGAGGGAGAGCTGATGAAATAACATATGCAAAATGATTGGTTCCATGCTTGGCATTCCAGAAATGGTAGCTATTATTCAGCCAACAAATATTTATTGAGCACCTACTGTGGACTTCCCTGGTGCTGAGGATACAACAGCAACCACAGCAGTCAAAAGTCCCTGTCTTCGTGTTGCTCAGATTCTCATAGGGGAAGGTAGATAATAAACAAATACAAGGCCGGGCGCAGTGGCTCGTGCCTGTAATCCAGTACTTTGCGAGGCCAACATGGGCAAATCACCTGAGGTCAGGAGTTCGAGACCAGCCTAGCCAACATGGCAAAACCCTGTCACTACTAAAAATACAAAAATTAGCCCGGCGTGATGGCTCATGCCTGTAGTCCCAGCTACTTGGGAGGATGAGGAAGGAGAATCGCTTGAACCTAAAAGGCAGAAGTTGCAATGAGCCGAGATCGTGCCACTGCATTCCAGCCTGGGTGACAGAGTAAGACTCCATCTAAAAAAAAAAAAAACCTAAATACACGAGTGAAAATATAGACTTCGTCAGATGCTAGTAAGTGCTGTGACGGAAAGTAAAAGGGGAACACAAGGAACCCTTGTCAATGGGAGCAGAAAGGGGAGTTGATGCTGTCCTTTTAAATAGGGCAGTCAGAGGCCAGGCACAGTGGCTCACACCTATAATCCCAGCACTTTGGGAGGTCGAGGCGGGCGGATCACTTGAAGTCAGGAGTTCAAGACCAGCCTGGCCAACGTGGTGAAACCCCATCTCTACTAAAAATACAAAAACTAGCCAGGTGTGGTGTCATGCGCCTGTAATCCCAGCTACTCAGGAGGCTGAGGCGGGAGAATTGCTTGAACCTGGGAGGTGGCGGTTGCAGTGAGCCGAGACTGTGTCATTGCAGTCCAGCCTGGGCAACAAGAGCCAAACTTCATCTCAAAAAAAAAGAAAAAAAATAGGGCAGTCAGGGAAAACTTCCCTGAGAAGGGGATGGTGGAGTACAGATCCAGGGAGGTGAGGTGGGGAGCAAGCCAGTACAGTTGTTCCTTGACTTTCGATGGGGTTATGTCCTGATAAAGCCATGGTAAGTAGGAAATATTGTAAGTCAAAAATGCATTTAATACACCTAACCTACTGAACATCGTAGCTTAACCTCACCTACCTTAAACATGCTTAGAAGACTTACATTAGCCTACAGTTGGGCAAAATCGTCTAACACAAAGCCTATTTCATGATAAAGTATTGAATATCTCATGTAATGTACTGAGTACTCTACGGAAAGTGAAAGACGGAGGCGTGGTGGGATGGGTACTCTAAGTGTGGCTTCTACTGCATGTGTGTTGCTTTCGCGCCATCATAAAGTTGAAAAGCGTTAAGTCAAACCATCGTAAGTCGGAGGCCATCTGTATCTGGTAGGAGGAGTGTTTCAGACAGAGAGAACAGCAGGTGCACAGAGTGCTTTTTTCCCAGCATTTTATTATGAAAAATTTCAAACATCTACCAAAAAATGTTGAAAGACTTGTACGGTGAAAAGCCACACATCTCACAGCTAGAATCAACAATTAACATTTTACTGTATTTGGTTTTCGACTTATCGATCCTAGATCCCTTGTGCTTTCTGTAGCAGGTGACCTGCCTTGAAGATTTAAAGACAGAATATCAGGAACTATAGTCAGAAAACGGGGCCTTTTATGAGTCAGAGGGGAAGAGCAAAAACTCCGCTTTTGACAAATCTGTCATAAGAGGCCAACTGCAGGGATACCTCCCTTTCTTAATGAAAGCCTTTCTGTTCTGCGAGGAGCGGGGTCCTCTTGTCAAGCAGTCAGTCCCTGCTACTTCCTTACTGGGGCAGGATCAGGATGCATAGGGATTTGGAGTGCCTTGGAACCAGCTACCACCCACACTGTTTGCCAGCTGGTAAACATGCCCGTCAGGTACGGGGGTTGGCATTGCCTGGAAATCTTTAGTGTTCATCTTGCTGACATCTGGTGCCCTCAGGCAGGTAGGTGCAGTTGGCTGCCTGGTTTACAGAGCTTGCACTGGGCCCAGGTTGGCAGGGGTCACATCTATTTATCCCACTGCACAGGGGAGTTCCTTCTCAGGAAACCCAGTTTATAAGAAGTACTGACTGCCAGAAATAGAGCAGAAATCAGAACCAGGAGGCAATTGTGAGAGGAATGGAGACTTCTGACCTCTGGAGATTGGGGTACCCTCCCCCTTACTTGCTGTTGGGGTAGCAGAGGGCTTAGAACCCCACATTCCTAGACTTTCAGAATTGGAAGAAGACTTAAAAGTAATCTAGGCCGGGGGTCCCCAACCTCCAGACTGTGGCCTGTTAGGAACCAGGCCGCACAGCATGAGGGGTAGGCCAGCAGGCATTACCGCCTGAGCTAAGCCTCCTGTCAGATCAGCAGCGGCATTAGATTCTCATGGGGGCACAAACCCTATTGGGAACTGCGCATGAGAGGGATCTAGGTTGTGTGCTCTTTAGGAGAATCTAACTAATGCATGATGATCTGCAGTGGAACAGTTTCATCCCCAAACCATCCCTCCAACCTCACCCCAGTCTGTGGAAAAATTGTCTTCTACAAAACCCATCCCTGGTGCCAAAAAGGTCAGGGACTTCTGATCTAGGTTATAGCTTAGTGGTCAAACAGCCAGGTCCTGAAGTTAGGCTACCTGGGTTCAAGTCCCAGCTCCACTACTTACTAGCCCTGCGACCTTGAGCAAGTCACTTAGTTTTTCTGTGCCTCAGTTTACTCATTTGTAATATAAGCCTATTAGTACCCATCCTAGTGTCATGAACTAAGTTCATATATGTAAAGTGCTTAGAATGGTGGCCAGCAAGTACTTAATAACAGTTAGCTCTGAAAATGTATAAAGCAAAAGTAACCAATGTTTTGGTGGTTTGCAGCCAACTTTTTTCTATGCATGTGCTAACATATTATTTTATAAGAGTGGGAATATGTTGTATATACTGTTATATAACTTGCTTTTTCACTAAACAGTATATCTTCTGTGTCAGTTTTGATAAAAGCATTTTCCTCTTGCTTTTCCTGCATATGTTCAGAACCATCATATTGGTAGCAAGTTACATGTCCTGCAGTTTTCTTAACCAGCCCCCTGCTAGTGGACATTTAGGTTAGTCTCAGTTTTTTCCTTCTGTAAATAAAGCTGCACTTCTTAGTGACAGATGCCAAATGACTAGATGACCTTGGGTATGACCTCTCTGGGTCTTGGTTTCTTCATCTAAAATCAAAATGACAGGACTCTACTGGGTGATTAAAATCTCCTCTGATCTACATAGGAATTGTTTTCAAGACATTTCTGACAAGTAACTATCAGCCTCTGCTTGCATTCCCCTAGTGACAGGGTGCTCAGTACCTCATGAGTATTTATTTCAGTGGACAACTGTAATGGTCAATAAAGTATCCACTTTCCACTTTCCGCCTTCCTGCAGCTCCTGGCCCTGGCTTTGTTCTCTGGGGCTCCACACATTCGGTTTACACTCAGTGGCCAGTGTCTGGGGCCATTGTAGAAAGTAAGGAACCTCTAATTCCTTCCTTCTTTTCTTCCTCTTTCATCCCTTCCTCCCTCCCTCCATCCCTCCCTCTATTCCTTCCTTCCTTGACACCATGTACCAGACCTTCCAGACCTTCAGCCAGGCACATGGATAGGAGCCACAGGGAAGTTGGCTGCAGGGTTAGAAATAAGTCCTCAGCCCCTTAAAGCTCATGCCGGGGGACTGGACTGTCCACCACTGTGGGATGGGGATGCTGAGGCTGGTGGCCTTCCTCAAATGCACTGTAGTGCCCCAGGCAGAGTCCTGGGCTGCCCTGTGAGGAGGTGACCAGAGGTAGGAGCAACTTTACCCTAAGGCTGGATCAGGATCCCCCCCAGGTTTTTACTAGAGCTGAACCCCGGCCTCCTTTCTCTTCCGCCACCCACCCTTAAAGTGCTTAGAAACACATAGATTTAAATATAAATTCAAATGTAAATAATTTCAACTGTGTAACTAGGAGGAGTCAGTTCTACCTGGGTCCTATCTGTGTCCTCCCCAGGGCTCAGCTCCATTCTTTGGTTTCATCCATTCTCATTCAATACATTGTTGTTAAGAGCTCACTGGGTGACCTCTCTGTCATGTAGTGAAGTTTTAAAAAGAATGCCTTTTCTGAGCTTCGGTTTCCTTATTCATAAAATAGGAGTATTGATCCGTTTCTTGCTTTTCTTACAAGGTTATGGTGAAGATGACTGAAGTCCAGAGTAAAGAAGGATTATGTTTGGGTGTCGAAGGAATAGAATGCCCTCTTTTAAACTGAGCACAGCAGGAACCTATAACAGGAATGCAGCAACTATGGAAAACATACATTTCCTCCCCTCCCCATCATAGTCCCTCTGCTTCCGTGTTAACTCCATAGACAGGCCAGCACAGCCAGCCTTGCAGCCTGAGATAAGGCCTTTGGCGGGTGTCTCCCCTATCGCTCCCTCAAGCCCTCAAGTAAGTGTTGGAGAGAGAGGTGATGCTTGGTGCTGGTGGAACCCCTGCACAGAGACGGACACAGGATGAGCTCTAAGTACCCGCGGTCTGTCCGGTGCTGCCTGCCCCTCTGGGCCCTAACACTGGAAGCAGCTCTCATTCTCCTCTTCTTTTTTTTTACCTACTACGACGCTTCCTTAGAGGATCAAAAGGGGCTCGTGGCGTCCTATCAAGGTGAGGGTTCATTGGAAAAGTGATCACACAGGCAAATAGCAGGGGTAGGGGCGGGGGAGGCCTGTGGTTCTCCAGGGGCACAGATGTTCCTTTCTACAAAATCTCAAGGAAAAGGATTCCCCCATCTTCTTCCATAGATTGCGCCGAAACTCAGCCAACAATGTAAGCTTTCCTTTAGAAGCAGCCTGGATATTCCTCCTTCCGTGAAACCTGCCTTGATTTTTCAGTGCAGTGAGAGGCGTCCTCTTTGGTGTTCCTCAAATTCCCTCTGCCAGATGATCTTCATAATTCTCTGCTTCTCTACTTCCCCTTCTCTCTCCTTAATGGCAAGGAATTTTTTTTTATTTTTAAAAAATTTTTATTTTTATAGATTTAGGGATACAAGCGCAGCTCTCTTATGCAAGCAATTTCATGTTGTTGTTGGGTTTTTGGTTTTTGTTTCCTTTTTGTGGCCTCTTGCTCATTTCTTATTTCTTTTTGAGACAGGGTCTCACTCTGTCGCCCAGGCTGAAGTGCAATGGCATGATCATGGTTCACTGCAGCCTTGACCTCCTGGGCTCAAGCAATCTTCCCACCTCAGCCTCCCAAGTAGCTAGGACCACAGGAGCGCACCACCATGCCTGGCTAATTTTTTTTTTTTTTTTTTGGTAGAAATGGGGGTCTCCCTGCGTTGCCCAGACTGGTCTCAAACTCCTGGACACAAGTGATCCTCCAGCGTCAGTCTCCCAAAGTGTGGAATTACAGGCGTGAACCTCTGCGCCCGGCTCTCTTGCTCATTTCTATACTACTTTTCTTTTGGAAGCGTCATCCTGTTGCTACCCCCCATCCCCACCCCCACCGACCCCAGCTTTCTTCTCACTTAGGGGCTGGGAAGTCTGCACGCTGTCTGTAAATCCAGAACCAGAAGGTATGGCTGAAGGGGAGGGTAGGGTGATGGTTATTTTATATTCAGCTAAAAATATTCCCAGACTGTGATGAGACAACTGTAAATAAGACAGATGTCCACAATGGTGTGACTTCGCTTTTTTAAAAATATTGAAATGAGTTTCAGACATTTTAGTGGGCTGATACGTTGTTGATAATGGACAGGGCCTCCTTGAAGAACGTCCCTGAGACAAAGCTGAAGCTCGAGCCTGGTTGAGTGCTTGCTTGTTCCCAGGTGGTATTAACGACCAGTTAACTAAAAGCAAAGAGAAGTCATCCTGGGGCCCATGGCAGTGACAAGTCGGACTTAGGGAGGGAAGACCTTATACCATTGAAAGGGCTGGCCCAGAGAGGAGCCCTCAGTGACAGACAAACAAGAGTTGGCACAATTTTAATTCATTTCAATCCAATACAATTCAATGCATTCCATTCATTCAACCATATATGACAGCCAATGTGGGATCCAGACATATGATGATTAGAGCTGATATTTATGAGCACTTACTATGTAGCAGGCACTATTCTAAGGGTTTTACATTGAACCCTCACAACAACCCCATGAGGTGGGTACTGTTATGATCTTCATTTTTCATATGAGGAAACTAGGCATATGGATGTTGAGTAATTTGCCCAAGGTCGCTCAGCTAGCAATAGCACAGCATATTTAAATTTAGCCATCCTGGATTTAGTTTCCTTACACTTAACCATTATGCATCATGGCCCCATTTTACAGTGGGGTTGAGTCATTTGTCATATAACCCAGTAGGTATAGCAGCCACTATTCCAACCCTGTAGATTGACTCTAGGGTCCATGTTCTTTACCCTTGCACCGTGCTACTAACATAGGTACAAAATGTCCTCAGAAACTCACTTTATACAGAAGCTCACAGGAGAGTCCACAACCCAGGCAGGGGAGACGATGGTGTCAGGGAAGGCTTCTGGAGGGAGGTGACTGCCCAAGCAGGTCTTGAAGGCTCAGTAGGAGTTACCTATGGGACAAAGGAGGGTCATCCAAGTGAGGGCACAGTGGGTGCCATTGCATGTGCACACACTGGAGCAGACTGAGCCTGGGCTTAACATTGCATTGCCCTGGAGCCTAAAAAGGAAGGCAAGGGGCCAGGCGAGGTGGCTTACATCTGCAATCCCAGCAATTTGGGAGGCGGAGGCTGGAGGATCACCTGAGGTTAGGAGTTCCAGGCCAGCCTGGCCAACATGGCGAAACTCCATCTCTACTGAAATTATAAAAACTAGTCGGGTGTGGTGGCACACATCTGTAATCCCAGCTACTTGGGAGGCCATTTCACTTCAGCCTGGGCGACAGAGCGAGACTTCGTCTCAAAAAGCAAAACAACAAAAACAAAAAACAAAGAAGAAAGCAGGGACTGGGCATGGTGGCTCATGCCTGTAATCCCAAACGCTTTGGGAGGCCAAGTCGGGCAGATCACCTGAGGTCAGGAGTTCGAGACCAGCCTGGACAGCATGGTGAAACCCCATCTCTACCAAAAATACAAAAATTAGCCGGATGTGGTGGCATGTGCCTATAGTTCCAGCTGCTTGGGAAGCTGAGGCAGGAGAGTTGCTTGAACCCAGGAGGCAGAGGTTGCTGAGCTGAGATCATGCCACTGCACTCTAGCCTGGGTGACAGAGTGGGACTCTGTCTGAAAAAAAAAATAGTAATAAATAAAAATAAAGAGGGAAGCAGTGGGTGGTAGACTCACAGGGCTGCATAAGGAGTTTGGCTTCAGTCTGAGGTCCAAATAGTGAACAGGAGTGTGACAAGTTTAGATTTGGGTCATGGAGGAAGCCATGCCAGGGCTGGTGTTGGAGACAGGGGGACATGGCTTGAGACACTAGACCAGCATGGAGGCTGTAGTGTAGTATTGACCCGAGGGCTTCAACCTTCTGATGGTGTACACACCATTTTTTGAGCATGTACCATGGTTATATGTTACACTTTAAGTATTACTTTAAGTATTGCTGCATTAATATGTTTTGTATGTTATAATAAATACATACAAATTAGGAAAATTCAAAGAGATCAAAATGAAATATGTAATATTCTCAAATTACTAATCATAATGGTGTCAATCTCCAGGCCGGGTCCATTGCTACAGTTGACGATAGTGGATGAAAATTCACTCCTCAGAGTCTTCTTGATAATTTGAAATTGTCTTGATTGACTTGTCAGATCTGATTAGGTCGACATTTTTTTAATCTCGAATGTGACTGACAGCTTGTGTGAGGGGAAGTTTCACTCTGCCTTTTCCTTTTTGTTCACTTGGCTGCCATTGTTTCTGCGCTTCCAATCTGTGTTTTTCTGCACGAGTTGTTTAAGCAATTACTTCATTTTGTGAAAGTTAGTTGAGTTAAACTTAGGTAACTTAACCTGTCAATCCACTTAATTGAAATCAGTCCTGGTAAACTACAATAGATTATTCAAACCTGCCAATTCTAAAAAGACATTTTGAGGCAATCAGGAAATATGAATACAGCATGAATATCTTATGATATACAAGAATTATTGTTAATTTTGTTAGGTGTGATAAAAGCATGGTGGATTTTGTTGTTGTTGTTTTCTAAGGCTCCATCTGTTAGAGAGGCACATTGAAATGGCGTGATATCTGGGGTTTGCTTTATGCCAGAAAAAAAAGAAAAAGTAGAGAAGGTTTATAAAAACAAGATTGGTCTCATGTGACAGTCATCAAAGTTTGGAGATGGGCATGTAGGGTCATTGTGCTGTACTCTCTGTTTTTGTATATGCTTTAAAAGTTCTGTAATAGTTAATTAAAAAAAAAAGAAAGAAAGAAAAAAGAAAACACCCTGGCTGAGCACTTCGGGAGGCCAAGTTGGGAGGATGGCTTAAACCAAGGAGTTCAAGACCAGCCTAGGAAACACAGGGAGACCCCCATCTCTAAAAAAAAAAAAAAAAAAAAAGGCTTAAAATTTAGCCTGGTGTGGTGGCATATGTCTGTAGTCCCAGCTACTAGGTAGGCTGAGGTGAGAGGATTGCTTGAGCCTGGGAGCTTGAGGCTGCAGTGGGACAGGATTGTACCACTGCACTCCTGCATGGGCGATAGAGCAAGACCCTGTCTCAAAAAAAATAAAAATATTTGAGATGGCCGGGCGTGGTGGCTCACGCCTGTAATCCCAGCACTTTGGGAGGCTGAGGTGAGCAGATCATGAGGTCAGAAGATCGAGACCATCCTGGCTAACACGATGAAACTCCGTCTCTACTAAAAATACAAAAAAGTAGCCGGGCGTCGTGGCAGGCGTCTGTAGTCCCAGCTACTTGGGAGGCTGAGGCTGGAGAATGGCGTGAACCCGGGAGGGGGAGCTTGCAGTGAGCTGAGATTGCGCCACTGCACTCCAGCCTGGGCAACAGAGTGAGACTCCATCTCAAAAAAAATAAATAAATAAAAATAAAAATAAATAAATAAAACATAAAACCCTGCCATTAGTTGCAACATGATGAATATAGAGAAATGCATATCAAATCCATCCCATTGGACCAATATTCCCTTAGGGTACCTTCCAAAGCTAGGAGACTCAAGGCTGTATGTCATCCTGAGCAAGTGAGGGACGGCTTCTGGGTGAATCTGAATATTAAATATTTGCAGAGCTGAAAACTTCACAAAGTACCTTTAGAGGCAGAATAGCCTAGATCCATGTTTCTCAAAGTGTGGTCCCCAGACTTGCTGCCTTAGCATTCCCCGGAAATTTAGTAGAAATGCAGATTCTCAGGCCCTAGCCCAGACCTACTGATCAGAAGCTCTGGGTTTGGGGCCCAGCAATTTGTGTTTTCACAAGCCCTCTGGGTGATTCTTCTGTGCATGAAAGTTCAGGGATTCCTGGAGCTAGACTGATTCATATCTTGCCTCTGTATCCTAGAGACCTTGGGCAGATCAGTCAACCTCTTTCTGTCTCTGTTTCAGCTTCTGTCAGAGGATGATAGTACTTGTTTCATTAAGTTGTTGAAAGGATTAAATGAATTAACACACATAAAAAGTATTAGCTTTTATTATCAAAAGCTCTAATTTCTTAATTTTTTAAATAAAAATAAAACTAGAACTGCTTGTTTTCTTCCAGCTACCCTAGTGATTGTATTGAGCATTTTCTACAGTATGTGTTCTTTGCTGTAATGACTGCTGGTCTGGATGACATGTGATGAGACCAGATGGGCAGGGGCAGTGGAGGAGATTCAAGAGAAATTTAGGAGATAAAATCAGCTGTACTTGATGAAAAGAGTGGGGAGTTAAAGCTGGCTACAGATGTATGATTTGGCATAGAGAGGTGTCAGTTCCTGAGATGAGAGACAGAAGGGGAGGGACAGGTTGTGAGGATAAATCAACCATGATATGTTCATTCTGGGCTTGGAGTTAAGGGACCTATGAGATGCTTAGGGGAAGCAGAGAGTATCAATTACCTATTGCTGCATAACAGCCACCCCAAACTTAGTAGCTTAAAATAACAACCTTTTAATTTATTCATGATCATGATTCTGTGGTACAACAACTGGGCTGGGTTCAGCTGGGCAGTTCTTCTGTTGGTTTCACCCAGGGTCATTCATGCATCTGCAGTTTGGGGTGGGATGGCCTCAGATGACCTCATTCACATGTTTGGCAGTTGGTGATTCACTGGGGTCCATTACTGTTAACAATCTCCTACCATGCAGAGCTTCCCTAAGGCTACCAAACTGGGAGACTATCCTGGGTCCTGTGCTGTGGATACCACCCAGTCCCCCGTCCCCACCCCATACTCCTCAGAGGCAGAGAGAGGGGCTACTAGAAGACAGAGGGGTTTTCCCAGTGACATGTAAACATTCCAAACCCTGGCACCTTCCACATCGCGGCTTCTCTCTGTCCCTTTGGGAAATCTTTGTTTTTCTTCCCAGGCTGCAGCAGGGTGAGAGTTGTGGGTAGAGTAGAAGCTGTGGGGGAGGAGGTGGTGGCAGCCTGAGGCTGCAGAGGTCTTCCCAGGCAGCAGTGGGAGCACAGTGTGGAGGTCAACCCTAGAGCCTGGGTGAATGAAGCTGGGTCTGCCTTCAGAGCTGTTGGTGCTGAAGTTTCTGCAGGCCAGAGGGAGGGGCAAGAGTGGGAGGGGGTGCAGATCCAGAGTCACAGAGGCAGCTGACCAGAGGAGGCAGCTGCCTATGGGGATGTTCCAGAAGGCCAAAGTGCTGTTATCCAAACAAACTCTTTGCGAGTGGTCTCTTTGCAACAGGCCTGGGGGAGAGCAGTCTTGCCTAAAGTCACACGGCTAATCAGCGGCTGGCAACGGGTAATAGTTACTAACACTCACTACATACCCAATGCTGGGTGAAGTGACTTGCATGAGCCAGCAAGCTCAATGCTCATGGCAATCCTCTGAACAGGTGGCATTGTTTCATCCCAATTTTACAGCTCAGGAAGCTGGGACACAGGAAGAGCCAGGCTCTGAACACTGACAACCTGATTCAGAGACCCACACTCTTCACCATCACAGTCACGTTATATATGCTATATAGAAAGGCAGCATGGCATAATTGTTAAACCCAGGTAGGCAGGGTTCGAATCCTTCTGCTACCATTACTAGCTCTATGACTGGGACTAGTTATAGCACCTCTCTGTGCCTCCCTTTCCCCATCTGTAAAATGGGGATAATAAATCGTACCTCTTGCATGAGGCTGTTGTGGGCTAAGTGTGTAAGGCACGTAGAACAGTGCCTGGAACGTCGGGTGCTGTCCATATGCCTACTATTACAATGATGGTGAGTATTGCCTTATCTCTTGCTGCTGAACTACCAGGTTAGACTTCTTTCTGCAAGTCATGAGGCTTTCATAAACTTTTCCTGAAGGCTTTCGGTAGAATGTACCCCCTCTGGGCCCAGGCATGGGTGCCCGGGTAGCACATCCACTTCTTATCACCCCTGAACACCTTAGAGCCCATTAGCTTATCAAACCAGCAGCTGATGTGAGTGCAGAGCAGACTGTGAGAGGTGGAGGCTGACACCAATGAGGATGCTCCGAGCTGGGGCCCAGCCCTGAAGCGGGAGCCCAGATAATGAGGGGTGGAAATGGGCCTGGAGCCCAGGAGAGGTGGGAGGATGAGGGGGCAGGGGGAGGAGAAGCCTGAAAACAAATGTTATTTCCTGACCAGTTTGGGGTGCATGAGCTCTGTCAACAGCTCATGGAAACGGCTGCCCTAATTTCATCTTGTTAGCTGAGGCACAATTCCTCTCTCAGGGACGGTGTGGAGCCTTGGGGAGGAAGGTCCTGAGCGCCTATACCTGGAATCAGGGAATTGGGATCGGGGCAGCAGCTCTGCCCAATAAAGTCCCTACCCAGGATCCTCTGACTTCTTCATCTCTCTCTCTTTTTTTTTTTCTTTTTTTTTGAGACGGAGTCTCGCTCTGTCACCCAGGCTGGAGTACAGTGGTGTGATCTCAGCTCACTGCAACCTCAGCCTTCCCGGTTCAAGCAATTCTCCTGCCTCAGCCTCCTGAGGAGCTGGGATTACAGGCATGTGCCACCATGCCCAGCTAACTTTTGTATTTTTAGTAGAGATGGGGTTTCACCATGTTGGTCAGGCTGGTCTCAAACTCCTGACTTCAGGTGATCCACCCACCTCAGCCTCCCAAAGTGCTGGGATTACAGGCCTAAGCCACCGCACCCGGCCTTTTGTTTTGTTTTGTTTTGTTTTCTCCCTTTGTCGCCCAGGGTGCTGGAGTATAGTGGTGTGATCGTGGCTCACTGCAGCCTTAACCTCCTAGGCACAAGTGAACCTCCCACCTCAGCCTCCTGAGTAACTGGGACTGCAGGCACCCGCCACCACGCCCAAGTAATTTTGTATTTTTTGTAGAGACAAGGTCTTGCTATGTTGTCCAGGCTGGTCTTCAACTCCTCAGCTCAAGCAATCCTCCCTCCTTAGCCTCCCAAAGTGCTGGGATTGTGCTGGGATTACAGATGTGAGCTACCACACCTTGTCTGACTTCCTCATCTTTAGGGCCCCAACTCTGCCCTTATCTGGGCAACTCTCCTCTCCCCATCTTCCACTAACTTCTTTGGAATGTTCCAGAGCTGTAAAAGCCTTAGTATCAAGCCCAACTCCTATGTGTTACAGACAGGGAAACTGAGGCCTAAAGAAGATAATGGACTTGCCTAAGATCACTTAGTGAGGTGAGGGGAAAAAAGAGCTAGAGACAGCCTAGCCTGTGTACAGACATAGTTCCAGGCATTCGGAGCTGGGCTCTGCCGCCGGCATGCTTTGGGGCCTGGGAGTTGGTTCACTGTTGAACTACCAGGTTAGATTTTCTTTCTCCAAGTTGTGGGGCTTTCATAAACTTTTCCTGAAGGCCTTCCTTAGAATGTACCATTCTCCTCTGGGCCCGATCATGGACGCCCCTCACAGGCTATCTCTGGTCCCCTTCTGTAAAATGAAAGGAAAATGGAAGAATTGCCCCACTCATGGAATCTTCAGTAAGTCTGGACCCTATGCATTATAGCATTGCTGCAAAATGGCAGATGCACTTTAACAATCGTGTTTAATAAAAGGTTGAATTTGCATACCTTAAGTGGGGCGTGCAGTCTCCAACTGAACACGAGCCTCACCGCTCCCACATGTGCATTGCACCTTCATACACAGATTTCCTGCTTGGCTCCTGAGGGAATTTGAGTAATCCCAAGAGGAACCCCTGTATAAAATGTCCCCTGGCCACACACTTCCATTCCTAAGGACGCAAGCAGGAGACAGAAACATTCCCTGCACCTCCCTCCCTGCTGTCAGAAGAGGTGCAAAGAGTTGAATCCTCCCTGATGCCCACTTCTCACCCACGCCCCAAATCCCCAGGTCCCATGGAGGTCCTTGGGGGCCTCCTGTATCCTGGTGGTGTCAAGTTGATTTGGAAATGTCAGTGTCCACCTTGTCCTCTCTGGCAGACCCTAGGTGTGTGTATTTTTCAATGGAAGTGAATTTAAATGTACTTTATAAATCAAAGACTTTTTCTGAGACTTTGGAGAGTTCCATTAATGAGAGCTTCTCATTCTTATCAAAGCCAGGGCTGGAGACCAGTGGCAGGTGAGTTCCTACTGCTGTGATTGTCCTGATGGTGTTGGTGAATAGCCACTATTTACTGAGCGTTCTCCATGTGCCACGTACTGTACTAAGCACTTGAACAAAATGTTATTTTCTTCGGATTTCCCAGCACCCTTTGAGGTGGATCTAATTACCCTTATTTAGCTCATAAGGAAAGTAAGCAACTTACAAGACCACAGGGCTATGAAGTTGAAACATGTAAATTCATATATTTTTAAAATTTATTTATTTTGAGACGAAGTCTCATCGCACTGTCATCCAGGCTGGAGTGCAATGGCGTGATCTTGGCTCATCACAACCTCCGCCTCCTGGGTTCAAGCGATTCTCCTGCCTCAGCCTCCTGAGTAGCTGGGATTACAGGTGCCTGCTGCCACACCCAGCTAATTTTTTTGTAATTTTAGTAGAGACGGGGTTTCACCGTGTTGGCCAGGCTGGTCTCGAACTGCTGACCTCGTGATCTACCCACGTCGGCCTCCTAAATTGATATTTTTATATGTTCAAAACAGTCAACAGGTGGCAATTTAGTGAGGTTTAATCTAATAGGAAATGATAGAGCTGGGATCGAACAGAGCTATGTGAACTTAAAGCCTATGTTTCCCCTTCCACCTTTTTAAAAAACATTGTCTAGGCTGGGCACGGTGGCTCAGGCCTGTAATCCCAGCACTTTGGGAGACAGAGGCTGGTGGATTACATGAGGTCAGGAGTTTGAGACGAGCTTGGCCAATATAGTGAAACCCTGTCTCTACTAAAAATACAAAAATTAGCCAGGCATGGTGGGGTGTGCCTGTGGTTCCCGCTGAAACACAGGAGGCTGAAGCATAAGAATCACTTGAACCCAGAAGGCGGAGGTTGCAGTGAGCCGAGATTGCACCACTGCACTCCAACCGGGGCAACAGAGAGACTCTGTCTCAAAAAACAAACAAACAAACAAAAACAAAAATTGTCTACATGCAGGTTGCAGAAAATTTAAACACTAAAACTAAAAAAGTAAAACATCTCCCAAACTTAAAGACAATATTCATGATGGAAAAAAAAATTCTTCAAGATCTCTCTCTCTCCAGTCATTTATTCATGTGTGAAAACAGTTGGTGATTATTGATGAAATAGCATTTACAATTTGGAGCAATTATGTGCATTACATATACCATTTGATTCTGGCAACCTAATGGAGGAGGTATGATCATTTTCCCTATTTAACAGACGAGAATAAGCAGAGGGAGGGCAGATGGCATGGTAGTCCAAGGCACAGGCTCCAGCAGACTATCTTGGTTTAAATCTTGGCTATAGGCTGGCTCTGTGGCTCATGCCTGTAATCCCATCGCTTTGGGAAACTGAGGCGGGCGGATCACTTGAGGTCAGGAGTTCCAGACCAGCCTGGCCAACATAGTGAAACCCCTTCTCTATTAAAAATACAAAAATTAGCTGGGCATGGTGGCAGGCACCTGTAATCCCAGCTACTTGGGAGGCTGAGGCAGGAGAATCACTTGAACCCAGGAGGCGGTGGTTGCAGTGAGCCAAGATCTTGCCAATGTACTCCAGCCTAGGTGACAAGAGTGAAACTCCATCTCAAAATTAAAACAACAATCTTAGCTCTACCCACCGGGGCAAGTTACGTAACTCCTCTGTGCCTTGGTTTTCATATCTGTAAAATGGTGACAGTAATAGTGCCCACGTCAGTGTGTGGTTGTGAGAATGAGACAAGATAGTCTATGTAAAGTGATTAAAACAGTGTAGGCACATGGTAAACACTTAAGAAATGTAGGCTGTTATAAAGTTCAGAGATGTTAAGTAACAAGATCAAGACCACACAGAGGGTGCCAGAGACCTGATTTGAACCCAAGTTTGTCTCGTTCTGGAGCTCAAGCTGCTAACCCTTTTTCAAAACTGGAATTAAACCAAAGTACTCACCCTCTTCGCTTTGCTGGGCCCCTCCCTGCCCTCAGGTGCATCTCTTCCACTCACCTGCCACAGCAGCCTCTGCTCAGGCTCTGAGACTGGGAAAGGTGAGGGCTACCCAGGTGGCCCTGATGTTTTCTGCCAGCTGGCGCACCAGGTCCCTCACAGGTGGCAAAGGGAGGGAGGTTTGCTGTGGAGATTATGTGGTTCCCAACAACAACAGCCCTGCGCCTATCTCTGCCCTCTCTTTTCTGTGTATCCTGGGCCAAGTCACTTGGCTTCTGTGGCCTTATTTTCTCATGTGCGCGGCCAGGGGGTTGGCCCTGATCTGCAATAACAGCAGCAATGACCTTTACTGAGTGTCCATGTGTGTCAAGCACGTGTGCTTTACACTTGTTCTTATGATTAGGTTTAATAATACAGTAATTGCCACATTTGCTGAGCACTCATTATGGGCTAGGCCCTGCCCTAAGTGCTTAATTAGCTTTAGCTCCTCTAATCCTTACCTTAACCCCACACGGCATGTGTGTGTTATCCCCATTATTCAGATGAGAACATTGAGGCTTAAAGAGGCAAAGTAACTTGACCAAATACTTGTAAATTATCTCACATGTCCCTTCCAGCTGCCATTTTATAAGACTCTAATTTCACACCACCCTAAATCTCGTCTGCTTCCCCCTCCTCCTTCTCGCCATCTCCCCACTGAGCAGTCTGCCAAGATCTGACCGTGATGGCGGTCCTTGGCTTGGGCTTCTTCACCTCGAATTTGCGGAGAAACAGCTGGAGCAGTGTGGCCTTCAACCTCTTCCTGCTGGCCCTTGGTGTGCAGTGGGCAATCCTGCTGGACGGCTTCCTGAGCCAGTTCTCTCCTGGGAAGGTGGTCATCAAACTGTTCAGGTATTGGTATGGTGGCTGGATCACTTCTGGGTCATAGAGGGAATGGAGCCCAAAAGGACAGGTTCCAGAAGATCTGGGATATTGCCCCCTCTCTGTCTAGCACCAATGCTGTGCGATATTCAGGACATCCTCATGCTAAAAGATTATTCATTGTTTATCTAAAATTCAAATTTAACCGGGCATCCTGTATTTTGCTGGGCAGCCCTACTCTGTGTATCACAAGGAGTCCAGGCCTACGTTCCTCCTGCATCCTTTCTTTTCTGTTATTGTTGTTTATGATTTTGTAAAGTTACATAATCAATATAAGTTTATGGAAAAAGTAAGAAGGAAACACATTAGACAGCGAGAAATAGACATGCCACACCTAGAGAGACATTCTCTTTTTTATTTTGAGACTGAGTTTCACTCTTGTCACCCAGGCTGGAGTGCAATGGCACCATTTCAGCACACCACAACCTCAGCCTTCTGGGTTCAAGTGATTCTCCTGCCTCAGCCTCCCGAGTAACTGGGATTACAGGCATGTGCCACCACGCCTGGCTGATTTTGTATTTTTAGTAGAGATAGGGTTTCTCCATGTTGGTCAGGCTAGTCTCAAACTCCTGACCTCAGGTGACCCGCCCGCATCGGCCTCCCAAAGTGCTGGGATTGCAGGCGTGAGCCACCGCATCTGGCCTGAGAGACATTCTTTTGAAAAGAAATGACTTTCAGCCCTCTAATGCTGCTAGACAAGAAATAGCCATGCCTTTATTTTCATTAAATTACCTGTGCTTCGTTTAGATGCATTTATGTGAAATGCTAAGAACCATCAAAACTAATGCTTAATGGTGCTAGAAGTCAGAATAGTGGTTACCTGGGCAGGAGGTGGATATTGATTAGGAAGGAACACAAAATAACCTCATGGGGTGCAGAAAACGTTCTCTGTGTTCACCCAGGTGATGGTTACACATCAAACTATACACGTTTTAAAAGGGCATTGGCACTTAATGGGAGGAACTAGGCTAAATTTTTTCCTGAAACATTGTTTTGTTTTGTTCAACTCTGAATCTCTGTGCTGACAAGATGATGGTAAATGTCATCCTAGGCATGTTGGGGACCTCTCAAGGCCTCTCAAGGCCATTCCAGCCTCCCCCTCTAAGACCCTGCTAAACCTCTGGGCACTGCTGTTAAACATTTCTCTATGAGCCAGGAACTGTGCTGAGCACTCCACAAATAATAATTTTGTTTAACTCTTCCAGGTAGGGATCTAACCTGGTATACAAATAAGGAAGTGGAAGCTCAGAGAGGGCAAGGCACTTGTCTCGGGCCACACAGCTAAGTGGTGGAGATGGCTCCACCTTTTTATTATAACCTTTTCCATATACTCCAGGGTGGTCAGAACATGAAACACAGTCTAGCCAGCTCCCGATTGGCCCTGGGGGAGAAAACTCTACATATTTTTCTTTCTAAAAAGGTTTAGAGGCTGGGCGTGATGGTTCACACCTGTAATCCCAGTACTTTTGGGAGCCGAGGTGGGCAGATCACTTGAGCCCAGAAGTGTGAGACCAACCTGAGCAACACAGTGAGATCCTGTCTCGGCAGAAAATAGAAACATTAGCTAGGTGTGGTGGTGAGCACCCATAGTCCCAGCTACTTGGGAGGCTGAGGCAGGAGGATCACCTGAATCCAGTGAGGTTAAGGCTGAGTGAGCCATGATCGTGCCACTTCACTCCAGCCTGGACAACAGAGTGAGACCCTGTCTCAAAAACGGTGTTAGGCCACGCGCGGTGGTTCATGTCTGTAATCCCAGTACTTCGGGAGGCCTAGGCAGGTGGATCACCTGAGGTCAGGAGTTCGAGACCAACCTGAACAACATGGCGAAATCCTATCTCTACTAAAAATACAAAAATTAGCTGGTCATGGTGGCAGGCGCCTGTAATCCCAGTTACTTGGGAGGCTGAGGCAGGAAAATCACTTGAACCCAAGAGGCAGAGGCTATAGTGAGCCGAGATTGTACCTTTGCACTCTAGCCTGGGCGACAGAGTGAGTCTCCATCTCAAAAAAACAAATAAACAAACAAAAAACCACAGTTTTAGAGTTAATTCCCACGGGGATTCAATACACACACACACACACACACACACACACACACACACGCTCATGCACACACTGCATTCACCTGGGAAGTGACAAGGGCACCCTGGGGGAATTCAAACGGTGGTGGCCCTGGTTTGGTGTTGCTGCCTTAGCTTAAGGTCACACCAGCCTTCAACCTTCTGCACCACAGCAGAATGGGGCAGGAGGCGTCTACGACTGCTCCTTTTGTCTGGTGTCCACAGGGACCTATTTGTTCTTGACTCAATCCAGGAAGACGAGAAGGGAGAGAAGTCACTGGCAGCCTGAGTCAACTCTCCTGCCCCACCCCTGACTGCTTGGATCCCCCTAGGGGTGACCCCTGCTGAAACTGGCTTCCTGACTGGTTCCCATCAGGGCTGTGCTGATGGCTGGTGCCCAGGCCTGCCCCTGGGCACAGGGTACTCTCCCTTGGCAACACTCCAGCTTGTGCCACTTAACTTGGGACTGATTTGGTTCTGTTTTGAGTCCCTTCAGGGGAGGGGCCTATCTTATTCAACGTTGTTCTTTGTTTTCCTCACATACTAATAACTTAGCAAATAGCTATTGGAGCAAAAATGAAAATAAACAGAACCCTAAAAGTGGGATGTTTTAAAATTTTATTTATTTATTTATTTACAAACAGGGTCTTGCTCTGTTGCCCAGTCTGGAGTGCAGTGATACAATCATAGCTCACTGCAGCCTCTGCCTCCTGGGCTCAAGTAATCCTCCCACCTCAGCCTCCTGAGTTACATTTTTTTACAGGTGCCCGCTACCATGCCCGGCTAATTTTTGTATTTTTAGTAGAGACGGGGTTTCACCAGTTGGGTCAGGTTGGTCTCGAACTTCTGACCTCAGGTGATCCACCTGCCTAGGCCTCCCAAAGTACTGGGATTACAGGCGTGAGCCACCGTGCCCGGCCTAAAACTGTTTTTGAGACAGGGTCTCACTCTGTTGTCAGGCTGGAGTGAAGTGGCACGATCATGGCTCACTCAGCCTCAACCTCACTGGATTCAGGTGATCCTCCTGCTTCAGCCTCCCAAGTAGCTGGGATTACGGGTGCACACCACCATGCCTAGCTGATTTTTCTGTCTTCTGCCGAGACAGGATCTCACTGTGTTGCTCAGGCTGGTCTCAAACTCCTGGGCTCAAATGATCTGCCCACCTCGGCTCCCAAAAGTACTGGAATTACAGCCTCCTGAGTAGTTGAAACCACAGGCATACACCACCACACCTAGCTTTTTTTTTTTTTTTTTTTTAATAGAGATGAAGTCTCACTGTGTTGCCCAGGCTGGTCTCAAACTCCAGGCCTTAAACAATCCTCCCACCTCAGCCTCCCAAAGTGCTAAGATTACAGGTTTGAGCCACCATTCCTGGCCTTAAAAGTGTGATTTTTTAATGTTGTATTTTGAAATCTCTAGGACTCTCCCTAGAAGATAATAGCAATAACCAACTCCTTTATTGCACTTGACATATATCAACTCACTTTGCCCTTACCGTGGCTCCAGAGGCATTGGGTCCACCTTATAAATGGAGGCACCAAGGCACAGAGTGATTAAATAAGTTGCCCAGGATCACACAGCCAGAAAGTGGCTGAGTCAAGATTCCAGCCCAGGCAGCCTAGACCTGAGAGCGCGCTCCTAACCACTGCATGTCACTATCTTAGCACCTCCCCAGCACAAACTGGCCCTTGAGGAATGAAATACTGCCGCCGGCACACATGCTCCTGAGTTAAGCCTTTGTCAATGAAATGAACACCCACTTAAAAGGAATAACTTGTCCAGGCACCATGGAACATTGAGTAACCCCTTATTCTAAATTCCTGGTCCCTGTAAGACTCCTTCCCCATGCCCTTTGCCCTTTGCTGATCTTCCCCTAAAGTCCTGGAGGCTTAAGCGGGCATAGTCTGCAGCAAACACTGAGGAAGCTAAGTCCAGACTTCAGAGCACAGGCTTTGGATCTAGGCCAGCTGGGTTTGAACCTCACATTTGTGATCAGCTGGTGTGACTATTTCCAAAAAATCCATTATAATCCTCTGCATGACCCTCTGTAAAATGGGGATACCGAATGGTAAGCTAGCACGATTTTACAGAGACTCGCACAGAGGGTTAATTTTTTAAAAAATTTATTATTATTTTTGAGATGGAGTCTCACTCTGTCACCCAGGCTAGAGTGCAGTGGTGAGATCCCGGCTCACTGCAACCTCTGCCTCCCGGGTTCAAGTGACTCTCGTGCCTTAGCCTCGAGAGTGGCTGGGATTGCAAGCATGCGCCACCACGCCCGGGTAATTTTTGTATTTTTAGTTGAGACAGGGTTTCACCATGTTGGCCAGGCCAGTCTTGAACACCTGGCCTCAAGTGATCCGCTTGCCTCGGCCTCCCAAAGTGCTGGGAGTACAGGCATGTGCCACTGCACCCAGCCTTATAGGGTTAAAATGTAAAAGAGGTGATGCTGTTACAAGCCTGTTTTACAAAATGCTCTTATAATAAATCATTATCATCACTGTTGCTGTGGTTGTAGCATCATCATCATTAACTCCCAGAGGGAGGAGGGAGTCTCAGAGCAAGGTGCTCAGGGGAGACTGGATGTCCAACTCAGTACCACTTCCTACAGGAAGTCCTCCCTGATGAGTCCAGTCAGCATCATCCTCTCCTTCCAATGAACCCCACTAACCTTATGATATCACAGATATTCTTAGTTGACAGGCTCATGGTGTAGCCTGTCTGGATCTTAAGTACATTTTTTTTTTTTTTTTGGATCATAAGTACCTTGAAGACAAAAATCATTTTCTCCTCCTGAGCATGCTCATTGGTGGAGGGAAGGAAGGAATCGTAATAGTGTTAGTAAGGCTAGCGTCTTTTCAGGAGTTGGTTCTTTGTGCCAGTCTTGGTGCTAGACACACCGATAGGAAGAATACTCCTTCACATCCCCAGGACACCAACATGGGACACGTCTGATCATCATTCTTAATTTGCAGAAGGAGAAATAGGCTCAGTGAGATGAAATGGCCACTCCAGTAGCAAGGCTGGGACTGGAAGCCTGGCTTGTCCTGATTCCAAATCCAGTTTCTTTCCACTTCCACGGAGAGGGAGAGAAGGGACAGTGGCCCCAGATGAGGATGGGGTGACTGGATGGCGACAGGCCCGCGAGGGAAGAGTGCCCTCTGTTGAGCATCTGAATGATGGCGGCAGAAAAGAAGACTGGGCAGAATCCCAGTTGTCAGGTCCCCTGAGGGAGCAGTCACCCCGATCATCCTCAGTCAGATGAGTATGTGTAGATCAATGCCTCATAGATGAAGGCACTGAGGCACAGAGTGGTTACGTCATCTGCCAGACCACATGGCTCAGGGTGCAGAGGTCACCTTGACGGGGGAAGAGATGGTCACTCCAGTCCACAGCATCAGCGCCCAGGTGGGTAGAAATCTTGTCTTCTATTCCCACAGAAAGTAGGTGCCCAACAGTGTTTGTTAAATGAATGAATGAATGAGAGGCATCCTTCCTTCTCAGTCATCCTGGCTCTCCCTCTCTCCCTCAGTATTCGGCTGGCCACCAGGAGCACTATGTCGATGCTGATCTCAATGAATGCTGTCCTGGGGAAGGTCAACTTGGTGCAGTTGGTGGTGATGGAGCTGGTGGAGCTGACAGTCTTTGGTACCATGAGGATAGTCATCTATAATATCTTCAAAGTGAGTCATGGTGCTGCGAGGAGGGACCGGGGAGAAAAGGGCCAAAAGCCCCATTTGGTGGGGTTTCTGGGGTTTTAAAAATTAAAGACAACCTGTAATCCCAGCTACTTGGGAGGCTGAGGAGGAAGATCACTTGAGGCCAGGAGTTTGAGACCAGCCTGGGCATCATAGCAAGATCCTCATCTCTAAAAAATATTTTTTTTTCTAAATTATCCAGTTGTGGTGGCATGCACCTGTAGTCCCAGCTACTCAGGAGACTGAGGTGTGAGTTGGAAGGATTGCTTGAGCCCAGGAGTTGGAGACCAACCTGGGCAACATAGCAAGACCTCATCTCTAAATAAATAGGTAGGTGGATAGATAGATAGATAGACAGACAGACAGACAGACAGACAGACAGATAGATAGATAGATAGATAGATAGATAGATAGATAGATAGATAGATAGATAGATAGATAGACAGACAGGCCGGGTACGGTGGCTTACACCTGTAATCCCAGTACTTTGGGAGGCCGAGGAGGGCGGATCACCTGAGGTCAGGAGTTCAAAACCAGCCTGGCCAACATAGTGGAACCTCATCTCTACTAAAAATACAAAATTTAGCTGGGGATGGTGGCAGGAGCCTGTAATCCCAGCTACTCAAGAGGCTGAGGCAAGAGAATCGTTTGAACTCGGGAGGTGAAGGTTGCAATGAACCGAGATGGCACCATTGCACTCCAGCCTGGGGCACAAGAGCAAGACTTTATCTCAAAAAGAAAAAAAGAAACGAAAAGAAAAGATTGATAGATAAATAGATAGATGCCCAAATGAGGTTGCAAAAGTGTGGTCTGTACAAATGTTTAAGCACAACAAACCAGTGCCTTTAACTACTACAGTATAATCCTGTCGGATTGTGCTATTCATGATATAATTATGGTTGTATAAAAGTAATTAATTATCAGAGCCTCACCAGCAGTGGGTCCAGCAAGTTTGTACAGCCAGCATCTTCCTTACAGTCCTCTGCTGTAACCCTGGCCCTGAGTGAGGACATAGCTGACTTTCCCATCTCATAGGTGAGAAAGCTGATGCCTGGAGAGGGGAGGGGACTGCCCAAGATCACATAGCAAGATAGTGGCAGAACCCAAGCAAGAACCCAGAGTTCCAGCCTGGCTTAGAAGAAAGAGCACTGGACTTGGAGTAAAAGGCTGGGGTTTGCATCCCAGCTCTGCCATAAATCCCTGTGTGACTCTGGACAATTTAACCTCTTAGAGCTTTAGTTTCTTCATCTGTAACATGAGGGTAGCAGTACTACCACATAGGGTTTGAGGGAGTAATTGAATTAATCACATAAGATGATGCATGTTTATTAAAAAAAAAAACTTGAAGCCCCTTTACTGTGCCTCAGTATCCCAAAGGACTTTGGAGTTTACTCTGAGAAATACTGGGAGCACTAGGGAGTGTTGAGCAAAGGAGAGCTGGGCAGAGGAGAGCTATGATCCGACTTATGTTTTAAGATAATCACTCTGGCTTCTGGGTTCAGAAAAGACTGAAGGGGCAAGGGAGGAAGCAGGTGGAGACCAGAGCGGCAGCGATTGCCATCATCCAGACTCAGACTAGGACAATAGCTGTGAGAGTGGTGGGAAGTGGTTGGATCCTGATTGTATTTTAATAGCAGAATTGACAGGATTTGCTGATAGACTGCACATGGGGTGGGAGAGGGTCAAGATGACTTCAAGGTTCTGATCTGGCACAACTCAGCGGCTGCTGGTGCCATTTACTGAGATGGGGAACACTGGGGTGGGATAGATCTGGGAGGGAAAACCCGGAGTTCAGTGTCAAATGTGGTAGCGTTAGGGTTAAGGTTGGGGGCTAGAGATGTGTATGAAACATCCCAGTGGAGACACTGAATGGAAATGTACAGGTCTGAAGCTTAGTGGAAAGGTTAGGGCTAGGGATACAAATTTGGGAGTTGTTACGATACAGATGGTTTTTTTTTTTTTTTTTTTTTTTTTTTTTTTTTTTTTTGAGATGGAGTCTCGCTCTGTCGCCCAGGCTGGAGTGCAGTAGCCGGATCTCAGCTCACTGCAAGCTCCACCTCCCGGGTTTACGCCATTCTCCTGCCTCAGCCTCCCGAGTAACTGGAACTACAGGCGCCCGCCACATCGCCCAGCTAATTTTTTGTGTTTTTTAGTAGAGACGGGGTTTCACTGTGTTAGCCAGGATGGTCTCGATTGCCTGACCTCGTGATCCACCCGCCTTGGCCTCCCAAAGTGCTGGGATTACAGGCTTGAGCCACCGCGCCCGGCCTACAGATGGTATTTAAAGCCATGAGACCCAAGGAAATCACTCAGGAGTGAGGATAAAGAGAGATGGGAAGAAGTCTAAGAACTGAGTGCTAGAACACCCGGCATTTTGGAGTGGGGACATGTGGAGGAGCCAGCAAAGGAGACAGAATTGTGCTTGGAGAGGCAGGAGGAAGCCCAGGAGAGGGTGAGGTCCTGGAAGGCAAGGAAAGAGAGGGCCTCAGGTGGGTTGAGTGCTGCTGAGAGGTCAAGTAGGATGGAAGCTGAGAAGTAGCCATTGGATTTGGCAAGGAGATCTTGGCATGCGTGGTTTTAAAGGAGGATGAAGGCAAAAGCCTGGCTTGACTGATTCAAGAGCGGGAGATGAGAAAGTGAAGACAGCATGCAGAAGCAGCCCTGCCAAGGACTTTGCTATAAAGGGGAACAGAGAAATGGAGAAGAAGCGGGAGGGCAATAATCTGATAGAGAGAAGAAAACTCTGATGAAACAGAAGAGAGATGAATTGTAAGAGTCAAGCCTTTGAGTTGGAAAGCGGGAGTAGGATTTTGTGCCTTTAGGCTGATGCAGGGATAGTTCATCTTAACGAGAGAAATGGCAGGGACTGTGAATAGACTGGCAGATTTGGTGGTGGGTGCCACAGGTTCAGTCTCCTGCAGGGAGAAGAGAAAATTCCTTACTAATTACTTGTATTTTCGCAGAGAAACGAGAGGCACCGTCATCAGCCTCATGTGAGGGTGGGAAGTAGGGATGGGGTTTGTGGAGAGGGAAAGTGTGGTATGGTCATCTGTGGGAGTAGAAGAGAGTGAGAGGACTGGGGGGGTGCAGCGGGACTGCAGGCTGGCACCAGGGTCCCTAGGGCTTGTAATTGGTGGAAAGTGCGTCAGTGACCAGGGCTGTGTGCAGCTCCTCCAGGCAGGTGTGGAAGAAGCAGAGTTGAACTTGCCCAGCCTGGGGTGCTGCCCAGAGTGAGCCCAAAGCCCAAGGGAGACCAGAGATGGGGCTGTTTGCAAAGGAGGAAGCATAACAGTAGCCCACGAAATCTAAGCTGGTTAAGAAAGGAGAGAGAGTGAAAATGGGGGAGCCCAGCCAGGCAGCCTGGGTACAAATCTCAGCTCAACTCACACTAGCTGAATCCATATGGGCCCCTTAGTTGACCTCTCTGTGCCTCAGTTTCCCTATCTATAGAATGGGGATAAGAATAATACTACTTCCTAGGGCTGTTGTGAGGATTGAACAAGTGAGCGAACACGTGTTCAATTTTGAACACTGTTCTAAAGCGTTTAGAACAGTGCCTGGCATGGGGTAAGTGTTGTGGCAGTGCTGTTATTTTCATCATCACCATTGCTCTCAGGCCCCATTGATTGGAACTGTTGAAGGGAGGCAATTTAAGGAAGTGAGCTGGACAGATAGGAGGTGGTGGTGGTTATCAGGTACAATGCCTGAAACTGAGGCTATGGAGGCAACACAGTTACTGGTAATGACAAGGTCTAAGGCTTGACAGTGGGTGGCAGAAGTGTAATGTAGGGAAAGATAGGCGAGCGGTCAAGGAACCGAGAGGGAAGGAGTTGGGTGGACTAAGATAATTTCTGGGAAGAACGATGGAGAGAAAGGCTAAAGGGCAGGAGCTGACATCATCAGGGACCAAGAGGCGGCCAGGAGACTTAGACCACAGCAAGGAAGGGACAGTGTGATGGCATCTTCTTCAAGGGAGCTGGGGATGTTTGGGGTGGAAAAGAGAACAATGATCTTGGAGGGAATATGGAAAGGTTTTTGTTTTTGTTTTTGTTTTTGTGAGACAGAGTTTCGCTCTTGTCACCCAGGTTGGAGTGCAATGGTGTAATCTCGGCTCACTGCAACCTCTGCCTCCCAGGTTCAAGTGATTCTCCTGTCTCAGCTTCCCAAGTAGCTCGGATTATAGGCGAAAACCACCACGCCTGGCTCACTTTTGTATTTTTAGCAGAGACGGGGTTTCGCTATGTTGGCCAGGCTGGTCTCAAACTCCTGACCTCAGGTGATCCACCCGCCTTGGCCTCCCAATGTGCTGGGATTAGAGGTATGAGCCACTGCGCCCAACCTGGAAGTTTGTATTTATTAATTTTTAGTTGTCTTCATTTGTATATGTGACTTTAACCCCTAAATACTACAGTGTATATTACTTTTTTTTTTTTTTGAGACACAGTCTTGCTCCATCACCCAGGCTGGAGTGCAGTGGTGTGATCTCAGCTCACTGCAATGTCCGCTTCCTGGGTTCAAGCAATTCTGGTGCCTCAGCCTCCCGAGTAGCTGGGATTAGAGGCATGTGCCACCATGCTCAGTTAATTTTTGTGTTTTTAGTAGAGATGGGGTTTCACCATATTGGCCAGGCTGGTCTTGAGCTTCTGGCCTCAGTTGATCCGCCTGTCTCAGCCTCCCAAAGTGTTGAGATTACAGGTGTGAGCCACCATAACCAGCCTCAGTGTATATTTCTGATGGGGTTTGGTTCTATATCCCCTACCAAATCTCATCTCGAATTGTAATCCCCACATGTTGAGGGCCAGGCCTCATGGGAGGTGACTGGATCACAGAGGTGGTTCCCCCATGCTGTTCTTGTGATAGTGAGTGGGTTTTCAGGAGAGCTGATGGTTTGAAAGTGTGGCACTTCTTCTCTCTCTTCCTCTCTCTCTCTCACCTGCCACCATGTAAGATGTGCCTTGCTTCCCCTTCACCTTCCACCGTGATTATAAGTTTCCCAAGGCCTCCCCAGCCATGCCAAACTGTGAGTCAATTAAGCCTCTTTTGTTTACAAATTACCCAGTCTCAGGAAGTATCTTTATAGCGTGTAAAAACAGACTAATACAATTTCCTAAAACACAGGGACATTCTCTTACATAACCATAGTTCAGTTAACAAAAATGAGAAGTTGACATTGATACATTATGATTACCTTATTCTAATTTCACCAATTGTCTTAATAATATCCTTTCTAGAAAAATATATATGTATATTTTGTGGTTGAGGGTTACATCTTGCATTTAGTTCTCATGTCTTATTAAACTCCATCAATCTGGAACAGTTTCTTCATCTTTCTTTATCTTTCATGACCTTGACATATGTTGAAGTTTTGAGCCAGTTATTTTGTAGAATGTGGGTTTGTCTGCCATCCCTCATGATTAGATGATGGGTATGCATTTTTGGTAGGAATTCAACAGAAGCCGTGTGCGCCCTTCTTAGTATATCATATCAGAAGACAGACTGTCAATTTGCCCCATTACTAGGTGTGTTAACTGTGATCATTGGGTTAAGATGGTACCTGCCAGGATCTTCCACTGCAAAGTTACTATTTTCTCCTTTGTAATTAATAAACATCTTGTGAGGAGATAATTTCCTATAGGAATCCTGTTTATCATCCAACTTTCACCCACTGATTTTAGTGTTCATTGATTCTTCCCTGAATAAATTAGTACTATAATAATTGCCAATGTTGGTTTTCTAATTCCATCTTCCCTTCAATAGTGGGCATTCTTCTGTAAGGAAAAGTTTTCACTTCTCTGTTCATCCACTCATCTCTGTATTTGTTTATATCACCATGGGCTCCTGGATTCTGGTTTGCACACTTCCATTTTCTGCTTTTTCTCTCTGCTTAATGTAAGGATTAATGAGAACTCCCTGATTCCCAGGAAGAAAATGTAACCAGAGCTTTCTTAGGAAGAATGGAGAGAATTCAGTATAAGAACCATAAAGGTATGTCTGTGTAGTATGGACAATTTTAAAAAACAAACAAACAAAAAGAACCTCCAAGGGCAGGAGGTGCTGCCAGACTCAGGAGGGCACTGGAACTGGCTATGAGAAGCCGCTGAGATCCCAGGTAGTCTGTGCTCTCCATCTTTTGGCTCTGTTTCTCTCTGTACATCTAATGTCTCTGTACACCAGCTTTCTCTTGAGCGAAAAACGTGTCCCCTCCACCCACCCACCCACCTCCACTTGTTCCTGCATTTCTCTGTCCCAGATCCTGCAGAAAACAACTCTTTTCTCTCAGTTAGTCTCCATTCTGCAGTCCAGGGAGAGAGAATCGGATCAGTCTCCTGGGTTATTTTTCCACCCTGGTCCGACCAGCTGCAGCTGGCATGGGAGATGGTTCACACAGTGAAAACATGGCTGTCAAGAAGAGGGGTAAATTTCAGAGGTGGAACACTCGCTGCGAGCCTGAACCTCTTCCTGCTTTGTTGCAGTCTTCATAACGATTGCTTTAAAAGACTGCATTGATATAACATCATCTCCTCTCTTCTCTGCAGCTTTGACTTGCTAACTTAACTGGTGTAGAGGAGGGCTTAGCACTGATTTTGGGTGTTTATTTTCCTCAAAACTTCAATTCAGCCTGGGTTTCTTCAGCAGGAGGGCTCAGGGGAACCAGAGCCAGGGACCAGAGTCATTTCAGTGCAGGCAGCTTAAGAAATGAATATACCAGACCAAGAATCCCCAAGTGTTCTTCCTGAACTCCTTCCCGGTGGAGCTCAAAGAGATGAAAAACGCCTGCTTTTCAGTTCTTATCAGGGAATTACATAGACTTTCCTCTTTGTGTATGACTGAGGGCTTTTTACCATCATTTGTTCACTTCACAAATATTTATTTAGTATTTATATATGCCAGGCACTCTTGTGGCAGTGGAAAATACAACTCTCATGGAACGTCTGTTCCAGAAGGAAAGACTGCCAATAAGCAATAAAATGGACAAAAGATATAGCATGTTAGAGAGTGGTAAGTACCACAGAGAATAATGAAATGGAGGAAGGAAACACGAAAAGTTGAGGAGAGAGAATAACTGTGAGAGAGGGTGGCCAGGGGCAGCTTCATCTCATCAAGGGGGTGATTTTTTTTAGTACAGACCTGAAGGTAGCGAGTGCACAAGCCACATGGGCACCTGAGAACAGCGGCAGAACAATGGCAGGATGCTGGGAGGGCTGTTTTATCACCCATGCTGTTTAGAATTGTCAGCACATGGTGATAAAAAAAAAAAAAAAAAAAAAAAGTAGGCTAGGTGCAGTGGCTCATGCCTGTAATCCCAGCACTTTGGGAGGCCAAGGCGGATGGATAACTTGAGGTCAGGAGTTAGAGACTAGCCTGGGGAACATGGTGAAACCCCGTCTCTACTAAAAATACAAAAATTAGCCGGGAGTGGTGGTGGGCGCCTGTAATCCCAGCTGCTTGGGAGGCTGAAGCAGGAGAATCGCTTGAACCCAGGGGGTGGAGGTTGCAGTGAGCCGAGATCGTGCCACTGCATCCCAACCTGGGTGACTGAGCGAGACTTTGTCTCAAAAAAAAAATAAGTAAATAGAAAACAGACAGACTTTTTAGTTGGCTTTAGAATTGTTAGACACCCTCTACAGAAAAGGCACCCCGATTGCTTGCACCCAGGTGGACTACTCCCTTCACCCTGCCCTTGTTACATCCTGGCTAGGGGTCAGCATTTCAGGCAGCTGAATGACCCAAAGTGGAAACACACTAGTGGGTTTGAGGATGACAGAAGAGCAAGTGGAGGAGTGCAATAGGAGGTGATGTTAGAGAGGTCAGGTGAGAGTGGATCCTGTAGGGTCATGGCAAGAACATGGACCTTGACTTTGAGTGACATGGGAGCCACTGGAGGCTTCTGAGCAAAGGAGTAACATAGGCCGGGCGCGGTGGCTCAAGCCTGTAATCCCAGCACTTTGGGAGGCTGAGACGGGCGGATCACGAGGTCAGGAGATCGAGACCATCCTGGCTAACACGGTGAAACCCCGTCTCTACTAAAAATACAAGAAAATTAGCCGGGTGAGGTGGCGGGCGCCTGTAGTCCCAGCTACTCGGGAGGCTGAGGCAGGAGAATGGCGTGAACCCAGGGGGGCGGAGCTTGCAGTGAGCCGAGATCGCGCTACTGCACTCCAGCCTGGGGCACAGAGCAAGACTCCGTCTCAAAAAAAAAAAAAAAAAAAAAAAAAGGAGTAACATGATCTGACTTGCATTTTATTTTATTTATTTATTTGATAGAGAGTCTCGCTCTGTCGCCCAAGCTGGAGTGCAGTGGCGCAATCTCAACTCACTACAGCCTCCGCCTCCCAGGCTCCAGTGACTCTCCTGCCTCAGCCTCCCAGGTAGCTGAGATTACAGGCAAGCGTCACCACACCTGGCTAATTTTTGTATTTTTAGTAGAGACAGGGTTTTGCCATGTTGGCCAGACTGGTCTCGAACTCCTGACCTCAGGTGATCCACCCACCTCAGCCTCCCAAAGTGCTTGGATTACAGGTGTGAGCCACCACACCCAGCCTGACTTGCATTTTAACAGGGTCACTCTGCCTGCTGTGTGGAGAACACTCCACAGGGAGACGGGTGGAAATGAGGAGACCAGTTAGGAGGTTATTGTAACAATTTGGGGTAGTGGTGATGGTGGCTTAAACCAAGATGGGGTCAGTGGGAAATGGTGCTAAAAATCCTGCCAATTCTGGGTATTTTTAGAAGGCACAGCTGACAGCCTTCACCAGTAGCCCACTAAGTTATTAAGCATTACTAAAGTGTGATAGTCGTGATGCAAAATTAGAATATATCTAGAATGTACCAAAGACTTTAGTTTGGTATTATAAGAAGTCTGGCTACTTCATGTTGCAAATTTTATATCACTCATCACTCCCTGCAGAGTTAAAATTCTGCTGAGAAGTAGGAATCAGTGAGGTGCATGTCTTTGTGGGTTTTTGGCACACCTAAGCGAACCTTGGTCAAAAGTATATAAGAGCTACTGATAGGCTGGGCCGCTGGGTGTGGTGGCTCCTGCCTGTAATCCCAGCAGTTTGGAAGGGAAGGATCTCTTGAGGTCAGGAGTTCGAGACCAGCCTGAGCAACATAGGGAGATTTCATCTTTACACAAAATTTAAAAATTGGCCAGGCATGGTTGTGCATTCCTGTAGTCCCAGCTACTCAGGAGGCTGAGGTGGGAGGATCACTTGAGGCTGGGAGTTGGAGGCTGCAGTGAGCTGTGACCACACCACTGCACTCCAGCATGGGCAATGGTGCAAGACTATGTCTCAAAAAAAAAAAAAAAAAAAAAGCCTGGGCGCAGTGGCTCATACCTGTAAACTCAACATTTTGGGAGGCTGAGGCAGGTGGATCGCCTGAGGTCGGGAGTTCAAGACCAGCCTGGCAAACACGGTGAAAGCCCATCTCTACTAAAAATACAAAATTAGCCCAGCATGGTGGCACATGCCTGTAATCCCAGCTACTAGGGAAGCTGAGGCAGGAGAATCGCGTGAACCTGGGAGCCGGTGGTTCCAGTGAGCCGAGATCGCACCATTGCACTCCAGCCTGGGCAAAGCCTGCTGGGTTGGGCTGGGTAAGCTCTGAACACCAGTCTCGTGGCTTCAAGTCACACCTCCTAAGTGAAGCTCTGAACTTTCTCCAAGGACCGTCAGGGCCTGCCCGTGGGCAGAGGATGCCGACACTCACTGCTCTTGCTGGGTTTTATTGCAGATAGACTACGGCATGAACATGATGCACATCCACGTGTTCGCGGCCTATTTTGGGCTGACTGTGGCCTGGTGCCTGCCAAAGCCTCTACCCAAGGGAACAGAGGATAAATATCAGACAACAACGAGCCCCAGTTTGTTTGCCATGCTGGGTAAGGACAAGGTGGGGTGAGTGGTCTAATACTTGGGCTGAGCAGAATGGCTCAGAAAAGGCTCTGGCTGAAAAATCTCCCTCCTTTACCAACTTCCCCTTGGTGTCTGAAGCCCTTCCGTCATGATTCATTTCTTTGAGTAGTGTTTGCTAAATTCATACCTTTGAGTCAAGCATTTGCTTTTAGGGACCTCTCTTCATTAATACCCACTAGAAAGGAGACACTCATTATGTGTGAGTTTAAATAAGTTTATCCAAATCCTTTGTTCTCAACTGAAAGGAGGGAATTGGACAAGTGAAGAAAGTAGGGCCCAGGGGTGAAGGAACAAGGGTGGGAATAGTAATAATGTTGTACTTTGAAAATCTGTGAAAATGATGAACTTAGACTGCTGGGAGAGGCTTATAGAAAATCGGGCAGTGAGCTTGATAATAGGCAAAGGACTATCAGGCCACGGGGTCAAATTAAAGCAGCACATTCATTAAAATAATAGTAATAATAAGCATTTGGGCCAGGTGCGGTGGCTCAAGCCTGTAATCCCAGCACTTTGGGAGGCCAAGGCGGGTGAATCGCCTGAGGTCAGGAGTTTGAGACCAGCCTGTCTAACAGGGCGAAACCCCGTTTCTACTAAAAATACAAACAAATTTGCTGGGCGTGGTGGCACACGCCTGTAATAGCAGCTACCTGGGAGGCTGAGGCAGGAGAATCTCTTGAATCCAGGCGGCAGAGGTTGCAGTGAGCCAAGATCGCGCCACTGCACTCCAGCCTGGGTGACAGAGCAAGACTCCATCTCAATTAAAAATAAATAAAAATAAGCATTTGACCATCACAGACCAGGTTCAGGAAGCATGGGGTACGCAGACTTCAACCCTCTTGGCCTTTGTTTCCTTGTCTATAAAATATGGTTAACTGGTATCAGCTTGAGAGCTTGGAAGGAAGATGTGACTTGCCCATCTAGCTCTAAGTGACAAGGCTGAGACTCTCCAGCCCTAGGATTCTCATCCAAAAGCCCTCAAGGCTCAGACCTTTGGAGCAGGAGTGTGGTTCTCACCAACCACCCTCTCTGGCCCCCAGGCACCCTCTTCTTGTGGATGTTCTGGCCAACTTTCAACTCTGCTCTGCTGCTAAATCCAATCGAAAGGAAGAATGCCGTGTTCAGCACCTACTATGCTCTAGCAGTCAGCGCGGTTACAGCCATCTCAGTGTCATCCTTGGCTCACCCCCGAGGGAAGATCAACATGGTGAGGAGGGCGCTGCCCTTGGGCAGCACTTGGGTCTAACAGGACTAACGTATTTATGCCCCTTCCCACCCCAGGGCCAGCGTGGGTTGGGAGAGGGCATGCCAGGTGGTGGAGCCATGTCTGCCTCTACAGCGGAGCTCTAGGAAGAACGCTGGGTGGTCACAGTGGGCCTGGGACTCAGGAGACTGTCCAGTGATCAAAGGCTTTCTGGGGGTAGTGGTTAAATCCATCCATGCTAACATGAAACACACCTGAGTTTGAACCTCGTTTCTGCTAGTTGCTAAAGCCAGTCACCGTAAGCGAGAGTCAGCAGCAACAGACTAGACTAGAAATCGCCAGCCTCTCTCTTCCTCACAACAAATTTCAAGAATGGAACCATCAGAATCAGAAGTAGAGAAGTATATGACACTAACCATGTGGCCCTGGTCAAGCCACTTCAACCTTTTGAGTCTCAATGGCTTCATCTGTAAAGGGGGAATTAAGAAATGGTGCATGTTGGCCGGGCGCGGTGGCTCAAGCCTGTAATCCCAGCACTTTGGGAGGCCGAGACGGGTGGATCACGAGGTCAGGAGATCGAGACCATCCTGGCTAACACAATGAAACCCCGTCTCCACTAAAAATACAAAAAAATTAGCCGGGCGTGGTGGCGGCGCCTGTAGTCCCAGCTACTCGGGAGGCTGAGGCAGGAGAATGGCGGGAACCCGGGAGGCGGAGCTTGCAGTGAGCCGAGATCGCGCCACTGCACTCCAGCCTGGGCAAAAGAGCGAGACTCCGCCTCAAAAAAAAAAAAAAAAAAAAAAAAAAAAAGAAATGATGCATGTAAAGTGCTTAACGGGGAGTAAGTACTAGGCAAACATTAGCTGCTGCTGTTAATACAGACAGGAAATGGTGTGTGTGAGTCTTGTGGGCAAAGATGGGTGAGAGGGGAGACAAAACAGATTCTTGTGATGATGGGGGCAGGGGGTCCAGCCAGTGGTATTGGAGGGAAGTCTGGACAGACCAGTGGTGGGGCTGGGGTGGGAGGGGCTGGAGTGGAAAGAATGTGGCCACAGATGACAGCTTCACAGCAGAATTCAGTGCTAAGAGGAAGTGAGTGGCCATGAGTTCCATGGTGACAGCAAGTCTAAGACATCCAGCAAGACAGGAGTGGGTGTCAGCTCAGGGAAGCCCAGAGGTTAATCCTAGGTGAGAGCTAAGGGTGTTAGATGAGAGCAAGGCAAGGCTCCGGTTCTGGAGCAGTGAAGGACGTAGCAGAGCTATGACCCAGGAACAAGGCCCAGCTTATTGGAACTGGGCCCAGTCATACAGGGTGGCACAGGCACCACGTAGCCAATAATAATAATAAAAACAATAACAAGGATTTGTGTCTACTGGGCATTTATTCATGTTCTATGCCAGACACTGGGCTAAGAGCTTTATATGTGGAAACTCATTTAATCCTTACAATAACCTTATGAAGAAGGTACATCCAAAACCCCATTCTTCTAGGCCAGGTGCAGTGGCTCACACCTGTAATCCCAATATTTTGGGAGGCTGAGGCAGGAGGATTGGTTGAGGCCAGGAATTCAAGACCAGCCCAGGCAACATAGCGAGACCCTGTCTCTAAAATATAAAACAAAAACCCATTCTTCCCACTGCCCAGGGACACATCACTAATAAGTGCAATGGGTGCCAGGATGCTGAGCACCTGGACTTCCCAGCTCATTCCCTAAATGCTGCACAATCAAGGTAACTGTGCCCTGGGCCTAAGAGGCAGTAGTGTGCTGGCCCTCATGTCCATTGATGAAGGACATGTAGTTCCAACACAGGGGAGAGGTGGTTTCAGGATCAGCAAAGCAGGGAGGATGTTACAGGGTTGCCTTGTTCCCAGCGTGCTGGTCACTTGTAGCAAGATGGTGTTCTCTCTCTACCTTGCTTTCTTTACCCAAAGCTATTTCTTTGCAGACTTATATGCACAATGCAGCGTTGGCAGGAGGCGTGGCTGTGAGTGCCTCATGTCACGTGATCCATTCTCCTTGGATTGCCATGGTGCTGGGTCTTGTGGCTGGGCTGATCTCCTTCGGGGGAGCCAAGTGCCTGCCGGTAAGAGACTAGACAACTAACCCCCTCTGCTTTGGCTGAAGGCCAGCAGGGTGCTGGGACCTGATGGGCCACTATGCAGTGCACAGCTGCATTAGGCAGGTGTTGGTGCATTCTCATGTTGGCTTCAACACCTAGTGAGGGATCCACCCTGGCTCGGTGGTGCATTTGTTAGGATGCTGGGGAGCAGGTGACAGAACCCATTTGAGCTTGCTTGGGCATTGGGGAGAATTTGTTATAAGGCTACTGGGGTGTCACAGAACTCAAGGACAGGGACTGGAGTGTCGTGGGGAGCCCAGAAGCCCCTGTTTTACTTCTTTCTTTGCTTTTCCTGAATATCTGCTTTATTCTTACTCTATAGACCTGCTTCCTCCTCTTTCACCCCACATGGTGGGATATAGTTTTTGCTTCAAGAAAGCAGCCTGGTGGAATCTCTTGGCCCCAATCCCAAATTCTCTGGAGAAGGGGCTCTTTGGTTTAACTTGGATAATGTTGTCTTCAGCTGGGAGTGGGCACATCGTGCATACGTGGCTGCTGCTGGGGAACCGTGTAGATGATGTGAGAGGAGCAGCACCCGGAAGAGGGTGCTGGGCGGACGTCCAGGTCGTGTCCACTTCTGATTGTTTAATTCTTCTTCTAAGTGGATGGATCTTTCTTCAATACTCAGCAAATCCTGATCATTCCAGAATAATTCATTATAGCCAATTGGTTATAATGTGCTTCTCTAAGGTTATAATGTGTGTCCCTAAATATTTAGGGACAACAAATCTTCATGGGTTTGAAGACTTGATGGTGGAAAAAGGAGTATATATTTGAAGGCTGGATTTTGATGAACAGTGATTATTCAGGGAGTCCATTTCAACCTGAAATTAGGAAAAACTGGCCGGGCGCAGTGGCTCACGCCTGTAATCCCAGCACTTTGGGAGGCCGAGACGGGCAGATCGCCTGAGGTCAGGAGTTCAAGACCAGCCTGGTCAACATGGCGAAACCCATCTCTACTAAAAGTACAAAAATTAGCCAGGCATGGTGGCGGGCACCTGTCATCTTAGCTACTTGGGAGGCTGAGATGTGAGAATCACTTGAACCTGGGAGGCAGAGGTTGCAGTGAGCCGACATCGTGCCACTGCACTCCAGCCTGGACGACAGAGCAAGACTCTGTCTCAAAAAAAAAAAGTGTTTTATATACACATTGGAATATTATTTAGCCATAAAGAGAATGAAATCCTGTCATTTGCAGCAACGTGGATGGAACTGGAGGCCATTAAAAAATAAAATAAAATAAATAAGGAAAAACTGATCAATAGTTTGATTTGACCAAAACCAGGGCAAATCTGATTTTCATCTTTGCAAGGGGAGCAAATTTCTTTTATCTCCTCTGGCTTTGAAACCCTGAAATGAAAGGAGGAAAGGCAGAAAAAAGAACACATAGCAAGTTATCGTCAGGCTCAGTGCCCATCACATTCCCTGAGCCTGCTTCCTTGACTTCATCACTGGCAGGACTATTCAAAGATGATTCACTCATTCATCCATATATTCATTCATTCATCATTCCTTCATTCAACACATACGTTTTAACATTCATCCTGCTTTTCAAGCTATAGTTTAGTGAGGGAAATGGATAAACACAATACAGTGTGAGAACAGTTGCAGGGCACATCTAAGCTAGCCCGGGGTGGGTCCGGAAATGCTTCCCGGAGCAGAGGAAACAGTTGACAGCCAAGTGTTGACAGATAAGTAGTATTAGCCAGGGAGAGACATGGGGAATGTATTCCAGGCAGAAGGAACAATGTGTATTAAAGGTTATTGGTAAGAAGAGTGTGTGGCCCAACCAGGAAACAGACATTCTAAAGGCATAGGGTCCACCCAGGAGCATGGTGGACCCAGATCCCTGAAAGATGGGAGGTGCTCAGGCACACTTCCTGGGCTAGTTGAGGAGTCTGGATTTTTATTCTTTTTTTTTTTTTTTTTTTTTTTTTTGAGATGGAGTCTAGTTCTGTCACCCAGGCAGAAGTGGCACAATCTTGGCTCACTGAAGCCTCCACCTCCTGGGTTCAAGTGATTCTCCTACCTCAGCCTCCTGAGTAGCTGGGATTACAGGTGCCCAACACCACGCCTGGCTAATTTTCATGTGTGTATGTATGTGTGTGTGTGTTTGCTGTTGTTGTTGTTTTTTGAGATGGTGTCTCCCTCTGTTGCCCAGGCTGAAGTGCAGTGGTGCGATCTTGGCTCACTGCAAGCTCCGCCTCCTGGGTTCACGCCATTCTCCTGCCTCAGCCTCCCGAGTAGCTGGGACTACAGGTGTCCACCACCATGCCCAGCTAATTTTTTGTGTTTTAGTAGAGACAAGGTTTTGCCATGTTGGACATGCTGGTCTTGAACTCCCAACTTCAGGTGATCCGCCCACTTCGGCCTCCCAAAGTGGTGGGATTACAGGCTTGAGCCACCACGGCCGACCTGGATTTTTATTCTGAAGACTAATGGGGATTCTAAGGAAGGAACCAGCCTGATAGAATATGCATTTGTGTCCACATCTGCTGGCTCACGGCTGTGTGGGAGGCTGAGTGATGGGGAGGAAGGATTACTGAATGGGGATCTGGAGGTGTGGCCTCATGCTTTGTTTCTAACCAGCTGTGTTGTCTTTGGAATGGTGCTTAAATTTGGGCTAGACCAGTGGGTCTCGGTCACCGCCCAGGGGACATCTGACAATGTCTGGAGGCATTCTTGGTTGACATAGTGGGGTGGGGGCTACTACTGGCAGCTAGTGGGGAGAGACCAGGGATGCTGCTTAACATCCCACAGTGCACAGGGCAGCCCCCATCACAAGGAACTATCAGCTGAAACTGTGCATAGTGCCTACACTGGACCCTTGCTACTGAAAGTGTGGCCCGTGGACCAGCAGCATTGGCATCACCTGGGACCTTGTTAGAAATGCTCTTAGACCCCACTCCACATCCACTAAAGCCCACTGTTCATTTCAACAAACTCCCCGATGATGTGAGTGCACATTCAATCTGAGAAGGGCTTCTTTGAGGTGAGCCTTAGTGCCCATCCCCCTTTGGTGGCCCCAGATGCCAAGGGTGTGTGAAAGGGGTGGGTAGGGAATGTGGGTCTCACCTGCCAATCTGCTTATATTAACACTTGTCCACAGGTGTGTTTTAACCGAGTGCTGGGGATTCACGAGAGCCACAGCATGCACTACACCTTCGGCTTGCCGGCTCTGCTTGGAGAGATCACCTACATTGTGCTGATGGCGCTTCGTGTCGTCTGGGCCAGCAGTAACATGTGGGTCACTGGGCTTACCCGCCATCCCCGTAACACTCCCCTCCAACTCAGGAAGAAATGTGCGCAGAGTCCTTAGCTGGGGCGTGTGCATTCAGGGCCAGGTGCTCAGTTGGCTTCAGTAAATGCTTGTTGGCTGATTTATTCAGAAATTCTGCCCAGCCCCTACCTTGGATAGATTTATCACCTCTCCAGGCCACCTCTTCTTTCCAAATAGAGCAGCCTAGGTGTAGAACAAAGGCGCGAAATCTGAGACCCCACAAAGACAGAGCAGGTCAAATAGGCCCAAGCCAATTAAGACTGTGGTTCAGGTCATGATGCAGAGCTTTGCTGTGGACCTGCTCCCACTGCGTACTAGCTGGGCATGCGGCTTAACCTTTCTCGGCCTCAGTCACCCCATTGTAAATGGAGATAATGATACTGTCTCCGCTCATAGGGCTGTTGGGATGCTACTGGATTTAATAAGCGAATGCAGGAACATGCTAAGCACAGCCCGTCCCTGAGGCCCAGAGAGGGGTGGACCTTGGCTGAGGTCTCACTGTGAGGTGGGAATGTGGGCCTCCAGACCAGAGGGAGGTCCTATGGCCCCTAGACAGTGGACAGCAATGGTCAGTTTGACACACCAGAGCCCTGGCCATTACCTCCTGGATGTTGTGTGAATATTTTCTGGACATGGCTTATATAAAATGAAAAAGTGAATTGGGTGCAATATAGGGATGGATTTTTAAAGATGAACTGATAGCCTGATGATAATCATATTCACTGATAACATTTACTACTGTTATTGACTGCTTTATAAGTGTTGAGCATTAGGCTAAAAACCATTATATGCGTTTTCTCCTTGAATTCTCACAACTGCCTACTGAGGTATTCTCAGACTCTAAGAAATGATATTTAGGAGAAGTTATCTGCCCAAGATCACTGGGTTGGAACCTGGCTGTAAAAATGGCTGAAGCAGGTGATGAGGAGCTGATGTGTTTGGAGGTGTCTCAGAGAAATCATGGAGGTGCTGGGGTTCCTTCTGGTTCTTGGATGCCTTATACAGAGACAACCGTAGCCCCAAATTATAGGGATCACATAACAGTGGGTGAGACATCCTTGCTTGGGGTGAGGAGGGGATGACCTGTGTGAAGCAAGGCGCCTCTGTCATGGGTTCCAGTGATGTGTCTGCCACTGTCTTAATAACTGTGCAATTCTAAGCAGAAGCTTTCCTCCCTCTGGGCCTGAGAGTTCCCCTCTGTAAGATGAGGACTTGACCTAGCAAGGTCCCACTCGGATGCCTGTAGAGAACAGGCAGGGGAGGTTAGAAAAAAAAAAGCCCGTGAAGGAAGGGAGCTCTTCAGCTCGCACCCACCATCACAGTGCAGGGACCCAGGCTCAGTGTTGCCAGATCCAATGACTTCTCAAGAGAAGCTTGAAATCTAGAGTTTTGCATGTGCTCTCCCAAGTACTGGCAGAAAATTCAAGATTGTTAGTAACACTGTGTGGCTAAATTCTGCTTGTGGGCTGTCTAGATCCCCAATTCTATGATTCTGTGGTTCTCTGGAAGCATTGGTTCTCCACAGCGCCTGCGTCACCTGGAAGCTTGTTAGAAATGCAAGCCCTACCTGTGGCCCCACCTCAGACCTACCCAATCAGAAATCTGGGGGTGGGACCTAGCAGTTCATGTTTTAACAAGCCTCACAGGTATTCTCTTGCAAGCTCAAGTTTTAGAACCACTTACCTATAGCCAAAAAAGAAAAAACCAATCAGTGGTTTGCTGGTAAAGGATTAACTTAACAACTGGCTCTCCAAGAAGATAAAGCCTTGATTGGTAACACTTGCAATTTCTATGGTACAAACGCTTCCCACATGACTGAGTTCAAGCTGTCAAGGAGACATCACTGCACATGGACTTGGGAAGAGATGAGAACAATCAGCCCACTGAGCCTATGGGAACTGGCTCCAGCACATCTCTGCAAGTCAACTCTCATCAGGGTGAGTGAGTTGAGGACCAAGAAGCAGTTATCCTCTTGTCTTTGCAGGACCCAGGCAAAGGGAAGGGCATAGTGACTGATGATCTCTCATCCAGAGGCCTTTGGTCTGCTGAGAGTAAAATGTGTGGGCTTCACCAGGCGTGAAGCCAGCCTTGCAGCCTTAGTCATGGTACTCAAATTCTCTAAATCTCAGTTTTCTATCTGTAAAATGAGAAAATAAGACCTGTGTCACAGGGTTGCTGTGCAGATTTAGCAACAGAACATAGCCCCTTTCTCTATGATGAGTGATGCTGCATCAGTATGAGGACATCTCTATGTAATGGAAAGATGGAGAGAGGATTAAGGGCAAAGTCAGAACACTTAATAGGAACTGTGGATTAGCTACTTGGTGGCATTGGGCAAGTCAGTTAACTTTGTATTAATTCCACAAACAATATTTCCCAATTTCCTATTCAGATGAGCATATGTGATTGAGTCAGATGCTGTGATCAGAGCCAGGATGGAGCATTTCTCACAAACTGTGGGATTTTTAAGTGATGGGAAGGCACACTGAAATGGCATTGAATCATGCGGTGCAGATATTCTTTTTCAATTCTCAATCCTCTGATTACATCAGGGAGAAAAGAAAGTCCCCACTTAGGCTGAGAATCTCTGTACCCTTCTAGCTCTTGTTAACCACTCTTTTGAATAGCAGAGAAAACCTCAGGCTGCCATATCTGGGAGAGATTTTAGCAACATTTTGTTTTCATTATATCTCTTTTTACAGCTACCTCCCATTTCCCTTCCATTTTAAGCTAGTAACACAGTTTTCTTTTAAATTCATTTATTTAAATGTAAAAATAAGTCTATTTGGAGAAAAAAAATTTAAATAGCATCTCTGGAATGCCAATATGGCTAAATTCATGAATGTTGTCCTCAAATGCTGAAATCTGGGAAGCATCTGGCCAAGCTTTGTGGACAGGCCTGCCTAGTTTGAATCCCAAGAGCCGCCCATTCCAAGCCACAAAACATTGGAATTCTTGGTTCACTTCCCTAACCTGAACTTGCCCTCTGTGAAATAGGGACACTAATAGCTCACTCACAGGGCTGCTATGAGGACGTGTGTTGAGTGAGGTCTGGCCAGGGAAGACCCCGTGCAGGGAGACTGTTATCATGGTGATGGATTTCTGCTTCATTCATTTCTTTTTCCAGGCAGCATCATATAGAATGAGTTGTGGGGTGGCAGTCAGCAGATTTGGGTTTATCCTTTATTCTGCCACTTATTACTTAAAAAACAACAAAAAACAACCCCAACTTATATAGTATAAGCTATATCCAGAAAAGTACAGATATCATACAAGTACCATTTGATGAATCTTCTGATATCCCTACATAACCAACACCCAGAACCTCTTCATGCCTCATTCTAGGATAACCACTAACCTGACTTCTAACAGCATCAGTCAGTTTTTGTCTGTTTTTGTACATTATATATGTGATGGTTTGAATGTGTCCCCCAAATTTCATGTGCTGGAAACTTAATCCTTCAATTCATATGTTGGTGGTATTTGGAGGAAGGGCCTTTGGGAGGTAATTAGGATTAGACAAGCTCATGGGGTGAGGAATGATGGGACTGGTGACTAATAAGAAGAGAAAGAGAAATCTGAGCTGGCATGCTCTTGCCCTCTCACCGTGTGATGACTTCTCCATGTTACGATACAGCAAGAAGGCCCTCACCAGATGGTGACACCATGCTTTTGGACTTCCCGGCCTCCAGAACTGTGAGCTAAATAAATTTATTTTCTTTATAATCGCCCAGTTTGATATTTTGTCATAGCAACAGAAAATGGACGAAGAAAGAAAGTTAATGCAAGAAGTAGAGTTTTTGCTGTAACAGATTCCCAAAAATGTAGAAGTGGCTTTGGAACTGGGTGATGGGAATAGGTTGGAAGAGTTTTGAGCAGGCTAGAAAAAGCCTGTATTGTGAAGAATGGAGCTTAGGCCAGGCATGGTGGCTCAAGCTTGTAATCCCAGTGCTTTGGGAGGCTGAAGCAGGAGGATCACCTGAGGTCAGGAGTTCGAGACCAGCCTGGCTAACATGGTGAAACCCCGTTTCTACTAAAAATACAAAAAATTAGCTGAGCGTGGTGGTGCACACCTGTAATCCCAGCTATTCAGGAGGCTGAAGCAGGAGAATCATTTGAACCCGGGAGGCAGAGATTGCAGTGAGCTGAGATCGTGCCATTGCACTCCAGCTTGGGCAACAAGAGTGAAACTCCATCTCAAAAAAAAAAAAAGAAAGAAAGAATGGAGCATTAAAGACAGTTCTGCAGTTCTGGTGAGGGCTTAAAAGAAGACCCCAGAACTAGGGAAAGTCTGGAACTTCTTACTGGTTACTTAAGTCACTGAGATCAGAATGCTGATAGAAATGTGACTGGTAAAGGCCATTCTGATGAGGTCTCAGATGGAACTGAAGAACCACGTGTTGGAAACTGGAGCAAAGGTCATCCTTTTTATAAAGAAGCAAAGATCTTAGCTGAACTTCATCTGTGCCAGAGTGATTTATGGAAGGCAGAAAATTGTGTAGGTCAGCCATGTTGTAGAGAATGAAAGAACATTTTCAGCTGAGAAAACAAAGTGAGGATGTGACCAAGCTACCGATTCATAAGAAAATTAGTACACATAGAACAAAGCCAGAGGCCGTTCATCAGGACAAGGGAGAAAAACTCCAAAGGCATTTCAGAGATCTTCAAGGCTGCCCCTCCTGTTACTGGCCCAGAGTTTTAAGAGGGCAGAATGGTTTGGAATGACCAACTGCTGCCCAGGCTGCCTTGGTCTCTGCTCCCCACATTCTGGTGCAGCATTCCTCAGCCATCCCAGCTGTGGCTCAAGTGGCCCCAGGTGTGATGTGGAAGGTAAAAGTCATAAACCTTGGCAGCATCCACATGGCACTAATTTTGAAGGTGTGCAGAATGCAAAAGCTGAGGGGGCATTGCCTTCTTCCACCTTCAAAGGATGCTATGAACAGCCACCACAGAGAGCCCCCTAGCAGAGCAGTGTCTAGTGGAGCTACAAGGGTGGGGCCACTGCCAATTCCCCAGAACGGGAGAGCTATCATAGTGCAATGCCAGCTTGAGAGAACTGCAGGCATGAGACTCCAACCTGTGAGAACTGCAGCATGGGCAGAGCCCAGCAAAACCACAGGGGCAGGGCTCCCCAAAGCTTCGGGGGTCCAAATTTCATAGTGTGCCCAGGAGGTGGCACATAGAGTAAAAGATCATTCTGAAGGTTTAAGGTTTAATGTTGTTTTCTATGTTGGGTTTTGTACTTTCTTGGAACCAGTTACCCTTTTTTCTTTGCCTCTTTTTCCTTTTAGAATGGGAATGTCTGTCCTATGCCTGTTCCACTGTTGTATTTTGGAAGTAGATAACTTGTTTTGATTTTACAGGCTCACAGCCAGAGGGAATCTCCCATAATGAATTGTACCTTAAGTCTCACCCACATCTGATTTAGATGAGACCATGGACTTTGGACTTTTGAGTTGGTGCTGGAACAAGTTAAGACTCTGGGGGTTGTCTAAATGTGGTGTTTCATGCCTGTAATCCCAGTGATTTGGGAGGCCGAGGTGGGAGGATTGCTTGAGCCCAGGAGTTCAAGACCAGCCTGGGCAACATAGTGAGACCTGTCTCTGCAAAAAAATAAAAATAAAAAAATTAGCCAGGCATTGTGGCATGTGCCTGTAGTTCTAGCTACTTAGGAAGCTGAGGTGAGAGGATCACTTGAGCCCAGGAGTTTGAGGCTGCGGTGAGCTATGGTCCTGCCACTGCATTCCAGCCAGGGCAACAGAGTGAGATTCTGTCTCTACAAATAAAATTAAATAAACGTAGCTGGATATGGTGGCACACATCTGTGGTCCTAGCTACTCAGGAGGCTGAGACAGGAGAATTACTTGAGCCCAGGAGTTTGAGGCTGCAGTGAGCTATGATCATGCCACTGCATTCCAACCTGGATGATAGAGTGAAATCCCATCTCTAAAAAAAAAACTTTGGGGCTATTGAGATGAATTTTGCATGTGAGAAGGACATGCATTTTGGGGGCTGGGGCAGAATGCTCTGGTTTGAATGCATCCCTCAAATTTCATGTGTTGGAAACTTAATTTCTAAATTCATGTGTTGATGAAATTGGAGGTGAGGTCTTTGGGAGGTAACTAGGATTAGATAAAGTTATCAGGGTGGGGCCCCTATGATGAGACTGGTGGCTTACAAGAGGAAGAGAGACCTGAGCTGACATGCTCTTGCCCTCTTGCCATGTGATACCCTCTGCCATGTTATGGCACAAGAAGAAGGTCCTCAACAGATGCCAGCAGCATGCTCTTGGACTTCCCAGCCTCCAGAACCATGAGCTATATATACTTATTTTATAAATTACCCATTCTGTGGTATTCTGTTATAGCAACAGAAAATGAACTGAGATAATATACATGGAATCATACAGTAAGTCTGTGCTTTTGTATGCTTTTTTACTCAACATTGTAGTTGTGAGATTTGTCCAGGTTGTTAAGCATTGCTGTACCCTTTTTCCACTGGGATATAGTGTTGTGTTATGCTTGGGTCTTAATTTATAAAGGTGACTGAGTGACATTTTCTTCTAGTATTATTGGAAGGAAAGTTTTGTTGTTCACAGTTCCCCTGTAAATAAGTGGCAGAACACATCATGCAGGGCCACACAAAACTGTATCACCCAGGGACCAGACAGCAGAAGGAGAGGGGGAACTGGGACTACACCTTTATGAAAAAGAGTGGTGGGAAAGTAACTGGGTGAGGGCATCCACTAATGGCCAGGAAGTGAAAACACTTATGTTGGAGTTTGTAGCTGAGGGGTTTATGAATTTCCCATGCCTGAGAAAGCTGACTTGCAAGAAAATGAGATAAACAACTTTGGCCATTAGTGTGGCCCCGTGATAAATGAATGCCAAGTAGACAAACAGAGAATCTGAGAAAAGATAGTTGGAACAAGTGTGCCATTGTGTGAATACAGCAGAATTTATTTATCCATTATTGAGGAAGATTGGGTAGTTTCCAGTTTGGAGCTATTAGGAATATTCTAATATTGCTCCTATGAACATTCTAGCACTTTTATTTTTGGAACACACGAATGCACTTCCATTGATTATATGCCTAGAAGTGAAATTGTTGAATTATACAGTGTTCACACAGTCAGCTTTAGTGGCTACTGCTAAACAATTTTCTCTAGTAGTTTGTGCCAATCTAATCCCCAGTAGTATATACAGAAGCTCCTTTTACTCCACATTTTGCCAACACTTGGTGTTTTCCTGCTTTATGATTAGTCATTTAGGAATCAAACCTGTTGCTTAAATTTTGCTATCTCTAATAACTAACTAAATGGAGCACTTTTCATCTGATTTTGGACAGTTGAATATCTTTTCTTGTGAAATGTCTATTCAAGTTAGTTTGCCCATTTTCTATGGTGGTGTTTGGTCTTTTCTTATTGATTTGTAGGAATTTCTTACGTATCCTGAATATGAATCCCACTTTGTGGGTTACCTTTCTCCTTCTTTCTTTCTTTTTGAAAAGGAGTCTCCCTCTGTCACCCAGGCTGGGATGCAGTGGCGCTAGCTCACTGCAACCTCTTCCTCCCAGGTTCAAGCAATTCTCATGCTTCAGCCTCTTGAGTAGCTTAGATTACAGGCACATGCCACCATGCCCAGCTAACTTTTGTATAGACTAAATAATTTTTGGTAGAAACAGAGTTTTGCCATGTTGGCCAGGCTGATCTTGAACTCTTGGCCTCAACTTTGGCCCACCTTGGCCTCCCAGAGTCCCAGGATTACAGGTGTGAGCCACCGTGCCCAGCCCACCTTTTACTTTCTTAATGGTGTCTTTTGAACAAGAGAGACTCTTAATTTTAATATAGTCCAATTTATCATTGTTCCCTTTATGTTTAGTTCTTTTATGTCCTGTTTAAGAATTTTTGCAGCTGGCGTGGTGGCTCATGCCTGTAATTCCAGCACTTTGGGAGACTGAGGCGGGCAGATCACGAGGTCAAGAGATCAAGATCATCCTGGCCAACATGGTGAAACCCCATCCCTACTAAATATACAAAAAATTAGCCGGGCATGGTGGCTGACTCATGCCTATAGTCTCAGCTACTTGGGAGGCTGAGGCAGGAGAATAGCTTGAACTTGGGAGGCAGAGGTTGCAGTGAGCTGAGATCACGCCACTGCACTCCAGCCTGGTGACAGAGCAAGACTCACAACTCAAAAAAAAAAAAAAGAAATTTTGCAAGGTCATGCAGATGTCCCCCTGAATTTTTTCGAAAAATCACTTAATATTAGATCAATGAATTGAGTAATTGACTCCATTTTTCAGTCATTCAATAAACATTTCCCTGAGGTTTTGATAACCTGAACTGTGTTTGGTGCTGGAGAGGAAGCAAACTATTGAAGATATACAAAGATGGCAAAGATGAGGGCCTGGAGCTTGCCATGCGGATGGGGGGATGGCTGCCTGAATGGTTGGGCAGGTAGTTGTTGATATCTGCACTCACTACTTGAGCAGCAGGGTGGCAACTCTTTTTATCTTTTTAATTTATTTTTCTAGTCTCAGGGTAGTTCTTTTCAATTCTCTCCACTCCCCCATGATCTCTTGAAGTAGGAATTGCCATTATTTCCCCCACTTTATAAGGAACAATCAGTAAAGACAGGTAAGATAACCAAATGACATACAAGGGGGGTCCACCCCACGAGGCTGCAGGCTTGGGGCTTTGCTTTGTCTTAAAAATGAGAAGATGAGCTGCCCACCTGTTGAGACAAGAAATAGGAAAGGCTTAAAAAACTGGCTTGTTGTGTACAACTATCCGTGGGGCTGCAGTGAAGGCAGTTCCCAGGTGCAGGCTGAACCCTGGCACAATCACATTTAGCATCCAAGGGCCCCCGTAATATCTTAATCTTTGAATTGAACCCCTGGGGTTGCCTTGAAGGGGAGAGGTCCTGGAAGTATGTTCAAGGGGTAAGGATGGGCAGGGAGATGGGTCTGAAAGCCAAGCTGTACCCCACCCACCTTGCCCCAAGAGAAATAGAACCTTCATCTTTAATTGCCTGATGAGAAAACTGGGGGCTGGCCAGACGTGGTGGCTCATGCCTGTAATCCCAGCACTTTGGGAGGCTGAGGTGGGCAGATCACTTGAGGTCAGGAGTTCAAGACCAGCCTGGTCAACATGGTGAAATCCCATCTCTATTAATAATACAAAAATTAGCCAGGTATGGTGGCATGTGCCTATAGTCCCAGCTACTTGAGGCACAAGAATCGCTTGAACCTGAGGGGCAGAGGTTGCAGTGAGCCGAGATCGTGCCACTGCACTCCAGTCTGGACGACAGAGTGAGATTCCGTTTCACAAAACAACAACAACAACCAAAAAAAAAAAAAAAGAGAGAGAGAAAACTGGAGGCTCTGAGAGGTTAAGGGACTTGCCCAGGGTCTTGCAGTTAGTAAGTGACAGAGCTGGCACTTGAGCTTGGGTTTTCTGACTCCTGGTCTGGTTCATTATCCACAAGGTGCTGAGAACTAAAATAAGCCACAGACGATCTTGGAATCTCCTTCCCCTCCCTCCCTCCCACAGGTCTGCATGGCTTTTGGGGAAAATGACAGGGGAATGTACCAGCTAGGAAGAGGACCCTTGTTTTCCTCATGGCCCTTCCTGGCAATGGCACTACTGACACCAACAGTCCTTTTTGTCCCTGATGACCTCTGCTGCCTGATGCCCAAGTGACCACCTCTGCTTTGTCATTTCTAGGATCGGCTTCCAGGTCCTTCTCAGCACTGGGACACTCAGCTTGGCCATGGCGATGAGTATCACATCTGGTCTCCTGACAGGTCAGTGTGAGGCCACCTTTCTTCCACCATTGCCCAGGACACAGCACCTACATCCAGAGCACACCCTGCCATGTGGCTGGATGTATTTGTGCCCCATCTCCTTCCCTGAGGATCACATAATTTCATAATTGGAAAGGTCCTTAGAGGTCACCTGCTGCTGATGTGGACTGTGAGGCCAGGGAAGGGAAGGGACATCCCTGAGGTTATAAGTAGGGTGAGTGGCAACATTGCAGACTTTTGAACCCAGGGCTGATGATCACACTCGGTTTTGCACAGAAGCCTGAGAAAATCCTTACACACAAAAGCCTACCTTTTATTTCTGAGGACACCCATAATACTATTTTATTCAACAGGTATTTATTCAATATCCACTATGAGCCAGGCACTGGGGACACAGCTGTGAGCAAAACAAATTCTCTGACTTCATAGAACTGACCTTCTAGTGGGGGAAAGTATTAACAATAAATAGACAAATAAGTGTCTACTATGTCAGATGGTAATAAGTGGCTGTGAAGACAGAGCAAACTAGAGAGACATAGAGTCAGTGTGGGATGGGGTGTTCTTTTAGAGGGGTGGTCAGGGCGGGGTTATCTGAGTAGTTGGCTTTTAAGCAGAGGCCCCAGTGAAGAGGAGGGAGATATGCCATGCATTTAGTTAGGGGAAGAACCTTCCATGAAAATAGGATGGCAAGTGCAAAGGCCCTGAGGCAGGAGCATGCTTTGTGTGTTGAGGGAACAGTAAGGAGACCAGTGTGGTTGGTGTGAATGGAGTGAGAAGGAGTGGCAGGGGTTGAGGGCAGAATGGTAGCGAGGAGCAGGCCCTTATAAAAGATGGGAAGCCACTGGAGATCTTTCAACAAAGGAGTAAAGTATGTTTCTGCTCTTGCAATACAATAGAACAGCAAAAAATCTTGGGGAGTTGCTAATTAGTCAGTTTTACTTATAGGCCAGGTGAAAATATGTGGCTATGTGCAGTGGCTCACACCTGTAATCCCAGCACTTTGGGAGACCGAACTGGGAAGATCACCTGAGGTCAGGAGTTCAAGACCAGCCTGGCCAACATGGTGAAACCCCGTCTCTACTAAAAATACAAAAATTAGCCAGGCGTGGTGGCGGGCGCCTATAATCCCAGCTGTTTGGGAGGCTGAGGCAGGAGAATTGCTTGAACCTGGGAGGCAGAGATTGCAGTGAGCCGAGACTCTGGAAAAAAAAAAAAAAGAAAAAAAGAAAAAAAGAAAAAACACATTCAGGCCGGGAGCAGTGGCTTACGCCTGTAATCCCAGCACTTTGGGAGGCTGAGGCGGGCAGATCACCTGAGGTCAGGAGTTTGAGACCAGCCTGACCAACATGGCAAAACCCTGTCTCTACCAGAAATACAAAAATTAGCCAGGTGTGGTGGCATGTGCCTGTAGTCCCAGCTACTTGGGAGGCTGAAGTAGGGGAATGGCTTGACCCCAAGAGGTGGAGGTTACAATGAGCTGAGGTTGCACCACTGCCGTCCAGCCTAGGCGAGAGTGAGACTGTCTCAAAAAAAGAAAAAAAGAAAGAAAATATACATTCCATCCAGAACTGTTCACCTTTATTCTATAAGCAAACATCTTTTATTGGTTAGACACCCATATACGTGTCCCTAAGCAGGAGGTGGATGCCAAATAAGAGACAAATGACATAAGACACTATGAGTTGTGTGACGTCGGGCATGTCACTTCACTCCTTCTGAGCCTTGGTTAGCTTCTCTGTAAAATGAAAGGATTATAATAACTAAGCTGGCTTCCTTCCAGCTTTAACAAACTATATGGAGGTACTTTTTGGAGTTACCTGGGTAATTTCTGAGCATGAGATTGGCTAGAATTCCTTTAATATACCAATGTTGGGCCTTAGCTTTCGGCAGAGTCTGTGTGAAGAAGCAGAGGCGGAGTAGAGTTAATTCCGTAAGTTAACGTTCAGTTCGTGGCAGCTGGCAATCCAACCCTGGGAAAGGCTGCCGGATTTAGCAAAACTGCAAGGTGTCTGTTTTTAAATTCGAAATGAATTGGGTATCCTGCATTTTATTTGGCAACTGTATCCCGGGAATCACACTGTTCACTGTTATCACTGGTATGTTCAAAGTGGTGCTGACTTGTGCTCTGTCTTGTAAGGTACCTGGGGGTCTTTTTTTTGAGACGGAGTCTCGCTCTGTCGCCCAGGCTGGAGTGCAGTGGCGCGATCTCAGCTCACTGCAAGCTCTGCCTCCCAGGTTCATGCCATTCTCCTGCCTCAGCCTCCCGAGTAGCTGGGACCACAGGCGCCCGCCACCACGCCCGGCTAATTTTTTGTATTTTTAGTAGAGACAGGGTTTCACCGTGTTAGCCAGGATGGTCTCGATCTTCTGACCTCGTGATCCGCCTGCCTCAGCCTCCTAAAGTGCTGGGATTACAGGCATGAGCCACCGCGCCTGGCCCTAGGGGTCTTATGCTTCACTGGAGTCAAAAAAGATGAACAGAGGAAAAGACAATCATATTGTTCCTTTAAGAGTTAAGACCAACAGGCTTTCCTCTTTATATGTTGTTTTTGACATTAGCGAACTGGTGATTAAAAACAACTTGGGTGGCTCATACTTGTAATCCCAGCACTTTGGGAAGCTGAAGCAGGAGAATAGCTTGAGGCCAGGAGTTCAAGACCAGCCAGGGCAACATAGTGAGACCCCATCTTTACAAAAGATACAAAAAATTAGCCAGATGTGGTGGTACACCTGTAGTCCCAGCTACTCCAGAGGCTGAGATGGGAGGATCAGTTGAGCCTGGAGGCAGAAGTTGCAGTGAGCTGAGATCGTGCCATTGCATACCAGCCTAGACAACAGAGTGAGACCCTATCTCAGAAAAGGAAACAAAACAACTTGGACAATGGAAGGGGGAAAAATTCCCTCAGGCAGCCAAAATTGCACCAAATGGATTCCCAGAAGCCAAGCACTTAACTTGTTAATTGACCTCTCTATTTGGAGCCTGTCTGTACTTATTTAAGAAACAATCCTATCAAGCATAGTTATTGGATTTCTCAGCTCAGGTAGATTAGAAATAGCAGATTAGAGGTGGGCTAGGTTTCTAGAGGTAAAGTACACCAGCAGAAGTTAGAAGTGAAAGCAAAGAGCCTAACAGAAGAAGATAAATTCTTTTTTTTTTTTTTTTTTTTGAGACAGAATTTTGCTTTTGTTGCACAGGCTGGAGTGCCGTGGCACTATCTCGGCTTACCGTGTAACCTCCGCCTCCTGGGTTCAAGTGATTCTCCTGCCTCAGTCTCCTGAGTAGCTGGGATTACAGGCATGCACCACTACGCCCGGCTAATTTTGTATTTTTAGTAGAGACAGGGTTTCTCCATGTTGGTCACACTGGTCTTGAACTTCCGACCTCAGGTGATCTGCCCGCCTTGGTCTCCCAAAGTGCTGGGATTACAGGCGTGAGCCACTGCGCCTGGCTGAGAAATTCTTAAAACTGGACACAAGAACACAAAACGCTTGGGCTGCTGAGAGATTAGACCAACAACCCTCCATGGCTACACACCTTTTCCACATTATATGGCACGTTATAAGTGGGTATTCCTTTTTTTTTTTTTTTTTTTTTTTGAGACTGAGTCTGGCTCTGTCGCCCAGGCTGGAGTGCAGTGGCCGGATCTCAGCTCACTGCAAGCTCCGCCTCCCGGGTTTACGCCATTCTCCTGCCTCAGCCTCCGGAGTAGCTGGGACCACAGGCGCCCGCCACCTCGCCCGGCTAGTTTTTTGTATTTTTTAGTAGAGACGGGGTTTCACTGTGTTAGCCAGGATGGTCTCGATCTCCTGACCTTGTGATCCGCCCGTCTCGGCCTCCCAAAGTGCTGGGATTACAGGCTTGAGCCACCGCGCCCGGCATAAGTGGGTATTCCTAGTGATAGTTCTGATTTTTTTTTTTTTAGAAAAAGTCTAAATATGTTTAGTGTTGTCTCAGAAGACAAAATATATTTTAGACAGATATTCCTCAGTGATGAGTAAGCCTCAGCTATCTGGAAAATTCATGCAGGTGCCAGAGATCATTACTGAGTAATTCAAGCTAACTGCGTCATATGCTGGTGGTACCCTGCATGCCAATATCACCTAAGGGAAGCACCGCGAAAGGGAAATTTGAATCTCAGTAAGCACTCGCCCGTTCACGTTAACCACGCTGGAACTGATCATCCTTAATAATACACAGATAAATCTATCAGGAGCATTTCCTTGCTTCCTGTGAAAGGAAGCACTCATTCCATGTGTCCCGTGAAATTCAGCCAACTTCCAGAAGCTGGAGGAATACATATGGCCAAGCTATCTGGGCAGAGAGTAGACGGAAAATGGAGGCTGGGCACAGTGGCTCACACCTGTAATCGCACCCTTTGGAAGGCAAAGGCGGGCAGATCACTTGAGCTCAGGTGTTCAAGACCAGCCTGGGCAACACGGCGAAACCCCGTCTCCGCAAAAAATACAAAAAAAAAAAAAAAAAAAAAAAATGAGCTGGTTATGGTAGCACACACTTGTGGTCCCAGCCACTTGGGAGGCTGAGGTGGGAGGATTGCTTGAGCCCGGGAGTTTGAGGCTGCAATGAGCTGTGATTGTGCCAGTGCACTCCAGCCTGGATAACAGAATGAGACCCTGTCCTAAAAACAAAAAATAAAAGATACTTAAAGAGATGGGGAAAAGGAAGGGCAGGCACCAAAGCATATTATAAGCTACTTTCCTAACTACACAAGTGGAATCTTAAACTGAGGTTCTCGGGAGTTGACTGGAGCCAGAGAAGACAGACCTATAGGAGCACCCAATTGGAGTAACCCTCTGTAGTAGCCTGTATGTCTTACACGGATCAGCTTTCAGGGGGCCCTTCTACTCCATCTGGGGAAGGACATCAGATGTGTGGCTCTCATGTACTGCTCAGTGCACTGCCATTCCCAGTTCTTTTTTTAAAAAAAAAATGTCTACAGAATCGGCCAGATGCTATGCCTTATGCCTATAATACTAGCACTTTGGGAGGCCAAGGTGGGTGGATCACCTGAGGTCAGGAGTTCTAGACTAGCCTGGCCAACATGGTGAAACCCTGTCTCTACTGAAAAAAAAAAAGTTAGCTGGATGTGGTGGCAGGCGCCTATAATCCCAGCTACTTGGGAGGCTGAGGCAGGAGAATCGCTTGAAACTGGGAGGCAGAGGTTGCAGTGAGCCAAGATCATGCCATTGTACTCCAGCCTGGGCGATAGAGCGAGACTCTGTCTCAAAATAAAATATAAAATAAAAATAAAATAAAATAAAATAAAATGTCTACAGAATTAAGCTGGTCCAGGAATGATGGGGCTTCCTTTTATTTGTCTTTCAATTGTGGGAGAAAAAGGATTTCTATTGAGATACTGTCATTTTGACACACAATATTTCGATTAATCTTGAGATTAAAAATCCTGTGCTCCAAAAGTTTTAACATTTAATTATGCATTTAAACAGGTTTGCTTCTAAATCTCAAAATATGGAAAGGACCTCATGTGGCTAAATATTTTGATGACCAAGCCTTCTGGGAGGTAAGATTTTTCACCTATTAATGTGATAGATTTTGAGTGCGTGAACTTAAAAACATACTTGGGTATACATGTTGACTTGCTGTTTTTGAGTAAAATGGAAACAAAAATGAAGTAAGGAACAGCAGGAGGAACTGGAGGAGGAACAAATCCATGATATACGTGTGTGGGGGAGGATGGCGGGGAGGTGGCAAAAGTCACCATTTCCCTGATGCCTCAAATTCATTCACAGTCAGGGATGAGACAGCTGCCACTGGCTGCACTTCCCCTTCCCATCTGCAGTCCTCAACATAGCCAAATAGTTTGACATTCAGGTGGCAGAACCCTGCAAGGCAAGAGCAGGAAGAAACCTCAAGCCTTGGAGTCCAACCCCTTTTTTGACAGATGCTAAGAGTGGAGATATGACTTACCAAGATCTTACAGCTGGCTGGGCGCGGTGGCTCATGCCTGTAATCCCAGCACTTTGGGAGGCTGAGGTGGGCGATCACCTGAGGCCAGGAGTTTGAGACCAGCCTGGCCAACATGTTGAAACCCCATCTCTACTAAAAATACAAAAGTTAGCTGGGCGTGGTGCCACATGCCTGTAATCCCAGTTACTCGGGAGGCTGAGGCAGGAGAATCGCTTGAAATCAGGAGGCGGAGGCTGCAGTGAACCAAGATTGCGCCACTGCACTCCAGCCTGGGCGACAAGAGCTGACACTGTGTCTCAAAAAAAAAAAAAAAAAAAAAATCTTACAGTGTGTGAGTATCCAGGCTGAGTCCTGAACACAGCTCTTGATAAATGGTAACAGGCAGGCACAAAAAAATGTGTTGTACAGGAGTCTGAGATCACTTAGCAAAGGGACATAGAGCTCAAACAACTCAGCAGCTGCTGAGGGTCCCGTGTTACATTGTAGTGTTTGTTGTTGAGACTGTGCTAGAAAGAAGGTAAAGAAGGTTGGGGCTCACTCCCTGCCCCCTTCCCACTCTTCTCCCTTTGACCTACTCATAGTTTACGCAGCACTCTGATGTGTCCCCTTAGGCCATCCTCTAGTCAATGCTGTGGGTAGGCTGGACCAGCAGGGACCTGTATTGTCACAGTAAGTCCAGGCCAACAGAGGTCAGACTGCCGCCCGGTGTTGTACCTTTGTGAGTGGCAGAGCCAAGCCAGAACCCAGGCCTTCTGAATCCCAGGCCAATGTTTGCCCCACCCAGCATCCAAGATGTCGCTCACTAAGGGGACAGAGAAGCAGCCTTATTATGGGCCTGGACACCTGTGCCTGAGGGATCAAGCAGAGAGAACCTGAGGAGAGACCCTGCCCCTTCTTTTCCTTCTCCTTCCTCTCCTTTCTCCTTCCTCTTCTTCCTCTTCAAATAACTTTTTGAGGTATAACTGGCAATCAATTGTACATATTTAGGCCGGGTGTGGTGGCTTATGCCTGTAATCCCAGCACTTTGGGAGGCCAAGGCGGGTGGATCACTTGCGATCAGGAGTTTGAGACCAGCCTGGGCAACATGGTGAGACTCCGTCTCCACTAAAAATATAAAAATCAGCCAGATGTGATGGCAGGCGTCTGTAATCCCGGCTACTCGGGAGGCTGAGGCAGGAGAATCACTTGAACCTGGGAAGCGAAGTTTGCAGTGAGCCCAAATCATGCCACTGCACTCCTGCCTGGGTGACAGAGCAAGACTTTGTCTCAAAAACAAAACAATTGCACATATTTAAAGTATATAATTTGATACATTTTAACGTATTTGTACACCCAAGAGACCAACACCACCATCAAAACAAGGAGCACACTCATCACTTCCACACACTTCCTCCTGCTCCTTTGAAATTCCTCCCTCCCTATCCACCTGGTTCCACCCACAGGCAACCACTGAACTACTTTCTGTCACTACAGATGGTTTGCATTTTCTGTAATTTTTTGGTTTGAGACAGGGTCTCACTCTGTCACCCAGACTGTAGTGCAGTGACGCCATCATGGCTCACTGTAGCCTCAACCTCCCCAGGTTCAGGTGATCCGCCCCCCCTTACCTCCTGAGTAGCTAGGACCACAGGTGCATGCCACCATGCCAGGCTAATTTTTGTATTTTTTGTTTGTTTGTTTTTGTAGAGATGGGGTTTCACCATATTACCTAGGCTGGTCTCGAACTCCTGGGTTCAAGCAATCCTCCTGCCTTGGCCTCTCAAAGTGCTGGGATTATAGGTGTGAGCCACTGTGCCCAGCCCTCTGTAATGTTATACAAAGGGAATCATGCAGCACGTACTCCCCTTTGTCTGGCTTCTTTTGCTCAGCGTGATTACTCTAAGAATCATCCGTGTTGTTGCGTGTAACTGACTTTATCAGCTTCTCTCTGCAGCTGTCAGCTCCTGCTTCTCCCAACAGCCAGTCTTTGTCCCCTGCAAGGGTTCTTGCCTATTTAGCAGAATCAGGGTACTCTATTGAAAGGACTCAGAAAATTGGTTTAATCTATTCATTCATTCCTCAAGTATTTATTGAATAACTATTCTAATCAACCAAGGATACCACAAACAGGACAGGTCTCCAGCTCAGTCACTAGAGTTGCAATAAATATTTGCTGGATAGGTCAGGTGCAGTGGCCCACACGTGTAATCCCAGCACTCTGGGGATTACTGAGACAGGAGGATCTCTTGAGCCCAGAAGGCCAAGGCTGCAGAGAACCATGATCCTGCCACTGCACTCCAGCCTGGGTGACACAGTAAGACCCCGTCTCTGAAAAAAAATTTGCTAGATAAATTAAGGAAATCCAAGGAACCCTATCTAACACTAGCCACTGCAGCAACAGGTAAACCAGAAAGAGTGTGCATTTGGAATGAGGAAACCTGATGTTAGCATCATTCTGTAATGTCATATGTTATGTAATGTAGTGTATAATGTATTGTATTATATTATGTAATGTATGTATTATGTAGGCAAGTTCCTCGACCTCTTTCACTGGTAAAATAAGAGTAGTAATCTTTGCTCTATCTAAGAAAGTGGGTTATTTTAAAGATCAAGTGAGGTAATAATGTCTGTAACAACATTCTGTAAAATACAAACCACCACATGAATGTGAAAGTTTATTACTAGGGATTTAGCCAACCACGAAGGAATGTGTGAGCATAAGAGCTATCATATTGCAAGCCTACAGTTTCTGATTTTGTGCTAGGTGCTTTTCCACATTACCTGATTTTATCCTCACAACAACCCTGCATAAAAGTAAGTATCTCGCCCAGGTGAGGTGACTCATGCCTATAATCCCAGCACTTTGGGAGCCTGAAGTGGGCAAATCACTTGAGGCCAGGAGTTTGAAACTAGCCTGGCCAATGTGGTGAAACCCTGTCTCCACTAAAAATACACACACACACAGACACACACACACACACACACACACACACAAAAGCCAGGCATGGTGGCGGATGCTTGTAATCCCAGCTACTTGGGAAGCTGAGGCAGGAGAATTGCTTGAGCCTGGGAGGTGGATATTGCAGTGAGCCGAGATTGCGCCACTGCACTCCAGCCTGGGTGACAGAGCAAGGCTCCATCTCAAAAAAAAAAAAAAAAAAGTAAGTATCTCAGTCTTGAAGATGATGAAACGGAGGCCTAGAGAGATTAAGTAACTTGCCCAAAATGACAGAACTAATGCATAGAAAAGAAGAAATTTGATGTCTTTTGGCTCCAAAGACACCCCACATATGTGTTGAGTACAGTTACTAGAGAAAAGTTATTCCACCCCCACCCCACCCCCAGAAATCTTCTGACTTGTTTTCTCGCGGTTGAGTAGGACCATTTATTCGGCAGTGTACCATTCTCAGCTTGCAGTTGAAAGCAAAATACCCATTAAACAGGCAAGGATGCAAACTTGCAAAGCTGATAAATCCAGAGGTGATTTTTAAAAAAATTTGTATTTCTTCTCAAACCATCCAACAAGACATTTTAAATACTCTTACTGAATTTCATGGAACTGACTGCCAGGGTTGGAAGGACATTAAAGCCAGCTCAGCCACTGCTTCACTGGTTGGCCAGACCACGCCTGGCACTTCTGGGAGGGAGCACTCACCACTCCCCAAGGGCACCCATCTCATCCTCCGACGGTTTATTAAAATGCACTCATTCATTTGCTAATTCATTCCACTACATGTATTACCCAATTTGTGACACGGTATGAAGTACCAGAGAGATAATTCTAATATAGTTATGGGTCTCCAGGAGCCAGATATGCTAATCTCCTATCCTCCTGCAGTCTACCGTGGTCCTCACCAGATACTTATTTACAAAAATTCAGTTTGTTTATTATTTTATTACCTTTTTTTTTTTGAGACAAGAGTCTTGCTTTGTAGCTCAGGCTAGAATGTAATGGTGTGATCTCGGCTCACTGCAACCTCCGCCTCCCAGGTTCAAGCGATTCTCCTGCTTCAGCCTCCTGAGTAGCTGGGACTACAGGTGCCTGCTACCACGGCTAATTTTTGAAGTTTTAGTAGAGATGGGGTTTCACCACGTTGGCCAGGCTGAAGTGATCCGCCGGCCTCAGCCTCCCAAAGTGCTGGAATTACAGGTGACCGGCCAGAATTAGTTTTAAGAAATGCATGTCAGTGAGCCCTTGTGCTTTGCTAAGCATGAAATAAAATCCATGGTTTATTAAACTGAAATAAAAAAGGGAAAAGTTTATTCTTTTAATGAAAGCAGAAGACACATGAAAGATTGTGTTATAAACTGAAGTTTTGGCCGGGCATGGTGGCTCACGCCTGTAATCCCAGCATTTTGGGAGGCTGAGGTGGGCAGATCACCTGAGATAAGGAGTTCGAGACCAGCCTGGCCAATATGGTGAAACCACGTCTCTACCAAAAATATAAAAAATTAGCCAGGTGTGGTGGTTCGCGACTATAACCCCAGCTACTCAGGAGGCTGAGGCAGAAAAATCACTTGAACCCGGGAGGCAGAGGTTGCAGTGAGCTGAGATCGTGCCACTGCACTCCAGCCTGGGCGACAGAGCGAGACTCTGTTTCAAAAAAAATAAATAAATACAAATAATGTAAAATGAAACAAGCAATCCTGGCAGTAGCTGCTGGAATGAGAGGAGGGAGAGGTCTTAGGGCGGTCAGGGAGAATGGAGCATGGAGTTGTGTTGGATTTGGCTAAGCAGCAGGAAGTGCAAGGCATTCCAAGCAAGGGGCAGGGAACAGAAGCAGCATGAGCAACCTGGCTCGGCAGTGTGTGAAAAGGCTGAAAGGTGGCTAGAGCCACTTCAATTTCATCCTTGAGGCAAATGGGAAACTCCCAAAGGTTTGAGTGGGGATGCGATGCCTACAATGAAAGTTTGAGAGTGAAGTAGAGTGATTGGATTGAGTGTAGGGCGGATTCTGAAGTAACTGCAATGTGCTGAAGATTATCCATTGACTTCTGAGTATTTGCAGGTTATTTTTAAAAATGATTTTATTGCCAAGAAATATAAACACTACTGTTTTGGTACAAAAACATAACAAAGTGTGTTAAGAGTCCCTCTTGCTGTTTTATGCAAAGTTTTAAAAACCTACTCTTGTTACAGTGGTATCACCCGTACTTCTGATTTCAAATAAATGTTCTAGAGACACAGTAAGGGTCCAACAAATGCTTGTCCAACAACACAAGGAAAGCCAGCTTTTAAAGTAAGGTAGGAAAACAGGCCGGGCGCAGAGGCTCACACCTGTAATCCCAACACTTTGGGAGGCTGAGGTGAGCAGATCACTTGTGGTCAGGAGTTCAAGAACAGCTTGGCCAACATGGTGAAACCCTGTCTCTACTAAAAATGCAAAAATTAGCCAGGTGTGGTGGCGCACACCAGTAGTCCCAGATATTCAGGAGGCTGAGGCAGGAAAATGACTTGAAATGGGGAGGCAGAGGTTGCAGAACCAAGATCGTGCCACTGCACTCCAGCCTGGGGGACAGAGGGAGATGCCATTTCAAAACAAAACAAAGCAAAGCAAAATCATACAAAAACATTAGCTGGGTGTGGTGGTGCACACCTGTAATCCCAGCTACTTGGGAAGCTGAGGCAGAATTACTTGAACCCCTGGGGGGAAGTTGCAGTGAGCTGAGATCGTGTGACTGCACCCCAGCCTGGGTGACAGAGGGAGACTCTGTCTCAAAAAATATATATATGTTAAAAAAAAAAAAAGAAGAAAAAGTAAAGTAGGAAAACACATCAGCAGCCTGCCAACAGACTCCCCTAGCCTCGCTGAGGGCCAGTGTTCTGGGAGGCAGATCTGAATTCCAGTCCTAGTTCACCCACTGGCAGGCTGGTGCCCTTGGACAGGTCACTTCTCTGGGGCTCAGTTTCTTCCTCTATAAAATGAGATCAAATCCCATGTTCTACGAGTTTGTGCTCTGGCGTCAGACAGATCTGGGTTCTACCACTGCCAGCTCTGTGATCTTGTAGCTTCAGTATCGTCATCTCTGACATGGAGATAACAGTGACTCTCTCACTGGGTTGTTAGGGTTTAAAGGAGATAATGTATGTGAAATGTTAGCAAACAAGTGTTAGCTACCCTGATTTCCGGTTTCAGAGTTCTGTGGTCCAAGTTTACGCCACAGGCAGCGATGTTGTACGTTGGGCTGTGGTGTGGCAACACTTCAGCATTCACTGCATGCACAGCTTGCAGAAGAGAAGGCCAAAGGAGACCTAAGAAGGCTCTTCAAACACTTGAAAGACTGGCATGTAGGTCGAGCATGGTGGCTCAGGCCTGTGATTCCAGTAGTTTGGGAGGCCGAGACGGGTGGATCACCTCAGTTTGGGAGTTTGATACCAGCCTGACCAACATGGTGAAACCCTGTCTCTACTAAAAAATACAAAAATTAGCTGGGCATGGTGGCGGGTGCCTGTAATCCCAGCTACTCGGGTGTCTGAGGCAGGAGAATTGCTTGAACCCGGGAAGCGGAGGTTGCAGTGAGCTAAGATTGTACCGCTGCACTCCAGCCTGAGACAAGAGTGGAACTCCATCTCAAACAAACAAACAAAACAAACAAACAAAAACTGGCAAGCAGAAGAAAAATGTTTTTTCTCTACGCTTCTCTAAAGAATTTAACTAGGCCCAGGGGAGGTGCAGTTTAAATTTCTAACAATCTCAACTCCCTGCCAAATGGAATGAGCCACTTCATATGGCAATAGTGAGTCCCCTGTCTTTGGAGGCATTCAAACAAAAGCCAGATGGCCATTTATCAACAATCCATGTAAAACACTGTATGAAATAAAACCGACCTATCTAAGATCTCTTCCAATTCAGATTTTATTAAAGAATTTCTAAGGTCTTTGTGATGAGACATTTAGGCTAAGTTTCAAGAAATCAAGTTAAAATCAGTATGTGGGTTCATCTGCGATAAAAATGTTTGTTTTGCTTTTACAGTTTCCTCATTTGGCTGTTGGATTTTAAGAAAAAGCATCCAAGAAAAACAAGGCCTGTTCAAAAACAAGACAACTTCCTTTCACTGTTGCCTGCATTTGTACGTGAGAAACGCTCATGACCGCAAAGTCTCCTTATGTACAATAAAACAAGGTCAGAGACAGATTTGATATTAAAAAATAAAAGACTAAAAACTTAGTTTAAGAGTCAATTTAATAAGTTTAAAATAAATGTTTAGTTTCATTAGGATGATGCTATCAATATTTTCTTGGTTACAGACACATTATTAAAGTTTTGGGTTAATTTTATTGACAATTCTTAAGATTCTTTCTCATGCTTAATAAAGTATGCTACCCAGTTAACTCTTGTCTACATGAGCAAAGCAGATAGTACAAAACAGGAAAATTACAAATCACTGATCCTTAGTCCTTGTGGGAATCATGCTTTTATCCCAGCAGTTTTATAAGGTGGCTGGCATTCCCTGAGCATATTCTGAATTGCACTGTGGGGAAAGAGGTTGTGCTCAGTTGTAGGGTGGGGGGATGCACTGCCTGAGGATTAAAAAACTAGTTCTGTGACCGTGAGGAAGTTACTTAAATTTCCATGGTCCAGGTTCCCTCCTGTGTGAAAGAGAAGGTAGACTTCAACCTCTAAGATCTTCTCCAATTTTCACATTTTATGGACTTTTGTAGAAAAAACATCAGGAGTTCGTGTGGGATGACAGCAAGTTATTTCTTTGAGAAGAGTCTTAATGGCCAGGCAATATTCACAGCATAGAGACTGTCAGATGACGACGCTAGCATGGAAAAAGAGACCCACACATTTAAATCACCCAGCAAATATTCTGAAGGCTAATTGTAGCACGTTATGAAAGACATTTCAAACTGTGGTTCTGAAGAGCGTATCCCATCTTGCAGAGGTGGGGAGCCTGTGGGGACAAGAGTTCCGAAGAGGATGAGACAACCAGAGTTCCTAGTAGCTAATGTTTGTCATTCTAGTTGACCGTGCCGGTCTATTAGGCTAGTGGTTCAGTATACAGATGAAATGAAACATGGAACCCGGTTTATTATCAGAACAACTACAAAGAAATTGTCCCCTGTGTAAGACCGGAGTGTCAAATCTCTCTCCTTTTCTCCTCTCTCCTTCAACGGTGGGTGTGGAGTGACTGTGCGTCCCACCAGAACCACGTGTCATGGCTGAGTCATATCCTCCTGCCCTTGGAATGGGAGGCACAGCGGAAGAGCTTCCCACGGAAGGGACGTGGAGAGCCTGGTGCCTGGACCATGGTGCTTCTCTCTTCCAACACGTCCACTCACACCTTGGGAGACCCTCAAAAGCCACTCAAACACTACATGTTCACAGAATTTTTGGTAAAAGTAAATGCCAATTATAGTGAGGAAGAATTTTGACCATGAAATATTTTAAAAACTAAAAAATGTTTATATTTCATTTAACATTTGACACAGAAGAGACCACATCTGAATAAACACATTAAATCTTCAGAGCACTTTCATTGTGGTTTTGGACCTCAGATATGACAAATACTTATACTGACAAATCCATCATTTCTTTTGTAATTTCTTTTTATTTTTACAAATTATGCCATGATCAAATTTGACAAAAATTATTCATGTGAAAGTTTGCTTTAACGTTTCATAAGTTAATCAAGTGAATACCACAATAGATTTTTTGTGGTTGTTTAAATAGGGTGTTCTCGTGATTTTAGTATTACACAACTTTAAGCTGAGACTACACTCAGAAATAAGTTTAGAAAACGGCATTACAAAAGATTGGGAGTGAGCAGTAAAAAAACAAACAAACCCAAGCAGGGATGTTGTGCTGTGGGAAATCGGATGTTTTCACTGCCATAAGTCTTCAGTGCGGCCAAACTTAAAAACCAGCCCTCTGTGAATAAAACAAGAAATACCACATGACTCCCTGAATTTGAGAAAAGAATATGTGAGATTTCGAGAATGGTGTGAAACAAGCAACAAAGAATTGATGAGTTGTAGAAGAAAGTTTGGTACGAAATGTATCAAAACTGATTCTAAGGTAGTGAATTCTTCCATTATGTTCAACTGTGCTATTAACCACCATATTCCCAACAACCTTAACTTTCGAGTACTGAAGACACATGTGACTTTTAAAAAGTTAACCAGTGTTTACTATGTAACCATTATATGTCTGATTTTTTTTTTTTTTTTTTTGAGACGGAGTCTCGCTCTGTCACCAGGCTAGAGTACAATGGTGCGATCTCGGCTCACTGCAAACTCCGTCCCCCAGGTTTACGCCATTCTCCTGCCTCTGCCTCCCAAGTAGCTGGGACTACAGGCACCCGCCACCACGCCCAGCTAATTTTTTTTGTATTTTTAGTAGAGATGGGGTTTCACTGTGTTAGCCAGGATGGTCTTGATCTCCTGACTTTGTGATCCACCCGTCTCGGCCTCCCAAAGTGCTGGGATTACAGGCATGAGCCACCGCGCCCGGCCCTACAGGTCTGATTTTATCAAATTCATTCAACAAACTGTTTTGGTGCCAGGGCTATAAAATAAGATACAAAGCCACTGCCCTCAAATTGCTCTCATTCTTTTTTTTTTTCTTTTTTTGAGACGGAGTCTGGCTCTGTCACCCAGGCTGGAGTGCAGTGGCTGGATCTCAGCTCACGCAAGCTCCGCCTCCCAGGTTACGCCATTCTCCTGCCTCAGCCTCCCTAGCAGCTGGGACTACAGGCGCCGCCACCTCGCCCGGCTAGTTTTTTGTATTTTTTAGTAGAGACGGGGTTTCACCGTGTTAGCCAGGATGGTCTCGATCTCCTGACCTCGTGATCCGCCCGTCTCGGCCTCCCAAAGTGCTGGGATTACAGGCTTGAGCCACCGCGCCCGGCCAAATTGCTCTCATTCTTGCTAACGCGATGTGGTAAGCATGGGGGTGGTTGGGGAAGGAGACTTACATACCAAGTATTAAGGGGGCACAGAAACACAGAATTCAGTTGCCCTGAATAAGTTAGAAAAGGATTTACAGAGGTGGTAATATTTGAGATGGGCTTTTGTGGAAAAACAGGAGTTTGAATGGGAGATTGGTAGGAACAAGACCTAGCGGGATGATGAAGGCAGGTGTTTTGGGGACAGGAAACAGTACATCAAAGGCGAAAGAGGCATAAAAAAGCATGGGGCTTCCAGAAAAGCCCAGGAGACTGGTATGACAGGAATTTGCCCTCACAGAGCTTAAGTCCAGGGCAAGCTTGTCCAACCCGCAAAGCACAGGCCATATGTGGCCCAGGACGGCTTTGAATGTGGCCCAACACAAATTCGTAAACGTTCTTAAAACATTATGAGATTTATTTTGTGATTTTTTTTTTTAAAGCTCATCAGCTATTGTTGGTGTATTCTATGAGTGCCTCAAGACAATTCTTCCAATATGGCCCAGGGAAGTCAAAAAATTGGACACCCCTGGTCTAGGGTTTAGGTGAGGGAATGTCTACAGTTGTCCTCAAGGCTTCAATTTAAGAGGCAAGAGGGCAACTATATGCATAAAATGATACCTGAGGTGTTAACAGAACAAGGAGGAATCTGGCCATGTTTAGGAGATGAGGAGGCAGGGAATGGACACAGCCAGGCTTTGGGAAGCCAACTGCCGAGGGTGGCAAATTACCCACAGGTGCCTTAGATGAGCCAGAGTGCAGATGCCTGCCTGCATGCTCTACGGGGCAGCTGGCGCACAGTCCCAGGCACCAAATGAAATGGGAGCTATGAGCCAGACATGGCGGCTCACGCCTGTAATCCCAGCACTTTGGGAAGCCAAGGTGGGTGGATCGCTTGAGCCCAGGAGTTTGAGACCAGCCTGGGCAACATGGCAAAACCCCGTCTCTACAAAAAATACAAAAATTAGTCAGGCATGGTGGCATGTGCCTGTAATCCCAGATCTCTGCTCTTCTAGTTAATATCGGATCTACTGCTGTAACAAAGAAAAACTGAAGTTGGTTATTAGAGGCCTCTACTGTCCAAATAGCTTAAAAGAGACGCTGTAACTTCAGAATACTCGTCACAAGATATGAACTCCAATCTGAAGAGTTTCTTGGGCAAGAGCCAGGGACCAGTCCCTCCTACACTGTAAGATGGTCACCTCTGGTACTGACATCTGTCCACTCTGACTTCTGAAATAGTAATTCTATGCTGCTGCTGAGTACCATTCTGTTACGAATCAGAATGGCAGGTGCCCCTCCAAAACTCATGTTGAAATGTGATCCCCAATGTTGGTGCTAAAGCCAAGTGGGAGGTGTTAGTTATGGTGGCAAATCTTTTTTTTTTTTTTTTTGAGATGAAGTCTCACTCTGTCACCCAGGCTGGAGTGCAGTGGCTCGATCTTGGCTCACTGCAACCTCCACCTCCCAAGTTCAAGAGATTCTCCTGCCTCAGCCTCCCAAGTAGCTGGGACTACAGGCACGCACCACCATGCCCAGCTAATTTTTTGTATTTTTAGTAGAGACGGGGTTTCACTATGTTCGCCAGGCTGGTCTTGAACTCCTGACCTCGTGATCCACCTGCCTTGGCCTCCCAAAGTGCTGGGATTACAGGCATGAGCCACCGTGCCTGGCCAAGGGGGCAAATCTTTCATGAATGGCAAGTTAGTGCCATCCCCTTGGTGATGAGTAAATTCTGTTAGTTCACATGAGAGATTGTTTACAGGAGGCTGGTACCTCCTCTTCCTCCCTCTCTTGCTTCATGTGATATGCTGGCTCCCACTTTGCCTTCTGCCATGACTGGAAGCTCCCTGAGGCTCTCACCAGAAGCAGATGCTAATGCTTCCTGTTCAGCCTGCAGAACCATGAGCTAAAATAAACCTGTTTTCTTTCTAAATTACCCAGCCTCAGGTACCCCTAAATAGCAATGCAAATGGACTATAACAACAGGCAATCTGCTACAACCACTCTGCTAACTGTGTCCATTACCTGGAGTTCGATTTGCTTATAGGATACAAGGTATAACCCAAAGAGGCTGTGCATCTTGTCACATCTAAGTTTACATTTTTCTTATTTCCAAACTGATTTTACAAAATAGCAAAAATGGTGATGGAATAGAATAGGTGTGAATACCAACTGGTGGCTCATTCTGAAGAGCAACTATTAGTATTTCAAGAGGGCTTCAGAAGACATGGGATTTTCGTTTCTTTTTCGGAGGTGGGTGGGAAGGGAAGGGGAAGGAAAAGTCCTGTAATATATATCAGATTCCTAGCCTTTTTTTGGATTAGCCACTTCTTTGAAAATCTGATGAAAGCCACAGACTCTTTCCAGAAATATGCAAAACACCAATTTCCTGCATATGAAAATATCTGGTGAGTTCTCACCTTCAGAAGGCTACTGACAGAATAAAGGTTAAGAACTCCTGGCCGGGCATGGTGGCTCATGCCCGTAATCCCAGCACTTTGGGAGGCCGAGGCGGGTGGATCATGAGGTCAGGAGATCAAGACCATCCTGGCTAACCCGGTGAAACCCCGTCTCTACTAAAAATACAAAAAATTAGCTGGGCAAGGTGGCGGGTGCCTGTAATCCCAGTTACTCGGGAGCTGAGGCCGGAGAATCACTTGAACCCGGCAGGCAGAGGTTGCAGGGAGCCGAGATCACACCACTGCACTCCAGCCTGGGCAACAGAGTGAGACTCCCATCTTTTTTTTTTTTAATTAAAAAAAAAAAGAACTCCTGATGCAGGCCGGGCGCAGTGGCTCACACCTGTAATCCCAGAACTTTGGGAGACCGAGGTGGGCAGATCACAAGATCAGGAGATCAAGACCATCTTGGCCAACATGGTGAAACGCTGTCTCTACTGAAAATACAAAAAAAATAGCCAGGCGTGGTGGCGTGTGCCTGTAGTCCTAGCTGCTTGGGAGGCTGAGGCAGGAGAATTGCTTGAACCCAGGAGGCAGAGGATGCAGTGAGCTGAGATCGTGCCACTGCACTCCAGCCTGGTGAGAGACTGAGACTCCGTCTCGAAAACAAACAAACAAACAAACAAAAACCAAAAACCAAAAACCAACAAAGCTCCTGATGCAGAGGATTAAGAGCTGTTGAGCTATTTTGTAGGGTTTTTCGGCCAGTGACGGGGGTAGGTTATGGGGGCTGGAGGGGGTGGTAGTGGTTGGAGGAACAGTATGGGTAAAGGGCAGGCCCTAAATTTCTAGGAAAGATGAACATCAGAGAAGATTATTGATAAAAGCCTTGAAGTTTTTAGAGGTTTTCATCATCTTTTCATTTGTAATTGAAAGGGAAGGATAAAAAATGGGCTTTTCCTCCACACCTCAAATCTCACAAATTCTACAATATCAAGGACAGAACTATAAAATATATCAGAAACCAAAATTTAAGGATAAATGGTTTTAGGCAGGCTTTCATTTAAAGCAACTGTTAGAGATCTAAGTTTAAAATGAACATCACCAGTGTTATGTAACTAAATCTTCATGAATCATAGTTACTCACTCATTAAAAGGGGGCATGGTAGCAATCTTAAAAATTAATATATGCTCCTAAGGTTGGCAGCAAACCAACTCATCTATTTAAAATATCCTTCTCAACCTTACTCTTCATGTTTTATGAAAATATCATGGGGGAGGGGTATTGGATGAGTAATTAACCAACTAAATATAGCAAATGATATAAAGAAGCTATTTTTTTTTTTTTTAAAAAAAAGGTAAGATAATGCAAAACAAACTTACCCAAAAAAGATGAAGGCATTCTGGAAAAATACAGCAATTCCAGGGTATACTATGTCTTTTTCTGTAAAAAATAATTGCAGTGTTCAGAAGGTTATGATCTCAAAACATTTAGATTCAGATATATTGGCAAATACCAGTTTTCCTGCCTAGAAGAATTGATTTTTCTTGGAATCAGGGTTGGCTTGAGTATTAAAATGACATAATGTGTGACAGAGTCTAGCATGGCTTTAGTAAATGATAGCTCCCTTCGTTCATTAACAAATATTTACTGGGGGCATACAGTATGCTGGCCCTATTTAATGCTGAGGATACTGCAATAAACAAAACAGGTACAATTTTTTTTGCCCTCATGGAACCAGAGAACATACTGAATAAAAAGAAGATAAAATAATGCAGGAAAGGTACAGAAGTGTAGTGTGACATCGGACACAGGTGGCCAGGAAGACCTCATGAGAAGGTGACACTGGAGCAAGGACACATAGGAAGTGAGGGCAGAAGCCGTGCACATGCCCTGAGGGAGCATGCCAGTGTATTACAGGAATAGCCACATAGGCACAAGAGGGAAGAGCCGGAAAAGGGTAAAGAAAGAGGGCAGCTGGGCGGTGGAGACCTGGCTGTCACAGTGAGGACTCTGATTTTTACTCTGAGTGAGATGAGAAGCCACTGGGTTGAGAGCAGAAAAGTGATCTGAGCTGACATATTTTAAAAGGATCCCTCTGGCTGCTGTGCTGAGGGTAGATTAAAGGAGGCAAGAGAGGAAACAGAAGCCAGTTAGGAGGCTCTTCCAGGAAATCAGGTGAGAAATTATGATGGATTGAACCAGGGTGGTAGCAATGGAGGATGGTAAATGGTGGTTAGACTCAGGATATATTTTATAGCACAGTCAACAGGGTCTGCAGATAGACTGGATGTGGGGCATGGGAGGAAGACAAGTGTCATCTTTGACAGGCCTTCACCATCTACGGCTTTTGGCCTAAACACATGGAAAGACAGAGTAGCCAGCCATTAACTAAGATTGGAAGGACTGCTGGAGCAACATTTTTTTCTGACTGTATCTAGAAATGAAGTTGAAATTCTCATAAATTTCTACCGGAATTGTCAATGACTGCTCACTGACAGAGGCACAATAAATAGGTGAACTGTCAAATTTTTCTCATTTCAGAACAGCTTTGGTTAATCTGATTAACATAACAGATGGTTTGCATAGGTCTTCACCACCATTTCACGTTAAATAACCATTACCACTACAATGGCTTCTAAAAACGTTATAAAGCCAACTTTATAAAGTTATAGATCTGCTAATAATTCTCAAAACATAACCTTGCTCCAGAAGTTTTCAAGAAAATAGCCTAAAATTATGAGATAAAGACATTCCGGTTAAAAGGGGCTCTGTATTAATAGTTGTATCTGGGAAAGTTATCAGTAATTTCATTTTCTTCTTTTGAGTTCTTTTACATTCTTAGTTTTCTATAATGAACAAGTATTATGCAATTCCTATGATTAAAAAGGTAATTTTTTTCCCTTTTTTTTTCTTTGTTTTGTTTTTTGAGAGGGTCACCCTCTGTTGCCCAGGCTGCAGTGCAGTGGCATGATCGCAGCTCACTGCAACCTCTACCTCCCGGGTTCAAGAGAGTCTCGTGCCTCAGCCTTCCGAGTAGCTGGGATTACAAGTGTGTGCCACCACGCCCAGGTAATTTTTGTATTTTTAGTAGAGACAAGGTTTTGTCATGTTGGCCAGACTGGTCTCAAACTCCTGGTCTCAAGTGATCTGCTTGCCTCAGCCTCCCAAAGTGCTGGGATTACAGGCGTGAGCTACTGCACCCAACCACATTTTAAAATCTATATATGGCTAGGCGTGGTGGCTTACTCCTGTAATCCCAGCACTTTGGGAGGCCAAAGCAGGTGGATCACCTGAGGTCAGGAGTTCAAGACCAGCCTGGCCAACATGGCAAAACCCTGTCTCTACTAAAAATACAAAAATTAGCTGGGCGTGGTGGCGGGCGCCTGTAATCCCAGCTACTTGGGAGGCTGAAGCAGGAGAATCGCTTGAACCTGGGAGGTGGAGGTTGCAGTGAGCTGAGATTGCATCACTGCACTCTAGCCTGGGCAACAAATTTATTTATAGATACATATAAAACAGATTTTATAGCAGCAAAAGAACAACTTATAATATCATGTTAAATGCAACTGGGGGATAAAAATTATAATAACTAAAAACATAAGAAAACAGAACAAAAGAAATAAACCAAAATATTTAAGAGTGCTGAAATTACTATTACTTATTTTTCTTTTCTTTCTTTTCTTTTCTCTTTTTTTTTTTTTTGAGATGGAGTCTTGCTCTGTCGCCCAGGCTGGAGTGCAGTGGCGTGATCTTGGCTCACTGCAAGCTCCGCCTCCAGGGTTCACGCCATTCTCCTGCCTCAGCCTCCTGAGTAGCTGGGACTACAGGTGCCCACCACCATGCCCGGCTAATTTTTTGTATTTTTAGTAGAGACAGGGTTTCACCGTGTTAGCCAGGATGGTCTCAATCTCCTGACCTCGTGATCCACCTGCCTCGGCCTCCCAAAGTGCTGGGATTACAGGCGTGAACCACCACGCCCAGCCTTTCTTTTCTCTTTTTTTGAGACAAGGTCTCACTTTGTCGCCCAGGCTGGAGTACAGTGGCACGATCATGGCTCACTGCAATCTCCGCCTCCCAGGCTCAGGTGATCCTCTCACTTCAGTCTCCTGAGTAGCTGGGACCACAGGTGCATGCCTCCATACTCGGCTAAATATTTATTATTTGTAGAGATGAGGTCTCCCTATGCTGTCCAAGCTGGTCTCAAAATCCTGGCCTCACGCAATAGTCCCTCCTTGGCCTCCTGAAGAGCTGGGATTGCACTGCACCCACCCTCTTTTATTTTCTACAATTTTGGGAACATGAATAATAAATTACACAGGGCTAGGCCTAGGGGTTCACACCTGTAATCCCAGAACTTTGGGAAGCTGAGACAGGCAGATCACTTGAGCCCGGGAGTTTGAGACCAGCCTGGACAACATGGTGAAGCCCCATCTCTACAAAAAATACAAAAAACTAGCAGGGCTTGGTGGTATGCGCCCATCGTCTCAGCTACTCAGGAGGCTGAGGTGGGGGGACTGCTTAAGCCTGGGAGGTGGAGGTTGCAGTGAGCTGAGATTGTGCCACTGCATTCCAGTCTGGGTGACAGAGCAAGACCCTATCTCAATCAATCAATCAATCAATAAATAATAATACAAATATTTGGAAATATCTATTACTCCTGTCTATCAGATTAAATAATTTTAATAAAAATTTAGGAAACATTATTTTAATCGAAAAGTTACACTGTATTCAAGTAAGTGTTAAAATATGAGCTAAATAGGCCGGGCGCGGTGGCTCACGCCTGTAATCCCAGCACTTTGGGAGGCCGAGGCAGGCAGATCATGGTCAGGAGATTGAGACCATCCTGGCTAACACAGTGAAACCCCATCTCTACTAAAAATACAAAAAAAAATTAGCCAAGAATGGTGGCGGGCACCTGTAGTCCCAGCGACCCGGGAGGCTGAGGCAGGAGAATGGCACGAACCTGGGAGGTGGAGCTTGCAGTGCCAAGATCGCACCACTGCACTCCAGCCTGGGTGATAGAGCGAGACTCTGTCTCAAAAAAAAAAAAAAAAAAAAAAGAGCTAAATATATATAACCTAGTCCAGTTTTTATAAATCATTAATACTGTATTTTTACTACGACAGCCACAGCAATTTCACCTGAACCATTAAATGGGTTTTCTATTTTCCTATGGTCCCTCAAGGTGAAATTTCTCCCAGGGTCTAACAGTACACCTTTTCCTGAGCTTGCCTTAAACTGGCCTTATATAGCAGAAGTATATTAAATGTTAGTTTACTTTTTTGTCTAAAAGGAGATGACATCATATTACCAGGGAGGCTTAACTGAATAAATCTCAATTCTGTGATGTTACAGCTTTGCACAGATATTCTGAAAGTCAGAACTTGTTAGGCCAAGCTTGAGGCCACGAGTTCAAGGCCAGCCTTAGCAACATAGCAAGATCCCATCTCTACAAAAAATGAAAACATTAGCTGGGTGTGGTTGTATGTGCCTGTGGCCCTAGCTACCTGGGAAGCTGAGGTGGGAGGATGGCTTGAATCCAGGAGGTTGAGGCCGCAGTGGGCCATGATCATGCCACTGTACTCCAGCCTGGGTGACAATAAGACTCTTGTCTCTTCAAAAGAAACATCTGCTAACTAGATAGATAACATATATGTTCTGCTTTTGAGATTTTTGGAAGCCAAAGAGAAGCAGTGTTTAGAGCTGTCTCATCCCTTCTAGGCTCTGGATAAGAAGAAAAAAGACTGAAGAAAGGAACACTAAAAATATACAAGACAAACAAAACCAAACACTGTCGGTGGGGGGGGGGGTCCCCAGATATAAATGTATTGCTAGCAGTTGGCCCATCTATAGGAAAAAAAATAACTAACTTTAATGCAAAATTCCAGTATTCCACTGAAGTAAGTTGTATCCTATGTTTTCTCTTACCTTTAGCAACATAACCTCCAAAAAGAATCCACATAGATGCAATCAGAGATCCAAAGGCCAACATGAAACCAATGAATAGCCAAATGCGAGCACCTTGAAAGAAATAATATTTTACCAGAATTGTTTCGCGTAGGGCAGTAAAATTAACTTTCAAAAATAAAACCCAAACAGAAAAAAAAAAGTGCAGCTGCCATTAAAGTCTAATGTAAGAACAGTGGAAAATGCAGTAAACATCTTCATCAGTGTGGCTGTTGGCCTTTTTCTTCTTGGTTGGCCTAACAGATTTTTAAAAATTATTTATTAGTCTGTGTAAGTGCATATACTTACTTCCCCAACTGCCTACACCAAGAAAACCTATACTCAACCTTCCTGTAAAACATCTCATAAAATCTGTTTCACCATATTTAGAGGCTCATTCTCCATATGCTTTTATATGGAGCATGCTTCCACATTTTTAAAGTCCTCCTCTGCCAGGAACCATGGCTCACACCTATAATCCCAGCACTTTGGGAGGCCGAGACAGGCAGATCACGAGGTCAGGAGACTGAGACCATCCTGACTAACACGGTGAAATCCCATCTCTGCTAAAAATATAAAAAATTAGCTGGGTGTTGTGTCGGGCGCCTGTAGTCCCAGCTACTTGGGAGGCTCAGGCAGGAGAATGGCCTGAACCTGGGAGGCGGAGCTTGCAGTGAGCCGAGATCCCGCCACTACACTCCAGGCTGGGCAACAGAGCGAGACTCTGTCTCAAAAAATAAATAAATAAATAAATAAATAAATAAATAAATAAATAAAGTCCTCCAATAGTACTTTCAAACAGTAACACAGATATACAGTAAAAAATTCATATTCAGTGATATACAAATCTCAAAGCTACCATATTTCACTTTCAGGGAAGTGAGGCAGCAAAATAAATTCAAATTTACATGACCAGAACTTAGGAAGATGCATTAAAATTATGTTAACAGAGGAGGACAGCCAACTTTCCAATCACATTAACATGTTTATGAAAATTTGCTATAAATAATAAATGGAGTCATGACTGCCTAAAATGAATTCTGATAGGGCCTCTTTAATTAACACAAATACATGTTAATAAAAACACTGCCTACGGCTCAATAAAGCACAGCAAATAGAATGTTATATATTAATTCCCAATTTCAAGCCCAAAACATAAAACAATAGATTCAAAATAAGCTGTTACTCATAGATATATTAAAACACATAGAAAAGTGGTACTTCCATGTGAAATTCTCATCTTAAGGATTTAAGCATGTATAATAAGATGCTGTTTGCACCTATTTACCTGTTTGACCCAGACAACCTTCACTGTAACTATCACCTCGGACTTGTCCATTTGATACTGCATTAATCCTGTATGAATAAAATAAAACCAAGAAATCAGGGTCCATGACACCAATTACCAGAAACAATAATCAACAGTTTCTCAAATTTAAGGTTAGGCTTCAAAGTCTTTTTTTTAAGATACAGGGTCTCACTCTGTTGCTCAAGCTAGAATACAGTGGCACAACCATGGCTTACTGTAGCCTTGAACTCCTGGGCTCAAGAGATCCTCCCACTTCACCCTCCTGAGTAGCTGGGATTACAGGTGTGCGCCACCACACCCAGCTAATTTTTAAAAATTTTTTGTAGAGATGAGGCTTCGCTATGTTGCTCAGGCTAGTCTCAAACTCCTGACCTCAACATATCCTCCTTGCCTTGACCTCCCAAAGTGCCACCACACCTGGCTCATAGGCCTTCAGTTCTTGAGTAAAGAGTTCATATGACTGGTCTCTTCAACCAGATACTCTCCAGAGCAGTGGTCATGGACCCTAGACTAGCAGAATCAGCATTACTTGGCAACCTATTTGACAAGAAAATTCTCTGGCCCTAACCCAAACCTAGCAAAGCAGACACTCTGGGCATGAGGCCCAGAAATCTGAGTTCTAACAAGTCTTTCAGGTGAGTCTGGATTGTTAAAATTTGGGAATGACGCCAGGCGTGGTGGTTCATGCCTGTAATCCCAGCACTTTGGGAGGCTGAGACAGGCAGATCACCTGAGGTCAGGAGTTCGAGATCAGCCTAACCACCATGGAAAGACCCCATTTCTACTAAAAATACAGAATCAGCTGGGCGTGGTGGCACATGCCTGTGATCCCAGCTACTTGGGAGGCTGAGGCAGGAGAACTACTTGAACCTGGGAAACAGACTGCAGTGAGCCGAGATCGTGCCATTGCGATTCAGCCTGGGCGACAAGAGCAAAACTCTGTCTCTTTAAAAAAAAAAAAAAAAGGAACAAAATTCTCAAAATTTTCTTTTGGTAAGATATGAACAGGTAAAAAGATAATTTCGCTTGCTTCTGATTTTCCATTTGTATATATCAGACATGACATGTACTCATGTATGGCAATGGCAGAGGGAGAAAATGGGCCCTAGATAATCCAAATATTTCTTAAAATTGGCTTTGGAATACATTTTTTGTGCTAATTTTGTACTAACATCAAATGTTTGGAGAAATAACTATATTTCAAACAACACAATAACTTTTTGCTCTGAAAATATTATTGAATAGAGACTCAAGTGTAAAATCTTGTTTTTTTAATCCTTGATACAGGCTCTAAACATAAGAAGTGTTTTACCAACTTTTCATAGCGTACCACTCTAAAGTGAGATAGGCTTGCTTTCTTTAGAAGTATCCTTTGAAACATTCCAAATGTCATGGGAAAACGTTCACAATACATCAAGTTAAAGTTACAAAACACTATACCTATGATACATATACCCATTTAGTTGTGTGTGTCTAACACTAGAATATAAGCTTCATGAGGACAGGAGCCATTGTCTGTCTTGTTTCTCATTTTCATTCTCAATGCCTAGCACAAGGCTAGGGGTTTCGCACATAGTAGGTGCTCAATAAATGTGTTTAGGTCAGGCCTGGTAGCTTGCACCAGTAATCCCAGCACTTTGGAAGGCTGAGGTAGGAGGACTGCTTGAGCCCGGGACTTTGAGACCAGCCTGGGCAACATAGTCAGACCTTGTCTCTACGGAAAAAAAAAAAAAAAGTGTTGAATATAGGAATCCTAGTTTTTTTCACAGTAATGTCTTAATTTATTCATACAAAGCTAAGTTTCAGAATGATCAAAATACTCAATTATTTTCAGTGATCTCTATACAGTACTAAATTATTTTGTATATGAAATAAATATATTTAAAAACAGGCTTCATATTTAAAAGTAAAACACAAATAAATGTTCTTGGGTTACTGGTTCCCGGCTCTTGTTTTCCTTGCTGAGCCATCTGAATAAACTTCACAGCCCTCTGTGAGCCACCACAATCTTGTCTTCACTATTAGGGACACTTTGGAATGAACAATCTCTGTTCTCTGCTATGACTATTTTTATGTATGTTCTCAGATTTACAGAAAAGTTACTAGTTAAATAATCTTTTTCCTGAAGCATCTAGTATTTGTCAACATGATGCTCTGTAACTGGGGGCTGTAAGTGTGCTCCTGGTGTTGGGGTGTAGCTGATCTGGGCACTCTCAGCGGATCATGAGCTCAGGAGATCGAGACCATCCTGGCTAACATGGTGAAACCCCCTCTCTACTAAAAATACAAAAAAAATTAGCTGGGTGTGGTGGCGGGCGCCTGTAGTCCCAGCTACTCGGGAGGCTGAGGCAGGAGAATAGTGTGAGCCCGGAAGGCGGAGCTTGCAGGGAGCCGAGCCACTGCACTCCAGCCTGGGAGACAGAGTCAGACTCCATCTTAAAAAAAAAAAAAAAAAAAGGCCGGGCGCGGTGGCTCAAGCCTGTAATCCCAGCACTTTGGGAGGCCGAGACGGGCGGATCACGAGGTCAGGAGATCGAGACCATCCTGGCTAACACGGTGAAACCCCGTCTCTACTAAAAAATACAAAAAACTAGCCGGGCGCGGTGGCGGGCGCCTGTAGTCCCAGCTACTCGGGAGGCTGAGGCAGGAGAATGGCGTGAACCCGGGAGGCGGAGCTTGCAGTGAGCTGAGATCCGGCCACTGCACTCCAGCCTGGGCGGTAGAGCGAGACTCCGTCTCAAAAAAAAAAAAAAAAAAAAAAAAAAAAAAAAAAATTCTAACAGCATCATTATTACAGTAAAATAAATTGCAACAAAATGGAAAGAACTAGAAATAGCTGCATAATGGGTGAGCTTCAAAGAGAAAGACCACAGCCCTTTGCTATCAGTGGCTTCTGAAGTCAGACCTTTACTTCTGCGAATGAATAACTACTCTGGCAATGACCCCACGCCACGCACAGTCAAACTGGCTGCCCTTAGCCACTTGCTTTATTCTGAAAATACAAGTTACTGTGTTTACACTTAAGTAACTGTAGCATAATTTAAAAATGTGTATAATTTTCAACTTGGATTACCTGGAAGCCTGGAAGAGATGACTCTACAACCTAAATTAAAAGTCTACAGAAGGCTGGGCATGGTGGCTCACGCTTGTAATCCCAGCACTTTGGGAGGCCAAGGCAAATGGATCACCTGAGAGGTCACGAGTTCCAGACCAGCCTGGCCAACATGGCAAAACCCTGTCTCTACCAAAAATATGAAAATTAGCTGGGCACAGTGGTGGGCGTCTGTAATCCCAGTTACTCGGGAGGCTGAGGCAGGAAAATTGCTTGAACTTGGGAGGCAGAGGTTGCAGTAAGCCAAGATCACGCCACTACCCTCCAGCCTGGGCAACAGAGTAAGAGTCCATCTCAAAAAAAAAAAAAAAATCTACAGAAAGCTCATGGACAATGGTAGAGGTCATGACAGGGGCTATACAGGTGTGGTGGAAGTGCTGATTGAGAACGTTCTGGGGTGATATTTTAAATCGTGATCTAGGTGCTGTTTACATGGGTGTATACGTAATTAAAAATTTGTTGAGATGTATATATGACTTGTGCACTTTATGTATCTCAATAAATGCCTTTTTTTTTTTTTTTTTTTTTTTTGAGACAGTCTCACTCTGTCTCCTGGGCTGGAGTCCAGTGCCACGATCTTGGTTCACTGTAATCTCTGCCTCTCAGATTCAAGCGATTCCCCACCTCAGCCTCCCGAGTAGCTGGGACCACAGGCGTGCACCACCATGTCGGCTGATTTTTGTAGAGACAGGGTCTCTCCATGTTGGTTAGGCTGGTCTTGAACTCCTGACCTCAGGTGATCTGCCCATCTTGGCCTCCCAAAGCACTGGGATTACAGGTGTGAGCCACCATGCCTAGCCAGAACGCATTTTATATTACATTTTTTAAATTATTAAGGCAGAGAGGCACAGTGACTCACACCTGTCATCCAGCACTTCAGGAGGCCAAGGCAGGAGAATCACTTGAGACCAGGAGTTCAAGAACAGCCTGGGCAACATAGTGAGATCCTGTCTTTACAAAAAAAGAAAACTCTTTTAAAAAAATAGCTGAGTGTGGTGGTGTGTGCAAGCAGTCCTAGCTACTGGGGAGGCTGAGGCCGGAGGACTGCTTAAGCCCAGGATTTTGAGACGGCAGTGAGTTATGATCATGCCACTGCACTCCAGCCCGGGTGACAAAGTGAGGCCCTACTTCTAAAACATTTTTTTTTTTTAAATTTAAAAAGGAAAACCTGATTCTTCTGTAGTTCCTAGGCACGATGATTGGGTGTTCATGTGCATGTATGAGATGTGCCTCCCTCAAACCTTGTTCTTACATCAGTACCTTACTCGTCTAACATGGAAAAAAAAAAAAAAAAAAAAAGAAAGGCCCACAGAGAGAGTTGATCCCTAAAGGACGCACTTATAATCAAGGAAACAAAAAAAGGCCCTTAGAAATTGAAACATGAGAACTGAAATGCAAAAATGTTTAACAGATTGGAATACAGAATAAAAAGATAGATGAGAATTCTAAGAAAATGTATCAGCCAGGTGTGCTGACTCACACCTGTAATCCCAGCATTTTGGGAGGCCAAGACGGGTGGATCACTTGAGGTCAGGAGTTCAAGACCAGCCTGGCCAACATGGTGAAACCTGTCTCTACAAAAAATACAAAAACCAGTCAGGCATGGTGGGCATGCCTGTAATCTCAGCTACTTGGGGAGGCTGAGGCAGGAGAATCAACTGAGCCTGGGAGGCGGAGGTTGCAGTGAACAGAGATCATGCCACTGCACTCCAGCCTGGGCGACAGAACAAAACTCCGTCTCAAAAAAATAAATACATAAACTAAAATAAATACTTTTTTCTTTTAAATTTATTGAGACGGAGTCTCCCTCTGTCGCCCAGGCTGGAGTGCAGTGGTGTGATCTTGGCCTATGGCAACCTCTGCTGCCCAGGTTCAAGTGATTCTTGTGTCTCAGTCTCCCAAGTAGCTGGGACTATGCGACACCGCGCCTGGCTAATTTATTTTTATTTTTTATTTTTTTTGAAACAAGAGTCTAGTGGCATGATCTCTGCTCACTGCAACCTCCACCTTCCGGGTTCAGGCCAGGCGATTCTCCTGCCTCAGCCTCCCGAGTAGCTGGGACCACAGGCACGTGCCACCACGCCTGGCTAATTTTTTGCATTTTTAGTAGAGACAGGGTTTCACTGTGTTAGCCAGGATGGTCTCGTTCCCCTGACCTTGTGATCTGCCTGCCTCGGTCTCCCAAAGTGCTGGGATTACAGGCATGAGCCATTGCACCTGGCCTTTTTAAAATTATTTTTAGTACAGAAGGGACTTCACCATGTGGGCCAGGCTGGTCTCAAACTCCTGACCTCAGGTGATCTATCCGCCTCAGCCTCCCAAAGTGTTGGGATTACAGGCGTGAGCCACCATGCCCGGCCAAAATAAATACTTCTTGTATCCAAAAAGAAAAAAGAAAAAGATGTGCTAACTGGAAAAAAAGTGGATTTAACCCTGATTACCAGGGGAGGGAAGCCCCATGGTGACAGTGCTGTAGCAGGCTTCCACAGTAATCAATTCATAACGAAACAGCCTGATATGGGCTTCTGGGATGTCGATTTCTAGAACAAAAGAGGTTATAATACATTGAAGAATATAATTGAGAATTTGGGAAAAAAAAAAAAGATGTAGTAATAGTAGAAAATGCAAGAAAACAAAGAAAAGGCAGCTAGAAACTCTAGGAAAAACAAAAAACTGAACAAGGCTACTATAGTCCATATAGTAACTGTCCAAATTAGAACTGCAGCATTCAAGATGAAATGAATCCTAAAGAAAACATACATTCTTTCTACCAACAACCACCTGGAAAAAAAAAAAAAAAAAAAACAATCAGAAACTCTAGGAAAGGTCGGGCGCAGTGGCTCACACCTGTAATCCTAGCACTGTGGGAGGCCAAGGCAGGTGGATTGCTTGAGCCCAGGATTTCAAGACCAGCCTGGCCAACATGGTGAGACCTCATCTTAATTAAAGAAGAAGAAGAAGAAGAAAAAAAACTATAGGAAAAAACAATACTAAATAAGAAAGTCATAGCCCAAGTATGAAACAAACTAAACTATGTTATGAATTTGAGAAACTGATAAGAATACAAGAATATTTTCAAAATATATTGATAAATTTGAGAAGCACAGGGTCATGGTATTGAAACTTACACTATTTGGCACTGCAATGAATTTTGTTTACCAGTTTAAAAAATTTTTTCAACAGGAATGCTCCTATTAAAATCTAAGGTCATTTCATTCCTCTGCTCAAAAACCTTCTAATGGCTTCCATTACACTTACAATGAAAGTAAAGTTCTTGGCTGGGCACGGTGGCTCAAGCCTGTAATCCCAGCACTTTGGGAGGCCGAGGCAGGCTGATCACCTGAGGTGAAGAGTACGAGACCAGCCTGGCTAACGTGGTGAAACCCAGTTTCTACTAAAAATACAAAAAATAAGCCAGGTGTTGTGGCACACGCCTGTAATCCCAGCTACTCAGGAGGCTGAGGCAAGAGAATCGCTGGAATCCAGGAGGCAGAGGTTGCAGTGAGCCGAGACTGCACCATTGCATTCCAGCTTGAGCAACAAGAGCGATACTCTGTCTTAAAAAAAAAAGGAAAAAAAAAAGTAAAGTTCTTATTTTTGTGACGGGGCCTCGCTCTGTTACCCAGGCTGAAGTGCAGTGGCACAATCATGACTCACTGTAGCCTCGAATTCCCAGGCTCTGGCAATCCTCCCGCCTCAGCCTCCGGAGCAGCTGGGACCACAGGCATGCCCTACCAATTTTTGTATTTTGGCAGAGATGAGGTTTCACCATGTTGCCCACACTGGTCTCAAATTCCTGAGCTCAAGTGATCCATCCACCTCGGCCTCCCAAAGTGCTGGAATTACAGGCATGAGTCACTGCATCAGGCTGAAAATAAAGTTCTTATAATGCTTTTCAAGGCCCTATGCCATCTGCCCTTCTCCATCACTTCTCTGACCTCATCAATTTATCTCTTTTGATCTTGCTGCCGCAGTTATACTGGTCTCCTTGCCGTAAAGCATTTGTACGTGCTGTTCCACCTGCCTGGAATGAATCTCTCTTACATATCCCCATCCCCTAGTCAGTTCTTTCATTTTAAGTCTTTACTCAAAGTCACCTTCTTAGTGAGACCTTCTCTGACTCTACTGAAAATTTCTGGCCATGTGTGGTGGCTCACACCTGTAATCCTGGCACTTTGGGAGGTCGAGGTGGGAGGATCACTTGAGCCCAAGAGATCAATCTAAGCAATATGATGAGACATCCTCTCTATAAAAAATTTTTTTTTTTTTTTTTTTTTTTGAGACGGAGTCTCGCTATGTCGCCCAGGGTGGAGTGCAGTGGCCGGATCTCAGCTCACTGCAAGCTCCGCCTCCCGGGTTTTTACGCCATTCTCCTGCCTCAGCCTCCCGAGTAGCCGGGACTACAGGCGCCCACCACCTCGCCTGGCTAGTTTTTTGTATTTTTTAGTAGAGACGGGGTTTCACCGTGTTAGCCAGGATGGTCTCGATCTCCTGACCTCGTGATCCGCCCGTCTCGGCCTCCCAAAGTGCTGGGATTACAGGCTTGAGCCACCGCGCCCGGCCAAAATTTTTTTTAAAAAATTTCTATCCCTCCTGTTGACATCCCATATCTCCTTGCTCTATTTTTTTCTCCTTTGCACTTATTTTAAATGCCAAAAAGACATGGATTTTTCCTGTTTTATTAACTACTGTATGTCCTGTACCTAGAGCAGAGTCTGGAATATAAAAGCTTAATAAATATTGTTGGAAGAATTATCCCTTAGACAAAATACACAGTTTCTGACTTAAATGTAAAGCTACTAAACCCTGGGGGTATAAAAATAAAAGGATAGCTGAGAGAAGCTGGGAGGGGTAGAGAGGTGGACAAGAACAAAGAGGACTGCTGATTTTCTGTGTAAGTCCATCTCTACTGTATGACTTTTAAATCATGTCCAGTATGTTAATCTGATAATATTTAGAATTTTAAACCTATGCAACTATATTTGAAACATTTTTATTTTGTGGCAATCTATGTAAGTAATGCCAATTATGATGACACTTACATTAGGAAGGCTATGGTTGCTATAACACCACAGGCATGGTATGAGTGGTTGAAATCTTTCATGGTGGGATAAATAACAGCTGCATCTATGATAATCCACCAGCCTGTAAAAAACTAAAACAAAGGTGACACCAATGAGAAATTACAGCAATTCTGTATCTCACTGGCTAAAAGACAGCAAGATATTTAAGTGAAGAGATCCCTTTCAATTAATTTCAAAAATGTTCTAGCTATTTCCCACATGTAATTTGCACATGGCCTAATAGCTGATTAGGTACTCTTAAATCTGACAGCAATTTATATTTATTAACGTAACTTTTCTCTAAGTCTACTTCAATCATTATTTAATTTTATGGTAATAAAGTCTTGTAATCTAATTTGGTAAACTAGAAACCAGTTATCTTGTGGAGGGGGAAAGGAAAAAAGTAACTCAAATTCCAACTGACAGAAGTGTCCTGTTGATACATAAGCTTCCAGAGAAATATTCCCCAAAATCAAGAAAAAAGCATTCAAATTAATATGGAGAACAACTATTGTTCACAGAATTTTAGCTATCTTCTTGCTGTGAAATAATAGCTCTGAGGTTCTGCTTTTGATGAATTCCAGTGCAGTCTAAAGGTGGTTTCAGGTGTGATTTTAAATTCAATGTCAACACCAGATTACAATTTATTTGAATTTGGCTCTAGATATTTTCAAGGGCAAAGGTATAACAAAATAACCCCAAAACTTCACAAATAGTTTTTATCATCTGAGCAGAAATTTACAATAAAATTATCTTAACCAAATTCTGACAAGTAGCTTAGAAGATTTTTAGAGTAACCCCCTTTCCTATCCCCACACCAAACCCTGACTCAGTTAGCTCTGGGAACTGACATCTTCTGGCAATTATTTTAAAATAACAATTTTAAGCTAGTCAAATTACTTTTATCAGGTTACAGACAGATCCATACTCGATTAATAACATTTTTAGTGGCTAACACGAGTACATACGCCTTTCTTTCTACTCTCAATGTATTCAAGATATTTTCTTCATAGACTAAAAACTCAAAGCTTTTTGGCCAGGTGCAATGGCCTGTAATCTCAGGACCTTGGGAGGCCAAGGCCAGTGAATCACTTGAGCCCAGGAGTAGGAGACCAGCCTGGGCAACATGGAGAGACCCCCATCTCTACAAAAAAACACAAAAATTAGCCCGGTGTGGTGGCCCTTGCCCGTGGTCCAGGCTACTCCAGAGGCTGAGGTGGGAGGATCACCTGAGCCCGGGAGGTCGAGGCTGCAATAAGCAGTGATTGCACCACTGCACTCCAGCCTGGGAGACAGAGTGAGACCCTGTCTTGAAAATAAATAAATATTAAAGCTTAAGAAAAAATGGCTTGGCACAGTGGCTCACGCCTGTAATCCCAACACTTTGGGAGGCCGAGCAGGTGGATCACCTGAGGTCGGGAGTTCAAGACCAGCTTGACCAACACAGAGAAACCCCGTCTCTACTAAAACAAGCGTGAAACTCTGTCTCAAAAAAAAAAAATTTACTCTTTAGAGCCTATGACACCTTATGATCATAAAAAACTAATAGCAGATCCCTTGAGGGATCTGAAGTGTAAATAAAAATTTTATTCTGTAAATTACTTTTACACAATGTATTTTAATGAGTTTCCTTGTTTTTGCTTTTTTTTAAAAAAAATTCATGCTAATCTTCTCTATATCATTCCAGTTTTAGTGTATCTGTTGCCAAAGCGAGCACTTTTTTTTCCTTAATAAGACTGAGAAGAAAGTTAACTGGATTATGGAGAAATGCAATCATATCTATTGACTGGTTTTGACCTGATTGCTTCTTAAACACTTCCTTGTACCTTAATGTACTCATTAAAAGGAGATAGAATCCATATAATGAACAAATGTTTTATTATGCTAGTTTTACCATGCAGAATAACCCAACCACTCTGTTAATCAAATTTTAAACCACAAACTCTTAAAGTGGAACTAACGGCTCTCCATAAACAACAAAATATCAACATGGTCAAAGTGGTCAAAGATAAAATAAATAGTACATATTTTAAAACATCCTGCAGAATTCAAAACCCATAAACACAAAACGCACCAAAAAATGAGGTCCAAATTATCAATGACACTTACTAGTACACCAGCAGCAATGGAAGCAATAGTATTGCGCTTTTCCCCCCAGTCAATGCATTCTGAGCATCTCAAGCCCTCTAGAAATCCAGACATTTTTTTCAGGTCACTTAAAAACAAACAAACAAATAATTAAATAACGTACTTCAATTTACTTGCTTCAAACCTGAAAAATAATTAATAGCTCAGGAATAATTAAAGTGAAATTACAAATGCTTTATTTTGGTTCCACACACTTCTTCAGAATATTTGATTTAGTTTTTGATGAATTTCCACGTTATAACTCTGGAAAGTAACATCTGGATTCATTTAGTATCTTTTTTAATGTAAAAAATGGTTTGGGGACCGGGCGTGGTGGCTCATGCCTGTAATCCCAGCAATTTGGGAGGCAGTGGTAGGTGGGTCACCTGAGGTCAGGAGTTTGAGACCAGCCTGGCCAACATGGCAAAACCCCATCTCTACTAAAAATACAAAAATTAGCTGGGTGTGGTGGTGCATGTCTGTAATCCCAGCTACTTGGGAGGCTGAGGCAGGAGAATCGCTTGAACTTGGGAGGCAAAGGTTGCAGTGAGCCCAGATCGTGACACTGCACTCCAGCCTGGGCGACAGAGCAAGCCTCTGTCTCAAAAAATAATAATGAATAAATAGAAATCAATGATTTGGATATATTTAAGCAACATTAACAAAGGTGGGTCTCCAAATATTGAAAAATTTTAACTACTGGTTGACCTCCTCCTAAAAATCTGTCACATCCCATTATTTCTAAGTAGGTATTGAATTAGTTTAGGTGGTACTTTTAATATCAAGTATATGATTACTAATCCACAAGAGCTCTTTTGTATCATTTTGATTCCAAACTTATTAGATGACTTTGATATTTACAGCCTAGGAGTACTAACATTAGTAGAGAGACAAGTGATAAACTGTGGCTCTATGTGGAAGTACAGATTCAAATGAAAAATAATTCTCTAATTTACATATTTTATCACAGAACGTGTGTTTCTTCACACCTAAATTAAGAAATTAAACATTGCACTGCAGTTCTTACCTCTACCCACATCATTTCCCTTCACTTCATTCACTTCACTGTTTTTCTTTCTGCAAGCCTGCCTTTTGGTGTCATTTCTATGTAAAGAACATCCACTTGATTTTAATATCCCTATCTCTGATCCTAAAGGGTGTTTCCAGCCAAAAAAATGCACAAAATTGTGATTAATATTAATTCAGATTACAAAAATCCAACTGCTATTTAAATATAGCAGACCCAAACTGTCTTTACAAATTACATAAAACACTCCTGTAAGCCGAGCTGTACAGACCTGACTTGAGACACAGCCATGTTATCTCTATTTCAGAGTATGAAAAAACCTGAAATACGTATAACTTGAGAACACCCTAATTCCTACAGCGAACTTGAGTCCCTTAAATTACTCTGCAGCCAGCAATTATAGTTGTCCAAAAATATGACACCCTAAAAAAGAGCAACGTCTCCCATTTTTAACTTCTTTCAAAAATTAAATATTAAAATACATGATTACAGCCAGTGCTAAGATGTCTTTGGGACAAGTTCAATTTAGGAAATTCACTCATTCGATTCTTCCCCGGGAAGAACTGCAATCCAGTGTTACTTTCGGTTCATCCCAATGGCCCCGCCCCGAATCCATTTTTCTTGCACGACGACTGGCACGCTCAAGCCAGACCCCGCCCTCCAAACTCTGGGAATTTTAGGTCTCGAGGGACGCGGCTGGAAGATGGGGGAGCCACCTTCAGCCCGGCCGCCCCTCGCTGAGGGAGCCGGACGGGCCACGCTCCTTTCTCGGAGCTTCGGCCTGTCCAGCTGTAAAGTGGGGGACCGGGGTATTTCCAAGAATCCTGGGATGTCCTGGGGGAGGGCGCGGTCCCGTCTCCGTCTTGGCGGGTCTGGACGCGGTCGCCTTCTCCAGGCGCCGCAGGACCCAGGAGAGGAGAGGTCTGCAGGGGCTCAGCCCCGGTCTGCGGCTTCCCGGAGGGTGGCGGCAACGAGCCTGTGCTGTAGGCACCAACCCGTCAGACGGTCCCGGCTCCGAGGCCTCTCCAGCCTTGAAGCCGCTCCTCTCCTGCCCCCATTCCCCGCCCGACACTTACGTCCAGCCCCGTCGTGCAGTGGTTCCGGAGCCCGGTGTAGCGCCGCGCGCAGCTGCCTCACTCCACCGGTTTCAGCCAAGAAAACAAAACGTCCACGGCCTCCAGACACCCGGATGCAGCAGTACCACCCCCGCGGCTCAGCCGCGCATGCGGACACGGGGCGGAGGGCGGGACGCCGGGTCCGGAGGGAGCCCCGCCCACCACGCCAACGCGTCTGCGCAGGCCCGGGCGCTCGCTGGCGGGGCTTTCCGCAGCTCTGGGATCACAGCTGGACGTCGGAAGTGCTAGCTTGGAGTACGCCCTTCGAGGGTAGGCGTGAGAAGTTGCTCTGTGTGCTGAGCTTTCTAAAGGAAGGCATCCGTTGGCCTTTGTACCCGTCTTGATTGAGGTGACGAGTGTTTTCTAGTACTGGGGTCGGCCCCCCAGCCGTCTCAGGTGTGGGTGGCAGGAAGAGTGCCGGGTCCCATGTGGTGCAAAAGTTGGGTTCCGGTTTGCAGCCACACAGCGCTACTCAGGACTTTTTAGTCTTGTTTATTTTCTCCGTGCCTGTTCCCGCCCCCTCGCGGTTCCACCTCTGGTAGAGGGGCGGGTTCAGCTCCAGGAGGCGGGGACTTCCCAGCTCGGTGTGGCTGGGGTGTCCCGTGGACCCCGGTCCCGGCGCGGTGACCCACTTATGGGACTTGGCCTTTCTTTGCTGTTTGTTTAAGGCAGGGTTTCTCAGCCTGGGCACTACTGACGTTTTGGGCCGGCTCATTCTGTCTGGGTTGGGAAGGGTAATGTCCCGTGCTGCTTAGAATGTGTAACTGCATCCCCCGTCTCTACCCGGTAGATGCAAGTAGCAGCCCCAGTGAACCAAAAATGTCCCCAGACTTTGCCAAATATCCTCCCCCTCGGGGAAGATCGCCTCGCTTGAGAACCACTGTTGGAGGAGAGCCTGGGTTTTCGGGAGGTGACCGTTTACAAAGGGGAGGACGGTAAGAAGCCGGAAGCAATGATGTGTTAGCTACGTGAACGACTTGTGGCCGGGCTGGCCCCTCTTCTGGAAGCCGTCAGTTTGGGTCTCGCGTCTGGGATCGCCGTCGAGGAGTCAGATCCAGCCCCAGAGAGGGAGCAGGGTCGAGGTGTCGTTGCAGAAGGCGCCACCGGAGGAAGCACAGGGGCAACGTGCGGTCTTCCTAGCGGAGGCACTAGCGATCCTGCAGCCGCCGGTCCGGGAGGTGCTCGGTACCCCTCCGTGGTGCCTGTCCGGTAGCTGGTCACTCTCGGGGGAAGGTCGTGCTACAGAAGGGCATTATGCGATCACACAGAGACGGCGTTGCTGCGGCTTTGACCCTATGGTGCACCCGAAAGAACACAGAGGGTGGAGGGAGAGATCCAGGAAGAGGTCCCGGAGCAGAACCTCCTTTCACTTAAGTTAAAAAGGTGGGTCACTTGTTAAGAGCTACGCGCAGGTTCATCTGATTTACATGTACGGCGGCAGTATATGAATGGGATGGAAACCATGATGACTGTTGTTTCCTTTGATGGATGAAACTTATATCCCTTTGGGTTTTTTGTTTGTTTGTTTTCGGTGGGGGGGCATTAACCGATTAGTAGATAAAACTACATAGTATAATCTATAGCCTATTTTTAAATGGACACGTTCTTACCACTCAGGAGGTTTATCGTGATTGTTTAATGTCTCAGGATGGAGGAATCTAGTGCAGGCAGTTCTTAATGAAACCTTTTAAATTCCTGTTAATGACTTAACATTAGTTTACCAGCTCTGAGCAGCTTTAAACAAACCTTGATTTCAGCTTTTAATAAGCTAATGACTGCGGGAGAAAAGATATTAACTCTCCTTTCTCTTTGTGTTTTTTGCCCCTACCCTTTTTTATCTTTACTGACCTTAACATGATTGTCAAATATTTATAAACATGAGTGAACATCTTTATATTACTCTCATTAATAAGATAAATGCTTAATTTGTCATTCTTTACGTTTTTGGGACTTAATGAATGTTTGTCTTTTTAGATAAAATGGAGCTGCTAGAAATAGCAAAAGCCAGCCCAGCTAAATCTTTAGGAATAGCCAACCCTGACTTGCCAGATGGTCTCAGAACTGTTCCTATCGTTAAAGAAACAAACTGTGCAACAGCTGTACTATATGCCACAAAGTTCGAGGTAAGTACTTCAGGTGTATCCAAACAAAACCTTCCAAAAGATCTGGTTAAAATTTTTTATTTGATTTAACTTCTATACTTCTCAGAAAGGCTAAATATAATTTGTTAAAGTCAAAGTAGCAGATCTGGAAATAGTAAACAGGCTCTCACCCATGAAAATGGGAGGGGAATGAACTTTACTTTTGGTGAGCCTGGAACTGTCCCTGAAAGTCCCACATTCTAGGAAATTCCTGAGTGCAAAAAGTCCTGATTTTCAGCAATGAGTGAGGAAAGTTGGGGATGGGAGGAACACAAAAACTGTATAGTGCCTCCCCCCACCCAAAAAGAGACTGAAGACAACCCTTAAGTGAATATGGCTATGGTCTGCCTTCTGTTAACCTCTGAATTGGCAGCCATGACTTGTGGTTCACAATAATGGATCATCCATTGTTGCATCCTCTCAGAGCAATTTTAAGTTCTAACTATGTACAGTGTGAGTCCTAATCTTGAGTGTTAACAGTCTACTTAACTGTGTGCTTTGTATGTAGATAGACAGTAAACTTTGTGAATTGTGACCATGTTTTCTTAGAGTTCAGATAATGAAACTAATGACAAGTACAATACCAACACCAGTGTGACCTAGACAATACCAAAGCTGTTTAACATAAACGGCTATGTTATTTTAATGACAGATGGAAGGACACATACAGCTGGATTAGGGAGGTAAGTAACCCAAACAGAGCATACTGCACAATATGCAGAAAAGAATTTGCGGTTGGGCATGGTGGAGAAGGGGATGTGAAAAAACATACAGACATTGAATCTAACAAGTCTGGGATGAGACAATCACGTACTTTTGAATCAATTCAAAGTGTTTTCGTTTCCCAAAATGACACCAATGGTCAATTGAAAATAGCAGCTGCTAGTGGGGCACAGTGGCTCACACCTGTAATCCCAGCACTTTGGGAGGCTGAGGCAGGCAGATCACTGGAAGCCAGGAGTTCAAGACTAGCCTCTTCAACATGGTGAAACCTGATCTCTACTAAAAATACAAAAATTAGCTGGGTGTGGTGGCCGCTGCCTATAATCCTAGCTACTCAGGAGGCTGAGGCACAAGATCAGTTGAACCTGGGAGGCGGAAGTTGCAGTGAGCTAAGATTGCGCCAGTGCTACTGCACACCAGCTTGGGTGACAGAACGAGACTCTGTCTTAAAAAAAAAGAAAGTAAAAAAGGCTGGGCATGGTGACCCATACGTGTTATCCCAGCACTTTGGGTGGCTGAGGCGGGTGGATCACTTGAGGCCAGGAGTTTAAGACTAGCCTGGCCAACCTGGCAAAACCCTGTCTCTATCAAAAATACAAAAATTAGCCAGGCGTGGTGGTACACACCTGTAATCCCAGCTACCTACTGGGCAGGCTGAGGCACGAGAATCACATGAACCCAGGAGGCACAGGTTGCAGTGAGCCGAGATTGCACCACTGCACTCCAGCCAGAGTGAAACTTTGTCTCAGAAAAAAAAAAAAAAAAAAAAAAGAAAGAGAAAATAGCAGCTGATGAACTAGCGAATTAGCTTGGGTATACCACACAAATGACCATGGGTTATCCTATCCTTCCCTTGATTGCTCTATGAAACTGAGTAAAATTACATTTTCTGATTCAGAGGTTGTAACTAAAATATCCTGTGGGTAAAAAAAAAAGGGGAGATTTTGGTAACAGACGTGCTGGCCCTTACAGTGTAGAGCTGATCCTGTCAGATCTCACCAATGATCATGCTTTCTACAGGATGGCAAGTAATGTATTGAATCATGGCAATACAAAAGTGTTCCCCCTAGCTCTTAGGTACTTTGTTTTTTTTTTTTTTTTTTTTTTTTTTTGAGACGGAGTCTCGCTCTGTCGCCTAGGCTGGAGTGCAGTGGCCGGATCTCAGCTCACTGCAAGCTCCGCCTCCCAGGTTTACGCCATTCTCCTGCCTCAGCCTCCCGAGTAGGGGGGACTACAGGCGCCCGCCACCTCGCCCGGCTAGTTTTTTTTTTTTTTGTATTTTTTAGTAGAGACGGGGTTTCACCGTGTTAGCCAGGATGGTCTCGATCTCCTGACCTCGTGATCCGCCCGTCTCAGCCTCCCAAAGTGCTGGGATTACAGGCTTGAGCCACCGCGCCCGGCCAAGTACTTTGATTTGAAAAGTGGAGTTTCAAGTTGCCTTCTTGATTTCTATGAAAATTTTTATGAAACCTCAGAAAACATAAACAATTATTGATAGCATGTCCAAATACAAACTAGACTTTGCTCACCTATCTGCATATTCAGCAGACAGTGCAAATGTAAATTTTGGCAAGTTCCATTCAGTCTACAAACTTCTCACCACAGAAAAAGAAAAGGTTTTACCTGCTAAACGGCCTGCACAACTGGTATACAAGACTGCTAAAAAGGGCTGTGATTTGCTTTCCTGTGATACTGAGGCTTTCACAATCAAAGTTTTGGGTTGCTTTTCAGTTTCCTCAAAACATGCAGAGACACTTCATGAGGTTTTTGACTTTGTCGAAATGAAAATAGAATCCTTCAACATGTGCCTACAAGATGGCTATCGTTACTGGCCATAGAGAAGATGTTAAAATGTTGGCCTGCCATCAAGTCTTATTTTCAAAATATGGGAAAAGAAGAGTGTTCTTCTCTAATTTGGAAATACATCAAGGATGAGGATGAAGAAACAAGATTATAGTACAACAGAAATATATATGCCTTTTGTCCAGAACTGCTTGATGATCTTTGAAGAAGTTATAAGGAACGTAGAAAAGGATACACTAACTGCACCTGAGTTATTTGATATTATGTGTAAGTTGCGGCAAAAGCTCATACAGCAAAAAAATGACTCTTTGGAAAGAAGATTGTTTTAGAACTCAAAAAAATGTCATCAGAAAAGGGCAACCAAATTGAACTGGACTTTCTTGATTACTAGAACTTTAACTTTTTTTTTTTTTTTTTTTTTGAGATGGAGTCTTGCTCTGTCATCCAGGCTGGAGTGCAGTGGCACGATCTCAGCTCACTGCAAGCTTTGCTTCCCCATTCATGCCATTCTCTTCACCTAAAATTAACCATCACAAAAGTTAAGGAGAAAGAAGACAACTTGCAGGGGAGGCTGCTATGCAAGATAGTGTGTGAAGGAAGGGCTCTCTGAAGAAGTAACATCTGAGCAGAGACTTGAATGAAGTGAAGAAGTGAGCCATGTGGGTATGGAGGATACAACTTGCAGGTAGAGAGGACAAGTGTGGTGTGTATCAGGGTCAGCAAAGAAGCCATGTGACAGAGAAGGGTGGGCCAGGGAGATAGGGATAAGTGATCTACCTCCTGGGGAGGTGGCCAGGAGCTAGAGCATGAGGATCTTGTAGGATTTTGTTCTGCAAGGTATGTACATCCTCATTGTCTTTCACATTCTAAGGTGGTACCACTCAGTGATTGAAATCCTTAAGCGTTATATTAGTCTGCTTGGGCTACCATAACAGCCAAAAGTAGCTATTTTTTGAATTTCTAATGGTTTAGTCAGACTACAAATTACTTAATAACAGGGGCTACAGTTCATTCCTGGATATATCCCCAGAATCAGGGACAGTTTCTAGAACACACTTGAGTGCTCAACAGACATAGCTATTATAGTTAGTTGAAATAGAGTTGGCAATGTGGGAAATAAGAAATCATATTTTTGGCCCAGCACAGTGGTTCACGTCTGTAATCCCAGCACTTTGGGAGGCTGAGGCAGGAGGATCAATTGAGGTCAGGAGTTTGAGACCATCCTGGCCAATATGGTGAAACCCCATTTCTACTAAAAATATAAAAAGTAGCTGGGTGTGGTGGTGTGTGCCTGTGATCCCAGCTACACAGGAGGCTGAGGTGGGAGAATCGCTTGAACCTGGTAGGCAGAGATTGGAGTGAGCCAAGATCATACCACTGCACTCCAGGCTGGGCAACAGAGCCAGACTCCATCTCAAAAAAAAAAAAAAAAAAAACAGCGGGGGGGAAAGGATCCAAGATGGCCGAATAGGAACAGCTCCGGTCTACAGCTCCCAGCGTGAGTGATGCAGAAGATGGGTGATTTCTGCATTTCCAGCTGAGGTACTGGGTTCATCTCACTGGGACTTGTTGAACAGTGGGTACAGCCCACAGAGTGTGAGCTGAAGCAGGGCAGGGCATTGCCTCACCTGGGAAGCGCAAGGCGTCAGGAAATTCCCTTTCCTAGCCAATTGAAGCCGTGACACATGGTACCTGGAAAATCGGGACACTCCCACCCTAATACTGCCCTTTTCCAACAGTCTTAGCAAATGGCACACCAGGAGATTATATCCTGTGCCTGGCTCTGAGGGTCCCATGCCTATGGAGCCTTGCTCACTGCTGGCACAGCAGTCCGAGACTGAACTGCACGGCAGCAGCGAGGCTGGGGGAGGGGTGTCCGCCATTGCTGAGGCTTGAGTAGGTAAACAAAGTGGCCGGGAAGCTCCAACTGGGTGGAGCCCACTGCAGCTCAATGAGGCCTGCCCGCCTCTATAGACTCCACCTCTGGGGGCAGGGCATAGCTGAACAAAAGGCAGTAGAAATTTCTGCAGACTTAAACGTCCCTGTCTGACAGCTTTGAAGAGAGTAGTGGTTCTCCTAGCACGGAGTTTGAGATCCGAGAATGGACAGACTGCCTCCTCAAATGGATCCCTGACCCCGAGTAGCCTAACTGGGAGACACGTCCCAGTAGTGGCCAACTGACACCTCATACAGCCAGGTGCACCTCTCAAACGAAGCTTCCAGAGGAAGGATCAGGCAGCAACATTTACTGTTCTGCAACATTTGCTGTTCTGCAGCCTCTGCTGGTGATACCCAGGCAAACAGCATCTGGAGTGGACCTCGAGCAAACTCCAACAGACCTGAAGCTGAGGGTCCTGACTGTTAGGAGGAAAACTAACAAACAGAAAGGAATAGCATCAATATCAACAAAAAGGACATCCACACCAAAGCCCCATCTGTAGGTCACCATCATCAAAGACCAAAGGTAGATAAAACCACAAAGATGGGGAGAAACCAAAGCAGAAAAGCTGAAAATTCTAAAAATCAGAGTGCCTCTTCTCCTTCAGAGGAACACAGCTCCTCGCCAGCAATGGAACACAACTAGATGGAGAATGACTTTGATGAGTTGAGAGAAGTAGACTTCAGAAGATTGGTAATAACAACTCTGAACTGAAGGAGGATGTTCAAACCCATTGCAAAGAAGCTAAAAACCTTGAAAAAAGATGTGAGATGAATGGCTGACAAGAACAGTGTAGAGAAGACCTTAAATAACCTGATGGAGCTGAAAACCATGCCACGAGAATTACGTGATGCGTGCACAAGCTTCAGGAGCTGATTCAATCAAGTGGAAGAAAGGATATCAGTGATTGAAGATCAAATGAATGAAATGAAGTGAGAAGAGAAGTTAAGAGAAAAAAGAGTGAAAAGAAACAAACAAAGCCTCCAAGAAATAGGGGAGTATGTGAAAAAACCAACTCTATGTTTGATTGGTGTACCTGAAAGTGATGGGGAGAATGCAACCAAGTTGGAAAACACTCTTCAGGATATTATCTGGGAGAACTTCCCCAACCTAGTAAGGCAGGCCAACATTCAAATTCAGGAAATACAGAGAACACCACAAAGATACTCCTTGAGAAAAGCAACTCCAAGACATATAATTGTCAGATTCACCAAGGTTGAAATGAAGGAAAAAATGTTAAGGGCAGCCAGAGAGAAAGGTCAGGTTACCCACAAAGGGAAGCCCATCAGATTAACAGTGGATCTCTCAGCAGAAACTCTACAAGCCAGAAGAGAGTGGGGGCCAATATTCACATTCTTAAAAAAAAGAATTTTCAACCCAGAATTTCATATCCAGCCAAACTAAGCTTCATAAGTGAAGGAGAAATAAAATCCTTTACAGACAAGCAAATGCTGAGAGATTTTGTCACCACCAGGCCTGCCTTACAAGAGCTCCTGAAGGAAGCACTAAACATGGAAAGGAACAACCGATACCAGTCACAGCAAAAGCATGGCAAATTGTAAAGACCATCAATGCTAGGAAGAAACTGCATCAATTAACGAGCAAAATTACCAGCTAACATCATAATGACAGGATCAAATTCACACATAACAATATTAACCTTAAATGTAAATGGGCTAAATGCCCCAATTAAAAGACACAGACTGGCAAATTGAATAAAGAGTCAAGACCCATCAGTGTGCTGTATTCAGGAGACCCATCTCACATGCAGAGATACACATAGGTTTAAAATAAAGGGATGGAGGAAGATCTACCAAGCAAATGGGGAAAAAAAGCAGAGGTTGCAATTCTGATCTCTGATAAAACAGACTTTAAACCAACAGTAACTATACTACAAGGCTACAGTACAGCATGGTACTGGTACCAAAACAGAGATGTAGACCAATGGAACAGAACAGAGCCCTCAGAAATAATACCACACATCTACAACCATCTGATCTTTGACAAACCTGACAAAAACAAGAAATGGGGAAAGGATTACCTATTTAATAAATGGTGCTGGGAAAACTGGCTAGCCATATGTAGAAAGCTGAAACTGGATCCCTTCCTTACACCTTATACAAAAATTAATTTAAGATGGATTAAAGACTTAAATGTTAGACCTAAAACCATAAAAACCCTAGAAGAAAAACCTAGGCAGTACCATTCAGGACATAGGTATGGGCAAGGACTTCATGACTAAAACACCAAAAGCAATGGCAACAAAAGCCAAAATAGACAAATGGGATCTAAGTAAACTAAAGAGCTTCTGCACAGCAAAAGAAACCAACATCAGAGTGAACAGGCAATCTACAGAATGGGAGAAAATTTTTACAATCTACCCATCTGACAAAGGGCTAATATCCAGAATCTACAAAGAACTTAAACAAATTTACAAGAAAAAAATCAACCCCATCAAAAAGTGGGCAAAGGATATGAACAGACACTTCTCAAAAGAAGACATTTATGCAGCCAACAGATACATGAAAAAATGCTCATCATCACTGGCCATCAGAGAAATGCAAATCAAAACCGAAATGAGATACCATCTCATACCAGTAAGAATGACGATCATTAAAAAGTCAGGAAACAACAGGTGCTGGAGAGGATGTGGAGAAATAGGAACGCTTTTACTCTGTTGGTGGGACTGTAAACTAGTTCAATCATTGTAGAAGACACTGTGGCGATTCCTCAAGGATCTAGAACTAGAAATACCATTTGACCCAGCCATCCTATTAGTGGGTATATACCCAAAGGATTATAAATCATGCTGCTATAAAGACACATGCACACATATGTTTATCGCAGCACTATTCACAATAGCAAAGACCTGGAACCAACCCAAATGTCCATCAATGATAGACTGGATTAAGAAAATATGGCACATACACACCATGGAATACTATGCAGCTATAAAAAAGGATTTCATGTCCTTTGTAGGGACATGAATGAAGCTGGAAACCATCATTCTGAGCAAACTGTCGCAAGGACAGAAAACCAAATACTGCACGTTCTCACTCATAGGTGGGAATTGAACAATGAGAACACTTCGACACAAAGCAGAGAACATCATACACCGGGGCCTGTTGTGGAGTGCAGGGAGAGGGGAGGGATGGCATTAAGAGAAATACCTATTGTAAATGACCAGTTAATGGGTGCAGCACACCAATATGGCACATGTATACATATGTAACAAACCTGCAAGTTGTGCACATGTACCCTAGAACTTAAAGTATAATAATTTAAAAAAAAAAAAAAAGAAAGAAAGAAATTGGCTAGGTGCAGTGGCTCACACCTGTAATCCCAGCACTTTGGGAGGCCAAGGCAGGCAGATCACGAGGTCAGGAGATGGAGACCATCCTGGCTAACACAGTGGTGGCGGGCACCTGTAGTCCCAGCTACTCAGGAGGCTGAGGCAGGAGAGTTGCTTGAACCCGGGAGGCGGAGGTTGCAGTGAGCCAAGATCAGGCCACTGCACTCCAGACTGGGTGACAGAGTGAGACTCTGTCTCAAAAAAAAAAAAAAAGAAGAGACACCAGAAGTGTAAAAGCAGAGGACAGGCCATATGAGGACGCAGGAAGGAGGCAGCCATCTGCAAGACAGGAAGAGAGATGTCACCCAGAAACCAACCCTGCCGGCACCTTGAACTTCCAGCATCCAGAATTACAAAGGAAATAAATTTCTGTTGTTTAAGTCTGAGTGACTTAACAACAGTTTAAGCTGCTGTTATGGGAGCCCAAGCAGACTAATACAACGCTTAAGGATTTCAATCACTGAGTGGTACCACCTTAGAATGTGAAAGACAATGAGGATGTATGTACAACCTCCTTCCCCTGTGTTTGGAGGGTGGCTTCAAATTCTTTCTGTTTTCTGTGCTGTGTAGGAAAAAAAAAATCTATAAAATTCTGTGAGTTTGTAATTGATATATTGGTCCTCTTTCATACAAATAATGCTTATAGTTTAAAAGTCCCAGAAAAATAAATTCACAGTCACATTTTCTGTATGCAACTACATTTATGTAAGTGAAAACTTGGTAGTTTGTTTAGCTTGTTCATTTTTATTTTTCAAGTATTATGTAAACAAAAAGAACCTTGGTCTGCCAGAATTTTCAAAGAAAATTGGCAAAACAAGATTTCCCATAGTAACAACCATACATACAGCTATATTCAGTGACTAAATGGTGTTTATGCTTTTCTTAAGCAATGGAGTTCATTTTGACCAATTGTTAAGAAGTACCTAAGAAAACTGCTTATTCATTTTCCACATCCTGTTTGGCAAAGTGTGACACATAGCAATAGAAAACAATAATATAATCCTGGGATGCATATGCAATCAGTGCACAGAGAGCTGTGGTATCAGCTTTCAGAAGAACATTTAAACACTGCCACACACTGTCCATCTGTTGTCCTGCAATCAGGTTCTGCCCTTGGTCTCAGTGGAAGCCTGAATCACAAGCACTGCCACGTTCACAAAGCTGTTAATTCTTCAAAACACCAAATGGTACTCAAAAAGGGAAGTATAGGCCGGGCATGGTGGCTCACACCTGTAATCCCAGCACTTTGGGAGTCCAAGGCGGGCTGATCCTGGCTGACATGGTGAAACCCCGTCTCGACTAAAAATGCAAAAATTAGCCGGGTGTGGTAGCGCCTGCCTGTAGTCCCAGCTACTCGGGAGGCTGAGGCAGGAGAATCGCTTGAACTTGGGAGGCGGAGGTTGCAGTGAGCTGAGATTGTGGCACTGAACTCCAGCCTGGTGACAGAGCGATACTCCATCTCAAAAAAAAAAAAAAAAATTATACCATCTGAAGACTCTAATGGTATAATCTAAGGTTCTATGAAGCACATGATTGCAGTCATGTCAAAGCAGTTTCTATGAGCACACTGTTATCTGTTAAAAAAGCAAACAAGGCCGGGCACAGTGGCTCAGGCCTCTCATCCCAGCACTTTGGGAGGCCGAGGTGGGTGGATCACTTGAGGTCAGGAGTTTGAGATCAGCCTGGCCAACATGGTGAAACCCCATCTTTACTAAAAACACAAAAAATTAGCCAGATGTGGTAGGTGCCTGTAATCCCAGCTACTTGGGAGGCTGAGGCAGGAGAATCGCTTGAACCCAGGAGGCAGAGGTTCAGTGAGCCGAGATGGTGCCATTCCACTCTAGCCTGGGTGACAGAGTAAGACTCTATCTCAAAAAATAATAATAAATTAACCTTAGCTTACTGGATGACCACCATCATATATGCAGTCTGTTGTTGACCAAGATTTTGTTATGTGGTACATAGCTGTATTTTATTGTTGTATTCTACAGTGCATAATAAATGGTGAGATTCTCCTCAAAGAGTGGCAGAGAAAGGATTCAACTCCATTTTCTGTGACACCAGCATCTGCACAGAACATTGGATAACACCTCTAAAATGACAAAGTGTTTTCTAGGCCAAATCTCCTATGATACCAAACTTCTCATAATGGTACAAATACAAAGTTTTTTTTAAAGAGATATTTATTTCATTGTTTGGTTCCAGAAAGAAAATTCTTTATGCTTTAATACTGAAAGTACTTGGTATAATGACTGAATATTAAAAGTTTAAATGAGTTTTTATTACATAAAGCAGTATTCTTGTTCATTCTGTAGATAAAAACTTTTAGGTTTTGAACCTACTGAGAGAATAATTAGAACTAATTCTTTATGTCGTAGGAACAGAAACCTCAGACAGCCCTGAGAGGAGGACAGCAGGAGCCAGTCTCACAAACACAATGACAGGGCCTTCCAAAAAGCCTTCTCCCATGAGAACACTAGATGCCGGCTGGGCACGGTGGCTCATGCCTGTAATCCCAGCACTTTGGGAGACCCAGGCAGGCAGATCACAAAGTCAGGAGTTCGAGACCAGCTTGGCCAACATTGTGACACCTAGTCTCTACAAAAAATACAAAAATTAGCCGGCATGGTGGTGCACGTCTGTAATCCCAGCTACTCAGGAGACTGAGGCAGGAGAATCACTAGAACCTGGGAGGCAGAGATTGCAGCGAGCCAAGATTGTGCCACTGTACTCCAGCTGAGGCAACAGATCGAGATTCCGTCTCAAAAAAATAAATAAATACATTGTGAGATTATGCATTTTTGTAGTGTAAATGTTTTAGGTATTTGTTTAAGCAAAGCATATGTTAAAGGTTAAAAGCCTTTGGAACACTCTGCCCCCAAATCCTGCAGGCGTTTTCTTTCCTCCCATCCAGTTAGGTAAAGCTGCTTGCCATCTCAGTGTATTCAGTCAGCTTTTAGGAGATAGATTATTTCTGATGAATGAGGATCCTGCTGCTTCATAAGTAGATGTTCACATTCATGTCTCACCACGGTCTGCCTCAAATCTATTTCTCTGGGCCAGGTATGGTGGGTCACGCCTGTAATCCCAGCACTTTGGGAAACTGAGGTGGGCAGATCACTTGAGCCCAGGAGTTCCAGACCAGCCTGGGCAATATGGAGAAACCTTGTCTCTACAAAAAATACCACCACCAACAAAAAATTAGCTGGGCATGGTGATGTGTGCCTGTAGCCTCAGCTACTTGGGAGGCTGAGGTGGGAGGATCACTTGATACTGGGAGGTTGAGGCTGTAGTGAACCATGACTGCACCACTTCACTCAACCTGGGCAACAGGGCAAGACCCTGACTCAAAAAAACTACATCTCTAACTTTATTTTCCAAAATTCTCCACAATAAACCCTTTGCTCTAGTCAAGCTATTTATCTTCTATCCCCAAATTCTAAAATGGGCATTTCTAATTCCAAGTTTGCTAAGACTTTTGTTTCTCTCTAAAATATTACTTTCCCTCTGCTTGTTCCCTTAAGACCTATGTGAGATTCTTTTTCATTTGTTCATTCAGTAAACACCAATTGAATGCCAAATGAAATACACTATCTGGAATGCTGGGGTAGAGTAAGAACAAGTTTCTGTCTTTATGTAATTTATATTCTGGGATGAAAAGCATTAAAAATAAATTAAAACCTTAGTTATTTAATTACAAGTGTGATAAATGCTAAAAATAGGAGGCACAGGAAAGCAAGATAACCTATAATTGGGGGAAAACCTGTCTGGGAGATCAAGAAGGCATTCCCATGCATTGTTGTGACAACCTTTTTGGAAGGCAATACTGCAATGTATTGATGACCCAGCTCCTTCGACCTAGCAGTTCCACTTTAGGAATAAAAGTAACCTAGCAATAAAAGTAATACTACTTAAAGCAGCATGTGGCTTTGGCTCCCAGTGAAGTTTCAGGTGTTACAAAGCATAATACCCCTCCAAGCCAGGCTGCCCAAAAGGTCAAATCCAGAAACCAGTCTAGTGGACTGAGGAAAGCAAGTGAAGGTAACTTGACATGCCATAAAGAACTGTTCAAGTGAGTGGACTCATTGTGAGATGCCTGATGCATTCCAGAGAAGTCAGATTTAGGTCCAATAGCAAAATACAAGAAGTAAAGCACATGAGTGCCTCCTGTGAGATCTGGATAGGGCAGCCAGGCACGGTGGCTCACGCCTGTAATCCCAGCATTCTGAGAGGCCAAGGCTGGAGAATCATTTGAGCCCAGGAGTTCAAGATTAGCCTGGGCAACATGGTGAAACTTCATCTCTACAAAAAAATTAGCTGGGCATGGTGGTGTGTGCCTGTAGTACCAGCTACTGGTGGGGGCTGCGGTGGGAGGATCACTGGAACCCGGGAGGTTGAGGCTGTAGTGAGCTGTGATCACACCACTGCACTCCATCCTGGGTGACTGAGTGAGACGCTGTCTAATAACAACAACAAAATCTCAATGGGACCCAGCATGGTGGCTCATGCCTATAATCCCAGTGCTTTAGCTGACTGGGATGGAGGATCTTACCTGAGGCCAGGAGTCTGAGACCAGCCTGGGCTATATGGACTTTACCAAAAACTCTTTATAAAAATTAGTCAGGTGTAGTTGCGCATGCCTGTAGTCCTAACTACTCAGTAGGCTGAGGCAGGAGGATCATTTCAGCCCAGGAATTTGAGGCTGCAGTGAGCTAGGATGGCGTCACTGCACTCAGGCCTGGACAACAGAGCTCGCGAGACTCTGTGTATTAAAAAAAAAAAAAAAAAAAGATCTTGATGGAAGACTTTCAGGAAAAACTTACCCATTAATAGCGTTTAACAAAACAGTCGCTGAACATGGGAGCAATGTTCAGAGCTGATTACTCGGAGCACATTCGTTTTATTGGCCCAAAGGGTTGATATGTATCCCCCTTCACCAATGGAAGGTGGTCTGCAACTCCCCGGTTGTGGCCTGTTAGGAACCAGGCCGCACGGCAGGAGGCAGGCAGTGGGTGAGTGAAGCTTCGTCTGTATTCACAGCCACTCCCCATCGCTTGCATTACTGCCTGAGCTCCACCTCTCGTCACGTCAGCTGCAGCATCAGATTCCCACAGGAGCGAACTCTGTGCATGAGAGGCTCTAGAGGGCCACTCCTTATGACAATCTAGTACTTACTGATCTGTCACTGTCTCCCATCCCCTCAGATGGGACCGTCTAGTTGCAGGAAAACAAGCTCAGGGCAAGTTGTATAACTATTTTATTACATATTACAATGTAATAATAATAAAAAGTGCAAAATACATGTAATGCACTTGAATCATCCCAGAACAATGCCCCCACCCCCGACCGTGGAAAAACTGTCTTCTATGAAACTGGTCCCTGCTGCTGAAAGGGTTGGGACTGCTGCTCTATAAGATCCCATTTCACTGGTTGTAAAAATAATGGTTTCATTGCATTGTACCTTGAAGTAAAGGTTATTTGTTGTCAGGATGAGGATCAAACAACTAATCTTTTCACAGGGCCAGACAAGTGCTAAATCTCCCAAGACATGACCTGTGATCATTTGGTTGTTGAGTCGAAGTTGCAAAAATTAAGTATGATCAGGTAGAGGCTGTGAAAGGATTTGGGGGAGTAGGACAGAAAGTGGACTGCATATAACCTTCAAAAAAGAAACCTCTTACAGCTTCAGTAACTTAGCCTTCTGTAGTATTTCTCCTTTTTCTGTCCTGGACCCAGTTGACATTCTCCAGTTATTCCACTGCCCATGACTGTGCCATCACCGAAGTTAAATTCCCTGTGAAGTTTGTGTAACATAATCCATATATGGTTAATAACGGTTCCTCTGATGTTAAGGCGGGTATGGTTGAGATGGCTCATCTGACTGAGTAGCAACACCCTGTGAGCAAAAGTGTGCATGGAAGAGTTATATTTTGTGCAAAGCAGAGCAGTTCTCAAGCAATACAGGTGGCCATTAGGCATGGACGTGACTGTCTCATTCTCAATTACACAGAGGCACCAATCGGTTCTTCCGTTGTAGTGACACCACCAGTAATTGCACCTGTATGACTTATCAAGAATAACATTGGCAAACACATATCTGGATTTGTGTGTTGTCCTTTTGCTTGCCCTAGTTTGAGTAGACACCCCAAAAGCTGGATGATGTGATACAGAACTATTCGGCTGGGCACGGTGGTTCAAGCCTGTAATCCCAGCGCTTTGGGAGGCCGAAGCGGGCAGATCACAAGATCAGGAGTTTGAGACCAGCCTGGTCAACATGGTGAAACCCTGTCCCTACTAAAAATACAAAAAATTACCTGGGTGTGGTGGCAGGCGCCTGTAATCCCAGCTACTCAGGAGGCTGAGGCAGGAGAATCACTTGAACCTGGGAGGCGGAGGTTGCAGTAAGCTGAGACCACCACACTCCAGTCTGCACAACAGAGTGAGACTCCATCTCAAAAAAAAAAAAAAAAAACTATTCATAACATCTCTCTATGGTGGCTGTAATGGGACAGAGTCATCGGCTTCCCTGGTGAATATTACACATAGCATCTTCACATACTAGGTCTTCATGGCAGGGAATAGATGTGTTAAGTTTATCAAGGGTGCCTCCTGTGTTGCACTGCAAGCCTGGTATTTCCACAATACAGCTACCAACCCAGGAAACCATCACTAAGAGGAGCAGTAGGAAGAACAGCTGACTTATACCAAGGCTCAGTAATTGCAAACAGTGGAGTGAGCTCCCATGGGGTGATGGTTCACCCAGCAGCAGGAATTCCTTGGGACATCCTGAAAACGGGCATGTTTGTTGATCTGTTAATTGCTTTGAATGCTTTACCGGTGACTGTAGCTATGATTCTATAGCAGCCCTAACAACAGAGATGTCTAATCTCAACTAATCTCTGATCTAAGATCAACAGCTATGTCATCTGTGTCAAAATCACTCAGAGCTGCTTTTTCCTCTTTGTAGCTCTCACACTTTGGATGTGCTCCTCTAATCCTTTCTGAAAGAGCTAAGCTGACCCCCACCACCGTTGGAGGAAACTCCTGGAGCAGTGCTGGGGTTTTCACTGCAATCAGTTGCTCCAAGTTCGTCTTGTATATGGCTCTTCGACCTTGGGCTTGTGGATTAGGGGCCTGTGGAGGAGCTCTGTGACTGCTCTGATTTCTGTGGATAGTTCTGAGGCATTGTATTTAGTGAAAAAACTGGAAACCATATGCATGTCCATGAATAAAAAAAAGGGGGACAGGCCGGGCACCGTGGCTCACACCTGTAATTCCAGCACTTTGGGAGGCTGAGGTGTGCGGATCACCTGAGGTTGGGAGTTTGAGACCAGCCTGACCAACATGGAGAAACCCCGTCTCTACTAAAAATACAAAATTAGCCGGTTGTGGTCACGCATGTCTGTAATCCCAGCTACTCAGGAGGCTGAGGCAGAAAAATTGCTTGAACCCGGGAGGCAGAGGTTGCAGTGAGCCAAGATCGTGCAGCCTGGGCAATAAGAGCGAAACTCCATCTCAAAAACAACCAACCAACCAAAAAAGCAGGGGTAGACTAATTTCTAGTACTTCTAGACTATGGAATATGATACAGCTGATAAACCAAAACACATTAGATCGATATGATTTATCCTAAAGGATGTTGATTATAAGTTTCAACTTGTTTAGAATGAGCCCATATTCATCAAAAATTCTGTATGCACCAGATGCAGTGGCTCACGCCTGTAATCCCAGCAGTTTGGGAAGCCGAAGTGGGCAGATCCCCTGAAGTCAAGAGGTTGAGACCAGCCTGGCCAACATGGTAAAACCCCGTCTTGTGGAGGAAAAGTTAAATATTAAATTTGAACTCAACTGGACTTGAACACAAGGAATTGTTACATGCCAGAAATCTGTCCCTGGGCACTGGCTCAGGAACAGATGGACTATACTGATTGTTCTTGATACATACATCATCTGCCTCGAGGCGATAAACAAAACCTTGAAAATAGGCTGACCTTTCCGTGTTCCTTGAGTCCAGTGACAAAAGGCCTTGTGCCTGGGCCTCATGCCAAAGAGAATACTATAAAAAGGTCAGGCCGGGTGTGGTGGCTCACGCCTGTAATCCCAGCATTTTGGGAGGCCAAGGTGGGCAGATCACCTGAGGTCAGAGGTTCAAGACCAGCCTGGACAACATGGTGATACCCCATCTCTACTAAAAATACCAAAAATTAGCCGGGCATAGTGGCAGGCGCCTGTAATCCCAGCTACTCAGGAGGCTGAGACAGGAGAATCCCTTGAACCTGGGAGGCGGAGGTTGCAGTGCATGCTATTGTACTCCAGCCTGGGCAACAAGAGTGAAACTCCGTCTCAAAAAAAAAAAAAAAAGGTCAGGGTCCCAGACTATGCTGAAGCTGCATGAGACCTCTCCTCCTCTGTGCGTGGACCAGTGGCCGACTCTGGAACCCAGGCTGTTGCTTCCCGGTCTGGTGATGAATCCTCCATCATATGGTGAGTGTATATACGCTGATTGTTTTGTTTTGTTTTTTTTTTTCTCACTGCTGTTTGCTCAATGCACCTTCTCTTTTATACTTAAATAAACCTAGAGTACTTTACAATCTGCACTTGCTGTGAGTGCTGTGTGTTTGCTTTTACCTGTGCACTCCCCACACAGAATATGTCTCTACTGAAAAAAAAAAAAAAATAGCTGGGTGTGGTGCATGTGCCTGTAATCCCTGCTACTTGGGAGGCTGAGGCACGAGAATCACTTGAACCTGGGAGAGGGAGATTGCAGTGAGCCGAGATCATGCCACTGCACTCCAGCCTGAGCGAGAGAGTGAGACTCTGTCTCACAAAACAACAACAGCAACAAAAATTAGCCAGGCGTGGTGGCGTGCACCTGTACTCCCAGCTGCTCGGGAGGCTGGGGCATGGGAATCACTTGAACCAGGAAGGCAGAGGTGGCAGTAAGTCGAGATTGCACCACTGCACTCCAGCCTGGGCAAGAGAGTGAGATTCTGTCTCAAAAAAAAAAATGCTATATATGGGTATATTTGACATGTCAAAGAAAGCTATGGAAGTGCACTCATTAAAATGTTAACATTGGTTATCTCTATGATATGAGGAAGAAGGATGGAGACCTCTTCTAGAGGATTCTATACCTCTAGGGAATGACTGTTAGCTTTTATACATCTCTACAAAAAATTAATTAAATTAGCTGGGCGTAGTGGTATAGGTATATGTAGTGGTATATGTAGTCCCAGCAGGCAGCTGAGCTGGGAGGATCACCTCAGCCTGAGAAGTCGAGACTGCAGTGAGTTGTGACTGCACCACTGCACTCCAGCCTAGGCAAAAAAGCAAGACCTTGTCTCAAAAAAAAAAAAAAAAAAAAAAAATGCCAGGTGTGGTGGCTTATGTCTGTAATCTCAGCACTTTGGGAGGCTGAGGCGGGTGGATCACTTGAGGTCAGTTCAAGATCAGCCTGGCCAACATGGTGAAACGCTGTCTCTACTAAAAATACAAAAATTAGCTGGGTGTGGTGCACGCCTGTAGTCCCAGCTACCCAGGAGGCTGAGGCAGGAGAATCGCTTGAACCCAGGAGGCAGAGGTTGCAGTGAGCCAAAATTACGCCATCGCACTGCAGCCTGGGCAACAGAGTGAAACTCCGTCTCAAAAAAAAAAAAAAAAAAAAAAAAAAAAGGATAAAAGGAAAACTACAAATTCTACTGAATGTTTTATTTTCCTACTGGTGTGGTAATAAATAACCACAATGTTAGTGGCTTAAAACAATGCAAATTTAATATCTCGTAGTTCTACAGGTGAGGAGTCTCACCAGGTTAGAGTCAAGGTGTCAGCCACATTTTGATTCTTTTTGGAGGCTCTAGGGGAAGATCCCCACACTTGCTCATCCAGGTGTTGACCGAATTCAGTTCTATGATGTAGGATTGAGGTCTGTTTCCTGGCTGTCAGCTGGAACCCACCATTAGCCCCTAGAGTCCTCTCCCTGCCCTTGCACATAAGCCCCTACATTTCTTTTTTTTTTTTTTTTTAATTATTTTTTTCTTTGAGACGGAGTCTCGCTCTGTTGCCCAGGCTGAAGTGCAGTGGTGTGATCTCGGCTCACTGCAACCTCCACCTCCCGGATTCAAGTGATTTTCTTGCCTCAGCCTCCCAAGTAGCTGGGATTACAGGCGCACGCCACCTCGCCCGGCTAATTTTTGCATTTTTAGTAGAGACGGGGTTTCACCATGTCGGCCAGGCTGGTCTCAAACGCCTGACCTGGTGATCCGTCTGCTTTGGCCTCCCAAAGTGCTGGGATTACAGGTGTGAGCCACCACGCCGGGCCCTACATTTCAAAAGCAGCAACAGGGCATAGAATTCTTCTCATGCTTTGACTCTCTCCTGAGATTAGATTGAGCCCACCCAGATACTTCAGGATAATCTCATCTCCATATCCTTAACCTTAATTACATCTGCATAATGCCTTTTGCCACCTTAAGGTAACATATTCACAGGTTCCAGGAAATTAGGGAATGGACATGTTTGGGAGGCAATTGGTTTGCCTACCATAATGAAGGACACAAACAAAAAACCCCAACTTAAATGGCACACTTAAAGCTTGTTGTGCTACCCTACCTTGTTTTAACCTGAGTGACTCTCTCCTAGCAGAGAGCCGGACAGACTCCATTTTAGTTTCTTTACTTGCAGGCCCCTTTATCCCCCTAAGGGAATGACTAGTGCAAGCTGACTCCAATCACATCCAAAAATGCACCTGCTGATAAGATACTGAGGCAGGCTGTACCAGCAGCTCCTGGGAATGTGCTCGGTGGAAGATACCTAAAGCCCCTGCATTTATCTCTTAGTGATAGTTTAAGCCCCTGCACCTGGAACTGTTTATTTTTTGTAACTGCTTCTATAACCAATTAATTTTTTTAAACTTTTTGCCTATTCTGCTTCTGTAAAATTGCTTCAGTTAAACCCCCCTCCCCTATTTAGACCTTAGTGTAAAAGAAAATCTAGCCCCTTCTTCGGGGCCGAGAGAATTTTGAGCGCTAGCTGTCTCTCGGTCACCGGCTAATAAAGGACTCCATAATTTTTCTCAAAATGTGGTGTTTCTCTCTAACTCGCTTGGTTACAACATTGTCACATTCTTAGATGGGAAGATTTGCTATTGTAAAGATGTTATTTTCACCTAAATTAGCCTACAAATTCAGTGCTAGATGTTCTAAAAACTAAAGTTGAATTTTTTAAATTAGGTGAGTGGATAGATGCTCAGAGAATATATAGTGTTTAGAGAAATAAAGGAAGGTGACATCCTTAGACTTTAACTCAGGTAGACCGCATATGTTTTTGAGACAAATACACCAGCATTCTGCACCAGGGCTAAGTCATGTTTCCCACTGTTTCCAAAATCCTGTTAATATCCAGGATTTGCTGGGCACAGTGGCTCATGCCTGTAATCCCAGCACTTTGGGAGGCCAAGGCAGGCAGATCACTTGAGGTCAGGATTTCGAGACCAGCCTGGCCAACATGGCGAAACCCGATCTCTGCTAAAAATACAAAAAAAGTTAGCCGGCGTGATGATGCACGTCTGTAAACCCAGATGCTCGGGAGACTGAGGCACAAGAATCGTGTGAACCCAGTACACAGAGGCTGCAGTGAGTCCAAGATCGCACCACTGCATTCCAGCCTGGGCACTAGAGCGAGACTGTCTTTAAAAAAAAAAAAAAATTAGGATTTTTCTGGTCACCATTTTTTAGGCACACATTGACTGATACAATGAACTGTCTACAGAGACTCGTTGCATCCTTTCCTATTCATAATCAGGAGCTCAAGACTGTATCATAAGCATAGTTTAACTTTAGTTCCCCTAACACATCATTTTTATACTTGTCAAATGTGAAACTCGTGTTATTATTATTATTTGTTTTGAGATGGAGTTTTGCTTTTGTTGCCCAAGCTGGAGTGCGATAGCACGATCTCGGCTCACTGCAGCCTCCGCCTCTCAGGTTCAAGCATTTCTCCTGCCTCAGCCTCCTGAGTAGCTGGGATTACAGGTGCCCGCCACCACGCCCGGCTAATTTTCGCATTAACTCCTGACCTTAGGTGATCCACCCGCTTCGGCCTCCCAAAGTGCTGGGATTACAAGCGTGAGCCACCGCGCCTGGCCTCGTGTTATTTTTCTGTCCACTCACACAGCTTTATGAGAACTTTCGGCAAAAGTTTCTGATGGATGGGCATTGGATCTTCACTGTCTTGAGATTTAGAAAGAAACTGTTTAAGAACTACTTCCATCATGATGCATCCTCAGGAGATGTGGATGAACTGCGGACATGTGGGATGAAGATGAATAAGATATGAGTGAGTTTGTATCTCCCTCTAAACAAAGTGGCTTTTGTCAAAATGTACTTGTAAAGAAATGTATAGGCTGGGCAAAGTGGCTCACGCCTGTAATCACAGCACTTTGGGAGACTGAGGCGGGAGAATCGCTTAAGCCCAGGAGTTGGAGACCAGGTTGGACAACACAGTTAGATTCCGTGGCTAAAAAAATAAAAAAATTAGCGTGGTGGTGCATGCCTGTAGTTCCAGCTCTTCTGGAGCCTGGGCTGCAGTGAGCCGTGAGGGTCCCACCACACACCAGCCTGGGCGAGTGAGACCCCGTCTCAAAAAAAAAAAAAAAAAAAGCAATTAACCCACAATTTTCAAGGCAATTGTTATGCTTTATTACAACAAGAAGTGTTTGAAATGCATCCCATTTGTAGATCCCTAGAAGTAAAATAGTCACCTTTCTTTACATTCTTACACCAAACACAGTTTTTGGAAGAGGTATCTCAGACTTCATTCTTATGCCCAGATTAAAGGTCAATTGTCAGTCCTTTTATTTTGTCTCCACCTTATTACCTTCCTAGCCAAAACATGGAAGTAAAACACCTTTTCTACGTTAATACTGCATTTCCAGGGATCTTGGGGTGTCCCGGGGGAGGGCGCGGTCCCCTCTCCGTCATGGCGGGGTGTGGATTCTGTCGCCGTCTCCCGGCGCCGCGGTACCCAGGACAGGAGGAAGAGGCCAGAAAGGGTCCAGGGAGGCTCAGGCCGGGTCTGCGACTTCCCGGCGGCGGGTGCTGCAACGACCCTGTGGGCACCTGCCTGTCAGACGGCACCCGCTCCCAGCCCTCTCCAGCCTGCGGCCGCTCCTCCCCCGGCCCTACTCCAGCCCCGCCCGTGCAGTAAGGCCAGAGTCTGGTGTAGCGCCAGGCGGGACCGTCCCATCTTCGAAGTTTTCTGCCCCGCAATTATCTCAGACCGGGGAGAGACAGAAGAGAAAAAAAAAAAAAAAAAAGCCAAGGGCAACGGGACACCCGGATGTACCAAGCACCGCCCCCTGGAGCCCCATCGCGCATGAGCACCGTGGAGGCAAGGGCGCGGCTTGGGGGAGGGAGGAGGCAGGGCGGTGGTTGGGCGAAAGGAGAGCCACGCCCGCTACGGAACGTCTCTGCGCATGCGCCGGGGGCCAGCTTCTGGTACTTTCGACGCGTCTGCTGACGTAGGCTCTCAGTGAGCGTCCGGACGTCGGAGGTGGAGGTTGTGGAGTTCGCTGTTCGAGAGTGGGCACGAAAAGCTCCTTTTAGTCCTGCGTTCCGAAAGGAGGGCGTCTGTTGGGCCTTTCTCTCAGTCGTGAGGGAGGCGTCGACGGCCTACGGTAAGTTTTCTGCTGACGGGGTCTCTCAGGACCGCCGCAGTGGTCTCTCAGGAGTGAGGGACGGGAAACGTGCTGGGCTCGCGTTTGGGGAACGCAGCGTTTCGCTTCGAGGCCGCGGCCTCAGGGCGCCGAGCGGAGTTTTTAGGGCTGATTCCCTTCGCCGCGGCCGCCTCCCGCGCCTTGGCTCCGCCTCCCGGAGGGCCCCAGACTGTGGCTTCCGGGTGGCCGGGCGCCCGCTTCCGCGACGCGACTTGTTTTTCTCCCTGGGATTTTTAGGAAGTCGTGAGTTGAGGCTTGCGGGATCGTTTCCGGAGAAAGCGCAGGCTAAGGCCGCAGCGGAAGATGTCCAACTACGTGAACGACATGTGGCCGGGCTCGCCGCAGGAGAAGGATTCGCCCTCCGCCTCGCGGTCGGGCGGGTCCAGCCGGCTCTCGTCGCGGTCTAGGAGCCGTTCTTTTTCCAGAAGCTCTCGGTCCCGTTCCCGGGTCTCGAGTCGGTTTTCGTCCAGGAGTCGGAGCCGGAGCCGGAGCCGGAGGAGTAGGTCAAGGTCCCGTTCCCGAAGGCGCCACCAGCGGAAGTACAGACGCTACTCGCGGTCATACTCGCGGAGCCGGTCGCGATCTCGCAGCCGCCGTTACCGAGAGAGGCGCTACGGCTTCTCCAGGAGATACTACCGGTCTCCTTCGCGGTCCCGGTCCCGTAGCAGGTCGCGCTCTCGGGAAAGGTCGTACTACGGAAGGGCGTACGCGATGGCGCGGGGGCGGCGCTACTATGGCTTTGGTCGCACAGTGTACCCGGAGGAGCGCAGCAGATGGAGGGACAGATCCAGGACGAGGTCGCGGAGCAGAACCCCCTTTCGCTTAAGTGAAAAAGGTGGGTGGGTCATTTATCTTTCTAGTTTTGGTAATGTGTGGTGACAGTATACGAGGAGGTTAGGGAACCAAAGTTGCTGTGTGGTTTCAATATTAGTTCCTTTGGTGCTGGAGATTTTTTTCGTTGGAGGAAAGAGGGAGGACATTACATGTAGTTAGTGGACAGCATTCTGTCTCTTCAGGGTTAAAGGTCAATCGGATGTTAAATGGCTCAGGATGTAGGGAACCTTTTTTCCTATTGGCTGGCTGTTCTTGGTGATGGAGCCTTTTAAATGTTGTTTAAGTTAAAGGTTTTAAATTTATAGATTGGGAAGAACAACATCAAAACACGCTGCCTTTTAGTTGACATTATTACTGAATACAATTGAATTGTCGAGTATCTTAAATGATTTAGGAGGCCGGCACGGTGGCTCACGCCTGCGATCCCAGCACTTTGGGAGCCGGAGGCGGGCGGGTCATTTGAGGCCAAGCGTTCCATACCAGCCTGGCCGACGTAGCTCACTATCTCTAGTAAAAATACAAAAATTAGCCGGGGGTGGTGGTAGAAATACACTTGAGTGTATCAGTATTGGTTCAGTGGTTGTGATAATTGTACCATATAAGGAATCTGTTGCAGAAAACCCTGGTTTTCAGAAATATCTTTGAAGAAAAAGCAAAATAATACCACTATTAACTAGAGAAAATTAGCTACAACAAAAAGACAAAATAGTAGGACGCTCAGGCCTTTAGTCAGGAAAACTGAAAACTAAGATTATTTAAGAATTTTATTTCTTTCAGCAAGAAGTGAGCTGGAGAGTTGAGTTTTCAGTGAATAAAGTTACACAGTTGTCCCTCTGTTCACTCGGGGGATTGGTGCCAGGACGCATATGGAACCCTCACGCATGCTTGGGGTTTACAGTCTCAAATGCTGTGGTACTTTCTATCTGCATTTAGTAGGGAGAAAAAAATCTAACTATAAAGTAGACCAGCGCAGCTCAAACCAGTGTTAAAGGGCAACCTTACTTTATGTATTATAAACAAGTGACTTAATACATTTAATACCACAAAATAACATGCTTATTTTGTAATTCTGAGTTCTCTTGGGGGGAAAAAAACTACCAGATTAATGAATTAAAAAAAAAAAAATTTTTTTTTTCCAGATCGAATGGAGCTGTTAGAAATAGCAAAAGCCAATGCAGCGAAAGCTTTAGGAACAACCAACATTGACTTGCCAGCTAGTCTCAGAACTGTGCATGTAGCCAAAGAAACAAGCCATGGAATAGGTGTATCAAGTAATGGTGCAAAGCCTGAAGTAAGTATTCTAGGTTTGTCCCAACAAAACGTTCAGAAAGCCAACTGTCAAATCTGATAAGCCACTTACTATTTACCTTAGACTATACTTTTTGGGAAGTCTAGCTATGTATATAATGTGCTAAATTCAGAGTAGCAGATCTGAAGATAAGCAAGGTGTCATACCCAGGAAAATGGGAGATTAATGAACTTTATTTGGCCGTGCATGGTGCCTCTTGCCTGTAATGAGGCAGATGGCTTGAGTCCAGGAGTTCAAGACCAGCCTGGGCAACGTGGAAAAACCGCGTGTTTACAAAAAATACAAAAATTATCCAGGCATGGTGGCGCATGCCCGTAGTGCCAGCTGTTTGGGAGGCTGAGGCAGGAGGATCTTTGAGCCCAGGATGCTAAGGTTGCAGTGAGCCAAGATTGCACCATTGTACTCCAGCCTGGGCAGCAGAGTGAGACCCTGTCTCAAGAAATAATTTAATTTTTCATTTTCAGTTAACACTGTACTCTTATAACACCATTAATATATTGTAGCTGGTACTTCGGTGATTCTGTTACCAGGTTTTCTAAGCTATTTACAGTGCGTAGCTTTCATTTGCAGCATTATGTTCCCACAAATCTGTACTCAGCATATACAGTATAGTTTATCTGCTTTATTTCTGTCTTATAGAAATCATGAATGTGGTCTGCAGACATTGATGAAGAAAATCTGTTGGTAATTGATACATGGGCTAAAGCATCAGAGGTTTAATTTGAAGTTTATGTTAACACACTGAAAACTTAGTTTTCTTTGTTGGTAGATACATGTGCATGCTAGAATTTGGGACAGGTACTATTTGTATGAAGTATTAAAGTCAGTTTTTAAAGTAAGCAAAGGTACATGTTGTAATGGTGGGGCATCTGTGAAAAAGATGTCCCTTTCATAATATATGCAATATATTCCAGATGTTTTGAGAGATTACAGAAGAGGAGGCCTGCTTCATTTGCAGATAAGTTTATTATAATTCTCCACAAATGTGCAGGATGTGCATTAGCAAATTGCACTGTACTTTTCACTCCAGCCTGGGTGACAAAGCGAGACTCCATCTCGAGAAAAAAAAAAAAAGATGCTATATCTAAATGAATCTGTGTAATTGGGCCCAGATGTGGGTTTGCTCAGTATTAGTAGACAAGGTCTTTGTTCAGACGATTAGGTGCCTAACTGGCAAATGTCTTAGCTTCTTAAAGCTAGGTATTTCTGATGCGGCTTTACTTTTCAAAAGTTAACTTGATTCAACCTGAGAAAACTGATTAAAAAACTAGTTTAAAAATTACTTAAATTTGCCAGCAGGGAAGTAAAATAATTATGAGAAGAACGTCTTAAGCCTAATATTAAATCAGTTTTGTTAAGGGGAAAACTCAATAATTGTTACTTCAGCTGTTGAATATATGGTTAGATCCAAGTTGATTTTTGTGTCTACAATTAAATTTTGTATACAATTAGATTATTTTTTAATATAGGATTTAGAAACCAAGGGTATGTGTTTTAAAATTATACTTTTTCTTGACCTGTCTAGCTGTCAGAAAACGTAACAGAAGATGGACCTAGAAATCCTAGTGAAAAACCTTCCCAGCAAAGAAGCATAGCTTTTAGTTCTAATGTAAGTATGTCCAGGCATTGATCACTCAAAAATTGGATTTAGGATGTGTTTGCATCTTTGTGTTTTTATCTTCGTGGTGATAATTGGGGGTCTACTGACACAGTTTTTAAATAGAATTAAAATCGTTTGTTTTTGAGCCATGTTTACAAGTGGCCATTACAATGGGTTCCTAACCTATCTGACATTCACATTTGTTTCGATATTTTGCCTTTCTTTTAAGTGTCTCCCCTTTTTTATTGAAATGTTTTAAAGGGAAATCTTCAGAATACTCCTTAATCACAATGTTTTAAAATACGGTTTCAAAAATGAAGCCCCCAAATCATTACACCTTGTGTATGTCCAGTGTTTCCCTGCTGCCCCAGTATCTTCACTTTACATTTTGAATCAAGCTACAATTAAGGTTCATACTATGTTTGGTTGATAATATCTTTTTTTTTTTTTTTTTTTTTTTGAGACGGAGGTCTCGCTCTGTCGCCCAGGCTGGAGTGCAGTGGCCCAGTCTCCGCTCACTGCAGGCTCCGCCTCCGGGTTCACGCCATTCTCTTGCCTCAGCCTCCCGAGTAGCTGGGACTACAGACGCCCGCCACCACCCCCGGCTAGTTTTTTGTATTTTTAGTAGAGACGGGGTTTCACCGTGTTAGCCAGGATGGTCTTGATCTCCTGACCTCGTGATCCGCCCGCCTTGGCCTCCCAAAGTGCTGGGATTTACAGGCGTGAGCCACCGCGCCTGGCCTTTTTTTTTTTTTTTTTTGAGACAGTCTTGCTCTGTCACCCAGGCTGGAGTGCAGTGTTGTGATCTTGGCTCACTGCAGCCTCTGCCTCCTGGGTTCAAGCGATTCTCCTGCCTCAGCCTCCCAAGTAGCTGAGACTACAGGTGCACACCACCACACCCAGCTAATTTTTGTATTTTTAGTAGAGACAGGGTTTCGCTGTGTTTGCCAGGATGGTCTCCGTCTCCTGACCTCATGATCCGCCCGCCTCAGCCTCCCAAAGTGTTGGGATTACAGGCGTGAGCCACCACGCCCAACAGTTGATATCTCTAAGGCTCATATATGGGATTATTTAATGTACTTTTTTGTGTGAAAATGTATAATTATATGTTTGGGAAGCTGACTGAATTTGTTTTTTTTACAGAATTCTGTAGCAAAACCAATACAAAAATCAGCTAAAGCTGCCACAGAAGAGACATCTTCAAGATCACCAAAAATAGATAAGAAAAAAAGTCCATATGGACTGTGGATACCTGTCTGAAGGGAGAAAACTAATGGCTAAGTTTGCATGAAAACTGCACTTTATTGCAAGTTAGTGTTTCTAGCATTATCCTATCCCTTTGAGCCATTCAGGGGTACTTGTACATTTAAAAACCAACACAAAAAGATGTAAATACTTAATACTCAAATATTAACATTTTAGGTTTCTCTTGCAGATATGAGAAATAGCACAGATGGACCAAAGGTTATACACAGGTGGGAGTCTTTTGTATATAGTTGTAAATATTTTCTTAGTTATGTAAAAATGAAATTTTTTAGACACAGTAATTGAACTGTATTCCTGTTTTGTATATTTAATAAATTTCTTGTTTTAATTCTTAGTCTCTATTCTATGTGTAATTACCTAATGGGTCTTTGTAGAGATACAAGGAGGCGTGTGTTGATTAAAGCCTTGTTAATCTCAAGTCCAAGGCTCACTGGCCCAAAGTGGGATTTTGAGAAATGCCGAATCTCAATCAAGTCCCTACCCTAGACCTGCTGAATTAGAAACTGAATTTTAACAGGATTCCCAGTTGAGGTCAATACTTCAAACTTGAAAAATTGCCCTAAAAAATTTATGGAATACTGGGCTTCAAGGCAAGAAACTAAGCCAGAAAGAGGAGAAATAGAATCCCTCATTAAGCTGTAAAATCTGTGTGGTGTAGTTAACATTTATGCCTTTGAAAGTATTCTAAAGAAATTTTTTTTTTTTTTTTTTTTTTGAGATCGAGTGCAGTGGTGTGTTCTGAGCTCACTGCAAGCTCCACCTCCCAGGTTCATGCCATTCTCCTGCCTCAGCCTCCCGTGTAGCTGGGACTACAGGTGCCCGCCACCACACCTGGCTAAGTTTTTTGTGTTTTTAATAAGAGATGGGGTTTCACTGTGTTAGCCAGGGTGGTCTCGATCTGACCTTGTGATCTGCCTGCCTCGGCCTCCCAAAGTGCTGGGATTACAGGCGTGAGCCACTGTGTCTGACCCTTCAGCACATAAAATTTTAAGAAGTAGGTATTACACTTTATGAACTGGAAAATATAGACGGCTGGTCTAAATAAGTGGACTGATTTTTATGGATAGACTCTTTAATTTTTAGAGAGAGGGTTTTTTGCTCCATCACCCAGACTGGAGTCAGTCACAGCTTGCTGCAACTCCAGGGCTCAGGCAATCCTCCTGCCACAGCTTCTGCCATATAGGCTTATGCCACCGCACCTGGCTAATTTTTGGGGGTAGAGATGAGTGGGATTTCTGTGTTACCCTAGGCTGGTCTTGAACTTGTGGCTTCAAGCAATGCTGCTCCTGTGGCACCCCCAGAGTGTAGGGATTACAGGTGTGAGCCACTGTGCCTGGCCTAAAATAATAGTTTGACCAAATGTTTTAACTTTCTTACAAGGATATTTGGTTTTTTTGAAGGATGGCATTTTATAGAATGTTATTAGGGATCAGTCTCCATCTCCATGGTTTTTTTCCTATAAATGCACCTGGGCTGTGCAGTAGAGCAGGGGACAGGAAAGCACCTATAATTGTGACCACTTCTGGGGAAGAGGAGGGACTACGGTGAATTTCCAGTACCCATTGTCACCTTCCTTTCACTACTTACATAGCTTGCAAGAAAAATTAGCACTCTGCTGCTGAAGCTCCAAAGGTCAACTCTAGGCTTCACATTAAACACAGAAAACACAAGTGAATAATACACAGATAAACGTGGAAATAATACACATTTCAAACATTTCTTTACCAATGTGCATGGGCCTGGCCAGATGGCAATCTGAGTTGGTCTCCTAGACTCTGCATCAGTTTCCGTAGCAGCGCCCAGGATTTGCGGTCTCTGCGCTTTCGCCCTGAGGAGGAGCGTCTTCGGGGGGCGGTGGCTTGGCCTCAGAGGCCCTTGGCCGACGACCCAGTCCCAATGTCTCTGCCTCCGTCTCCCCCGGCATCGCATCCTTCTCTAGGACAGACCTAGCCGCAAACGCCACTACTTCGCTACCCCCAGGCAAGTGCCTGCCACCCGTCTGGTCAGTCACAGTCTCTGCCCTCCCCTGGCAATGCTTCCCCCTACTTCCGGTAACAATTAAGTGGAACCCCGGGCCTCACTTTTCCGGACGAAACGTAACCGGCCCTTCCTGGGGTACCTCTAGAGCGGAGAAGACAGTCCCCGCCCCTGGCAGTCCTGGGGTGTGTCTGATTGGGCTAGGCCTGTGCGCAGGCGCATTGGGTAGAGAAACCTGGACATGTATGGGAGATAGGAGGAGGCTGTGAGCCATGATCTCAGCCTGGGTGACAGTGAGACCCTGTCTCAAAAACAAAAACCTATTCCCCTCCTTCCTCTGATTTCCTTAAATGCCTTTCTTTAGGGAAGCCAGCTCACCACTTGAAAAGTCAGTTTCCCCTGTTACAGCTCTTCATACATTTTCATCTTTGCAGCACTTACATAAATGTAATTAAATAAGTGTAATTACTTGTTTAACGTAGTTAATTTTGGGTTTTTTTGAACCCAAAATTTTGAGCGAATCTCGCTCTGTCACCCAGGTTGGAGTGTAGTGGGGCGATCTCAGCTCACGGCAACCTGCCTCCTGGGTTCAAGTGATTCTCCTGCCTCAACCTCCTGAGTAGCTAGAATTACAGGTGCCTGCCACCACGCCTGGCTAAGTTTTGTATTTTTAGTAGAGACGGTTGGTTAGGCTGGCCTGGAATTCCTGACCTCAAGTGATCCACCCGCCTAGGCCTTACGAAGTGTTGGGATTACAGGCATGAGCCACTGAGCCCGGCCTAATGTAGTTAGTTTAAATGACATTTCTTAACCTCTATTAAAATAACAAATATTTGGCCAGGCACTGTGGCTTACTCCTGTAATCCCAGCACTTTGGGAGGCTGAGGTGGGAGGATTACCTGAGCCCAGGAGTTCAAGACCAGCCTGGGCGACAGAGCAAGACCCTGTCTCTACCTCTGACCGTGCCAACCCCCAAAATCGAAGTATTAGCCGGGCATAGGGGCAGGTGCCTGTAGTCGCAGCTACTCGGGAGGCTGAGGTGGGAGGATCCTCTAGGAGGCAGAGGTTGCAGTGAGCCAAGATTGTGCCACTGCACTCCAGGCAAGGCAACAGAGCAAGACCTTGTCTCAAAAAAAAGCAAATATGGCAGAGTAACAGGATTGTTTTCTATGTTATAGATGATTTGATAGAGCAATATTATGGGTATTTACATTCTTTAAGAAAACAGTGTTAATTATAAACTAGGCATGGTGGCTCATGCCTGTAATCCCAGCTACTCAGAGGAAGAAGCTGAGAATGGAGGGATGACTTGAGGCCAGGAGTTCGACATCAGCCTAAATAACATAGTGAGACCCTGTCTCTTAAAAATAAAGTCAATTATAAAATTATTTTCAGTAAGATCCCTTATCAGAATTAGAGGTTTTGAAAGTTATATTACTAGGCTTATGTATGCTAAGTAATTACTGCTTACAAAGTTGTAGACTGGGTAAGAAAAACCAAAGAGTGAAGCATGCCGGGGCTAGCAATAGGGGGATCCATCACTACTACTATCCCTAAAGAGGCAAAAGAAGGGAGCAGCAATGAGAACCCAGAAAGTATAGGGTTAGGCCAGGCGCGATGGCTCACGCCTGTAATCCCAACACTTTAGGAGACCGAGGCAGGTGGATCACCTGAGGTCAGGTATTCGAGACCAACCTGACCAACAAGGTGAAACTCTGTCTCTACTAAAAATATAAAAATTAGCCGGGTGTGTTGGAAGGTGCCTGTAGTCCCAGCTACTTGGGAGGCTGAGACCGGAGAGTTGCTTGAACCTGGGAGGTGGAGGTTGCAGTGAGCTGAGATCACGCCACTACACTCCAGCCTGGGCAATGGAGAGAGACTCCGTCTCAAAAAAAAAAAAGAAGAAAATGTAGGGATAGAAGATAGTCTTCAGACAGAAGTGGTGCCTACAGAAATATGTCAAATCCATAATCCAGCTAGGGAATAAATACCTTGACCTCATTTCTTCCAAACCTTTGATCTTATATAGGTACTATGCACTGGCAGGACCCAGGAAGGCAGAGGGCAAGAGAGTTTACTAATGCAGTCCATTCAGGCCAGCACTTAGGGACACAGAACATGGAGACCAGTGGAGAGTAGTTCTAACAGGGCAGACAGAAAATATCTAGCACAATTTTTTTTTCAACAGGATATGGCAACAATTAAAAAAATTGGAGTCTTATAAGAAATCTGTTCAAATTATATTTATACATATTTATTAACAACAGAACAAGTGATGTGTCTAATTGAATTTTTCTAGATGCTGGAAGATCTTCCATCGTATATGCTAGTCTTTACAATGTGACATTGGCACTCCTTCAATCTAGAAGTAGAGTCTGTTTCCCTAATCCTTGAATCTGTGACAATGGAGGGAGAGACACTGTGTGAACTCTGAGACTAAGTCATAAAAAGTGAAACACAGATTCCACCTAGTTCTCTTGGGATACTTGTTCTTAAAACCAGCCCCCATGCTTTGAGGAAGCCCAGGCCAATGGAGAGGCCAGGTGTGGGTGTTCAGGCAGACAGCCAACATCAACCACCAGACTTCTGAGTGAGGAAACCTTTGTAAGGATTCCAGCCCCAGCCCCTAATCTGACTGCAACTGCATGAGAGACCCTGTGTGAAAACCACACCAATTCTCAGAACTATGAGAGATAATAATAAAGTAATACTTATGTTTTTTTTTTTTTTTTTTTTTTTTGAGACGGAGTCTTGCTCTGTCGCCCGGGCTGGAGTGCAGTGGCCGGATCTCAGCTCACTGCAAACTCCGTCTCTCGGGTTCACGCCATTCTCCTGCCTCAGCCTCCCAAGTAGCTGGGACTACAGGCGCCCGCCACCTCGCCCGGCTAGTTTTTTGTATTTTTTAGTAGAGACGGGGTTTCACCGTGTTAGCCAGGATGGTCTCGATCTCCTGACCTCGTGATCCGCCCGTCTCGGCCTCCCAAAGTGCTGGGATTACAGGCTTGAGCTACCGCTCCCGGCCTATAAAGTAATACTTATGTTAAGGTACCAAGTTTTGGGGTAATTTGTTATGCCACAATAGAGAAATGATACAGTTCAGAACAGGTTTTTTGTTGTTGTTGTTTGTTTTTTTGAGCCAGACTCTCACTCTGTCGCCCAGGCTGGAGTACAGTGGTGCGATCTCAGCTCACTGCAATCTCCGCCTTCCAGATTCAAATGATTCTCCTGCCTCCGCCTCCCGAGTAGCTGGGACTACATGTGAACGCCGCCATGCCCAGCTATTTTTTTTTGTATTTTTAGTAGAGACGGGGTTTCACCGTGTTGCCCAGGCTGGTGTCGAACTCCTGAGCTCAGGTGATCCACCCACCTCAGCCTCCCAAAGTGCTGGGATTACAGGTGTGAGCCACTGCACCCAGCCCAGTTTTAAAAAATCATACATTATCATGTTGCACAGAAAAGTAACGTTGAAAGTCCTGTGAATATTCTTAATACATCCTTATAAAATCAGAGTTGTTGAGCAATTTTTACCACACATAATCTTTCCCTTTCCTTTCTATACTGCTTTTTTTTTTTTTTTTATCACTTCCAGAAACTTCTTTAGTTAATTATGAACATTTACTTTTTTTTAAGGTCAGACTTGCAGATTTTAATTTACGGTATAAACAAATTGGTAATATAGAGCTCAATTTTACTGGCAGGAATGGAGAAAAGAATGAATAGGAATTTTTTTCTTTTCGAGACAGGGTCTTGCTGTGTCACCCAGGCTGAAGTGCAGTGGTGCAATCAGGGCTCACTGCAGCTTTGACCTCCCAGACTCAAGCAATCCTCTCACCTCAGCCTCCCGAGTAGCTGGGACTACAGGGGCAGGCCACCATGCTTGGCTAATTTTTTATTTTGTAGAGATGAAGTCTCGCTATGTTGCCAGGGCTGGTCTTGGACTCCTGGGCTCAAAGGATTCTCCTGCCTTGGCCTCCCAAGTGCTGGGATTACGGGCTTGAGCCACCATGCCAGCCAGGATTCTTAATAACAGTAAAATAAGAAGGATACAAGCACTACTCTTCCCCAATAATTATTGGATTTCCTGGAAAATCCAAGAGTGACAAAACCACATATAATTTTGTTTTGTTTTGTTTTGTTTTATTTTGATACAGAATCTTGCTCTGTCGCCCAGGAGTGCAGTGGCTAATTTTTTTGTATTTTTAGTAGAGACAGGGTTCCACTGTGTTAGCCAGGATGGTCTCGATCTCCTGACCTTGTGATTCGCCTGTCTTGGCCTCCCCAAATGCTGGGATTACAGGTGTGAGCCACCACGCCCAGCCTAAAACCACATTTAATTGTTTTAATTTTCTTTCTTTTTTTTTTTTTTTAGACGGAGTCTCGCTCTGTCACCCAGGCTGGAGTGCAGTGGCACAATCTTGGCTCACTGCAAGCTCCGCCTCCTGGGTTCACGCCATTCTCCTGCCTCAGCCTCCCGAGTAGCTGGGACTACGGGCGCCCGCCATCACGCCCGGCTAATTTTTTGTATTTTTAGTAGAGACGAGGTTTCACTGTATTAGCCAGGATGGTCTCGATCTCCTGACCTCTTGATCCGCCTGCCTCAGCCTCCCAAAGCGCTGGGATTACAGGCGTGAGCCACCATACCCAGCTTGTTTTAATTTTTCATTTCTGGACTTGTGGCGATGTTGTTTTTCCATATTCTATTAGATAAGAAACTGGTTTTGTCTTGTGCAGATTTAGGCCAATTATGCAAGCTCTATTTATTCCATGAAGCATCACTTTTCCACTGAATCTCATTATAAATTTTCTATTCTGTTCTGCTGATTTATGTGTCATTTCCTGTGTATCACATTGTATTCATTACTAAAGCCATTTATTAAGTTTTAATTCCTCATAAGGCAAGCGCTTCCTTGGTATTTTTTTTTGTTGTTGTTAATTTTTGTGACAGGTTCTCGTTTGGTTGACTAGGCTGAAGTGTGGTGCCGTGATCACAGCTCACTGTAGCCTCAAACTCCTGGGCTCAAGCAATCCTCCCACTTCAGCCTGCCAAGCAGCTAGAACTACAGGTGTACACCATCACGTCCAGCTAATTTTTCTAATTTTTTGTAGAGGCAGAGTCTCACTGTGTTGCCCAAGGTGGTCTCGAACTTCTGAACCTAAGCGATTATTATTATTATTATTATTATTTTGAGATGGAGTCTTGCTCTGTCGCCCAGGCTGGAGTGCAGTGTCGCGATCTCGGCTCACTGCAACCTCCGCCTCCTGGTTTACACCGTTCTCCTGCCTTAGCCTCCCGAGTAGCTGGGACTACAGGTGACCACCATCACGCCCAGCTAATTTTGTTTTTGTATTTTTGGTAGAGACGGGGTTTCACCATATTAGCCAGGATAGTCTCCATTTCCTGACCTCGTGATCCACCCGCCTCGGCCTCCCAAAGTGCTGGGATTATAGGCATGAGCCACCGCGCCCGGCCCCGGCAGTTCCCAGCTTGACTTTTCCCTTTGGCTTAGTGATTTTGGGGCCCCAAGATTTATTTTCCTTTCACACATGTGTAACTGTAACATAAATTCCCAGAATTATGATAGCTGAGTCAAAGAGTAAATGCCTTAAGTTTTACAGGTACTGCCAAATTGCCTTCCCTAGGGATTGAATCAATCTTCAGTCCTATCAGCAATATGTGTAGGATTCATCTTTCTTCGGTTTTAACAACACAGTGTGTTGTTGAACTTTTAAGATTTTTGCCACATTATTTTACAGTTCCAAAAAACAAAAACAACGACCCACTGAGATTCTGATGGGAATAATGTGACATTTATAAACTCATTTGAGATACTCCTTTGTGATAATTGTTTTCATGATATTAAGTCTTCCAACCAGAAAATAGCTTATCCGCCATTTATTCAGATTTCATTTACTTCAAAGTATTTTTTATTTTTATGTTACTATTTACATTTTGTACCTAGATATCTTTTCATTTTAGGGATTACTTTTTCATTTCTGTATCTAACTAGTAGTTGTTAGTGCAGAAAAAAATAATTTTCATATATTCCTCTTATATCCAGCACCTTACTGAATTATCTTAATAACTTTAGCACTGTTAGTAATTCTGGCATTGCCTCTCCACTGAGCATGTAAGAATAAACAAGATGGGTGGACCCTGCTGTTCTCCAGTAATAACGCTGATGAGGAAAATAGAAAATGGACAGACAAAAAGAAAACTTATGCAATTGGAAATAATTAAAATAGTGACAGTACTAAAAGTGAGACGGTAGTCAGGGAAGACCTGCCTCTTTTTTTAAAACTTTATTTTTATGTCTGGGCACGGTGGCTCACGTCTGTAATTCCAGCACTTTGGGAGGCTGAGGTGGGCGGATCACGAAGTCAGGAGTTCAAGACCAGCCTGGTCAACACGGTGAAACCCTGTCTCTACTAAAAATACAAAAAGTAGCTGGGCATGGTGGCAGGCACCCGCAATCCTAGCTACTCGGGAAGCTGAGGCAGGAGAATTGTCTGAACCTGGGAGGCGGAGGTTGCAGTGAGCCGAGATCAGTGCCATTGCACTCCAGCCTGGGTCACAGGGCAAGACTCCGTCTCAAACAAACAAAAACCACACACACACACAAACAAAAATTCTTTTTATTTGTATTATTTTTTAATTTAGAGACTGATTCTCACTTTGTTGTCCAGGCTGGTCTTGAACTCCTGGGCTCAAGCAATCCTCCCGCCTCGGCCCGGCAATTTGCTGGGATTGCAGCCATGAACCACCACACCTGGCCAAGACCTGCTTCTTGGAGAAGGTGACAACATGCTAAGCTCTAAACGGAAAGAACTTTCCACTTACGGGAATGAATGGCACTACAGGTTCTTCCTGCCCACTACAGACAAAACCAATTCACTGAGAAGTGCTACTGCAGTATAGAGTTGTATTAATGTGACGCTGGCCTCAGGGAAGAAGGGTTACCACTCAAGTAAGTTTTCCTGAAGGGTCAGCCCAGAGGTTAGTGTTTTTCAGCTGGTTTGGTGTGGGCAGAGCAACAGGGAATGGGTGCTGCTGATTGGTTGGAGATGCAATCATAGGGGTGTGGACTACACTCCTCAACAGCTGAGCCCGCCTCTTGGGGGAGGAGTGGGGCAGAGGAAGCGGTTGGGTCATGAGTCACGAGTCCAGGTGGGGTCACTTAGTTGCCAGAATGCGAAAGTCTCAAAAATGCCTCAAAAGACCAATCTTAGGTTCTACAATAACGACGTTACCTACAGGAGTAATTGGGGAAGTTACACATCCGATGTCCTCCGAAACAATGGCTGGTTATCGTTTACTACATTTTAGCAGAATTCGCCCCTCATATACCTAACCTCCCGGTCTTTCATTAATTTCATAAAGGCAGTTTCAGCCCCCGAACAAGGCGGGGGACTGTTTAAGGGAGGGACTATGCTCATCCTTGCTTAAAAGTTAAACTATAAATTCTCCCATGGTGAGCTTGGTTTATGCCCAGGAATGAGCGAAGACAGCCGCCCTGCGAGGCTAGAAGCAAGTTGGAGTGAGCCATGTTAGATTTCTCTCACTCTTTGAAAAGGCGGTTTCCAGGAACAGCGTTCAGAGTAGGGGAGTTTCTATTAGACTCCTTTTGGTCATTTTTTTCTAGTCCTCCGATTCTGAGCTCTTCCCAACCCTTTTCTTGGCCACTCAACTCCCGCTGTCCTTGCCCACGCGGATTCTCGCGGCTGCGCGAGACCCTGCCCATCCAAAACGTTTCACAGCTAAAGGGTCCCAACTTCCGGAGGCCGCCCGGAAGGGGCGGGGCTTATGGTAGCTCATTTGTACGCATCGGCCCGGTTGTCTGAAGGCTGACGGAAGTGCTGTATGTTGTTGCCGGAAGTGGGAAGAGAGAAAGGTTGTGATGGCGGCTGTCGCTGCATCCGAGGTGAGTTCGAGCGACTCTACACCGGGGGTTTTGTTGGTGAGGGTTCCGGGGAGCGGCCTGGAGAGAGGTGGAGGCGAAGTCTAGTTTCGCTTCAAGGAGGCTCAGACACTGGGATCAAGTCGGCCGTGGAGGCCCTAGGCCCAGCCTGTGGGGACCGGCGGGGACTCGGCCTGGGCCGTCCTGGGAGAAGCCGACCTGGCTCTGCCTGAAGCCAGTTCTCTTTGCCGCAGGTGCTGGTGGACAGCGCGGAAGAGGGGTCCCTCACTGCGGCGGCAGAGCTGGCCGCTCAGAAGCGCGAACAGAGACTGCGCAAATTCCGGGAGCTGCACCTGTTGCGGGTGAGTAGTCTTGGAGGCCGGCTCAGATCCGTCACCTGGCCAAGCCTTTGCGCTTTTGTAGAGGGGACGAGGAAGCCACACCACTGCGTCTGACAGACCAACAGAGCAGGATCATCTGAGAGGAAAGCTCTGTTCGGTGGTACTCAACCCTGGCAGCACATGGGGATCGTTATGAGAACTTTTGAAAATATACCTGTTCACTCTAGCCCCCCTCCTACCCACATCCAATTTAATGTATCTGGGTTAGGTTTGCGAGTCTCCATTACTAACAACCTCCCTGCTCTGTGATTCTAACAAATTCTTCATTTTACCTAGGGAAATATGTAGAGCTAGAGACAGGAAGAAACTTGTGTCAGTAAGAGACCTGGTTCACTTGATTTAAAAAATAATCTTCTATCAGAATCTGTTTGAAAAGGGAGAAAATAATCATCTGTCTCTAGGACTTCTGGGGGAAAAGAATAAAAAGAAAATTAAAAAAATAATGGGAAACCTTTGAAAGTCTACAGCGTGGTAGTTCCCTGGAAGTGCAGAGGAGGAGAGATGAATGCAGTTTGTGGGTCTCCAGGGGGTGCCTCGTAATAGGTGACACCTAAACTACTGTTTGAAAGCCAGACAACTAAAGGAGTTAGAGAAAGATAATCCAAGCAAAGGGAACAAATTCAAAGAAAATTTGTATTAGGGATAAGAGTCCAGCAAATAGCTGGCTGCAGTTGGAGCTGAGAAAGAGAAAAGCAGCCCCTATTTCAGCATGGAGTGACCTGACAGGCCATGGGTTCACAAAACCCCAAAATCACTCTGACTGTTGTAGTGAGACAAAACAAAGAAGACTTCTTGAAGCACAAGAATGACCACGTATTTCTTTATTCTGGCTAACACCAGTGACAGTTATTACCAAATACAGCATTAGTCTCCGTTACTTCTGCCTCCTATATAAAAATTTAAGATACCTAATTGTAGAAAGCCTCTGCTTTCTGACAGTACTCAATCCAGATCCTTAACCCTCACCCCAGCCACCTGATACAAACCCAAATCCTGGAACGAGCCCCTGCTAACGCCCTTTCACTCAAATGCCCACAGTTCCCCGTGGTTTGCTCTCTTCTTCTATGCAACAGACTCAACTTTGTTGACCATACGTGTGTTCTTGTTGTCTTTAATTGCAGGACTTTTCCAGAGCCAAGAATATACTAGGGATGGTAGTTGGGAGGAGTCTCTCTCTTTGCCTAGGGAAAGTTAATCTAATAAACAATTAAAAGGACATGCTTAAATATTTAGAGTGATTGTGTAAGGAACACATGTTTGGAAATTAGGAGGCAGGGCTTCATGGACAAACTGCCACCAGCTTATGACCTAAGAAATGTCTAACTTAAGTTTTCCTTAAGATGATATACTCATTTTGTTTTATACAATTAGGTTTATTTAAAAATAGACACCTCTCCCCGCTACCCCAAGCTTCAAAAAAAAAAGACTCTTCAATGGTACTTCAAATTCCTTTCATTTTTCATTTGCCAATGTAAACTGTGAAAATATTTTTAAAAGGAGGGGAACTTGGAAAGCATTAGAGGCATTAAGATAGGTATTAAATCCTCTAACCCAAATTGAGGCATTTTTCTTGAATCAGGATTAAAAGATAATTGAGGCCCGGTGTGGTGGTGCATGCCTGTAATCCCAGCACATTGGGAGGCTGAGGCGGGCAGATCATTTGAGGCCAGGAGTTCGAGACCAGCCTGGCCAAACTGCAAAACCCTGTTTCTACTAAAAATACAAAAAATAAGCCAGGCATTGTGGCACATGCTTGTAATCCCAGCTACTTGGGAGGCTGAGGCAGGAGAATTGTTTGAACCCTGGAGGCGAAAGTTGAAATGAACTGAGATGCTCCAGTATACTCCAGCTTGAGTGACAGAGTGAGATTCTGTCTCAAAAAAAAAAAAAAAAAAGAAAGTGTCTTTCACATCATGTGATGTAATTTTGTTTTTTGAGGTGTCTTGCTCTGTCACCCAGGCTGGAGTGCGGTGGTGCAATCTTGGCTCACTGCAACCTCTGCCTCCTGGGTTCAAGTGATTCTCCTGCTTCAGCCTCCCGAGTAGCTGGGATTACAGGTGTGCGCCACCATGCCTGGCTAATTTTTGAATTTTAAGTAGAGACGGGGTTTCGCCATGTTGGCTAGCCTGGTCTTGAACTCCTGACCTCAGGTGATCCACCTGCCTCAGCCTCCCAAAGTGCTAGGATTACAGGCGTGAGCCACCGTGCCTGTCCGATTTAATATTAATGCCAAATAAAGTCTACTTAAGTGCCACTATAGTATGGTCCCCAATGTTGCAAAACCTTGTTCTGATCCAATAAAAAGGGACCACACAACTCAATAGAGGCAAAGCTGATTTTAACCCCCAGGGCTCTGGAACAGCAAACCAGTGCAACTCAACACATTTTTCTTGATTACATAAAAATGTAGACCCTATTAGGCCATTCCCTGGCTTAAAATACTATGATGGCTGGCTGTTGCTTTTAGGATAAAATGGGGTCACCTTATTAATATGTCCTGCCTGACCCTCCTCAAAGAAGGCAAAATGTATCTGGATTTATTTTCATGTTTTAGCTGACAGACTTCTTGTGTTACGGTTTTAGAATGAAGCTCGTAAATTAAATCACCAGGAAGTTGTGGAAGAAGATAAAAGACTAAAATTACCTGCAAATTGGGAAGCCAAAAAAGCTCGTTTGGAGTGGGAACTACAGGAAGAAGAAAAGAAAAAGGTTAGGAACTGTTTTATCTTCATAAGTGATTTAGTCAATCATTCTGTTGTATCAAGACACTACAACATGGTGGTTGAATACACTGGCTCTTAGGCCAAGCTGCCAGAATTGAAATTCTGGTTCTGTTCAGTACCGAGTGCGACACTTTGGGTGAGTTTATTTGACTTCTCTGTACCTCTGTTTTCTCATCAATAAAACAGGAACTGTAACAATAATTATTTGAGTTCATTATGAATTCAGTGAGTTAATGCATGTAAAACATTTAAAACAAGGTCTGACACCTGATTAACACTCAATAAGTATCATGTGCTCACTTATATACCATAGTGTATTTCCAAATTTCCTTTAAATACTATTACAGTGGCCGGGTGCAGTAGCTCATGCCTGTAATCCCAGCACTTTGGGAGGCTGAGGCAGGCAGATCACTTGAGGTCAGGAATTTGAGACCAGCCTGGCCAACATGGCGAAACCCCATCTCTACTAAAAATACAAAAATTAGCCGGTCATGGAGGTATGTGCCTGTAGTCCCAGCTAGTTGGGAGGCTGAGACATGAGAATCCCTTGAACCTGGGAGGTGGAGGTTGCAGTGAGCTGAGATCACACCACTGAGCTCCAGCCTGGGTGACAGAGCCAGTGAAACTCCAACTAAAAAAATACTATTAAAATATTGGTTAATATTTATTGGATCTTTCTTGATGTAAAGTAGATGAAATTATTGCTTGTATCATAATTGTAGGTGTCAGCTTTTTTCTTCTTTTTAGGAATGTGCATCAAGAGGAGAAGACTATGAGAAAGTGAAGTTGCTGGAGATCAGTGCAGAAGATGCAGAAAAATGGGAGAGGAAAAAGAAGAGGAAAAACCCTGATCTGGGATTTTCAGGTCAGATTGACCTTTATTGAACTTTATTGACTGGGCTGTTAGTCATTTCCTTCATTGTTTCTGGTTTCAAGAAAGGATGTGCCTCTTGTGCTTCATGGGATATTCTTGATGAGGCCTAAAGACCAAGAAAAGTACAAATACGTCTCTTAGGACAGAAGTTAAAAAAAAGGCTGTGCTTCAGTTAGCCGGATTTTTAAATACTTGATGGTAAAATTTATCAAAGTCTGTTTGTCAGCATCTTCAGGGTAGAAGCTATGCTTAGAATAGTGTTTTGGGCATATATTACTTCACACAGATTGAGTGTCCCTTGTCTGAAAATCTGAAATCCAAAATGTTGCAAAATCCAAAACTGTTTGAGTGCCAACATGATGCTGTGATGCTCAAAGGAGATGCTGATTGGAGCATTTCAGATTTTGAATTTAAGTATAATGCAGATATTCCAAAATCTGAAAAAAATCGGAAACACTTCCGATTCCAAGCATTTTGGATAAACGATACTTACCTATGATAATTTAGATTTTTCTCTCAATAGGAAGGTCTAAACAAGGAAATATATTATCTCAGATTCTGATTTTATATTTTTAGATTATGCTGCTGCCCAGTTACGCCAGTATCATCGGTTGACCAAGCAGATCAAACCTGACATGGAAACATATGAGAGACTGAGAGAAAAACAGTGAGTCCTTTTTCATCCTGAGCTGATGTGGATATATTTGTGTGTTTGTGTTTGTGTGTGTGTATGTATACATAAATAGAAACATACTTTAATGCTAAGGTATGGGTTATTAATAGCTGTCTAAGGGTGGTCTCTGTTTTTTCTGGATTTTTTTTTTTCCTTTGAGACGGAGTCTTGCTGTCTTGCCCACGCTGGAGTGCACTGAATGGTGCAGTCTCAACTCACTGCAACCTCTGCCTCCTGGGTTCAAGTGATTTTCCTGCCTCAGCCTCCCGAGTAGCTGGGATTACAGGTGCCCACCACCATGCCCAACTAATTTTTATATTTTTAGCTGAGATGGGGTTTCACCATGTTGGCCAGGCTGGTCTTGAACTCCTGACCTCAAGTTATCCGTCCACCTCGGCCTCCCAAAGTGCTGGGATTACAGGTGTGAGCTACTGTGCCTGGCCCTTCCTTGCCTGGCCCTTCTGGTTTTTTTATTTTATTTTATTTTTTAAAGAGACAGTGTCTCGCTCTGTTGCCTAAGCTGGAGTGCATTGACACCATCCATCATAATTCATTGTAACCTCAAACTTCGGCCTCAAGGGAGCCTCCCACATCAGCCTCCCCAGTAGCTAGGAGTACAGGCATGTGCCACGATTCCTGGCTAATTAATTTTTTTGTAGAGACGGGATCTCACTGTGTTGCTCAGGCTGTCTCAAATTCCTGGCCTCAAGTGATCCTCTCTCTTTGGCCTCCCACAGGGTTGAGATTACAGGTGTGAGCCACTGTGCCAGGCCTAGTCTCTGTTTTGACAGCACTGTTTATTGCTTGCTTCACAGCAATTAATCACCTGTTTTTTGTTTTTTGTTTTTTTCTTAACTGGGCATTCTAAGACTGGTTGTTGATTGGTTAACACTCTTGATTGTTGTAGTTACTGAGATATTTTAGGAGGCATAATGCTTTAGTGCTGGGGTTGGTAAACTTTTTCTGTGAAGGACCAGATAGTAAACATTTCCAGCTTTGTGAGCCATATAATCTCTGTCACAGCTACTCAGCTGTGCTGCTGCAGTGCAAAAGGGGCTGCAGAGGATTCATAAATGAATCCTCTTTTCATAAAGGTGGTGGGCTGCTGTAGTTTGGCAGTTTGCTTTAGTGGAAAAGGAAATAACCTCAGGATGGAGCTCTAATCCCACCTCTGTCCCTAGCACTTTGTGACATCTGATAAGTCCTGGAGCCTCTCTGCCTGTTGGCTCTTTGATCTGTAGAGTGAAGGTGTTGGAGGAGTTGATGACTTAGGTTCCTTTCAATTCTGTAATTTTTTATTTTTTATTTTTATTTTTATTTTTTTTGAGACAGAGTCTTGCTCTGTCACCCAGGCTGGAGTGCAGTGGCACAATCTCGTCTCGCTGCATGCTCCACCTCTCGGGTTCAAGTGATTCTCCTGCCAAGTAGCTGGGATTACAGGTGCCCACCAGCATGCCTGGCTAATTTTTTTATATTTTTAGTAGAGATGGGGTTTCACCATATTGGCCAGGCTGGTCTCGAACTCGTGACCTCAGGTGATGTGCCCACCTTAGCCTCCCAAAGTGCCTGGATTACTGGTATAAGCCACTGCACATGGCCCTATTTTTTTTTTTTTTGAGATGGAGTCTTGCACTGTTGCCCAGGCTGGAGTGCAGTGGTGTGATCTCGGCTCACTGCAGCCTCAGCCTCCCAGGTTCAAGCAATTCTCCTGTCTCAGCCTCCCAAGTAGCTGGGATTACAGGCACCCGCCACCACACCCAGCTAATTTTTGTATTTTTAGTAGAGACAGGATTTTGCCATCTTGGCTAGGCTGGTCTCAAACTCCTGACCTGGTGATCCACCTGCCTCAGCCTCCCAAAGTGCTGGGATTACAGGCGTGAGCCACTGTGCCCAGCCTCCACATGACCCTATTTTTATTCTTTTAATTACAAAATTTTTTTTTTTGAGACGGAGTCTCACTTTGTTGCCTAAGCTGGAGCACAGTGGGGCGATCTTGGGTCACTGCAGCCTCCACCTCCCGGGTTCAAGTGCTTCTCCTGCCTCAGCCTCCCCGAGTAGCTGGGACTACAGGTGTGTGTCACCACGCCCAGCTAATTTTTATATTTTTAGTAGAGACAGGGCTTTGCCGTATTGGCCAGGCTGGTCTTGAACTCCTGACCTCAAACGATCCACCTGCCTTGGCCTCCCAAAATGCTGGGATTACAGACGAGAGCTGCTGCACCCAACCTGTATTTTTTTTAAAGAAAAAATTAAAGTAGGATCTCACAGTAAATACATGTGTATATTTTCTTTCTTATCGTGTATGGTAGTTTAGTTTGAAATTTGAAAATGGAGCATTTGCTGGGCGCAGTGGCTCCAGCTTGTAATGCCAGCACTTTGGGAGGCCAAAGTGGGCAGATCACAAGGTCAGGAGTTGTAATCCCAGCACTTAGGGAGGCCGAGGCAGGCGGATCACAAGGTCAGGAGTTCGAGACCAGCCTGGCCAATATGGTGAAACCCCGTCTCTACTAAAAATACAAAAATTAGCCGGGAGTGGTGGCGGACGCCTGTAGTCCCAGCTACTCGGGAGGCTGAGGCAGGAGAATCGCTTGAACCCAGAAGGCGGAGGTTGTAGTGGGCCGAGATTGGGCCACTGCACTCCAGCTTGGGAGACAGAGCGAGACTCCGTCTCAAAAAAAAAAAAAAAAAGAAAAAAAAGAAAATGGAGCATTTATAGTGTTACCATAAGTTCATTTTGCTGTCTTTTCAGTGGAGAAGAGTTTTTCCCAACATCCAATAGTCTTCTTCATGGAACACATGTGCCTTCCACAGAGGAAATTGACAGGATGGTCATAGATCTGGAAAAACAGTAAGCATTCAGTAGAGCAGCCTGACGTTGTAAATACTTCATGACAAAATGCACTTGGAATATGCACCTAAATCTGATGTGCTTAGAATGAATTCACAAGATAGAAATTATACTTGCTAATTTTTGACCTGTCTATAGTGGTTTGGGGATGGATAGCAAGTATGGGTTGAATATATCTGATTTGGAATGGAGATGCAGAATATTGATGAAATTGAATTGTTACTATTGAAGAGGAAAGGTCTAAAAAAATGATCCTTCTTTAAGTGTTTTACTTTAACAACCACTCCCCTGTTTGATTTGAAGAAGCAAGAATGTGGTAGTAAATGTTCTTCACTTAGGTTTGTGTTTCTTAATACTGATAGAGGTGACTATTAGGTAGAGCAGAATGAAAATATATTTTAAGAGTTAATACATGTAAAGTATTAAGAATAGTGTCCGGGCTGGGTGTGGTGGCTCCTGCCTATAATCCTAACACTTTGGGAGGCTGAGGCAGAAGGGTTTCTTGAGCCCAGAAGTTTGAGAACAGCCTGGGCAACATAGCGAAACCCTGTCTTTACAAAAAAAAAAAAAAAAAAAAATACAAGAATTAGCTGGGCTTGGTGGTGTGTGCCTGCAGTCCCAGCTACTTGGGAGACTCAGTCAGGAGGATCACTTGAGTCCAAGAAGTCGAGGGTGCAGTGAACTGTGATTGCAGCACTGCACTCCAGCTTGGGCGACAGAGCGAGACCCTATCTCAGGAAAAAAAAAAAGTGTCTGGCACATATTATGCCCTCAGTATTAGCTGTGGTTATTATTTAATACAATTTTTTTTTTTTTGAGAGAGAGTCTCACTCTTGCCCAGGCTGGAGCGCAGTGTCATGATCTCGGCTCACCACAGCCTCTGCCTTCCGGGTTCAAGTGATTCTCTTGCCTCAGCCTCCTGAGTAACTGGGACCACAGGCGTGTGCCACCACTCCTGGCTAATTTTTGTATTTTTAGTAGAGACAGGGTTTTGCCATGTTGACCAGGTTGGTCTCAAACTCCTGGCCTCAGGTGATCCACCTGCCTTGGCCTCCCAAAGTGCTGGGGTTACAGGCATGAGCCACTGTGCCTGGCCTATTTAATATTGTTATAGTTATCTTCTTTTTTAGAAAATGTATTTAAATTTTTTTTTTTATAGTGATGGAGTCTCCCTATGTTGTCCAGGCCCTGGTCTGGAGCTCCTGGGCTTAAGTGATCCTCCCAGAGGACCTTTTGGGAGGCCTTGTCCTCCAAAAATAGTGGGATTACAGGCATGGGATTACAGCCGCCATGCCCAGCCAATAGTTATCTTCTTTTAAGTGGTTCTTCAGTACAGTCAAGTTCCCAACAAGGGATGATTGCTCTAGCATTCTGAAGATGAATTTGTTGTATTTATTGGATTTCACAGTTCATATTCTGAGTTGTGCCATTAATTCAGTTTCAACTTGAATGTGATGAAAACTGGCCTGGTTTCCTCCAGCCCTCACAATGTGTGCTAGTCTAAATGTAGATTTTATTCCTGTTTGGTCACATTTTATTAAGATCAAAAGAGAAGGCAATTTTGAATTTTGTAAATTTTCTTCTTTCTCCAGGATTGAAAAACGAGACAAATATAGCCGGAGACGTCCTTATAACGATGATGCAGATATCGACTACATTAATGAAAGGAATGCCAAATTCAACAAGAAAGCCGAAAGATTCTATGGGAAATACACAGCTGAAATTAAACAGAATTTGGAAAGAGGAACAGCTGTCTAATCTCTTCAAGAACTGTTTATAGAAGCTTGAGAATGGGGTAAAAATTTCTGCTAGCAAAATCAAGTTCTTTTTGAAATTTTATCAGTAATCCAGAATTTAGTAGTCTATGCCTTCTCACTCAGCATTTAGAAATAAAAATGTGATTTCTTAAACATATATCCTTTCATGTATATTTCCACATTTTTGTGTTTGGATATAAGATGTATTTCTTGTAGTGAAGTTGTTTTGTAATAATCTACTTTGTATACATTCTAATTATATTATTTTTCTATGTATTTTAAATGTATATGGCTGTTTAATCTTTGAAGCATTTTGGGCTTAAGATTGCCAGCAGCATACATCAGATGCAGTCATTGTTGCTATCATTGTGGAATTTGATAGAGTCTAGACTCAGGGGCCACTTGGGGTTATGGACTCCAAAGCCACGGACAGTGATGAGGAAGATGGCAGTGGCCACTGGAGGGCTGGAGCAGTCTCTCCTCATGGCGGCCTGTGACCGAGGTCAGGAAGGAGTGGAGCTATTCTCCCATGATACTGACCATGTGCAGTTCCCTTTTTAAAAAGCAATAAAATGCTTTGGATTAGAATTCCTAACATTTTAAATCTATTATTTAAAACAAATATTTGTATGTATACATTTGTTCATACACATACATGCTTCCATTCTACAAACACTGAAAGAACGTTTTATTATGGAAAATTCCATACATCCAATACCTTTGGTGAATCCCATATACCCAGTACCCTGTTCAACAATCATCAACTCATGGCCAGTCCTGCTTCATCTTTATTTCCATTTACTTTCTTCATGACTCTTATTTTGATGCAAATACTAGATGTGTAATTTCATCTATAAATATTTTAGTATGTATCTCTGAAAGATAAAAACTTAAATGACCACAATACTGTTATCACTGCAATAGATATATTTTTATAAAACTCCAGATAGAAAGATTGCTGTTTTTTCTATATGTTGAATGAAATGCTAAATATCTAATTGGGACATTTTAAATTCAAAGAAATCTGAAGCTCAGAAAATTTCAAATATTGGCTGGGTGCGGTGGCTCATGCCTGTAATCCCAGCGCTTTGGGAAGCTGAGGCAGGTGGATCACTTAAGATCAGGAGTTCGAGACCAGCCTGGCCAACATGGTGAAATCCCATCTCTACTAAAAATACAAAAATTAGCCGGGCGTGGTGGCGGGTGCCTGTAATCCCTGCACTTTGGGAGGCTGAGGCGGGAGAATTGCTTGAACCTAGGAGGCAGAGGTTGCAGTGAGCCGAGATCACACCACTGTACTCCAGCCTGGGTAACAGAGCAAGACTCTGTCTCAAAAAAAATTCAAATACTTCAACTTTAGTGTTTAAAGGCAGCATAACATATGATGCCACTGGTGATTAATTATTCTCTTTAAATTAACAGCACTTTAGAAAAAATTTCTGTTCTCCCTTTGTTTCCTCTCCTGGCATTTTTTTTTTTTTTTCATATCCACCTGCAACGTGAAAAAGGACATAACAGAAGGTTATTTATTTTTCTGTAGAGATGAGGTCTCACGATGTTGCCCAGGCTGGTCTCGAACTCTTGGGCTCGAGCTGTCTTCCTGCCTTGGCCTCCCCAAAGTGCTGGGATTACAGATGTGAGCCACTGAGCCCAGCTCCTCTCCTGCCATTTCTATGCGCATTTAATCACAGATCTATCACAAAGCCTTGATGCCTCTGAAAATACTTTGAGTATGTTTCAATCTTTTTATTCCCATTTCCACTACCTTACGTCTTCTTTGATCCTGCATATCACAATAGCCTTAAAAAACACCTTAAAAATATTGTTGAATAGAATATGGCAATGTATTTAAAGGAACAATTCACTGTGACTCAGCAGGGTTTGTTCTAAGAATGCAAGAGTAGTGTGTAGTCTATGAGTTGCCTGGTTTAATTTGTTTTATGAGACAGTCTCGCACTGTTGCCCAGGCTGAAATGCAGTGGCATGATCTCAGTTCACTGCAACCTCCGCCTCCCAGGTTCAAGTGATTCTCCTGCCTCAGCCTCCTGAGCAGCTGGGACTATAGGCACGCGCCACCACGCCCGGCTAATTTTTGTATTTTTTTGGTGATTTTTGTATTTGTGCCCGGGGTTTCACCATGTTGGTCAGGCTGGTCTTAAACTCCTGACCTTGTGATCTGCCTGCCTCTGCCTAATTTAATTCTTTATTACCAACCAGCACCCAGATTTTTTTGTGAATTTGTTGTAATATTTCCAGGTAAACGCTTGGTTCCCCAGGGCGACTATTATAGGTGGTCAGATGTTATAATTCTGGCTAATAGGACACAAGCTAAATTTATCTTGAGAAACCTTTTCTTTCCTGATATGGGAAGAGGTGGCTACTTCTCCCTTTCTCCTTCCTTCCTCCTTGGATCACATCCAGGAGGCCTGGAGTTGTAGAAGCCCTTTTGTGTCATGAAGTAGCAAGCATGAGGACAAAAGTCAGCATGAAGAGGAGAGTGGAGCAGAGCTTGGTTTGCAGTGCTGAGCCTCTGCACCTAGATGCTCACTTCTTTTACACTTACTTGCTGTTGAATAAATTTATTAGGTTGGTGCAAAAGTAATTACGGTTTTTGCCATTACTTTTTTTTTTTTTTTTGAGGTGGAGTCTTGCTGTGTCACCCAGGCTGGAGTGCAGTGGCACAATCTCGGCTCACTGCAACCTCCACCTCCCGGGTTCCAGTGATTCTCCTGTTTCAGCCTCCTAAGTAGCTGGGATTACAGGCATCCACCACCACGCCTGGCTAATTTTTGTATTTTTAATAGGGATGGGATTTCGCCATGTTGACCAGGCCTGTCTCAAACGCCTGACCTCAGGTTGTCCGCCAGCCTCAGCCTCCCAAAGTGCTGGGATTACAGGCGTGAGCCACCATGCCCAGCCTTTGCCTCTACTTTTAATAGCAGAAACTGCAATTATTTTTGTGCTAGCCTACCCAAGGATGGTTCAATTTCAGGGCAAATGTCAACAAATTAAATGTAAATGATAGCAAACAATAGTTTTTCTCCACTCTAGAAATAAGTACCTAGAAATGGAGAAGGGGGGGAAATAAATAGTCCACTTATAATAGCAACAAAAATGATATTCAGGCACAAATTTAATGAGAAAGCGCAGGATCTATGTAAAGAAGATTATAAAATCTGATTGAGTAAACAAGGCCGGGCACAGTGGCTCACACCTGTAATCCCAGCACGTTGGGAGGCTGACGCGGGTGGATGACCTGAGGTCAGGAGTTTGAGACCAGCCTGGCCAACATGGTGAAACCCTGTATCTACTGAAAATACAAAAATTATCCAGGTGTGGTGACACGTGCCTGTAATCCCAGCTACTCGGGAGGCTGAAGCAGGAGAATCGCTTGAACCCGGAAGGCAGAGGTTGCAGTGAGTTGAGATTGCACCACTGCACTCCAGCCTGGGTGACAGAGTGAGACTCGGTCTCAACAGCAACAACAGCAACAACAAAAACAGAGTAAATAGGAGACTTCTGCATCAAACCAAGATGGACTAACAGAGAATGGGTTTACCTTCCCGGTGGAACAACCAAAAAAACAAAAAACAACAAAAAAGGATGGCATATATGAAACAGCAGTTTTCAAGATACTGGAAATGAGACATGGAAGAAGAGTGACACCCGGGGGAAAGCCAGCTGTGATCACACCAGCTTGCTGTCTTTGGAGAACTTTTAGGCTGTGGTGTGTGGAGAGAACCCAGAGGAGCCCAGTAGACACCCTTAGTTAAGAGCTAGAGCTGAAAGTCTGGAGGAACCAAGGCAAGAGCTCGCAGTACAGAGCACTGGGGAGAAGAGAGCTACAGGGATGTCTTTAGAGGGTCCCCTCAAATACCAGGCAGCGTACTGATCAGCATGGGTATGCAAGGAACTCCGAAAGGCGAGGGAAAGAACCACCTGAAAGGATTAGAGGGGATAGTACCTGGCACTCATGGCCAGGAATAGTGCTTTCCCCACCAGCCAGAATGGAAAAGTTCACAATTCACGGGGCGTTGGGTAGAATACTGAGAAGGTTCTTGCCTCAGCAGTGGAAAATAATTAGCCCTAGGCTAAACACTGCTTGAGTCTTGCCCAAAAAATCTTCAAAGACCTGAAAGAATCCAACTGTTTGCAAATAATTTAGCTGCATTCCAGAACAAAGACCAAGAATAATTATAAAGAAACACAGAAACCTTCAGTACCCAAGAACGCCACATTCACAATGCCCAGCATCTCATAAGAGAAAAAGGAAAATAGGACCCATAAGGTGAAGAAAAATCAATCCATCTAACCAAGAACTGACACAAATGTTAGAAGCAAGGAAATTTTTTTTTTTTTTTTTTTTTTTTTTTTTTTTTTTTTTGAGACGGAGTCTCGCTGTGTCACCCAGGCTGGAGTGCAGTGGCCGGATCTCAGCTCACTGCAAGCTCCGCCTCCCGGGTTCACGCCATTCTCCTGCCTCAGCCTCCCGAGTAGCTGGGACTACAGGCGCCCGCCATCTCGCCCGGCTAAGTTTTTTTTTTTGTATTTTTAGTAGAGACGGGGTTTCACCGTGTTAGCCAGGATGGTCTCGATCTCCTGACCTCGTGATCTGCCCGTCTCGGCCTCCCAAAGTGCTGGGATTACAGGCTTGAGCCACCGCGCCCGGCAGAAGCAAGGAAATTAAAAGTTATCACTGTACTCCATATGATCGAAAAGTTAAAAAGAGACACGGGATACAAAAAAGACCCACACTGAGATTCTAGACATGAACACCACAATTTCTGAGATAGGAAATGTACGGCATGGATTTGACTGCAGATGACATATCACAGAAGAGATTAACGAAGATATAGCACAGAAACCATCCTATGTGAAGCACAGAGAGTAAAAAGAATGAACAAATAGGAACAAAGCCTCCATGAATCGTGGGATTCTGTACATGTGATCTGGAGTTCCTCAAAGGTAGGAGGGCAGACGCTGCTCCCCGTGGAAGGCTCTGGATCTCAAATCTGATCACTGTTCAAATATGAGCAAATATGAGAGGTATACAAAAGATACGTTAGCACCAAGTTGAGGCTTTCTCCTGGGCACTGAATGGGCAAGAGTGAGGAAGAACTGCAAAGGGCCTACTCAGGTGTGCCTACCTGCGAGACACATCTAACCCTTTGGAAAATGCTGTGCCCACAGAATGGAGAGTTTTTATTTCAGTCCTTCCTAACCTATCCATGGGACTGACAAAATTGGGCACCTACACAAGGAAACAAGGCCTATTTGCAGGGAGGTACAGGAGAGTGGTGGAAATGGAAATGGGGGTATTCTCTCTCTCTCTAGGTGGATGTGGCTGGGGACAGGGACGATGTTAGGCCACCCTTGACTCTCACCTGACTGCTGCTGGGTCCTCGTCAGCCATTGCTTATTCCAAGGGAAGAAGGGCGGCTCTGTTCGCCCTCAACTGCAACAGTCCCAGCTAATTCTGCTCTTCTCATGGTGCTCCCCTCTGCCCTGCTCCTGCCCATGAGGGCAGGGTTGCCTCCCCACGGGCCCTTTTTCTCCAAGGTGTGACATCTTGGTGAAGATGCCTTCCTCATTAGCCCACTTATTTTAAAGACCTCTTCAGAGATGTGGGGGCTTTATTACGACTTGACTCAACACGGTTCTCTCACTCGGAGGCGCAGTTGCACAGCTTTCGGCCAGGTGGTGGAGCTGAGCACAACCGAATGGTCTCATCGTTAGAATGGCTTGCAGTAGAGCATCATGTTCTGGGATGACTCTGGAGGGAATGTGCCCCACTGGAATTCTCTTCAGGCCTTGGTGACATGGGGGCGATGATAATACTAACCTCATGGAATTGTTGTTGGGAGTAAGTGGCTAATCCATGGGAAGTGCTTCTCGAGGTGGGCTGGTGCAGAGTCAATGTCCATGAGTGTTGGCGGCTCCTGTGATCATCATCGTGTTCTCCAATAGTTCTCGCTCTTACTCTCTCCTTTCTCCGAAGCACTCCAGTAGCTAATTAAAAGCACAGACTTAGGTGCCAAATGGCCTGGATTCAAATGCCAGCTCTTCCATTTGATGGGTGAAAGATCTTCAGCAACTCGCTCTGTTAGTCCACTTGCGCTGCCATAACAGAATACCACAGACTGAGTGGCTCAAACAACAGAAATTCATGTTTTCACGGTTCTGGAAAACAGGAAGTTCAAGACCAACGTGTGGGCAGGGTTGGTTTCTGGTGAGATCCTTCTCCCTGTCTTGCAGATGGCTGCCTCCTCCCTGTGTCCTCACATGGCCTCTCCTCTGCTTTCACACTCCTGGTGTCTCTTCCTCCTCTTATAAGAACACCAGTCCATGGCCGGGCATGGTGGCTCACGCCTGTAATCCCAGCACTTTGAGAGGCTAAGGTGGACAGATCACGAGGTCAGGAGTTCAAGACCAGCCTGACGAACATCGTGAAACCCTGTCTCTACTAAAAACACAAAAAGTAGCCAGGTGTGGTGGCGGGCACCTGTAATCCCAGTTAACTCATGAGGCTGAGGCAAGAGAATCACTTGAACCTGGGAGGTGGAGGTTGCAGTGAGCTAAGATCACGCCACTGTACTCCAGCCTGAGCGACAGAGGGAGACTCTGTCTCAAAACAACAACAACAACAACAACAACAACAACAATAACAGTCCTATTAGATTAGGGCTCCACCCTCGTGACCTCACTTGACCTTAATTATTACCTCCTGAAAGTCACTGTTTCCAAATACAGTCACATTGGGGGTTAAAACTTCAACAAATAAATTAGGGGGACACAATTCAGTCCATATTATCAACCAACCACTTTGTGCCTCATTTTCCCCAGATTTAAAACGTGTTATTAATACCTACCTCAGAGGGTTATTGTGAGCATCAGATGAGTGTGACGTGTACAGACCAGTGCCTGCTTCAAAGTGGGCATGGTATGAGTTGTTATTTTCATTTTTTTATTATTATGTTTTTGAGACAGAGTCTCACTCTGTCACCCAGGCTGGAGTGCAGTGGTGCGATCTCGGCTCACTGCAACCTCTGCCTCCTGGGTTCAAGAGATTCTCCTGCCCCAGCCTCCCGAGTAGCTGGGACTATAGGTACCCACCACCACACCCAGCTAATTTTTTTTTTGTATTTTTAGTAGAGACGGGGTTTCACCATGTTGGCCAGGCTGGTCTTGAGCTTCTGACCTTGTAATCTGCTCGCCTCGGCCTCCCAAAGTGCTGGGATTACAGGCGTGAGCCACTGGGCACGGCGGATTGAGTCATTTTAGTAATAATCGCTTGATCTTAGCCAAAAGGCTGAGAAGCCATATATAGTCATAATACAATCAGTAAGTAGTGTCATCCTCATGGACATTTCCTGCATTCCATCTGCTCTTCTTTCCTCACCTCCAAATCAAGGTAATGCCAAATGGAACTTTCAGAAATCATCAAGGGGGGTAGAATTCCCATGTAACTTGCCCCCCGCTCGTGAAAGTGTTGGCGGTTTTCTCAAGGAGAACTAGCGGAGACTTCTTTCTGCTAATCTGATGGTTTGAAACAATAGGACACCAAGGAGCTTTGAAGCCTGCCTTCCCCAGGATCTCTTCTCCTGCAACACTCGGCCAGGGAGCAGTAGCTAAGTGATGCTCTGCAGTATACTAGCCTTATTCCCCTGGGGCTCTCGTTATAAGCTCATCACTTATGCAAGATTAATTTTACACGCTCCCTGGTTGGCTTCTCCAGTCTCAAGCAGTTAGAGTCAAAATCCAGTTTCTGAGAAATGGCGACTCCCTGCAGAACCCAGGGATCTGAGGGCGGGAGGTTCTCCTTGGCTTTTTGCTGGAACAGAAGTAGCACTTCAGGTCAGTTTGTTAAAAACAACAATCCAAAATATCTTTAAAAACTGTTCACATTTTAAGATCAGACGCGGTGGCTCATGCCCGTAATCCTAGCACTTTGGGAGGCGGAGGTGGGTGGATCACTTGAGGTTGGGAGTTTGAGACCAGCCTGGTCAACATGTTGAAACCCCGTCTCTAGTAAAAATACAAAAATTAGCTGGGTCTATTGGCACACGGCTGAAGTCTCAGCTGCTCAGGAGGCTGAGGTGGGAGGATTGCTTAAACCCAGGAGGTGGGGGTTGCAGTGAGCTGGTATTATGCCTCTGTACTCTAGCCTGGGCAACAGAGTGAGGCTCTGTCTCAAAAAAAAAAAAAAAAGTTCCTTTTAGATGAAGCACCCAGCTTTGGATTCAATCTTGTCCCTGTGGATGGGGTTGTTGGGTTTTTGTTTGGAAACCTACAGGCTGTTGGGAGCTCTACAGGCTGGAGGGACCACAAGAAATTGGGAGATACTGACATCTCCTCTGTCTGGCCCATGAGTGTATGTGAGTCAGGGGGCAGATGTGTGTGTTTCTTCAGTTGGAAACGGTCCACTGGGGAGAGATGCAGAGAGAGACGCAGAAAACACCCAGTAATTTCAGAAATACACCCTAAAATGTGTGGAAGGTATTCACCACATATATATAAAGGTTAAATGTAAAACATTTACAATATATCACAATTTCTAGAAAATCCTGTCTTGGCATTTCTCTTTCGCCTGCCTGCCTGCCTTCCTTCCTTCTTTCTCTTTCTTTCTTTCTTTCTTTCTTTCTTTCTTTCTTTCTTTCTTTCTTTCTTTCTTTCTTTCTTTCTTTCTCTTTTTTCTTTCTTTCTTTTCTTTCTTTCTTTCTTTCTTTCTTTCTTTCTTTCTTTCTTTCTTTCTTTCTTTCTCTCTCTCTCTTTCTTTCTCTCTCTCTCCTTCCTTCCTTCCTTCCTTCCTTCCTTCCTTCCTTCCTTCCTTCCTTCCTTCCTTCCTTCCTTCCTTCCTTCTTTCTTTCTTTCTTTCTTTCTTTCTTTCTTTCTTTCTTTCTTTCTTTCTTTCTTTCTTTCTTTCTTTCTTTCTTTCTTTCGAGTTTTTGAGACGGAGTCTTGCTCTGTTGCCCAGGCTGGAGTGCATTGGCCCGATCTTGGCTCACTGCATCCTCCACCTTCTGGGCTCAAGCATTCTCCTGCCTCGGCCTCCTGAGTAGCTGGATTACAGGTATATCCCACCATGCTCGGCTAATTTTTTGTATTTTTAGTAGAGAGAGGAGATGGCTAACATTTCACCATGACAGCTAGGCTGGTCTCGAACTCCTGACTTCAGGTGATCCGCCTGCCTCGGCCTCCCAAATTGCTGGGATTATGGGTGTGAGCCATTTCTCATTCTTATTACTATAGTAGGAATCTTTGAATAAAGACCAGCTTAGTCCTCTCCTGCTGCTCAGAAGCCCTTGTGTTTAGTGACAGAGCATTCCCCTTGGGAATCTGGGAAAAATTAAACAGCTCTTCCAAGTGAGCACAGCAAAGGTTTATCACCCTCTTATGGGATTAGAGAAGCATAGTTTCAAAATCAAATCTTTTTTGTGTGTGTTTGAGACAGGATCTCACTCTGTCACTCAGGCTGGAGTTCATTGGCACAATCATGGCTCACCATAACCTTGAACTTCTGGGCGCAAGTGACCCCTCCACTTCATCCTCCCGAGCAGACTGGACTGCAGGCGTGCACCATCATGCTCAGCAAAGTTTTTTCTTTTTTTTTCTTTTTTCTTAGAGACGGGGTCTTCCTGGTCTTGAACTCCTGAGCTCAGGCCATCCTCCACCTGGGCCTCCCAAAGTGCTGGGATTGCGGGCTTGAGCCACCTTGCCTGGCCCAGTTCTGGGTTTTTTTTTCTTTGAGATGGAATCTCACTCTGTCACCCAGGCTGGAGTTCAGTGACGCGATATCAGCTCACTGCAACCTCCGTCTCCTGGGTTCAAGCGATTCTCCTGCCTCAGCCTCCCGAGCAGCTGGGATGCCACCACGCCTGGCTAATTTTTATATTTTTAGTAGAGATGGGGTTTCTTCATGTAGGCCAGGGTGGTATCGAACCCCTGACTTCAGGTGATCCGCCTCCTCTAGCCTCCCAAAGTGCTAGGACTATAGGCATTAGCCACTGTGCCTGGCCCCAGTTCTGTATTTTTAAAACCCAAGCAGCAAGCATTCTACCAGAGGTGTTGTTATGGGAGAGCCTTAGGAAGAAAAAGGTATTTTTCCGAGTTATAATATTAATCCATAGTCATTGTATAAAGTTACTTCCTCTGATTTTGAAGAGAGGGATGGAGGGAAGTATGAAGTCTTATTGGTTTATGAAATACTTAAGTATGGGAACCACAGGACTACTTATACCTCTTTTAAAAATACTAAGATAAAAGTTACAAACCATAAACTACACACTCTTGAGTCTATATTTGTTTTACATACTTGTGAATCTGTGCAACCACCAACTAGCTCAAACTGTAGAGGGATCCCTCAGGACATCTTCCCAGTCAAACCATCCCTCAAAGGTAACCATTATTCTGACTCTTTTTTTTTTTTTTTTAAACAGTCTTGCTCTGTTGCCTGGGCTGGAATGTAGTGGTGCAATCTGGGCTCACTGCAACCTCCACCTCCCGGGTTCAAGTGATTCTCCTGCCTCAGCCTCCTGAGTAGCTGGGATTATAGGTGCACACCATCACGCTTGGCTACTTTTTTGAATTTTTAGTAGAGATGGGGTTTTGCCATCTTGGCCAGGCTGGTCTCAAACTCCTGACCTCATGTGATCCATCCACCTTGGCCTCCCAAAGTGCTGGGATTATAGGCATGTGCTACTGCCCCTGGCCCTGACTTCTTTTATAAGCTTTTTTTTTTTTACTCTTATTTTTCATAGAGATGGGGTCTCAACATGTTGCCCAATGCCATGAACTCCTGGGCTCAAGTGATCCGCCCACCTCAACCTCCTGAGTAGCTGAGACTACAGGCATTTTTTTAAGTGGAAAATTCCAGAAATATGTACTGACTTCTATCACCTTGGATTCGTTTGCCAGTTTTTGAGCTTCCTACGAATGGAATCCTACAGTATTTACTCTTTTGAGTCTGACTTTCTTTTTTTTTTATTTTTTATTTTTTATTATTTTATTTTATTTTATTTTTTATTTTTTATTATTTTTTATTTTTTTGAGACGGAGTCCCGCTCTGTCGCCCAGGCTGGAGTGCAGTGGCCGGATCTCAGCTCACTGCAAGCTCCGCCTCCCGGGTTTACGCCATTCTCCTGCCTCAGCCTCCCGAGTAGCTGGGACTACAGGAGCCCGCCACCTCGCCCGGCTAGTTTTTTTGTATTTTTAGTAGAGACGGGGTTTCACCATGTTAGCCAGGATGGTCTCGATCTCCTGACCTTGTGATCCGCCCGTCTCAGCCTCCCAAAGTGCTGGGATTACAGGCTTGAGCCACCGCGCCCGGCCTTTGAGTCTGACTTTCTTTGCTCAGCATTTTGTCTGTGAACTTTGTCCAGGCTGTGTGTAGGACTAGCTTCAACTTTATTTTTTATTTATTTATTTTTTGAGATGGAGTCTCGCTCTGTCGCCCAGGCTGGAGTCCAATGGCCGGATCTCAGCTCACTGCAAGCTCCGCCTCCCAGGTTTATGCCATTCTTCTGCCTCAGCCTCCTGAGTAGCTGGGACTACAGGCGCCCGCCACCTTGCCCGCCTAGTTTTTTGTATTTTTTAGTAGAGACGGGGTTTCACCGGGTTAGCCAGGATGGTCTCGATCTCGTGACCTTGTGATCCGCCCGTCTCGGCCTCCCAAAGTGCTGGGATTACAGGCTTGAGCCACTGTGCCTGGCCTAGCTTCAACTTTAAACTGCTTTCCAACTTTGAGACTGTCTGATTCTGTAAGGAAGGAGGAAATGAGGGAAGAATAACATTGGAGAGATCCTTGATGTCATTTTAGAGTTGATGGCTTCAGGTTCTTCAGGAGAATGATGATTACTTTGAAAGGTGATGTCTTCAATGACTCGTCCCAGGATGGTGTGTGGCTTGTCCGGAGGCATGGGGAGGGGCAGATAACTTGTCTCTTTGACAGCTCTTTAGATTGAGAGGAGCCGTCTTCTTTAACTGTTCTCTGAAGCTGCAGCTTCAGGTGGACTTGATTTAGAGGACACGATTCTGAGCTGGGCGTGGTGGCTCACACCTGTAATCCCAGCACTTTGGGAGGCTGAGGCAGACGGATCATCTGAGGTCAGGAGTTTGAGACCAGCCTGGTCAATATGGCGAAATCCCATCTCTACTAAAAATACCAAAATTAGCTGGGCGTGGTGGCGTGCCCCTGGAATTCCAGCTACTCGGGAGGCTGAGGCAGGAGAATCGCTTGAACTTGGGAGGCAAAGGTTGCAGTGAGCCGAGATCGCACCAGCCTGGCTGACAAGAGTGAAACTCTGTCTCAAAAAAAAAGAAAAAAAAGAAGAAAAAAGAAAATAAAAAGATTCCGGACTTTGAGCTGATGCTGAAAGAAGGGATGAGACTGGTGGTTTTGAATGAGGGAGGGCGAATGTATTTTGTTTGCATATGGGAGGACTATAAACGCTTGTGGCCAGAGGATGAGCTGTGGAGGATTGTAGTTTCTGAGGATGGCCACACCAACATCTGTGCCCTTCTTGCAATATGGTGCTGATGGTCCTCCATCAGGAAGTGACATAGGAGTTTCCTGGGGCTGCTGTAGAAAGGTACCAAGGCTGGGCACAGTGGCTCATGCCTGTAATCCCAGCAATTTGGGAGGCTGATGTGGGAGGATCGCTTGAGTTCGGGAGTTCGAGACCAGCCTGGGCAACAAAGCAAAACCCTATCACTACAAAAATACAAAAATTAGCCGGGCATGGTGGCACACGCACCTGTAGTTCCAGCTACTAAGGAGGTTGAGGTGGGAAGATGACTTGAGCCCGGGAGGTTGAGGCTGCATTGAGCCCTAATCACACCACTGCACTCCAGCCTGGGCACTGGAGTGAGACCTTGTCTCAAATAAAGGGGTCTTACGATGTGAAAAAAAAAAGTACAATAAACTGGTGGACGAAACGACATAAACGCGTTGTCTCACTGTTCTGGAGGGCAAAAGCCCTAAACCAAGATGCTGGTAGGGTTGATTTTTCTTTTTTCTTTTCTTTTCTCTTTTCTCTTTCTTCTCTTTTCTTTTTTTCTTTTCTTTTCTTTCTCTCTTTCTTTCTTCTTTCTTTCTCTTTCTTGCTTGCTTGCTTGACAGAATCTTGCTCTGTTTCTCAGGCTGGAGTGCAGTAGCATGATCATGGCTCACTGTAGCCTCAACCTCTGGGGCTCAGGTGATCCTCCCACCTCAGCCTCCCGAGTAGCTGAGACTACAGGTGCACACTATCATACCTGGCTAATTTTTGTATTTTTTGCTAGAGACTGGGTCTCACCATGTTGCCCAGGCTGGTCTTGAACTGCTGACCTCAAGTAATCTTCTTTCCTTGGCCTCCCAAAGTGCTGGGGTTTTATAGGTGTGAGCCACTGTGCCTGGCTGATATTGTCAAATATTTATCTGGTCTCTGCCCCTGGTTCCTGAGACAGAGGTACTAAAACCCATGTAGACGAGGCACTAGGAGAATCTTTTGTTTTAATATTTGGTCTTTGACCCCAGTTCCTGCCACAGAGTTGCTAACGCCTTTGTAATTTTCTGAGTGATAGAAGCATCTGACACAAAGCTCCTAAATCCTTTGGAATTTCCTGGGCGATAGGAGTAGCTTTCGTTTTAGCGAAGTGACTTGGTGGGCTCCTGGATAGCCTCAGATGGGGGCTGGTTGCCAGGGGAACTAAACAAGTGATTGATTAGAGGGTTAGCACTTTCAACTCCTCTCCCTAGTCCCTCTTTCCTTCCTCCCGCCCCCAGACCTCAGGGAGGGGAAGGGGGCGAAGGGCTGAGATTGAGCTGATCACCAGTGGCCAATGATTCAATCAATCATGCCTACACAGTGAAGTCTTCATAAAATCTCAAAAGGACAGGGTTCAGAGAGCTTCCCAACAGCTGAACACATGGAGGTTCCTGGAGGGTGGCACCCGAGAGAGGACATGGCAACTCTGTGCCCTTTCATTACCTTGCCCATTTGGCCATTCATCTCTATCCTTTGTCACATCCGTTATAATAAACTGGCAAATGTGTTCCCCTGAGTTCTGTGACCTGTCCTGGCAAATGAAATTGAACCCAGGGAGGGGGTAGTAGGAACTGCAATTTATAGCCAGTTGGTCAGAAGTGTAGGTGACAACCTATTACTTGCAATTGGTATGTGAAGTGGGGACAGTCTTGTGGGACTGAGCCCTTACCTGTGGGATCTGATGCTGTCTCCAGGTACATACTGTCAGAATTGGGTCACATTCTAGGACATCCAGCTGGCGTGGCCACAGAATTGATTGGTGGTTGGTGGGGAGAAATCTCCACAGATTTTGGTGACCAGGGTCACAGAATATTATTTAGCCATAAAAAAGAATGAGATACTGAGGTACTGGCTGGGCACGGTGGCTGACGCCTGTAATTGTAGCACTTTTGGAGGCTGAGGCGGGTGGATCACCTGAGGTCAGCATTTAGAGACCAGCCTGACCAACATGGAGAAACCCTGTCTCTACTGAAAATACAAAATTAGCCAGGCGTGGTGGCACATGCCCGTAATCCCAGCTACTCGGGAGGCTGAGGCAGGAGAATTGCTTGAACCCAGGAAGTGAAGGTTGTGGTGAGCTGAGATTGTACCATTGCACTCCAGCCGGGGCAACAAGAGTGAAACTCCGTCTCAAAACAACCAACCAACCAACCAACCAACTAAACAAACAAACAGAATGAGGTACTGACTTATGCTACAACATGCATGAACTTTTAAAACATTTTGATAAGTGAAAGAAGTCAGACACAAAAGACTCCAAACTGTAAGATTCAATTTGTATGAAATGTCCAAAATAGGCAAATACATAAAAGACAACGAGTCCATTAGTGGTTGCCAGAGGTTGGGTGAGGTGGGGTAGTGACCTCTTATGGGCATGGGGTTTCCTTTTGGGGTAATGAAAGTGTTCTAGAATTATATTGTGGTGATGGTTGAACAACTCTGTGAATATGTAAAAACCACTGAACTGTGCATTCTAGAAGGGTATTTTTTTTTTTTTTTTTGGAAATGGAATCTCGCTCTGTCGCCCAGGCTGGAGTGCAGTGGCGCGATCTTGGCTTACTGAAAGCTCTGCCTCCTGGGTTCACGCCATTCTCCTGCCTCAGCCTCCCGAGTAGCTGGGACTACAGGTGCCCGCCACCACGCCTGGCTAATTTTTTTGTATTTTTAGTAGAGACGAGGTTTCATTGTGTTAGCCAGGATAGTCTCGATCTCCTGACCTTGTGATCTGCCTGCCTTGGCCTCAAAGTGCTGGGATTACAGATGTGAGCCACTGTGCCCAGCCCCTAGAAACGTAAGTTTTAAAGTAAGTGAATTATGTCTCAATAAAACTGCTATGGTTTCTGTTTGTAACCATACTGTGAAAAGACTTCCACTGAGTTTGGAAGGTCTGCTTGATATGTAGGCTGTGTGGTCTTTGCAGAATTCACTTGGGTATGATTTTTAGGGGGCCCCTTGAGAAGGCAAAGACAATGCAGCCAAAACAGATTCCCAAGAGGCACATGTGATTGCCCATGCAGAGAAAGATCAATAAATCAATTAAATTATTCATTTAACAAGCTATATTGAGCACCCATTATGTGCTAGGAAGTGGTTTAGAACCTGGGCTATATCAATGAACAGAACAAAGATTCCTGTCTTTGGCTTACGTTCTAGCACAGGAAGACAGACAAATAAAAAAGAAACAGTGAATAAGTAAATGATATACTATGCCCGAAGGTTTTAAATGCTATGGCATAACGAAAACATAGAACTAGATACAGGAATATGGCTGGTGTGTTTGAGAAGCAGCAAGGAGGTCAGTGTGGCTGGAGTGGATCCAGATGAGCAGAGAAAACAGAACTTGAGCTTGAGCTTCAAGTAGAAATGCAGCAGCTCTGAATTCAAGGGTTGATGTTTTTAGGTTGGGGGGGATGCAGCTTCTCACACAGGCAACTCTAAATCACTCCCTCTGGGGCAAGTGGCAGCAGGTATGGATCGAATGATATTAGCAAGAATTTGTGACTTCCTTCCTGCTATTCTAAGGTGTGGGGGAACCAGCCAATCTAAAGAAAAAAGAGGCAGATACAAAGATCTAGCATCTGTACAAGATTTTGCCATACCTGGGAAAGTCAACAGTAGTAAGGAATGGCTTTGGCTGTGAGCAGCAGAAATTTCAACCAACGAAGGCTTGAAAACAGAGGAGATTGTTTTTCTCACAAAAATATACAGGTGGGTGATTGCTCAGTGGCTGGACAAGATCATCATGGCCCTAGGCTCAGTCTTTTCTGCTTGGGGATCCTGAGCCTATTAGCCTGTTGCCTTTGTCCTGGTTGCCTGTGGTCACCAGACGGTGACCCAGCACTAATCATTATGTCCTCATAGCAGTGCCCAATAGGGAGCAGAGGGGTAGGGGTATAAATGTTTCTCTGGCAGCTCTGCTTATTCTGGAAATCTTTCCTGGTGTCATTGACTAGAACAGAATCATGAACTGTATCAGCCCCACGCTGATGTGCAGTAAACACCCAGTGGGTTGGCTGGGGTTTGCTGATTCAGGCTGGGCTCAGTTGCATGTGGCTCTAGGCTTCAGGTCCATTTTGGGTGGGCTCTGTGGGTCTCATTCTGGGGCCCATTAGCACAAGGAGGGTACACCAATGGCACAAACACATTTCTTTATTTTTTGAGACAGAGTCTCACTCTGTCCCCCAGGCTGGAGTATAGTGGCACAGTCTTGGCTCACTGCAAACTCCGCCTCCCGGGTTCAAGCGATTCTCCTGCCTCAGCCTCCCAAGTAGTTGGGATTACAGGCACGCATCAGCACACCTGGCTAATTTTTTATATTTTTTGGCAGAGACGGGGGTTTCATCATGTTGGCCTGGCTGGTCTTGAACTCCTGACCTCAAGTGATCCACCCACCTCAGCCTTGCAAAGTGCTGGGATTACAGGTGTGAGCCACCACACCTGGCCACAAGCACATTTCAAACCCCCGCTTGACATTATGAAATGTCCCATGGGATGGAGCAGGTCATATGGCTAAGCCCAAAGTCAGAGGGGCAGGAAATCCACTTAGTTCCATGAAGACATGATAAGGGGTACAGGTATAATTCCCCTACTGGGGACTGAAGGTCAAACATCCTGCCTTTCCCAAGACCAGTCAACAGGATTTGAGATTGCCATGAATAGCTTAGTCCAAGTACAACTTACGGACTTATATGGTGTAGTGGTTAAGAGCGTGGGCTGTAGAGTTGAACTTCTAGGATCAAATCCCAGCTTCTCCCCCTGCTAGCTATTTGTCCTCGAGCAATTTGTTTCTGTCTCTGAGCCTCGGGTTCCTCATCTGTAAAATGAGGGTAGTTATGGTACTACGTCTTAGGGTTGTTGTGATGATTATATTAATATGTGCTTCTAGGCCTGGCACGGTGGCTTATGCCTGTAATCCCAGCACTTTGGGAGGCCAAGGTGCGTGGATCACCTGAGGTCAGGAGTTTGAGACCAGCCTGACCAACACGGTGAAACCCCCTCTCTAATAAAAATACAAACATGAGTCAGACATGGTGGCGAGCACCTGTAAGCCCAGCTACTTGAGAGGCTGAAGCAGGAGAACTGCTTGAACCCAGGGAGCAGAGGTTGCAGTGAGCCGAGATTGTGCCACTGCATTCCAGCCTGGGTCACAGAGCGAGACTCCATCTCAAAAAAAAAAAAAAAAAAAAAAAAGTGCTTCTAAAATTACCTCGCACATAGTAAGGCGCCATAAGTGTTAGCTCAGATCCTCTGGGGTAGCTAAGGTCTTGGTACTTCTGCTGTCCTTGATAGCGATAACATCCTAACCGGCAAGGAAGCAGGGAGGAACGGCAGCTGGACAGGCAGGACCTGTGTCTGCCTCAGTGTGTCCTGCCAGGGAGGGCCCCTGTCCTGCTCTGTGTCTTTCTGATTGCTCACAAACAGCTCTGCAGCTAATGTACCACAAGTGCTTTTTCATTAGTGGCCGCAGAATTCACATCCAGTAGCTCTAGACCGCTGAGGTTTGCAGTTAATGGTGGTCTCGCACACTGAAACATGAAGCCGAGCAGTTGACGCCAGCCTTGTTAGGATGGAGTCAGTCACTTGAACAAAGAATGCCGCTTCATGACCTGCTCTTGAGTCAAGCTGAAAGGAGAAAGAGCATCTCCCCCGACGTCCCACGTGCCGGGGCTTCAGTGTTCTCAGGGATTCCAAGTGTGTTCATTCCAGAGAATTCTCAATCAAAGCACGAACTCAGGCAGACACATTTTCACACCAGCATGCCCACAGCATGTGTGGAAGAAAGGGGGGTTGGATTTGTGTAGATCTAAGTCAAACTAATTAGCTGTCAGCTGCATCACATCTGGAGATCAAATATAAATTTTTGGCCTCAAAGACCATTCCGGTCCCTGTCATTTCCGTTCCCCTGGTACCAGGCCATCTTTTGTAGCATGGCCCTAATGTGTTTCTCCATGCTGACAAAAACCCTGCACTTGCTAAGCATGGACTCCCAAGTCATCTGCAACTGGTGACTGTAACACCCTTTTACTTTGTAAGAGGTAGAGTTAGAGACCCAAGTCTTTTGCTGGGACAGATAGGTAGGAGTGGGTAATTTCACTTCCGGCATGTCGGAATGCAGTTTTCATGGAGGAAAACAGAAGTGCTTTTGTGGAAATTTTGAATGCATGGTGGAAACCAGTGACAAATTTGGGTTCGTGTAAATGTGATGTGAGAAACGAAAACCAGAGGTGAGCAGGAGCTCTCCGCTTTAAGAAGACGCTTTCTTTGGTTTCTACTATGTGTAGCAAATATTTAACAGTTGCCTATGAATGGGGTCCTTCACCACTGATACAGTTCTGTGTGTCCAGAGATCACAGACTCTGGGGTCTGACAGGAGCTGATTTGGACCCATCTCCTGCTGAATTTCATCAGCTGCCTCAGCTCGGACCCGGTGTGGATTTTGCTTCTCAGGAGAGGTATGTGCGTCTGGCAATGGGAAAGTGGCCAGAGAACAGAGCCAGCAGCAGTTTTATTCTATTTAGATTATTTAAAGTGTTTTTCCCCTAGTGGAAAATAATCTGTTTCTGGTTTAACTTGATTTAAAATCACTGCCATGTTATTGTAAATAATGTGACACCTCATTTCTTGAAAGAAGCTTGGAATGTGGTTATGGAATCCCAAGTGTGTGAATGACAAATTGGCTTTGTGAATTTGATTCTTCTCCATGACAAAAGATAATGCAATTTTTTTGTATATGCTAAAATCAAAGCAGTATTTGGCATAGGGTACTTCTAGGAACTATCCACTAGGTGGCAGTATACTTTTAGGTTTTTTTTTTTTTTTTTTCCATGCAGCCAGTGGTTCCCATGGTGTGGTCCTTGGAACAGCAGCACCCAGGAATTTGTTAAAAATGTGAATTCTCTGGCCTCCACCCAGACCTACTGAATCAGAAGCTCTGGGAATGGGGCCCAGTAATCTGTTTTTTTTTGTTTTTTTTGAGACAAGGTCTCACTCTGTCCAGGCAGGAGTGCACTGGCGCGATCTCAGCTCACTGCAACCTTTGCCTCTATTGTTCGAGTAATTCTTCTGCCTCAGCCTCCTGAGTAGCTGGGATTACAGGCGTGCACCACCACACCTGGCTAATTTTTTTTTTTTTTTTCTTGACGGAGTCTTGCTCTGTTGCCCAGGATGGAGTGCAGTGGTGCGATCTTGGCTCACTGCAACCTCCACCTCCCAAGTTCAAGTGATTCTCCTGCCTCAGCCTTCTGTGTAGTTGGGACTACAGGTTCACGCCACCGCAACCAGATAATTTTTGTATTTTTAGTAGAGACAGGGTTTCACCATGTTGGTCAGAATGGTTTCCATCTTTTGACATTGTGATCTGCCTGCCTCAGCCTCCTAAAGTGCTGGAATTACAGGCGTGAGCCACCAAGTCCGGCCTGTAAATAACGTTTTATTGGAACACAGCCACACTTATTTGCATATTGTCTGTGGCTACTTTCAGCTTACAGTGGCAGAGTTGACAGATGGCCTAAAATATTTACTATCTGGCCCTTTACGGAAAAAGGGTTAGATAGATGAAGAGGTTATTTAGCAAAGCCTTGAGGAATTGGGTCATTAGCTCCAGGACAGTTGAGGGACCCAAGGTGGGAGACATTGAGTAGTGAAGTGGCCAAGAGTGTTTTTGAGGGGTGGGGAGAGAGTAGGAGCAGTATGGAGGAGATAAGAGGCTTGGGTAAGGCGTAGAGAGGAGGCATCGAGATACTTTCAAATGACATGCCAATGCCCACAAATCAAATACCAACCAGCAGACCCACCAATTAGGATCACCTTGACTCATCTGTAAATAACAACTGTTTATCCATCTGTAATCAATGAAGATGATTCCTGTTGGGATTTTAATTTACATCTGTTTTAAATTTTCATACACTTTCTTTCAAAGGACTTGTGAGTGTGCAGATTAAAAGTACAGAGGAAAAGAAGACATTTGCCAATAAAACAGAATGGACCACATTAGAAAAACCTCTTTGCATTTATTTCCATCTTTAGTACCAGCTACTGCACTGGAATTTCTTTTTTTTTTCTTTCTTTCTTTTTTTTTTTTTTAAAGACAGAGTCTCACTCTGTTGCCCAGGCTGGAGTGCAATGATGTGATTTTGGCTCACTGCAACCTCTCCCTCCTGGGTTCAAGAGATTCTCCTGCCTCAGCCTCCTCAGTAGCTGGGCCTACAGGTATGCATCACCATTTCTGTATTTTTAGTAGAGACAGGGTTTTGCCTTGTTAGTAAGGCTGGTCTCAAACTTCTGACATCAGGTGATCCGCCCGCCTTAGCCTCCCAAAGTGCTGGGATTGCAGGTGTGAGCTACTGCGCCCCGTCTGGAATTTCTTAAGCAATATTTTCCAGGTGTTTTGAGCCTATTTTGTGCTGGGTAATTTTCATATATTGCATTTATCAAATTTCCACAACACTCTGACAAATACACATCAATTCTTCTGTCTTTCAGAAGAAGGCAACAGCTCAGAGAAATTAGGTAACTCTCGGCCGGGCGTGGTGGCTCACACCTGTGATCCCAGCACTTTGGGAGGCTGAGGCAGGTGGATTGCCTGAGGTCGGGAGTTCAAGACCAGCCTGACCAACATGGAGGAAACCCATCTCTACTAAGAATATAAAATCAGCTGGGTGTGGTGGCTCATGCCTGTAATCCCAGCTACTTGGGAGGCTGAGGCAGGAGAATCAATTGAACCTGGGAGGTGGAGGATGTGGTGAGCCGAGATCAAGCCATTGCACTCCAGCCCGGGCATTAAAAGCAAAACTGTCTAAAAAAAAAAAAAAAAAAAAGTCAGGTAACTCTCTAAGGCAGGCCAGCTGGACCCTGAATTTGAACCCCATGAACCAATCTTGGCATTAGTCAGAGCTGAGTCCACTGCTCCAAGCTTCCTCCGTCTTGAATATCTTCCTAATTGTGCTATTCTTGGTGTTCTTTTTATAGACTGGTAGCTAGGCCTTGCAGTCTTACTTACGTTATTATATTATTATCCTTCCGAGTAGGACCCTAATGAATTAATCATATAGAAATGGTTCCCTATTTAGTCCATTAAGTTAAATTGAGGCCTTTAGTGAGAGGAGCCAGAAGCCTTGGCTCAAGTGTAGCAGTCCCAGTCCGTGGGACTAAACATCTGAGAGACACGAGGCAGAGTGACCAAGGGCGGGAGGCTGCTCTTCAGAACAGACGTACCTGCAGCTTGCCGTTGTCGGGCCATGGGAACGAAACGAGACAAAAATCAAACTGCACCTTCAGCGCAATTTGTTAGATCCAGGGCTAGTTTTTAACTCTCAGTGTTGACCTGTGGAGGAACACATTACTCTGCCTAGGAGTGGGCTCATGATCCCACCCCAAGACTCGCTTTGGCAGCTGAAAAAAGGTCCCTTTTGTGAGCAGAGTCACACTAGGGCATCTGGAAGTAAATGTGCTGGGGCACGTGGATGTTTTAGTCCCCAGCGCTCTGTGTTTGTTGTTTTGGGAAGTGTTGACAGGTGCACAAGGCAGAAGTAATAACAAAAGTGTGTGTGGGTGCTCTTGGGGAAAGGGGGCTAGGCTGTGTGTGTGGTTTTTTTTCTTTTTTTTTTTTTGAGACAAACTCTTGCTCTGTCACTCAGGCTGGAGTGTCGTGGTGCGATCTTAGCTCACTGCAACCTCTGCCTCCCAGGTTCAAGCAATTCTCCTGCCTCAGCCTCCTGAGTAACTGAGATTACACGTGCCCGCCACCATGCCCAGCTAATTTTTTTTTTTTTTTTTTGTATTTTTAGTAGAGACGGGGTTTTGCAGTGTTAACCAAGCTGGTCTCTAACTCCTGTGGCTCAGGCAATCTGTCCACCTTGACCCTCCAAAGTGCTAGGATTACAGGCGTGAGCCACCGCCAGCTGTTTTTGCATCGCTGTAAATGAATACTTGAGGCTGGGTCATTTATAAAAAGAGGTTTAATTGGCTCACGGTTCTGCAGGCTATATAAGAGGCATGGTGCCAACATCTGCTCAGCTTCTGGTGAGGACTTCAGGAAGCTTACAATCGCGGTGGAAGATGAAGGGGGAGCGGGCATGAGAGTGGGAGCAAAAGAGTGGGGGGGGGCGGTTCCAGACTTTTAAACAACCGGAACTCATGTGAACTCATGGAGCGAGAACTCACTTACCACCAAGGGGATGTCGATAACCCATTCATGAAGGATCTGCCCCTGTGGTTCAGTCATCTCCCACCAGGCCCCACCCCCGACATTAGGAATCACATTTCAGCGTGAGATTTGGGGTGAACAAACAAACATCCAAACCATATAGAAAGATATCCCCTGGGTCTCAACACCCCCCTCCAACTCTCATTTTTTGCAGGAAGTGTGGAAGGTGAAGTAGGGTCGTGGCTTATGAGCATAAGGTGTTGGTAATTAGATCCTTCCTTGGCCTCAAGTCCTCCCCATTTCTCAACTGGCCACGCTGTTGGAGAACAAAGGCGTGGGACAGGCCTTTAGGATCACATTACCGAGGGGGAGGAGGCAGTTTCAGAGGACACATTCCCGGGAATTGTTTACCTGTTTACGGGATCGCTTGGAGGGCTCCAGAGAGCCCATTCCCAATGGGTGACCTCCAGCGCTGTGGGTGAAGGGGTGAACATGGAAGCTGATGGCCTTGACTGCCAGAGGAGCTGCAGTGGGGTCTACTGGACGGGCAGTCCTGTGTGGGATAGAATGAAGCTCAGGGGAGTGGCAAGTCCAGAAACAATTGTGACAGAGGAGGTACTAAATATGATGGGGTGGGAGGATCAGGAAACGTAGAAAAGATGGAGAGGGGTCAGATATGGTGGCTCATACCTATAGCCCCAGTGCTTTGGGAGGAGAAGGCAGGAGGATGGCTTGAGGCTGGGATTTTGAGATCAGCCTGGGCAACATAGTGAGACCTCATCTCTATAAAAAGTAAAAAAATTAGCCAGGCGTGGTGGTGCATGCCTGTAGTTCTAGCTACTTGGGAGGCTGAGGTGGGAGGATCACTTGAGCCTGGGAGGTTGAGGCTGCAGTGAGCCATGATCACATCACTGCACTCCAGCCTCAGCCTGGACAACAGAGTGAGACCCTGTCTCAAAAGGCAAACAGACAAACACACACCAAGCGGGGGCCCAAAGAGCCACTCCACTCACACAGAGAAAACGTCACACACAGGAGCTCATTTTCGGCGTGTGAGAGCCCTATGACTGGGCACTGTGGTTGTCCTTGCCCTCCAGACAAGGGAGCAAAGGCCCAGAGGTTTGCACTACGGGTTCCACACCACGCTGCTGTGAGTGGCAAGGTGGGGATTTGAATCCAGCCCTATGGGCTGCCAAAGCCCCATTGCTCATCCACCAAGTCACACTTCCTCTCAGCCCTGCCTGCTCATTAAGGCTCTTCTCGGAGGCCCCAGGAGCCCACATACCCTCTCCCAGTGCCCCTGCCATCTGCCCTGACTCCCTGCCTGTCAGAGCTTGGATACCACGTGGTATTTGGTCTTCTCCCGTAGATACTTCTTCCCTACAGATCTGGCCCAGATAGGCAACCCTTTGCCAGCCTGGCCATGCCCCGCTTGGGCGAATGTCGACTCATGTCCTGTGAGCACGCCGTCCCTGGGCACGGTGGTGGATGTCTGGGCCAAAGAGACTGGGCCAGGGTCCTTGAGGGCTCGGACTGGAGCGGGGGCCCTCACATTCCTGCTGCCTGCCAGCACTGTCTCCAAATGCCTGTCAGGTTGTAAAGGCGAAGAGTTGTGCATAACAGCTGCAGAAATCAAGCTGGCTCAGAAGAGCTCAGCCTGCAGATAGAAGAAAATGTTTCTTTCTTCCAGCAAGAAACAAGCTGCAAAGAACTCGTAATGACCAGAGCGGGGCCCTGCTGGCTTTGCTCTGGGTTTGGTGAAATATTTTTCCAAAGACCTGCATTTGGCCAAACTGGAAACGTCCTTCGGCAAATGCTTTCTTTGCCTTAATTTTTAAAGACAAGACTATTTGGAAGGCGATCTCCTTTGCTGTTTCAGATTCGTTTACTCTTGACACATCACCAGGAGCCTGCTGGATGAGAGCTGTTTATAGGAGTGGATTTTAGCAATCAGAGGCTAAAGCAAGCAAGGTGTGGTCCACCCCATTAAGCACACCTCCCTCCATCCTCCATGCGGGGAGAAAGCCCTGGAAACAAGGGACTGAGGCTTGGGATCCCTCGTGGAGGTCAGGGAGCACCTCCTCTGTCACCCCTGGGCACCTTAGAGATGCAAAGGACCCTCTCTGGTCTCCCAAAGCCTCCTCACTTTTCTCTTCTCTTGGATTCTAGAAATGCTGCAGAACCCAAAGCCACAGACCCCAGAGACCTACGAGACAGTGTGGGTCTGATGCGCCTTAGTCTCACGTTGCTCAGGGGGTCTTCCCTTCCTCTCAGCTCCTCCCAGCTTCTCCTTCTGCACTGCCCCTTGGGAGGGCCTTGTGAGTGGCTCCTGTGGCACTGACCCAGGACCCCAAGCTCTGTAATTAGGCCCAGAGCCTCCAGTCTTTCAGCTCTGCCCTGGATGCAGAAACAGAATCCCAAAGGATCTTTGCTCCTGATTTCTAGGCTGTCTCCCTGCACCCTGCCTTGCCCTCTGTGGGGTTCTGAGTCCCTGGTGGAGGCGCAGACAGTGTGTGGCTGGCTACACTGCTCGCTGCAATGGCTATAGGAGGTGAACATGGGATCAACCCTCCCGGGTTTGCTCCTTCGCAGTAACGCGTGGCTCTGAGAGCAGCATTTTGAATACACTCAGCCTCTGTATTTTGGCTTCATGTTGGAAAAATCTGCAACAATGCCTTCTGAGTCAATTCTACTGGGGCTCTGGTGACAAACCACTCTGGTTGTGTCTGGTGGTTGTCAGGGTCCCCAGAGCCCTTTGATGGAATTATAGCTGCTCCTCTGGGCCGTTGCTGTCTCTCTACCGCTGTTTCGATCAGCCTCTGTTTCTCTTTCTCTCTGTCAGCACGGAAGGAGCTGGAACCAAACTGGAATGTGTGCTTGGGCAGCCTCAGTCCTGAGTGCCCACGAGCTGGTGTGTCTTGGCAACGGTGGCCCAGCAGCGCCCTGGCAGAGCCAAACAGATGAATGGGTAATTAAACCGAGTATTTCCCTACTGATGCTTATTTCCCTGGTTACAAATTTATTACTTAATTAAAGGGTATTCACAGCCTGCCAAGAGATGCTAGATCTTTCTTTCCTGTGCCAACAAATAGTTCCTCTTATACCCCTCTTTTGCCCTCAGTTCTGCCTCTCTCTTTTTGTCTAGCTCTGTCTGTTTCTCTCTTTCTCTCTCACATACCCACATCCACACCCACGCCCACAGAGTCTTAGATCAAGTAAGAATACTAGCTGTTGGTAATTTCCTTGGTTAAGACTCTGATAGTTTTTGCCCCAGGACAAGGCAAGAAAGTTAGTCCCAGCTCTTTTCTCCACTGGCTATTTAGTCCTGTGGGCTTGAGGTTTGGGTCCAGGGAGAGAAGAGTCAAGGGAGTGGTGGCTGAGGCCATGCTAAGACTGGCAGGACCAGTGGGGACGTGAGCGCCCCTGACTTCCCCATCATTGCTTCCAGGTGGGCACTGCCCCGAGGTGGCCTTCTCTCCTCTGCCCCCTCAGCCGCTGCTCCCCGCAGACTTCCCCATTCCTTCTGTTTTGCCCCATCTGAGATGAGCCTGTGTGCTTTGGAACACAGCAGACTATTGTTCCAAAGACAATAAGAAAGATTGGGAAATGCAGTGGCTGTCATTCCCCAGTGCCCTCAAGTTAGAATTCGTCGTGTGTGTTCAGAGGGCCGTGAGGAGATTGCGCCTCCCAAGGTAGGACAAACAAAAAGGAGTTAAGAGGGAAAAAAGACAAGAGCTGGGATTAAGCACCCCAAAAAGACGATAAACTGGGCACCTCCTCCCTTAACCTCCCGTGACAGATTTAAAGCTTCATTAGTGGCCCACAAGGGGTTCTCAAGCAGCTACTGCCTCATCATCATGGCCATTAACCAGCGTGCAAATGACCCGCTGAGGGCCCTCGACCTGTCATGGCGCTGTCACCAGTGTGGTTTATGGCTTCTGAGCACCAGGTCCCTGATGGGCAACATGATCCTTTGCTTCCCTCATCAGAGCAAATCTGGACTTTGGAGCTCGTAAATTCAGCGGGGTGTCCCAGGGGCTGGCTGACATCTTGGAGGTGCCGGGTGAGGATTTATGGGCCCAGCCATAGTTTTGGGGGAGCCACAGGTTACCAGAGCAGGCATTAGAAGATGTGGAGTTGCCCAACACAGCAAACGATGGCCACACTGGTGGCTCAAAGACAGCAAGGATTAGTCAGCATGGGAGACCGCGTGTGGTCCCTTAGTGGGACTGGTGGCCGCTGCTGTTTACCCAGGCACTGGGCTAGGAGCGCTCTATGCTCTGTTTTCCTGCCCTCAATATGCAGGCAGGGGGCTGAGCTGGGATCGTGACTCCTGCCTCACTGCCCAACAGCTCTTCCCAGCTATTCCATTCCCAGGCTGCCTCCCCCCCACCCCCCTCAACCCACCCCGGCCTGGGCTGACTTTGCCCACTTAGAACAACCTCTGGCTTGGTTGTATTAGCAGAGACATGGATCCTTAGGGTTCCTAAATGGCAGGTCTCAGGGCCGGGGCAGGGGCACCGCCTCTCCATCCAGATTCCATCTGCTCCGTGCCCTGGTTGGTCCCCACCACCAGCCCTCCAAATTCCCATCCCTGCTGGCACTCATTCATCCTCTGGAGCTAGGCTGCCTGGTTCAGCTTCCTGCTCCGTCACTCACCGCTGTGTGCTCTTGGACACATCTCTTAACCACCCAGGGCCTCATTCTCTCATCTGTAAAAGGCAGGTTTTTACAGAAGTGCCTACATCATCGTAGGGTTGTTGTAGGATTACATGCGATAACCCATGTAAGTGCCTGGCCCGTAGCAAATGGTTGATAAATGTGAACTTTCTATTTATGTTATCATCATCATTGTGCCAGCTCATCAGACACTACCTACCAGTCCTTTTGGTGAGACGGCCTGCCTGGTGTCAGACTTAATGTGTGTGTCTAGCTCTTTTTTTTCTTTTTTTTTTTTGAGATGGAGTCTCGCTCTGTTGCCCAGGCGCGAGTGCAGTAATGTGATCTCAGCTCACCGCAACCTCCACCTCCAGGTTCAAGCGATTCTCCTGCCTCAGCCTCCCGAGTAAGCTGGGATTATAGGCTCCCCCCACTATGCCTAGTTAATTTTTGTAATATCTGTAGAGATGGGGCTTTGTCATGTTGGCCAGGTTGATCTCGAACTCCTGGTCTCAAGTGATCCACCCGCCTCGGCCTCCCAAAGTGCTGGGATTGCAGACGTGAGCCACCGCGCCCAGCTATCTAGCTCATTTCTGGGAGCCCTTAAAGACCTCTGTGTTCCTTAGGCATTGCATGTAGGAGGAGCACAGACAAGGCTTCAGTGTCAAATTGACGTGGCTGTTGGTCCCCACACCTCCAGGTCCCCAGGTTCCCTGAGTCTTGTAGCCTGGGAGGGGCAGGCGGGGTTTCTTGGTGACTTGAGGCCGCATACGAAAGGTTTTTCCTGATACTCGTTCCTGGTTGTTTGCAGGTGGGAGGGCTGTGGCCTGCTGGTTTGAAAGGTGTCTCCCAGCCTGTCCTTCTGGGGCGCTTGGGCGTCTTCCCTGAGGCCTGTCCTCTGGGCTGTCACGCTACCTGCTCCACGCCTCCCTGACGTTACCATCTGTTTAGAACCTGTGTGCACCTGCCCCTCCCCTGCCCCCACAGTCCCTAGGAAGGAGGGTGGCCACATGGGCACCAGAGGTGTGCCAAGCTCTGGTTGGGGGTGGCTGGGGTGTGCCTTTGCTTCCGGCCCACTGCTTGCATGCATTGTTTATGTAGACAAAAGAGAATGGATTTTTGGTTTCAAGGTGTGATCCTGCCTGGCACATCCATCAGGTTCCGCTGCCCCCTCTTTCTCTTTCTCCCCTTCTCATTTCCGCCCTGGGCTGTGGAGGGGAAATAGCAATTGTGAAAGGGCCACTTGTCAAGATAAAAATCACACTGCTCAACAATGCTGCTGCCCTGGCTGCTGGCAGCCTCAGGGATGTGCCAGGGGGCAATGCCAGGGGTCACCACCCAGGGTGGAGGGCGGAGCTGCCCTGCCTGGCTCTAAAGCCCAGCCCTGCCTCCTATTGGCTGTACTACCTAATTGTGCTGTGCCTCAGTTTCCCCATCTGTCGAATGGGGATAATAACAATTCCTACACTACAGGGCTGGAATGGAGGATTTGGTGAGTTCTGTCACAGAAAGCATCCAGGACCCTGCCTGGCGTAGAGGAAGCCAGTACTGCATGTTTGCTGTTTTATTAGGAATCAGGATGGGGCGGGGTGGATGGGCCCCATTTTTGTGGGAAAGTCCAGTGTCCACTGGGAGCTTGGGTGGGACCATTTACCATCTGGGATGGAAATTTCCTCTGAATCACCCAGGAAACTTCAAAAAATTCATCCCACAAATATTAATTGAGTGTCTACTCTCTCATCCATAGGCATGGTGTTGAGCAGCTTGGGCACTGGGCTGGGCTGGCCCGTGCTCAGCTCCGGGCTCTACCACCTGCAGGCTGATTACTGGACAACTGACCCCACCTCGCTGAGTCTGTTTCCTTATCTGCAAAATGGGAGCGGTCCCAGTCCCTGCACTGGGGGGTGCTTCCAGGATGGGATGGGAGGGGGTGCTGCCAGGATGGGATGGGAGGGGGTGCTGCCAGGAGGGGATGGGAGGGGCTGCTGCCAGGATGGGATGGGAGGGGGTGCTGCCAGGAGGGGATGGGAGCGGGTGCTGCCAGGATGGGAAGGGAGGGGTGCTGCCAGGATGGGATGGGAGGGGCTGCTGCCAGGATGGGAAGGGAGGGGTGCTGCCAGGATGGGATGGGAGGGGCTGCTGCCAGGATGGGATGGGAGCAGGTGCTGCCAGGAGGGGATGGGAAGATGCAGCTGAGCTCTGAGACTTCGTTCTTCCCTTGGCTCCTTGGCCAGGTGCAGAGGCTGCAGCAGTACCTGCTCTGGAGCTGAGCGAGGACAGGCAGCTGGCAGGGCACCAGAACACAGCCCAGCTTCGGTGTCTCTTTCTGCGGAACGGAAGTTTTGGTGCTGCTGTTTCTCTAGAGTCCGACTAGGCATGACCTTACACCATCTCATGACGCTGGCATTTGTGTAGAGCTGACGTGGCATTTGCCAAGTGGCCTTGGTGTTTCCCCCTGTGCAAGAAGGAGCAGGCCTGTGGCTCCTGCGTTTCTCACTGACCGCAGCAGCCTGAGCTGTCACGTGGCCGCCGCAGCCCCAGGGAAGGCATCTGTGGACACGCAGGGATGGGGCCCTGGCTGATGGCGCAGCTCCATTCCCTGTTGACGTCCCTTTGTTCCCGGGCCAGACCTGATGCAGGCGGTGACTGAAATGTCAAATCAGGGTTCAGCGTTACCCCAGCAGGGCTGAGTCTGAGCCACAGGAAAGCCAGTTCCCTGAGCCAGATTAGACCCGGGAGGGGGGAGTTTGGGGCATAGCTGGCGTAGCTGTGGGGGTGTGCCTAAGATGTCTTGGTGGAAAGATTTTGGAGTGTGTGTGTGTGTGTGTATGTGAATGTGAGTGTGGAGACTGTAGACATGATTGTGGGTGCAAGGGTGTGGGTGGGAGTGTGTGCGAGCTTGGGTGTGCTGTGGGTGTCTGTGTGTTAGTGTGAGTGTGGAGAGTATGTACCTGATTGTGGAGGTGAAGGGGTGTGTGTGTGAGAGCATGGGGGTGTGTGCCGTGGGTGCCTGAGTGTGTGTCATTGTGTACCTGACTGTAGGTGCGAGGGTGTGGGTGGGAGTGTGTGTGGGCATGGGGGTGTGTGCCGTGGGTGCCTGAGTGTGAGTGTGTCAGTGTGAGTGTGGACAGTGTGTACCTGATTGTGGGTGTGAGGGTGTGTGTGTGTGTGAGCAAGGGGGTGTGTGCCGTGGGTGTCAGTGTGTGTCAGTATGAGTGTGGAGTGTGTGTGAATATATGCGTGAGAATGTCATGAGAGTGGGTGAATGAATATGGCTGTGTGTTAGCACGAGAGTGTGCATATGAGTGAGAATGTGTGATTATATGACTGTAAGAATGTGTCAGTGTGTGACTAAATGACAGTGTTGGCCTGGTGCGGTGGCTCACACCTGTGATCCCAGCACCTTGGGAGGCCGAGGCAGGTGGATCACTTGAAGTCAGGAGTTTGAGACCAGCCTGGCCAACATACTGAAACCCCATCTCTACTAAAAAATACAAAAATTACCCGGGCATGGTGGTGGACGCCTGTAATCCCAGCTACTCAGGAGGCTGAGGCAGGAGAATCACTTGAACCTTGGAAACAGAGATTGCAGTGAGCCGAGATCGCATCACCGCACTCCAGCCTGGGCGACTGAATGAGACTCCGTCTCAAAAAAGAAAGAAAAAAAAGATTTACCAAAGATCATTTACACACACAAAAAAATTAGTAAGAGTGTGAGAATGTGAGACTGTGTGTCAGTGTGTGTGTGTGCTAGTGTGAGTGTGGCAGTGAATGCGTGAGCGTGAGCATGTGTGTTGTAAGTGTATGAGTGCGTCAGTGTGTGTGAATATATGTGTGAGGGTGTGCTATGAGAGTGAATGTGTGTGTGCACTAGTGTATGTCAGCAAATGTGTGCTAGTGTGAGTGTGTGTGCTAGTGTATGTGTGTCAGTGCAAGTGTGTGTGCTGTGGGTGTATGAGTGCGTCAGTGTGTGAATATATGGGCATGAGGGTGTGCTATGAGTGTGAATATGAGAGTGGATATGTGTGTGCCAGTGTGAGTGTGCCAGTGAGTGTGTATGTGTGTGTGCTAGTGTGTGTGTCAGCAAGTGTGTGAGTGTGAGCATGTATGTGCTGTGGGTGCATGAGCGTGTCAGTGCGTGTGAATATATGCACGAGGGTGTGCTATGAGTGTGAATATGAGAGTGGATATGTGTGTGTGCTACTGTGAGTGTGCCACTGAGCATGTGTGCTAGTGAGTGTCAGTGAGTGTGTTCTAGTGCATGCTAGTGTGTGTGTGAGTGAGTGTGTGAGCATGAGCGTGTGTGTGCTGTGGGTGTAGGAGCATGTCAGTGTGTGTGAATATATGCGTGAGGGTGTGTTATGAGTGTGTGGATGAGTGTGGGTGTGTGGATGAGTGTGAGAGTGAATATGAGTGAGAATGTGTGTGTGTGTGTGTGTGTGTGTGTATGTGTGTGTGAGGAGGAGTGTGTGTGCACATGTCTGAGGGTGTCCGGGGGGTTGGTATGAGAGGGACAGAGAGGAATTATGTTGGATCCCTCAGGGCGGAAAGAAAGGTCCTCCGTGGGCTTTATCCCCGACTCCTGTGGGTCCCAGAGCTGTCCTCATGCTGGCCCCTGGCCCCGCCACCTGGGTCCTGGCAGCAGCACCTCCCTCGGTCTCCTCTTCCTGCCCTTGCCCCCAGCTCTGGGTATACAGGTTTTTAGGCCAAGTTCTCAGGATCACCCCCACGCTGCCCTCCTTACAGGGTGAAGCCCTACTTCTGCTCCCCCTGCCAGGGACAGTGGGGCTCCTCTGGGCCAACCTGTCAACTGGGCCCTCAGGGCGCATCCGGGGAGCAAGGGTTCTGTCCTCGGTGGGTCAGTGGAGCCACCAGAGCCTTTTTGCAAATGGGCCAGTGGTGGTGGATGGGAGTAATTTTCTCTGGAATTCTTGGGAGGGAGGTGAGGCTGAGCCACCCCGAAGCAGACACCGAAGAGGCAGGGGTCCTCCATGAGACCATCCCACTGGGGTGGCGCCGGGACCCTAGCGGACTTTTGAGGAGAGTCCCAGCCCAATGGGGACAGCCGAGCCCCTGGCCTTTGGGCTTTCACGGATTTGTAAAAATCCACCTTTCTCAATCTCAGGACAACTTGATGTGACAGCCTGTTTATTTTGCCAGTTCGAGGCATCATGTCATAACAGGAAGGACATTAAAAAAAAAGCAAGCAACATATGCCAGTTTAAAAAGCAGTATTTTCCAACAAAGAAAAGTTGATAACTTTACTAGAACATTTTTTTGCCTTCAGCCAGTGAAAATGTTTTCAGAGTGGAGAGTGGGGAGGCATCTTTCCAGGACCTAGGGGTTGGGAGCCACGGTGGGGTGAGCCCAGCAATGGGCAGGGACCACCAGCAGTACAGTTTCCACACCGGGGTGGTAGAACCCTGTGTGAAGCAGTGAGTCCTGTTCTGCGGCAGGGGGAAGGGGACAGAAACTGGGTGGGTGCAGTACCTGACCCTGTTTCAGGAGGAGGGGATGTTGGGCTGGAGTCTGCTTCCCCTGCATGTAAGTCCTGAGGCCACCACTTAATTCCTTGCTGTGTGACTTTGAGAAGTTACTCAACCTCTCTGGGCCTTCATTTTTTCATTTGCATAATGATAGTAGCCATCTTTCAGGGTCGCTGAAATCATTCAGTGTTTTAACACAGAGCCTCGGCCGGGCGCGGTGGCTCAAGCCTGTAATCCCAGCACTTTGGGAGGCCGAGACGGGCGGATCACGAGTTCAGGAGATCGAGACCATCCTGGCTAACACGGTGAAACCCCGTCTCTACTAAAATACAAAAAAAATTAGCCGGGCGAGGTGGCGGGCGCCTGTACTCCCAGCTACTCGGGAGGCTGAGTCAGGAGAATGGCGTAAACCCGGGAGGCGGAGCTTGCAGTGAGCTGAGATCCGGCCACTGCACTCCAGCCTGGGCAACAGAGCTAGACTCCGTCTCAAAAAAAAAAAAAAAAAAAACACCGAGCCTCAAGAACAGTCCCTGGCACACAGAATTCGATCTCTCTGTGTTATTATTATTACTATTATTAAGAGGGCTGCTTCCACTTTTTGGAGGGATCTCATGTACAGAAGGAATCACACTTTGTGTGGCTTTGAAGGGCAGAGCAAGCCCCCTGCAAGCATTCACTGTGACCCAGGCTCTGTACCAGACATTTCTTTTATTATTTTTTTTGAGACAGAGTCTTGCTGTATCGTCCAGGCTGGAGTGCAGTGGTGCCATCTCGGCTCACTGCAACCTCCACCTCCTGAGTTCAAGTGATTCTCCTGCCTCAGCCTCCCGAATAGCTGGAACTATAGGCGCCACCACGCCTGGCTAATTTTTTGTCTTTTCAGTAGAGACAGGGATTCACCATGTTGGCCAGGCTGGTCTCGAACTCCTGATCTCAGGTGATCTGCCTGCCTCGGCCTCCCAAAGTGCTGGGATTGCAGGTGTGAGCCACTGCACCTGTCCCGTACCAGACATTTCAAACATTACTTTGCAGCAGGGTCTATCAGCCTCCTTCCACAGGTGAAGAAACAGACTCAGAAGGTGAGCGATTTCCCAGGGTTGCATAGATAGGAGGAGGTGGAGCTGAGAGAAGGCCTGGGTTGGTCTGACTCTACAGCCCCCCGTGGCATTCTGTAACAGCTGGACAAGACTTTAAGTTTCCCTGTATGGAGGATCACCACTGTCTGGTCAGTGCTAACACAGTGCCTGGTGCAAGTGGGCACTCGAGAAATGCGCTCGGAGAATGAATGATGGCAAAGCAGTGAGGTCCCCGGCAGTGGAAGTTTTCAAGCAAAGAGCTACCATAGACAGCACGCATGCATTAGGGACTCACTGACCTGTCCTCAGAAGTCCCTGCCTGCCCTGGATCCTGTGAGTCTGTATCCAGACACACAGAGAAACTTCCCGTGGCTGAGGGCATTTCTGAAGCATGTGTTCAGCTGGGAGCCCCTGACTTAACCCTTAGAGTTTGCTGGTCTGTCGCTCCCTGAAGACCCACAGAGCAGCCAGCTAGCTCCTTGTTACTGCACAGCCAGGGACACCTACCTTAGTACCATGTACAGCACCATCTCCATCTGTGTGACAGGTGACTTCTGTCACCTTCCTTGCCACCCAGTTGGGATCTCCGCATCCAACCACGGGACCTTGGGACACGTGGGGACTTTGGATTTGGCCACAGCCTCTAAGTTGGTGTGCTGGAGTTGATAGTAGATACCGAGATCCAATCGTTCAATCTTCAGGCGTTTCATGAGCCAGCAGCATTAAAAATCAAATTATAGACTGGGTGTGGTGGCTCACACCTGTCATCCCAGCACTTTGGGAGGCTGAGGTGGGAGGATCACTTGAGCCCAGGAGGATGAGGATGCAGTGAGCTGTGACAGCAACATTGTGCTCCAGCTTGGGTGACAGAGTGAGAGCCTGTCTAAAAAAAAAAAAAAAAAAAAAACCCAAAAAGCAAATTATATAAGCTTACAATTGGATTATATTTAAAAAGACAGTAAGTGTTCAAAGCTCCCCACTTCCTAATGATTTTTCTACATTTTGCTATTTTATACTCTTGAGGTTATTTTACCTAGTGTTCAGTGACTTCACATAAGTAGCTTGAAATTGGCTGTGGTGGGAGTATTTACACCACAGAAACTGGCAGACACTGAACATCACCCCATCCACCCCATGAGCTGGTTGTTAGACATTTATGAGCACACCATAGCTTCTGCCTGCCCTAACTTTTAGGAATCTTGTTGACAATGGGTGTGTACTATTCCAGAGAAATTAGGAGACCAACAGCCTTATGTGCTCAGGAGTGGGTCTTCCTAAACAACTGATTTCATTTCTAGCTCCTGGACACGGAATCATGTTAATATCCCTCCTCTTCTTTGCCTTCACTGCTAGAAAACTTAGAAACAAATTTGAGTCCCACCTCCATCAAGTAGCACAGTTTATATTCTGCATCCTGGCGCCATTTCTAGTACCTTATTTTCCTCCTTGTGTTTCTTCTTTTACTTGTCATCCCCTCCCCTTTTTAAATTTTTTTTGATTCTTTGGCTGTGACAACAGAGGAGATGATTTAGTGTATATGTGTTACACTCAGCCACCACTGAGAACAGAACTAGTCCAGGCTGTCCCAGGTCCAGGGCAGAGGACCAAAGGGACTGCTTTGGTGACCAAGGGGGATCTCTTAGAGGTGCTCTTGGTGATCAGATGGCGATGGATGTTCTGGATCCATTGAAAGACAAGCTGTAGACAGTAGCATGCAGTCCAACGGTTATGCCAGTGTCCCCAGCTGTTGGCACTCCTTAGGCTTCCATGGGTACACAAGCTGCACTTCTGCCCTATCTTTCTTCTTTTGCGTTTTAGCCTATATTTGGTTCTCATGGCACGTAGGTTTCTAAGAAGATGACACTAAGGCTAAGAGAACATTTAAAACATATTATTTATTTATTTATGGCCGGGCACGGTGGCTCACACCTGTAATCCCTGCACTTTGGGAGGCTAAGGCGGGCGGATCATGAGGTCAGGAGTTCGAGACCAGCCTGGCCAACATGGTGAAACCCCATCTCTACTAATAATACAAAAATTAGCCAGGTGTGGTGGTGCATGCCTGTAATCCCAGCTACTTGGGAGGCTGAGGCAGGAGAATCGCTTGAACCTGGGAGGTGGAGGTTGTGGTGAGCCGAGATTGTGCCATTGCACTCCAGCCTGGGCAACAAGAGCAAAACTCCATCTCGAAACAAACAAACAAAACCAAAAACCCACACCATATTATTTATTTATTTTTGAGACGGAGTCTTGCTGTGTTGCCCAGACTGGAGTGCAGTGGTGCAATCTCTGCTCACTGCAACCTCCGCCTCCCAGGTAAGTGATTCTCCTTCCTCAGCGTCCTCTGAGTAGCTGGGATTACAGACGCATGCTACCATGCCTGGCTAATTTTTGTATTTTTAGCAGAGATGGGGTTTCGCCATGTTGGTCAGGCTGGTCTTGAACTCCTGACCTCAAGCAATCCACCCACCTTGGCCTCCCAAAGTGCTGAGGTTACAGGCGTGAGCCACCACGCCCGGCCTATTATTATCATTATTTTAAGAGACGGGGTCTTGGGATGTTGCCTATGCTGTTCTCAAACTCCTGGGCTCAAGCAATCGTCCCACCTTAGCCGCCCAAGTAGCTGGGACTACAGGCACACACTGCCATGCTTGACTTCTCTTTTTATATTAAAAAAGTGAAGAAAAAAAAAAGCTTTTATATAGGAAGATACAAACAATTGCAACTTGTATTGCAGTTTTGTTGAGGTATAATTGACATATAATACACTGCACATATTTAACGTGCTCAATTTGATAAATTTTAACATATGTATGTACCTGTTAAACTATCACCGCAATCAAGATAGTGAACAGCTCCATCACCCCTAAAGGTTTCCTCATGTCCTTAGCAATCCATTCCTCCTGTCCCCAGGTTATCTTCATTTGCTTTCTATTAAGATACATTAGTGTGCATCTTCTGGAATTTTGTATAAATGGAGTCTATAGTATGTACTCTTTGTTTTTTTTCTTTTCCAGTTTGGCTTCTTCTTTTTTTGAGGTGGAGTCTTGCTCTGTCGCCCAGGCTGGAGTGCAGCGGTGCAATCTTGACTCACTGCAAGCTCCGCCTCCCAGGTTCACGCAATTCTTCTGCCTCAGCCTCCCGAGTAGCTGGGACTACAGGCGCCCCTCACTGCGCCCAGCTAATTTTTTGTATTTTTAGTGGTGACGGGGTTTCACCGTGTTGCCCAGGCTAGTGTCAAACTCCTGAGCTCAGGCGACCCGCCCGCCTCGGCCTCCCAAAGTGCTGGGATTACCAGTGTGGTCACTGCACCCAGCTCTTCATTTTTATTTTTTGAGAGATGGAGTTTCACTATGTTGCCCAGGCTGGTCTTGAACTCCTGGGCTCAAGTGATCCTCCTGCCTCAGCCTCCCAAAGTGCTGGGATTACAGGTGTGAACCACTGCACCCAGCCCTTATTTTTATTTTTTGAGAGACAGGGTCTCACTATGTTGCCCAGGCTGGTCTTGAACTCCTAGGCTCAAGCAATCCCCCGCCTCAGCCTCCCAAAGTGCTGGGATTACTGGTTCGAGCCACCACACCTGACCTAATTTGTTTCTTTTCATAGCAGAATAGCATTCCAGCATAGGGGTATATCCCAATTTGCTTATCCATTCACCTTTTGATGGATATTTGAGCTATTTTCAGTTTTTGGCTGTTATGAATAAAACTGTAAATATTTGGGTACAAGTCTTTATGTGCACTTATGCTTTCATTTTTCTTGAGTCAATATCTAGGAGTGGGATGCCTGGGTTGCATGTTAGATGTATGTTTAACTTTTAAGAAACTGCCAGCTTCAGTTTATTTTTTATCATACAGTATCATCTTGGACAAAAGCCACCCAGCATGACCTTTAACCTCTCTGGGCCTCAGCTTTGCTTAGAACTCAATGATACCGCTTCTTTGGAATTCTACCTTCACAGAACTGTTGCAGGACAGGTAAGACGGTCTTTGAGAAGACGCTTAGGGCTCTCAGGAAGGACAGAGACCTCCAGAGAGCCAGGAGGTTATTGCCACCATCATTGCACCCTCACAACCTTTTCATTAGATCGCTCATCTCACCTGTGGACCTGAGGAGGGTGCTGGGGTGGGGCGGGGGCTACTCTAGATTCCCTCCAGATTTTTGTTTGTTTGTTTTGAGACAGAGTCTCGCTCTGTCGCCCAGGCTGGAGTGCAGTGGCGCGATCTCGGCTCACTGCAAGCTCTGTCTCCTGGGTTCACGTCATTCTCCTGCCTCAGCCTCCCTAGTAGCTGGGACTACAGGTGCCTGCCACCACACCTGACTAATATTTTTGTATTTTTAGCAGAGTCAGGATTTCACCATGTTAGCCAGGATGGTCTCAGTCTCCTGACCTCGTGATTCACCCACCTCGGCCTCCCAAAGTGCTGGGATTACAGGCGTGAGGCACTGCGCCTGGCCTAGATTCCCTCCAGATTTTAAGATGCCCAACTCTCCCTGGCCTCTGAACGGTGCTGATGCTGTCATAGGTCATACAGCTTTTGAAGACAGATGTGAACACCCGGCAGCTGGCACAGCCTTTGCTAAGCTGATGCTTTCCTCCTGTGGCGTGTGAAACGTCCTAATCAGGTTTCTATACCCCCCAGTCAGCTGGTGACTCCTGTCCCTGGCTCAAAAGCAACAGGCGATGTGAAATGACAGAAACCACCCAGCGCCCCCCTTCAACACACCAAAACCCTCCAACATCTAACAACTGGCTTAGTGAGTTTTTTTTTTTTTTTTTTTTTTTTTTTTTTTGAGATGGAGTCTTGCTCTGTCACCCAGGCTGGAATGCAGTGGCACAATCTTGGCTCACTGCAACCTCCGCCTCCTGGGTTCAAGTGATTCTCCTGCCTCAGCCTCTCTAGTCGCTGCTGTTACAGGTGTGTGCCACTATGCCTGGCTAATTTTTGTCTTTTTCTAGTAGAGACGGGGTTTCGCCATGTTGGCCAGGCTGGTCTTGAACTCCTGACCTGAAGTGATCTGCCCGCCTTGGCCTCCCAAAGTGCTGGGATTACAGGGGTGAGCCACCACACCCGGCCCCTACAGTGAGCATTTTTGCAGAGGACTGGAGACAGGGGATGGAGACTTTCCTCCTTGGGGTGGACTCTGTGGTCCCGTGGCTTTGCTCTGAGGTTTCGCCGCTTCTGATATTTCTGTGCCCTGGGTGATGGTGGGACTGTCCTCGGCGGGTCTGTGCAGGTGGAAGGAGAAGAGGGAGACTTCTCATTTGATGTGCAGCAAATGCATCGGACTCGGGCCATGGTGGGATTTGGGGAGAACGCGTTGGGGAAGGAGTGGGGAGGCTCCATGGCCTTGCGGGTTGTAGGGGATTCCATAGCAGGCTTTCACTCCTTAAGAAGGGCACGGGGCCTGCAGATTTTGTTCCACTCTGCTGAGCCTGTCAGAGTGACTGGTCTTGCTGGGTGCTGGGCAAAGGCAAGCCGGGGAGCTAGGAAATGCCTCCTCCTGCCCTTGACGTGTGACAAGCATTGTACGCACCACCGGAGCTCCAGCTTCAGAAAGAAGATTCTGTTCAAGTCGAGTCAGTTTGTCCAATCTCTTTGCCTGTACAACTGCAACTCTTCAGTTTTGTACTGGTGATTGGGGTGGAAGGAGGGGCGGGGAAGGAAGGGACCGTGGAGGGAGGAATAACGGAAAAAAAAAAAAAGAAAAAGATTTGTGTCAGCAAAATGACAGAGCCAAGTTTTTCATGTGTTTCTGGGGAAATAGAATTTGCAGAGCTTACGCTTGACTGTAAATCAAGGCGTCTGTTCCAGGCTGCTGTCAGCTCTGTGTTTGCTCTGGGGGGCTGGGACTTAGGTGGGATTCAGAGCCAGGCAGGGTCTGCCCTGGCACTGAGCTGTAGATGTGAAAACTGTCCCAGATACAAGGCCTGAAAGAAAACAGAAACTGGCTAAAGAAAATCAGGCTGGAGGTGGGTGGATGGGGTGGGGGTTGAGGTGCAGGGCAAAGCTGTTTGCTAAACCTAGGGTAGTTCCCTCTCACACCAAATCCAAACTCAAGTTCATGTTCTTTGCTGTAGGCGGTAAATGTCTGAGCCTTCTCTTTGCCAGGTGATGTGGGAAGAGGTTGGTGAAACCTGGAGGATGGATGGTATGAAAGGGGGAGCAATTTGAGAGGGCCAGAGTAGGGCCAGGGGAAATTCTGCAAGCAAAATTAGATTGGTGGAGGGCTTAATGAGTTTGGAAAATGTTTCGCAGAGCTGCTCCAGCTGGAAAGGCTCTCTGGGAGGTGCTGAGATGGGAACTGGACAGCATCTTGCTTCCGTGGAGCGAGAGGTGGGGGCTTCCTAGCTTTCAATTGGATGAGTTATTTTATAAAGTTGAACTGGAAGAAACTAGCAGCCTCTGCCCCCCTTCTCTTACCTGATTAAAACTCCACCCATCCCATCCTTCAGGGAGCCCTTCCCCTCCCTTCTACGACCTCAGAGATGTTTGGTGTCTATCAGTACTGACATGTGTATTTGGATTTCAGTCCAACTTTCTTTCTTTCATGTTTTTTTTTTTTTGTTTTGTTTTTGTTTTTGTTTTTGAGACAGAGTCTCACTCTGTCACCCAGGCTGGAGTGCAGTGGTGCGATCTTGGCTCATTGCAACCTCCGCCTCCCAGGTTCAAGTGATTCTCCTGCCTCTGCACCCTGAGTAGCTGGGATTACAGGCGCCCACCACCACACCTGGCTAATTTTTGTATTTTTTTTTTTTTTTTCTGAGACGGAGTCTCACTCTGTAGCCCAGGCTGGAGTGCAGTGGCGTGATCTCGGCTTACTGCAAGCTCCGCCTCCCGGGTTCACGCCATTCTCCTGCCTCAACCTCCCAAGTAGTTGGGACTACAGGCGCCCGCCACCACGCCCGCCTGATTTTTTGTATTTTTAGAAGAGACGGGGTTTCACCGTGTTAGCCAGGATGGTCTCGATATCCTGACCTCGTGATCCGCCCGCCTCGGCCTCCCAAAGTGCTGGGATTACAGGCGTGAGCCACCGTGCCTGGCCAATTTTTGTATTTTTAATAGAGACAGGGTTTTGCCATGTTGGCCAGGCTGGTCTCGAACTCCCAACCTCAGGTGATCCATCTGCCTTTGTCTCCCAAAGCTCTGGGATTACAGGCATGAGCCACTGTGCATGGCATCCTTTCTCAGTTCCCTTCGGCAAAAAGTTGTCATGAGGGTAACAGTACTTGGCACTCAGTCAGCGCTCCATCACCTTTTTTTTTTTTTTTTGAGATGGAGTCTCAGTCTGTCACCAGGCTGGAGTGCAGTGGCACGATCATGGCTCACTGCAATCTCTGCCTCCCGGATTCAAGCAATTCTCCTGCCTCAGCCTCTGGAGTAGCTGGGACTACAGGTGCGCACCACCATGCCCAGCTAACTTTTGTATTTTTAGTAGAGATGGGGTTTTACCATGTTGGCCAGACTGGTCTCGAACCCCTGACCTCGTGATCCGCCCACCTCAGCCTCCCAAAGTGCTGGGATTACAGGTGTGAACCACTGCGCCTGGCCTCCATCACCTTTTAGTCATCACTGATACTAAGACTAAGGACAAACTGAGTCCCAGAGAGGCTGAGGCCTTGCTCCAAGTCCCACAGCAAAGCTGCTAAGTAGTGAGCCTAGGGCAGCCAGTTCATGGTGCCCAGGCACTGGAGGCCTGGGGCTATGCACCGTGTGCTCAAGAGGGTGGGTGTGGGAGAGGCCAGGTATAGCCCACACACCTTTCTTCAGTTTCTCCATTTACCAAATGAAGACAATGGTCCATGTCCACCCCCCACCCTGGGGCAAACATTGTTGCGTGCTCAGGTGGGAAAGCAGTTATTTTCGTGTTTAGGGGCCCTCCAGGTGGCCCTGGACCCTTTCAGAAGCAGCAGTAGCAGGAGCCTACCCCTATCATATTCCTCTTCTCAAATTGCTCTGTGCAGAGCACCAGGAGGCCTTGGGAAACACACGCGCACACACGCACGCATGTCCCCCTTTCTGGTTCCCATGAAACACATCTCCACTGGCACAGTCGGCTGAGGATGCATGGCTCCATCCCTGGGTCTGCCTTCCTAAGGGAACCCGCCAGGGAAAGGGACATGGCTCACCCTCATGGGTGGGAGGCTCGAGGAAGCTGCTTGAGAGCCTAAAGCTTTTCCTTTGCTGACTGGTTCTGGAGTGAGGGCAGCATGCTTGCTGGGCAATGAACGAGAAAAGGCACAGCAGAGCCTGGATCTGGGCAGAGAGGCAGGACAGGCCGGGGCTGGAGCAGGAGGCCCACGGACAGGGCCGTGGGGCTGGGCTGTCTGCGAGGAGGCTGCAGCTTGGGTGAGCACAGCCCTGACCACGTGAAGACCCCTCGTGGAGAGCCCTGGCCCAGAGGCTGCCTCCAATAGAGCTGCTTTTGTGTTAAGATAACTGGACCCCGGTCTCAGGAGAGCAAGCTGACTCTGCGGCGAGAAAGGGTGGAGAGATGAAGGAGGGGTGCAGCAAGGCTCGGGAAGGCCTTCACACGTGAGGCAGGGCAGTGAGGGTGGTGAGGAAGGTGAGGACCGTGGGAGGGCATTGTGCAGGCAGCTGAGGTGGACCTCAGGGGCCTGCCAGGCTTTGAGGCTACATGCCTATGGCCAAAGGCACTTCACCTTGCTGGGCCTCAGTTTCCTCTTCTGTAAAACAGGAAAATAAAATACCCACCTCATGAGGTGTTGTGATGGTTCACGAAATGGTGCAGGCCAAGACCCAGCATGGTGCCTGGAGGGCGGGAACGCCATACAAAATCAGCTCTGCCTGTGGAGACTCTGCCACGTGCCAAGTCCTCCACTAAGAACTGAAACCTGTGTAGTCACATTAAATCCTCACAGCCGCCCAGGGAGAAACGTGTAATTATCACCGACTATGTTTTACATATAAGGAAACTGAGGCACAGGTCACTGGCTCAGGGTCACATGAGGCCAGAGATGGGCTCCTGACCATTATCCCCTGCTGCTCTGCCTCCCTGGTAAGTGGTTGAAGGATGAAACTGTTGTTTTTGCCAAGGCGAGAGATGGAGGATTAGCTGGAATCTGTTCTCTGGCTTCAGTAGGTGTCCATATATTTTCCTCATGTCACATTCTCATTAGATGGCGTATTCTACCACCTTCCGGAAATGCGGTGAGGGCCTGAGGTCCTGTTTCCTTCTGCCAGTGAACTCGGTTCTCAGCGGGAAGGATGGGCAGACGACCATATTTTACACCAAGTGATAGTGGGTTGACCTCACTTATGCTTAAAAATTTATAACGTTCCCATCCAGATCTTTCCACCAATGGCACATTCCTTCACTAGACACTGCAGTGTGGTTCACAAAAATGACTCATGCTTTCATGCCACAGGCAGGGAAAAAAAATCTTCCCTAGAACTCCCAAGACCAGTAAAGAAGCAGCCCCAGCTGGACTGCTGCAGTGGGTCCAGCCCCGAGTGGTGGAGGATTCATGTTCCTGTAGATTACTCGCACCTCGCCACGGAGCCCTCTCCTGCAGGTGTCGGTGACGGTCACTGGCCTTTCTCCTGCAGAGTTACCAAAGGACAGCAGTGATGTAGTGAAGTCTTTCTTTTCTGAAATGATGTTTTAGACAAAGAATAGGATACCCTAATAGTATTAATTCTAAATTATAATTTAGAAGTATGCATTCTAATATAATTTTTTTTTTTTGAGACAGAGTCTTACTCTGTCACCCAGGCTGGAGTGCAGTGGGCAGTGGGCAGTGGTGCAATCACAGCTCACTACAGCCTTGACCTCCTGGGCTCAAGTGATCCTCCCACCTCAGCCTCCCGAGAACCTGGGACTACAGGCGTGCACTACCACACCCGGCTAATTTTTGTATTTTTGTTCGTTTGTTTGTTTTGTGGAGACGGGGTTTCACCATGTTGCCCAAGCTGATCTCAAACTCCTGGGGTCAAATGATCTGCCTGCCTCTGCCTCCCAAAAGGCCAGTATAATTCTATATCTAATATAATTTAGAAAAGTGTAGTTTCCAGATATTTCAAAAATTTGTTTCTAATGTTCCTAAATATTTCCAATAGATGCAAATTTCCTTTCCAGGCTCAGTATGGGTATCCTTGATGGAACAGGACCAATTCTCTTCTTGACGGCATTTAAGTGTCACCCTGAATCTTGATTTGGATGGAAGGTGGTGAGCAGCTGGGAGGTTTTGTACGTTGTACCAATGCTTTACCCTGGAAATTGCTTTTACAAAGCAAGTAACGAGAACGTTGCTCTAATGCAGGTGGAGGCAAGGACTGTGTTTTAGTCCACCGAACATTGCTGCCTTTTAGCAAATGTATTTAATTTCAACAGTATTTTGTATTGTAAATAGTGCTTAAGTCTTACATTTTGGTCAAGGTGGCGCTTTCTAACTTTTTAAAGGATTACTAGGTTTGATGGTTTATTTGTCCATTTTTCCTACTAGCCAGCCAGCTCCTTCGGGGAAAGCTTCTGTCTTCTGCCTCCTTTTATTCCCACAAGTTAGCTAAGGCCTGCCACAGCTCTACGATAACACAAAAGACACCCACTGGCCAGGCGCGGTGGCTCACGCCTGTAATCCCAGCACTTTGGGAGGCCAAGACAGATGGATCACCTGAAGTCAGGAGTTTGAGACCATCCTGGCCAACATGGTGAAACCCTGTCTCTACTAAAAATACCAATATTAGCCAGGCATGATGGCGGGTGCCTGCAATCCCAGCTACTCGGGAGACTGAGGCAGGAGAACCACTTGAACCCGGGAGGCAGAGGTTGCAGGGAGCCGAGACCGCGCCATTGCACTCCAGCCTGGGTGACAAGAGCGAACCTCCATCTCAAAACAAAACAAAACAAAACAAAAGCAAAACAAAACAAAAACACCTACTGAGCCCCTGCTGTGTGCCAGGCTATAGTCCAAGTGCCTTATCCTAAAAGGCAGTGTTCTATTATTATTATTATTCCCACTCTACAGATGAGGAAACTAAGGCGCAGAGGGGTTAGGTGCTCAATAAACGTTTGTTGACTGAATGACAGAGTCTTGGAGGGATCTGCTAGCCTTACAGTACTAGTGGCAATTGCTTGAAACGACCCTTTTTCCTAGCATGAGTTTCCAAGCTCTGCAATGTCAGAAAAGAAATGCTGCTTATTGGTTCCTTAAATGGTTCCTTCTCTTCTGGAAGCATCATGTAAGCGTTAAGGACAAGGGTTCTAGAATCAAAGTATGGCTGGGTGCGGTGGCTCATGCCTGTAATCCCAGCATTTTGGGAGGCCGAGGCGGGCGGATCACGAGATCGGGAGATCGAGACCATCCTGGCTAACACAGTGAAACCCCGTCTCTACTAAAAATAGATAAAATTAGCCGGGCATGGTGGCGGGCGCCTGTAGTCCCAGCTACTCAGGAGGCTGAGGCAGGAGAATGGCGTGAACCCAGGAGGCAGAGCTTACAGTGAGCCGAGATCACGCCACTGCACTCCAGCCTGGGCGACAGAGCGAGACTCTGTCTCAAAAAAAAGAATCAAAGTGTATGAGTCCAAACCTGGCTCTGCCATTTACTAGCTGTGTGGCCTCAGGCAAGTTATTAAAACTCTCTGGGCTCCAGTTTTCTTATCTGTAAAATGGGGATAATAATAGTACCTTCCTTTGAGGGTTGCTGTGAAGATTTAAAAATATGTATAAAGTGCTTAGAGAAGGGCCTCGCAGTATTCAGAGTAATACCTGGTGGCTTATAATTACACTGTCTGCGGAAGCGTGAAACACAGAGAAATATGGTACCAATTTGTGGGTCATTTGCCCTATTATGATTAAAATTCCTATTTTTACCCCAGTGCTTTCAGACTTGAAGACTCTGGTCTCAGGATTGGAGGTCTGCCTGGTCACAGTAACATTTATCTTGGGAGGGCGCTGCTTGCCAGTGCCTCCCTCTCCCTTTCCATCCTCCCCATCTTCATCTTCCTCTTTTTCCTTTTTTTTTTTTTTTTTTTTTTGAGACAAAGTCTCGCTGTGTCGTCCAGGCTGGAGTGCAGTGGTATGATCTCAGCTCACTGCAACCTCTGCCTCCTGGGTTCAAGCAACTCTCTTGCCTCAGCTTCCCAAGTAGCTGGGATTACAGGCTCACGCCACCACGCCCAGCTAATTTTTGTATTTTTAGTAGAGACAGGGTTTCACCATGTTAGCCAGGCTGGTCTTAAACTCCTGACCTCAGGTGATCCGCCCACCTCAGCCTCCCAAAGTGCTGGGATTACAGGTGTAAGCCACCACACCCAACCCTTCCTCTTTTTCTTCCTTCCATAAAAATTTAGTGAGCGCTTGTTAGGCCCTGGGTAAGGAGCTGGGGACACAGCAGGGAAGAGAAACGGGCTTGGTCCCTGGCTGAAGCAGCTTGCATTCCAGCAGGAGGGACAGCCTTTTTTTTTTTTTGAGACGGAGTGTCGCTCTGTCACCCAGCCTGGAGTGCAGTGGTACGATCGTAGCTCACTGCAGCCTCCAGCTCCTGGGTTCAAGCAAGTCTCCTGCCTCAGTCTCCCGAGTAGCTGGGATTACAGGTGCCTGCCACCTTGCCCTGCTAATTTTTGTATTTTTAGTAGAGACGGGGTTTCACCATCTTGGCCAAGCTGGTCTTGAACTCCTTACTTCGTGATCCACCCACCTCAGCCTCCCAAAGTGCTGGGATTGCAGGTGTGAGCCACTGCTCCCGGCCAGCATTGTTTTAACAATCACACAATGGCACTAACATTGTTTTAACAATCACACAACAGTAGTGATGGCACAGATGCAGGGCTGCCATCAATGACACATGTGGGGGATGATGAGTCCCCTCCCTGCCAATTCTCTGCTTACCAAAGGGGGGAGGTGCACGGCCTGGAAGCTGGCAGCAACAGCCAGGCCATGCTGGAGGCTGTGCTGAGGAGAAGGCCTGGCTTACAGAGCAATGATCAGAGCTGGCCCTTGGCCATGTGCCTAGCTCTGTTCTAAGCAGTTTCTGTATATTAATTCATGTAGTCCTTACATCAAGCCTATGAGGCTTCTGAGATTATCATGCCCATTTTACAGGTGAAGAAACTGAGGTCCACATTCAGCAACTTGTTCTCACAGTCAGCAAATAGCAGAGCTCAAAGGCAAGCACAGCTGTGAGAGTGCCAGGATCAGTGCTTGTGACTGCTACATAGGCTGCCTCCTGCCTGGAGACTTCACACCCAGAGTTGGGGGTGGGTTGGTGATGGAGAAAGGTGAGACTCCAGAGTGAGGATGCTATAAAGTGTAGCTATGCAGGCAGAAGTGGGAGGGTGGCTGTCATAGCCAGAGTCAAGAATACTGAGCATACTGTAAAACTGCAAGGAGGCCTGGAGTGGAACCCTCACTCCTTCCTGGGTGGGAGTCTGTAAGTGCCTTGAAGGCAGACGCAGTGTCTTTAAGGCCTTTGTGTCTCCCTCTTCACCTAGCAAACGTCATGCACATGGAAGATGCTCAAAAAACGATGCATAGTTGAATTTCCAATCAGTTCCCACGGACAATAGGATTTTATAGGTATTTCATGTGCTGAACATCTTGAGAGCAGGTGGTGATTGTAAAAGGTCCATTGTAACCCCCTGGATGTAGTTTGGATGTTTGTCCCCTCCAAATCTCATGTTGAAAGATGATCCCAGTGTTGCAGGTGGGGCCTGGTGGGAGGTATCTGGGTCACGAGGGCAGATCTCTCAGGAATGCCTTTGTGCCGTCTCCATGGTAATGAATGAGTTCGCCCTCTGGTAGTTCATGTGAGAGCTGGTTGTTAATTAAAAGGGCTGGAACCTCTCCTCTCTCTTGCTCCCTTTCTTGCTGGTGACTTGCCTGTTTCCGCTTCACCTTCTACCACGAGTAAAAGCTCCCTGAAGCCTCACCAGGAGCCAAGCAGATGCCAGCGCCATGCTTTCTTTTTATTTTATTATTATTTTTTTGAGATGGAGTCTCATGCTGTCACCCAGGCTGGAGTGCAGTGGTACAATCTCAGCTCACTGCAACCTCTGCCTCCTGGATTCAAGTGATTTTCCTGCCTCAGTATCCCGAGTAGCTGTGACTACAGGTGCACACCACCATGCCCAGCTAATTTTTGTATTTGTAGTAGAGATGAGGTTTCACCATGTTGGCCAGGCTGGTCTTGAACTCCTGACCTCAGGGTGATGCGCCCATCTCGACCTCCCAAAGTGCTAGGATTACAGACGTGAGCCACCATGCCCAGCCATCACCATGCTTTCTATACAGCCTGCAGAACCATGAGCCAATTGAACCTCTTTTCTTTATAAATTACCCAGCCCTGAGTATTCCTTTATAGTGATGCAAAATGGACGAACACACCTCTGATGTCTTTCCTCTTCCAGGAGAACTGTCCCAATGAAAGAAAAGGAATGAAACTATGCCTGCTGTCATTCCCAACTTCATACTGGGCCCTGTACTAGGTAATTTATACCAGTATCTCATACAGTGACACAGACATGTATATTACATGACTTTTCAGTCTTAACGAAAACTTGTGATATGGTTTGGCTCTGTGGTCCCACCCAAATCTCGTGTTGAATTTTAATCCCCAGTGTTGGAGGTGGGGTCTGGTGGGAGGTGATTGGATCATGGGGATGGTTTCTAACGGTTTAACTCCATCCCCCTAGTGCTATCTCAGGATCGAGTTCTTATGAGATCTGGTTGTTTAAAAGTGTGTAGCACCGGCCAGGCATGGTGGCTCATGCCTGTAATCCCAGCACATTGGAAAGCTGAGGTGGGAGGATCACGAGGTCAAGAGATTGAGCTCATCCTGACCAACATGGTAAAACTCTAAAACTATCTACTAAAAATACAAAAATTAACTGGACATAGTGGCAAATGCCTGTAGTTCCAGCTACTTGGGAGGCTGAGGCAGGAGAATCGCTTGAACCCAGGAGGCAGAGGTTGCAGTGAGCCAAGATGGCACCACTGCACTCCAGCCTGGTGACAGAGCGAGACTCCATCTCAAAAAAAAAAAAAGAAAGGGTAAAAGAAAAGTGTGTAGCACGTCCTGCTTTGCTCTCTTCCTCCTTCTCTGGCCATGTAAGATGTGCCTGCTTCCCCTTTGTCTTTTGCCATGATTGTAAGTTTCCTGAGCCTCCCCAGCCATGTTTCTGCCATGACTGTGAGTTTCCTGAGGCCTCCCCAGCCATGCTTCCTGTACAATCTGCAGAACTGGGAGTCAAATTAAACCTCTTTTCTTTATAAATTACTCAGTCTCAGGTAGTTCTTTACAGCGATTCGAGAATGGACTAATACAACTTGTAACCCTATGTTGGCAAAACAAACAAACCCAAATCCAACTAAGGTATTGTATCGGTCCATTTTCATGCTGCTGATAAAGACATACCTGAGACTAGGTAATTTAAAAAAGAAAGAGGTTTATTGGACTTACAGTTCCACATAGCTGGGGAGGCCTCACAATCATGGTGGAAGGCAAGGAGGCACAAGTCACATCTTTTGTCGACGGCAGCAGGCAAAGCGAGAGCATGTGCAGGGAAACTCCCATTCTTAAAGCCATCAGATCTCATGAGACTTATTCACTGTCATGAGAACAGTATGGGAAAGACCCACCCCCGTGATTCAATTATCTCCCACTGGGTCCCTCCCACAACATGTGGGAATTATGGGGCTACAAGATGAGGTTTGGTTGGGGACACAGAGCCAAACCATGTCAGGTAGCCACCATCTCTGTAGGTGGTAGGTTCCAGCCTCTCTTATTCTCTCTTTTGAAGCAACTTTATTGAGGCAAAATTTATATTCCATAAAATTTACTTATTATACTTCAATGCTTTTTAGTAAATTTACTGAACTGTGCAACCATCATCACAATCCAGTTTAAAACATTTTTACCACACCAATAAGATCCGTTGTGCCTATTTATCATCCTTGCTTCAACTCTCAACCCAAGGTAACCACAGATCTACATTCTAACTCTATAGATTTGCTGTTCTGGACATTTCATACACATGGAATCATGTATTTTTGTTTTGGAATCATGGTTTTTTGTATCTGCCTTCTCTCACTTAGCATAATGGTTTGAGGTTCATCCACATTGTAGCAGGTATCAGTGTTTCATTCTTTTTTTATCGCTACCTAATATTCCATTGCGTGGACATGTCATCCTTTGTTTATCCATTCACCTGTCCACAGCCATCTGGACTCTTTCCAGTTTTCAAGTATTACAATAAAACAGCTAGGAACATTCGTGTACAAGTCTTCATGTGGGCACATGCTCTCATTTCTCTTGGGTAAATACACAGGAATGAAATTGCTGGGTCGTATGGCTGATGCATATTTAACTTTTTAAGAAACTGCCAAGCTGTTTCCAAAGTGTCTGCCCCATCTTACATCCCTGCCAGCATCATATGAGGGTTTCCATTTCTCCCCATCCTCGCTAGCACTGGTTCTTCTCTGTCTTTGTCAGTTTCTCTTCTTAAGATAAATGACTATAGTTGATATTTGTTTTATTTTTTATTTTATTTTTTTTTGAGATGGGATCTCACTTTGTCACCCAGTCTGGAGTGCAATGGGCATGATCACAGCTCACTGCAGCCTTCACCTCCCCAACTCAAGTGATCCTCCTACCTCAGCCTCCCGAGTAGGGGGGACCACAAGCATGTGCCACCATGCTGGCTATACAGTTGACATTTGTTGAAGACTTACTGTGTCAGGCACAGGTGGCTGTTCCCCAGGCTTTGTCCTCACAATCCCATGAGAAGGTACCCTTGTCACACCCATTCAGCAGACGAGGGGACTGGGGTGTGGAGATGAGAGGTGTCTGCCAAACAGGATGAAAAGCTGAGTGTGTGCGCGTCAGGCCCAACGAAAGCAGAGGGGAGCAGAAGGTGCATCTGAAGTGGGGCAGAGAGGCACTGGGCCTGTCTTGGAGAAGCCTGAGGTCTGGGGCCAGGAGGAGATGGGAAAATGAGGCCAGGAAATGTTCCCTGGACAACAGTTAGGAAAGTCATACTTCCCAGGCAACAGGCATGACTGGGAATGACCAGCAATTCCCAAGGCCAGTGCCTGGGAGCCCAGGCCCTCCTGAGTTTCTGTTTCATGGAACAAAGAGGCCTTTGCTCTCCCTCATAGGCCTAGAGAGAACCACAGGGTTGGCTGCCCAAAAGAGGCAGCAGCCTGTTCTCCATGGGGACGACCTCTCACACAGCGCCTTGCTGCGGACCCTCATCCATTAGCCATGCCAAGATTCAAGGAAGAAAGTTCCTGTCCAGCAGCCAGCAGGTAGGAGGCGGCCTGCGCTCCGGAGCCCTCAGTAAATCACAGCACTCAGTTGGCGTCTTGCTGGATTGCAATTACAATCCTTCAGGCCCGACACAAAATCATTGGGTTGGTAAGAGGAGACTACCTGGGTAATGTGTTTAACAAAAATTAACCTGGTTAAGCCCTGACTCTATAGAAAATGAGAAAGTGTGGATGGGCCTAATCGATTTGTCCACAGCCTGATTTACTCCAGGGCTGGCTTTGGGTTTCAGTTAAGTGGGTCCACCCGAAAACAGGGATACTCGTTTTATTAAATTACCTCTTTGATTATAGAGTCCAGAGTATGGCAGAGTTTGTTTTTATGTTAGCCTTGGGGGCTGGTGGATGGAGGAGAGGGGGTTTTGGTGCACACATATGCTTGCACACGCTTGCACCCGTGCACCCACCCCCTTGTCCATATAAGCATGCAAACAAACCTTTCCAGGGTGAGAAGGGTTAGTAAATATTTACCTCCCCTCCCACTGGGAGTCGAAAGTATGGATTTGATCAAATACTCATTTACTCTCTGCCCACCACCCCTCCCCATCCCCTTGGCCTCTTGGCAGATAAATGATGTTATTTGAAGGTATTCTTGAAATTTCTGATGGAGACTGTTTCTTAAGTGCTTTTAGAGTAGGCCTATACTTTGTAATACTTGTCATATTCTGGCTAGTAAACTCCTGGCCTTTAAAAGCCGGAACCTTACTCTGTTTCCTGAATACAAGGGAATAGGTCATTAACTGTGAATTTCAAATGAAGCAGATTTACAGTATATATCACAGAAATATGTTTCTGAGAGACAGCAAGTACCAAGGAATCCATGGAGCAGAACAAGCCAAGAACTCAGGGAAAGATTAGCTGGTATGGGGAGTAGGCTTTGTTTTTTTCTCAGGTTTTTGCAGTTCATTTGGCCCAGTCCAGGACTCTTGTTCCAGGTTCCTGCTAGAAACATCTTTCTGGTTCCCTTTGCTCCCACTTCAATGTGGAACCCCACCCGGTGAAGTCCCTAGAAGACTTGACGGTGGAAATGACCATGTCTGGAGGTTAATCCTGGGAAGCTGGGGATGGGGAATTGGTTGGGGTAGGGTTAATTAGGGAAACCAGAGAGATAGTAATGGAAGTACATTAAGGTTGGGTCAGCTGGTTTGATGGTTTGTTTTATGTGTCAACTTGGCTAGGCCATAGGACCCCGTTATTCAACCAAACACTAACCTAGATGTTGCTGTGAAGGTATTTTGTAGACATGGCTTACATCTGCAATTTAAGGAGATTACCCTAGATAATATAGCTGGGTTTCATCCAGTCAGTTGAAGGCCTTAAGAACAGAAACTCAAGTTTCCTAGAGTAGAAGAAATTCTGCTTAAGACTTCAGCATCAACTCTTGCCTGAATTTCCAGACTGCTGGCCTACCCTGCAGATTTTGGACTTGGTCTCCAGAATCCTGTGAGTCAATTCCTTAAAAATCCATCCACCCATCCAACCATTTGCCCATCCATCCACCTATCCATCCATCTATCCATCCATCCATCCATCTATCTGCCCATCCATCCATCTATCTGCCCATCCATCCATCCACCCACCCATCCACCCATTTATCCTCTCAGCCATCCATCTATTCATCCATGCTTCTACCTGTTCATTCATTCATTCATTCATTCATTCATTCATTCATTCATTCATCCACCTATCCATCCTATTGGTTCTATTTCTCTGGAGCACCCTGACTAATACAGCTGGCTCCTGGCAATAATTTTTGGACCTCTTTCCCTTATCATTTCTCAGCATCCTTTTTCACTGGCCACCATCTTGAATGGAAGACCCCCATGTCAGCGCTTTGCACAAAGCCTGGCACATGGTGAGTGCCCAGTGAGCATTAGCCAGTTCCACTCTTATTGCTCCCTACCTGGGATGACTTTTCAGTTTCTTTCGAGCTCTCTGCAGTTGTGGTAGATACTGTTGGCTGCCCCCTGAGCCTTCACCTTTCTTCTCATAAATAAATAAATTGAACCCTGGTTTTGTTCTAGCAATAGAGTGCTCAGCTCCAGGGGCTGGGTCATGACTGGTCTTGGCCAGTCATAGTACTTCTACCTCTCTTTGCTGGTGATGGGTCTCTGGTGGGTATGTGACCCAGCTGTCGCCTAAGAGATGTTCAGGGAAAGTTGCTGGGGCATTTGGGAACATTTTTGGCCTGATAGGAGAAGCTCAGGTAGCAAATGCACTGTTCTTCCTTTTTCTCTCTTCTGGATCTTTGATTTAATACAAAATTTAGATGAAATGCACACATCTCAATGAGTTTTTGCATGTATGTATACCCAAGTAACTATTATGCCTATGCATATATGCTACCCAGATCGAGGTGTAAGCCATTTCCAGCACCCCAGAAGGCTCCCTCCTGCCCCATCCTGGTCAAGAGCTCGTACCAGAGGTAATCATTCTTCTAACTTCCACTAATCTTTTATCACCATAGATTAGTTTGTTTGCTCCTGAACTTTATATAAAAGAAATCACTCATAATGTCTTCATTTGTGCTTCTTTTGCTGAACTTTATGACTATGAGAGTCACTTATGTTGTTAATGGTAGCAATGCTTCATTTTTTTTTTTATTGCTGTGAGCTTTCCACTTTGTAAACACGCCCCAATTTATTTATCCATGTTTCTTATTTATTTATTTATTCATATATTTATTTTTAGTTTTTAGAGACAGGGCTCACTCTGCCCCCCAGGCTGGACTGCTGTGGTGCCATTCTAGCTCACTGCAGCTCCAAACTCCTGAGCTCAAGTGATCCTCCTGCCTCAGCCTCCTGAGTAGCTGGGACTACAGGTGCATGCCACCATACCTGGCTAATTTTTAAATATTTTGTAGAGACAGGGTCTTGCTCTGTTGCTCAGGCTGGTCTTGAACCCTGGGCTCAAACGATCCTCCTGCCTGGGCCTCCCAAACTGCTGGGATTATAGACATGAGCCCCTGTGCCCCGCCTGGGGCCTGTCGTGACTTTGCTCTTTACTCGTGGTGGTGCTGGCATTTTGCGTGGCTGTGCTCATCTCTCTCAGCAAAGGCAACCAGGCCCATTCAGATCCTAACTTCCCCCAAGAAGCCTTCCCAGATGTCCCCTCTAACTCCACAATGCCCCCATTTCCAGTTGTGACTAATCTGTCACCTCTGAACTCCCATCAGGCTGCGGTTGTACCCGGAGGAACTTTATTTAGTCACGCCTTCCTTCATCTATTCAACAAGCATTTGTTAAGTGCCTGGTCCAAGTAGCTATTCTAAGCATAGGGGATACAGCAGGGAATAAAATGAGCCCAGGTCCTGCCCTCATGGAGGTTTTTGTCAGGTAGGGAGGTAGAGTAGATAGGTCACATATCTGATGATGGCCGTGCTATAGAGAGACACCCGGATGGGGAATAGGAAGAGTGAGGGATGGGCAGTCAATACTTTCAATAGGGTTTTCAGGAAGACTTCACTGATAAGCAGTGGCATGAGCCTGGTGGGTAGCTGCGGGAAGGATGTTTCAGGCTGCGGGGACGGAATGGCAAGTGCAGAGGCCTCTGGGAGTATTGAACAACGAGTCTGATGCAGACTGAGCAAAGGGATCCTGGGAGAAGATGAGGTCAGACCATGTAGGATCTTGCAGGGCAAGGTGAATATTTTGGCGTAGGCTCTGAGTGACATGGGAGCTACTGGAGTCTTTGAACAAAGGTGTTATCTGAACTGCCTTCCATTTTATTTTATTTTATTTTATTTTATTTTATTTTATTTTATTTTATGTTTTGTTTTGTTTTTTTTATTTTAGAGACAGAGTCTTGCACTGTTGCCCAGACTGGAGTGCAGTGGTGTGCTCTCGGCTCACTGCAATCTCTGCCTCCTGGATTCAAGCGATTCTCCTGCATCAGCCTCCCGAGTAGCTGGGATTACAGGTGACTGCCACCATGCCCAGCTAATTTTTTTGTATTTTTAGTAGAGACAGGGTTTTGCCATGTTGGCCAGGCTAGTCTTGAATGCCTAACCTCAGGTGATCCGCCTGCTTCGGCCTCCCAAAGTGCTGGGACTACAGGCGTGAGCCACTGCGCCTGGCTTTTTTTTTTTTTTTTTGAGCTGCCTTTCCTTGTAAAGCTCTCTCTGCTGCTTTCTGTTGAGGAAAATATTGTAAGGTGTGCAGGGAGGGGCAGCAGGCTGTCTAGTGAGGACGTTGGTGAGAGAGGGGGGTGCAGGGGCTGGAGCCATGGAGGTGGAGGTGATTGGAAGTCCCTGGAGGGCAGTTTGGTGGAGCGGTGAAGCACACAGGCACTGGAGCCATCTATCCTGCCTTCGACCTCAGCCCCATCGCTTCACAGCTACTTAACCTCTGTGTGACTTAGCTTCCTCATCTGTAAAATGGGGATACAAGTACCTACTCCGTAGAGCCACCATGATGACTGAACGACTTTTTTTTTTTTTTTTTTTTGAGACAGGGTCTCTCTCTGTTGCCCAGGCTGGAGTGCAGTGGTTCACTGCAGTCTTGACCTCTTGGTCTCAAGCGATCCTCCACCTTAGCCTCCCAAGTATCTGGGACCGTAGGTGCATGCCACTACACCTGGCTAATTTTTAAATTTATTTTTTGTAGAGACAAGATTTCGCTCTGTTGCCCAGACTGGTGTCGAACTCCTGTCCTCAAGCGATCCTCCAGCCTCAGGCTCCCAGAGTGCTGGGATTACAGGTATGAGCCACCGTGCCTGACCAAAGGTTGAGTGATTTCATATGGAAAGTGTTTACAACAGCACCTAGCCTGCAGCACGTCTAACACGTGCTAGCTAATAGGCAGAGGTGGAACCAGCGAGTCTTGCTAGCAGTTAAGTGGGATAGAGAAAGAGGGTCAAAGATGGTTTCAACGTTTTAGTTCAAATATCTGGAGGAGTCGTGGAGGTGAATTTTAGATGAGTTTGAGATGCTGTTGTTACTTAGGTGGAGGTGCTCAGGAGTTCAGTACACTAGTTAGTGGCTCACAGCGGAGGCTGAACACCAACACGGAGAAGGTACTTTGCTCACTTGAACCTGCAGAATCCTTAGTTCACTAAGCTATATTGTGTTTTGCCCATCGTGTATTTCGTCTTATAAACAGTAGTCTAGTTAGCAGGAAATCTCCTGACTCTCTAGACCTAGCTTTCTCCCTTAGGCCTGGGGCTTCTAGCAGATTCCAGTGCAAACACAGTACAAGGCCAGTATTCGCAGACAGGCTGCTCACGGTCTGGCAGGAGTAATGCTCTTCTTAGGGAGTCACAGGGCGGGGCTTGTCCTTGTGGGGAGAGGCAAGAGACAGCCTTCCTTCTGGGGCCTCTGTTCTATGCTTTTAGGAGGTCTGAGTCTCTGAGCCTTGTAGTGATTCCTGGAGCACCAGCCCCATAGCGGGCTGGACTTACCTTTGCAACAGCGGGTCCCTGGATGGCCAAAGGACAATCTTCCTTCCCCCACTCTCTCCTTTCTTTCTTCCTTTTCTCCTCCTTCTCTTCTTTTCTGTTAGCCTTAAAAGAATATAATAACAAGCCAATTTTTATGTATGTATGCATGTATGTATCTCTCTATCATCTTTCTATCTATATCACCATCATCCATCCATCCATCCATCCATCCATTTATCCATCCATCCAAACATCTCTATCTACCTATCTATTCCTTTCGGGAGGATTTTGGGGATAAAATACACTCACAGGGTCTTCGTTTTGAAGGGACCTTCAATTTCATGGAGTCCAGACTCTTCATTTTACTGCACAGAGAGCAAAGTGACTTTCCCAGAGTAACACATGTCTCCGGTGGCAGAGCAGGGATTAGCCCCCACGTCTCCCGAATCCCCTCACCCTTCCTGTGGCTCTGATTGCGCTCAGTCACCACACAGCTGGCAAGCCTCAGGGTGAGGCTGGAGGCCTCTCTGCAAGCTCTGAGGCCTGAGGCAGCCTCTGCCATACCTGAGGCTGCTCCTAAGGTGCCCTGCTGAGGCAGCCCTCCTTTTGTGGGGGCACTAGCTTCGGGGAATCTGTTCCTGCAGACCCCTGATTCGGCGACAGATGGATAAAGTACACTGGCACACAGATATTCTCCTCTGCCAGTCCAGCTGAGGGTCCACTTGCAGGCTCCAAGCTGAGTTCTGTAAACAGTTGCAACTGGGTCCTGATCAGCTAGTGAGGCTCGCATTTATTCCGTAACACTAATTAACAAAAGTTGTGAGTAAACACCACTAAAGGGTAAAGATGAAAGGCCAGGTTCTGAGGCCTAAAGCAAACAACATTTGTGGGTAATAAACTTCTGTGGACCTCCCTGAGTAGGAGGCAGTAAAGTACCCTGTAGGACAAAGGTCAATCTTAAGCCCATATAAGTGAACAGGTTAGTAAGATAAACTTCCCACATTCCTTTGTACTTGCACCCTAATCTTTCTGGCTCCTGCAAAGAGACCCTGGCTGCCTTCAGCCAAGCAATCTGAAGCTATGCAAACTCTTAGGCCTTCCAAGAGAGTTTTTAGCTATTACTATAACTATCTTTAATATTTTTCCCACCAGCCTGATTGAACCCCAACACCATGCCCCCTGCTGCCCTCACCTCCTAGTGTTTCAGTCCAGGCCGCCTGGAGTAGGTGAGTTTGCTGTTAGGTGACACCTCTCCAGTGGGTTGTTTCTAGGGCATCATGGTAAGAAGAGCTACCATTTGTTGAATATTTACCACGCACCAGACACTGCACTTGGCACCCTTGAGGGGTCAAGGTCAGGGAGGTCATTGACTACCCAGAGATCCCAGCTAGTAAGTGGTGCAGGTGGCAGGTCTAGCCCTGGTGTCTTCATTAGTCCATCTGCAGCTGCTGGTATGGAAACCAGCTTGTACTCCCGGGAAACACACTGGGCGGGGGATGTGAGGGCCTGGGCTCTCCAGCTAGCTGTGTGACCTTGGTACACTCTGATTGGATTTTCTCATCTGCTGTGAGCCTCTCAGTTCCAGCCCTGCCTTCCACATGCTGTGCTGCAAACTGTAAAGTGCTGTGCTCCCTGGAGATGATGCTGTCCCTCGGCTTGGCTCTTCATCTGATGGTCATTTGATTCAGCCGGTGCTGGCCACATACTGCTAGTATCCTGCCTCCATCTCCCTCCTCATCTGCCAGGGTGAAATGTACTACACGAGAGCTCCCTCTGGGACCAGGGATGGGCTGTGTTCTCCAGCGGCTGCAGGAGCTTTGATTTCTCTCGCCTTTGATGTGGGGGCTGCAGGATGGGGCAAGGATCCTGCTCTATGAAGCCAGACAATACTGCCTTTGTGAACCCTGCCCCGGGGCATTTGCCCACAGAAACCTGCCCGCTCAGAACTGCCTCTTGGGGAAAAGCAGCCTTGGGAAGAAGGGGAACAATGAACTTGTCATGTTCAGGAGCCAGCAGAGCCCGGGCCAGGGCCGGTACTGGGTGATTTAGGAGGCAGACTCAGGGGCCCTGTTAGTACTTGAGAAAGACTTGGCATTAGGCTGGCAGGGATGGGAGCCTCCGGAATGTGTGGGAAGGGTGTGGTCTTCTGTGGCGGCAGGATCGAGTCCCCACCCACTTCTCTCATCCTGTGCCACCTTGTCCCTTGGCCCCATTCTCCAGCCCACAGTGGCAGCACTTCGTCCTGCCTCAGGGCCTTCGTGCATATAGGGGCTTTGCTTGAGATTTTAATCTTTCAAATATGCAGAAAATTACAGAACATAATTATCCATATACATCTGGGTGCCTATAGCTGGACAGATATGAACATTTTGTCACTTTTGCTTCAGAATATTGCTTTTTAAACTATTTTTATTCAAAATTCACAGTGTAGAAAAGGATATGCCATGTCCTCCCTCCATGGACCTGCAAGCACCTAGTCCTTCTCAGAGGCCTCTGACGCCATCGTTCAAGAGTGTGCTTTCTGAGATATTCTGTGCATACACAAGCATATGTGCATTGCACGCACATATGCATGTGTATAACCGTATATTACAAATGATAGCATAGTCATAGTTCTTTTTTTTTTTTTTTTTGAGACAGAGTCTCGCTCTGTCGCCCAGGCTGGAGTGCAGTGGCGCTCAGCTCACTGCAAGCTCCGCCTCCCGGGTTTACGCCATTCATCTGCCTCAGCCTCCCGAGTAGCTGGGACTACAGGCGCTCGCCACCTCGCCTGGCTAGTTTTTTGTATTTTTAGTAGAGACGGGGTTTCACCATGTTAGCCAGGATGGTCTCGATCTCCTGACCTCGCGATCTGCCCGTCCCAGCCTCCCAAAGTGCTGGGATTACAGGCTTGAGCTACCATGCCCGGCCGCATAGTCATAGTTCTGTCACTTGCCCCCCACTTTTTTTTTTTGAGACAGTCTCACTCTGTCACCCAGGCTGGAGGGCAGTGGTGCAATCTTGGCTCACTGCAACCTCTGCCTCCCAGGTTCAAGCAATTCCCCTGCCTCAGTCTCCCAAGTGGCTGGGATTACAGGCACGTGCTACCACACCCGGTAAATTTTTGTATTTTTAGTAGAGACCAGGTTTCACCACGTTGGCCAGGCTGGTCTCGAACTCCTGACCTCAGGTGATCTTCCCGCCTTGGCCTCCCAAACCTTTTTTTTTTTTTTTTAAATAAACTTTCTGTTTTAGAATCATTTCAGATTTATAGAAAAGTCACAAGAATAGTACAGAGAGGCTGACATGGAGGCTCACGCATGTAAACCCAGCACTTTGGGAGGCCGAGGCTGGCAACCCACACTTAAGGGGTGAGGAATTAATCTCCACTTTCTGGTGAGGTGCAGTGGCTCATGTCTGTAATCCTAGCACTTTGGGAGTCCAAGGTGGGTGGATCACCTGTGATCAGGACTTTGAGAGCAGCCTGGCCAACACAGTGAAATTCCATCTCTGCTAAAAATATAAAACTTTGCCAGGCTTGGAGGCACAGGCCTGTAGTACTTGGGAGGTTGAGACCGGAGAATCGCTTGAACCTGGGAGGCGGAGGTTGCAGTGAGCCAAGATTGGGTCACTGTACTCCAAACTGGGCGACAGAGCTAGACTCTGTCTCAAAAAACAAAAACAAAAACAAAAACAAACAAACAAAAAAAAAAAAACTCCATTTCCTTGAGGTGGAGGAGTATCTACATACATTTTTGAAAAAATTTTGCATGGGAAATTTGTCCTACCCTTCCTTCCCTCCCTCCTTCCTTCCTTCTTTCCTCCCTTCCTCCCTCCCTCCCTCCCTCCCTTCCTCTCTCCCTCCCTCCTTCCCTTCCTCTCTCCCTCCTTCCCTTCCTCTCTCCCTCCCTCCCTTCCTCTCTCCCTCCCTCCCTTCTTTCCTTCCTTCCTTCCTTCCTTCCTTCCTTCCTTCCTTCCTTCCTTCCTTCCTTCCTTCCTTCCTTCCTTCCTTCCTTCTTCCTTCCATGATCTATTTGTGTCAGTATGGACACGCAGATACTTATTTTATACTTTTGGTTGTACTCTAAAAGTTTATAGGGACTTTTTAATATAGGGAGCAGATGAAGTCAGGGAAGGAAACTAGTAGTTTGTTTTTTTAAAAATTAAGGTAAAATTCACAGAATATAAAATTAACCAGTTTAAAGTGGACAATTCAGTGGGATTTAGTCCATTTATGATGTTATGCAACTACTGCTTTTGCCTGGTTCCAGGACATTTTCATCATTCCATTAGGCAGTTACTCCTCGTTCCTCCTCTCCCCCACCCGTTTCCCCCACAATCTGCTTTCCGTCTCTATGAATTTGCCTATTCTGGATATTTCACGTAAATGAAACCATACAATATGTGACATTTTGTGTCTTATTTTCTTCACTTAGCATGATGTTTTTGAGGTTCACCCATGTTGTAGCATGTCTCAAGCACCTTATTCCTTTTTATAGTTGAAGAATGTTCCACTGTAGGTATATATCACGATTTGTTTATCCATTCATCCACGGCTGGACCATTGTTTCCCAGTGTCTTTTGGCTGTTTCGTATAACGCTGCTATGAACATACATGTACATGTATTTGTCTGAGTAGCTGCAATTTTTTTGGGATATATATCTAGGAGTGGAATTGCTGGGCCATATAGTATCATTGTGAAGAACTGCCAAGTGGCTGCACTGGCTGGGCGCGGTGGCTTACGCCTGGAATCCCAGCACTTTGGGAGACAGAGGTAGACGGATTACTTGGGGTCAGGAATTTGAGATCAGCCTGGCCAACATGGTGAAGCCCCATCTCTACTAAAAAAAATACAAAAAAGAAAAAAAAAAAGAAAAAAAAGAAACTTACCTGGGTGTGGTGGCACATGCCTATAATCCCAGCTACTTGGGAGACTGAGGCAGGAGAATCAATTGAAGCTGGAAGGCAGAGGCTGCAGTGAGCCGAGAGAGCCTGGATGACAGAGCAAGGCTTTGTCTCAAAAAAAGAAAAAAAAAATGGCTGCACCATTTTACATTCCCACCAGCAACATATGAAGTTTCCAATCTCCCTCACTCTTGTCAACACTTGTTATTTTCTGTTTTTTTTTTTTTTTTTTAAATTATAGTCATGCCAGTGGGTGTGAAGTGGTATCTCATTGTGATTTAAAAAATTCTTTAATTGACAAATAAAAATTGTACATATTTATGTGTACGACATGATATTTTGAAATATGTATACATTGTAGAATGGCTCAGTTGGGCTAACTAGCATGTACATTACCTCGCATACTTATTTTTTTCTGGCAAGAACACTTAAAATCTAGTCTTTTCACCATTTTCAAGTATATAATACATAGTTATTCATTACAGGTGCCATATTGTACAATAGAGCTCCTGAACTTACTCCTCCTATCTAACTAAAATTTTGTATTTTTTGACCAACACCTGCCACTTACCCACCCCTCACTGTGGTTTTGATTTTTATTTCCCTATGCTTGTTGGCCATTTGTGTATCTTCTTTTGAAAAATGTTTATTCAAATCCTTTGCCCATTTTTAATTGAGTTATTTGTCTTTCTGTTGTTGGATGTAAGAGTTCCTTAGGTATCCTGGCTACTAGACCCTTATAAGATATGTGATTTGCAAATACTTTATCACATTCTGTAGGTTGTCTTTTCACTTTTTTGCTGCACAAAAGTTTTTAATTTGATGAAGTCCTACTTATCCAATTTTTCTTTTGCTGCCTGTACTTTGGTGTCATATTTAAGATTTCATTTCTAAATTCAAGGACATGAGATTTACTCTTATGTTTTAAGAGTTTTATGGTTTTAGCTCTTATATTTAAGTTGTTGATCCATTTTGAGTTAATTTATTTATATGATATGAGGTTGGGGTCCAAATTCATTTTTAAGCATGTGAATATCCCATAAAATAAACTTTAAAAAAATAAAAAAATTGAAATAATCTCAAAGTCGCAAGAATATTACAAAAAACCTTTTTTTCCTCGTATCATTTGACAGTAGGTTGTCAACATGGTGCAACCTACCATTTTTTTAAGAGGTTCTTTTTGAAAAAATTTTACATGAAAATATTTCATGTTCTCCACACCTCCATTCCTCATTCCCCACCCTGCTTGGCCCAGGTTGTGCCTAACCGCAAGTCAGAGGCAGGCAGAAGCTCAGGTTTAGGCTGCCTGAGATGCCTCAAGCACTTTGGTCCATAGAGACAGCCAACAAGTGACTCCTGTCTCCAGGACCAGAAGGAGCCTGGTCATATCTGATCATGGCTGTAAATAGGAGTCTGGCACTGACTGATCATGGCTGTAAACAGGAGTCTGTCCTGCCGACAGAGATTCGGTGAACGCCAGCTCCCAAGAGTAGGCCCAGTGTTGTGGGAGTGGGGCAGGGTGAGGGCAGGAAGAGCACAGTCTCTGGGTGTCACATTCACCCTCACCTGCTTGTCTGCCCTTACACCTCAGGGTGGTCCTGGAAGAGGGGTTATCCCCTCAAAACCCCCTGCCTAGCCAGCCCTTGGCCTACAAATTGGAGGCATGTGTCTGGCCGCTCTCTGCTTAGCCTTGGCCTGAAACTTAATGGGCAATGGATGGATCATGGCTGGGTCAGTGGGCTGGATGAATTTTGTCCAGCCACCAAGCCCACCACCGATGTCCTTACCACACCTTTGCTGTGACAGGGCTCTGGTCTGGCCCTTTTGGGTTGTTTCTGACCCAGGATGGTATTCGGATGAAAATAGTGAAGCCATCTGATACTTTCGTATCAGGCACCGTTGAAACTTGGGTGTGCATTTCTCACAAACAGGGTAGGTCTACAGAACCGTTGAAATCAGGACATGAGCATGGATTTGTCACTGCTGTCTAATCTTCAGACCCCATTCAAGGTCCTCCAGTTGTCCCCATAACATGCTTTATAGCAAAGGACATGATTCAGAATCAGACAGCTGTCATGTCTCTTTAGCTCCCTTCACTCTGGAACAGCTCCTCAGCCTTTCTGTGATTTCCATGACCTTGATGCTTTTGAAGATCACAGGCTAGTGTTTTTGTAGTTTGTCTTTCAGTCTGGGTTTGTCTGATGTTTCTTCGTATCAGATTCAGTTTATACGATGTTGGTGGGGATCCCACAGAAGCGGCGCTGTGTCTCTTCACACTGCATCCTGCCAGGTGGGGTGCTATGATTCGGATTTGTCCCATTCCCGATGAAGTTCTCTGGTTAAGGTGGTGTCTGCCTTTCTCCACTGTCAGGTTATTATTATTCTCCTTTCAGTTAATAAGTGTTTTGGCCGGGTGTGGTGGCTCGCGCCTGTAATCCCAGCACTTTGGGAGGCCAAGGTGGACAGATAACATGAGGTTGGGAGTTGAAGACCAGCCTGGCCAACATGGTGAAACTCCATCTCTAATAAAAATAGAAAAATTAGCTGGCCATGGTGGCGCATGCCTGTAATCTCAGCTACTTGGGAGGCTGAGGCAGGAGAATCACTTGAACCTGGGAGGTGGAGGTTGCAGTGAGATCCAACCACTGCACTCCAACCTGGGTGACAGAGCGAAACTCCATCTCAAAAAAAAAAAAAAAAAGTGTTTTTGGGAAGGTACTTGGAAACCAGATATCTCATTCCTCATTGAACTTTCTATTTATTTATTCATACCATAGTTTCCTATTTTATTCAATGGGTTATAATCTATTATTATTATTATTATTTTGAGACAGGGTCTTGCTCTGTCACTCAGGCTGGAGTGCAGTGACACGATCATGGCTCACTGCAGCCTCAACTTCCCGGGCTCCAGCAATCCTCCCACCTCAGCCTCCCAAGTAGCTGGGACTGCAGGCTAGTGCCACCCAGCTAATTTTTGTATTTTTTGGTAGAGATGGGTTCTCCCTACGTTACCTAGGCTTGTCTCGACCTCTTGAGCTCAAACAATCCACCTATCTTGGCCTCCCAAAGTGCTGGGATTACAGGTGTGAGCCACTGCACCTAGCCTATCTTTTTTTTAAAATAGGCTTTATTTTTCAGGAGAGTTTTTGGTTCACAGAAAAATTGAGTGGGAGTTACAGAGATTTGCCATCTATCACCTCTCCCTACGTATACAGAGCCTCTCCACTATCAACATTCCATGAAAGAGTGGCCCATTTTTTATAATCAGTGAATCACCCAAAGTCTACAGTTTACATTAGGATTCACTCTTGGTGCTGTACGTTCTATGGGTTTTGAAAAATGTGTGATGACATGTATCCACCATTATAGTATCATATAGGATAGTTCTGCTGTCCTAAAAATCCTCCTCACCCTTCCTATTCATCCCTCCCCATCCATATTTTTGCCTTTTCTGGAATGTCATAGAATCGGAATTATAATATGTAGCCTTTCCAGATTGGCTTCTTTCACTTAATAATGTGCATTCAAACGTTCATAGCTTGATAGTTTGTTTTTAGTGCTGAATGATAGTCCATTGTCTGGATGTGCCACAGTTTATTTATTCATTCAGTTACTGAAGGACAACTTGGTTGCTTCCACGTATTGGCAATAAAAATTTTATACACATTGTGTGTAGGTTTTTTTGTGGACCTGTTTTCAACTGATTTGGATAAATACCAAGGAACATGATTGCTAGATCATATGTTCAGTTTTGAGTATATTATGTTTAGTAAGAAACTGTCAAACTGTTTTCCAAAGTGGCTGTACCATTTTTCACTCCCACCAGCAATGAATGAGGGTTCCTGTTGGATTTTGGACATTCTAACAGGTATGTAGTGACATCTCGTTGTTGTTTTAATTTGCAATTCCATAATGACATATGATGTTGAGCATCTTTTCATATACTTGTTTGCCATCTGTATGTCATCTTTAGTGAAGGAAGGGTCTGTTCAGGTCTTTTGCCCATTTTTTAATCAGGTGGTTCATTTTCTTATTGTTGAATTTCGTGAGTTATTTGTCTTTTTTTCTTTTTTTTTCTTTTTTTTTTTTTTTGAGACGGAGTCTCGCTGTGTCTCCCAGGCTGGAGTGCAGTGGCGTGATCTCGGCTCACTGCAAGCTCCGCCTCCCGGGTTCACGCCATTCTCCCGCCTCAGCCTCCCAAGTAGCTGAGACTACAGGCGCCCGCCACCACGCCCGGCTAGTTTTTTGTATTTTTGGTAGAGACGGGGTTTCACCATGTTAGCCAGGATAGTCTCGATCTCCTGACCTCGTGATCCACCCGCCTCGGCCTCCCAAAGTGCTGGGATTACAGGCTTGAGCCACCGCGCCCGGCCGTATTTGTCTTTTTTTCTTCCTGAGTTGGGGTCTTGCTTGCCCAGGTTGGAGTACAGTGGCTATTCACAGGAATGATCATAGCACACTACAGCCTTAACCTTCTAGCCTCAAATAATTCTCCTGCCCCAGGCTCCTGAGTAGCTGGGACCACAGGTGTGTGCCACGGTGCCTGGCTATATATTTTGGATAACAGTCCTTTATCGGATATGACTTTTGCAAATACTTTCTCCCATTCTGTGGCTTGTTTTCTCATTCTCTTGGCAACATTTTTCCCAGAGCAGATGTTTTTAATTTTAATGAAGTCCAACTTATCAATTATTTCTTTCATGGATTGTGCCTTTGATGTCGCATCTAAAATGTCGTTGCCTCACACGAGGTTAACTAGTTTTTCTCCTTTATTATCTTCTAGGAGTTTTATAGTGTTGTGGTTTACATTTAGGTCTCTGATTCATTTTGAGTTAATTTTTGTGAGGGGTGTAAAGTCTGGTCTAGATTCATTTTTTTTTTTTTTTTTTTTTTTGTATGTGAATGCCCAGCTATTTTAGCACCATTTTAAATCAACAGAATAGTTTCTGTTGATTAAAAAACTATTTTTGGTTCATTGTATTGCCCATGGTCTTTTGTCAAAGATCCACTGACTATACTTATGTGGGTCGATTTCTGGATTATCTATTACGTTCTATTAATCTATTTCTTCCCCCTTTGCCAATGCAACACTGTCTTGATTACTGTAGCTCTGTATGAGTATTGAAGTTGAATGTAGTGTTAGTCCTCTAACTTTGCTCTCTTTCAATGTTGTGTTGGGTATTCTGGGTCATATGCTGCTCCACATAAAATCAGTTTGTCAAGATCTACAAAATAATTGTCAGGATCTTGATTGAGATTATATTGAATCTATAGATCAAGTTGAGAACTGGCATCTGTCCAGTTCATATTCCATGAACATGGACTATCTCTCCATTTATTTAGTTTTTGATTTAATACATCAGAGTTTTGTAGTTTTCTTTATGTAGATCTTGTACTTAGTTTGTTAGATTTATAATTAGGTATTTCATTTTCAGGGTGCCAATGATATTATTTTTGTTTGTTTGTTTTGTTTTTTTGAGACGGAGTGTCACTCTGTCTCCCAGGCTGGAGTGCAGTGGTTTGATCTTGGCTCACTGCAGCCTCCACCTCCGGAGCTCAAGAGATTCTCCTGCCTCAGACTCCCAAGTAGCTGGGATTACAGGTGCCCACCACCATGCCCAGCTAATTTTTGTATTTTTAGTAGAGATGGGGGTTTCACCATGTTGGCCAGGCTGGTTTTGAACTCCTGACCTCAAATGATCTGCCCACCTTGGCCTCCCAAAGTGCTGGGATTACAGGTGTGAACCACCGTGCCTGGTCGGTATTGTGTTTTTAATGTCACATTCCACTTGTTCATTGCTGGCATGTAGGAAAGTGATTGACTTTTGCATATTAACCTTGTATTCTGTGGCATTGCTATAATTGCTATTCATTCCAGAAGTTTCTTTTTTCTTGATTCTTTCCAATTTTCTACACAGATGTTCCTGTCATCTGTGAACAAAGACAGTTTTATTTCTTCCATCCCAATGTATGCCTTTCATTTTCTTTTCTTATTGCATTAGCTAGGACTTCCAGTATATTGAAAAGGAGTGGTGTGAAGGGACATCCTTGCCTTCTTCCTGATCTTAGTAGAAAAGTTTCTAGTTTCTCACCATTAAGTATGATGTTATCTATAGCCTCTTGGTCTTTTGGCTAAGATCAAGTGAAGTATGCTGTGATCTGTACGTTTATTTGGTAGATGCTTTTTGTGAAGTTGAGGCAGTTCCTCTCTATTCTTAGTAGGCTGAGAGTTTTTACTTTTTTTTTTTTTTATCGTGAATTGGTATTGGATTTTGTCTGATGCTTTTTCTGCATCTATTGATATGATCATGTGATTTTTCTTCTTTAGCTTGTTGATGTGATGGATTACATTTAAATTATTATTATTATTTTTAAGACTCAAATTGTCCCTGATTTAGCCAGTGGGAGCCCTTTTAGGCTGCTTTCTGTCCTTTTGAAAGGACAGTGCTTCCTTTCTTTCTGGTACAACAAGATGTTCCAGGCCCATCTTGTACTTTCCATGCCCCAGCCCTGGAACAAGCCAATTCTCTAAGGATTTGTGGTTCTTTTCAGGAAAGAATGTATTTAGAAACCAAGATCTGGGCACTACGTGTGCTGGTTGCTATTGTGGGTCGGGGTGGTGGCAGCTGCTCCCAGGTATCTCATTACTTTTCTATGTATTTCACCCTACTGAGGGCTGACCTCCTGTACACACGTCCTCCTCACTATGCTAGGGCACTTCCATTCGATGTGTTAGATTTGGGATGCTGATTAGACATCCAAGTGTGGAAGTTGAGCAGGCTGCTAGAGCTAACAGAGGAGGTTTGGTTACAGATAATCAATGTGAGGGTCTTTGGTGGACAGGTGACATTTAAAGCTGTGGATTGGGTGAGTTCCTAGAAGCCTAAGAGATGAACCCTGGGGTACTTGAGAGTTAGAAGAGGAGTCAGTCAAGTGTCCTGAGTATGTCAGTTTCCTCATCTGTAAAATGAGTATAATACCTCTCTCATTGGATCATAAGGATTAACAAGTTGATACATAGTAAAGGCCTTAATGGAGACTTTTCCATCCTCACCCAACTTGGGGTCTGCCCTTTCCATTGTCCCCAGACTCTCCTATCTCTCTTCCTTGCTTGTCTCTCCCAATTTTCCTCATCTCTGCTTTCCAACACACTCAGTAAAGGGCACATGGGGTCCATCTTCCCTCCTTTCAGTGAAGGCTGATTTGGAAAACCTCTCTCAATGGATTGACATTGACTCCTCTCTTCCTCCCCATCATTCTCCACCTTTTGTAAGAAAATAACTTTACCATTACATTTGAGGTCCTTTGTGTGCCTCCTTTTCAATCTTATCCCTTAACCTTCCCACCTCAGAGGTATTTTAACCGTATGACTGTGTTTCTGAGAATAAATATTGTCTAGTTTTTGCATTTTTGAAGTTTATAAGCATAGAATCTTATATTCTTCTGTAACTTGCTTTTAGTAGTCAGCATTTTGTTTCTGAGATACATCCATGTTGCTGTACATAGTTGTAATTCATTTATTTTCTCTGCCATATTATCTCACAATCTGCATGCATCTATTTATGCTCCCCATTTGTTTTATGCATTCTCTAATTGGTTGACTTTCTAATTGTTTCCAGTTTTTGCTGTTACAAACAGTGCTACTATGAGCATTTTGTCTACATTTTCTAGTGTGTGGACAGAATTTCTCCAGCGTAGATACCTAGGAGGGAAGAGAAGGTACATTGTCAACTTTTCTATATAACATAAAATTGTTTTTTAAGGGGCTTGATTCAATTTACACTCCTACCAGCAGTATATACATTCCCTGTAAGATCAGAATCAAGCATTATGACCAACTTTGTTCAACAATGTGCTGTTCCACGATCCTTGATCACACTCGATATGATTAGACTTTGTGATTCTGCAAATGTGGTAACACATTACAGTTTTAATTTGCATTTCCTGAATACTAATGAGGTTGGATGTCTTTACCCGTCTATTAGTTATCTGGGTTTTCTCTTCTGTGAACTGCTTGCTTTTTTTTTATTTGAGACGGAGTCTAGCTCTGTTGCCCAGGCTGGACTGTAGTGGTGCGATCTCCGCTCACTGCAAGCTCCACCTCCCGGGTTCACGCCATTCTCTGGCCTCAGCCTCCTGAGTAGCTGGGACTACAGGCGCCTGCCACAACGCCTGGCTAATTTTTGGTATTTTTAGTAGAAACGGGGTTTCACCATGTTAGCCAGGATGGTCTTGATCTCCTGACCTCATGATCCGCCCACCTCAGCCTCCCAAAGTGCTGGGATTACAGGCATGAGTCATTGCACCCGGCCTTCTTTTCTGTGAACTGCTTACTTTAGGTCTTCTATTAGATTGTTTTATTTTTTGCTTTTTGGTTTATAAGAGTTCTATATCAGATGTTAATCTGATTATGGATAGTAAATATCTTTTCCCAGTTTGTGGCTTGTTTGCTCACGTTGTTTATAATGCATTTTGATAAAAGAAGTTCACATTTTATGTGAACACACACATACACACACATAATGGAATACTACTCAGCCATAAAAAGGAATGAATTAATGGCATTTGCAGCAACCTGGATGAGATTAGAGACTATTATTTTAAGTGAAGTAACTCAGGAATGGAAAACCAAACATTGTATGTTCTCACTCATGAGTGAGAGCTAAGCTATGAGGATGCAAAGGCATAAGAATGACACAATGGACTTTGGGGACTTGGAGGAAAGGGTGGGAAGGGGGTGAGAGATAAAAGACTAAAAATTGGGTGCAGCGTATACTGCTTGTGTGATAGGTATGCCAAAATCTCCCAAATCACCGCTAAAGAACTTATTCATGTAAGCAAACACCACCTGTTCCCCAATAACCTATGGAAATAAAAATTTTTTTAAAAAGGAGTTCACATTTTAACGAATCAGTTTTATCATTCTTTTCCTTTTTGGTAAATTCTTTTATCTCTTGTTTAAGAAGTCCTTCTCCTACCCCAAAGTCATAAAAAATTATTCTCTTTTGTCTACTAAAAAGTTTTTTAAGTCCTTAATCTACTTTTGACTCATTTCTGTGTACAGTGTGAGGTAAGGATCTAATGTTACCTCTTTCCCCTATGTATAATCAATTGTCTTGCAGCCATCTTTGAGGAATCCATCCTTTTCTCATTTATCTTTAATGCCAAGTTGGTCATAACTTTTTTTTTTTTTTTTTTGAGACAGAGTCTTGCTTGCTCTGTCACCCAGGCGGAAGTGCAGTGGTGTTATCTTGGCTCACTTGCCTCCCAGGTTCAAATGATTCTCCTGCCTCAGCCTCCTGAGTAGCTGGGATTACAGGTGCCTGCCACCATGCCCAGCTAATTTTTGTATTTTTAGTAGAGACAGGGTTTTGCCATGTTGGCCAGGCTGATCTGGAACTCCTGATCTCAGGTAATCTGCCCGCCTTAGCCTCCCCAAGTGCTGGGATTACAGGTGTGAGCCACCGCACCCGGCCTCGTCATAACTCTTATGTTGATATGTTTCTCTTTCTGGCCTCTATTCTTTCTATTGATCAATTTGTCTATCCCATGCCAGTATTTCATTGTCTTGATAATTAATGGCTTTAAAATAATCTTTGATTTTTTAAAGACAAATCCCACTTTGTTTCTCTTTTGAAGTATTTTTGTGTTTTGTACTTTGGCATATATTGTAGAATTAGGCTGAATGTTCCACAAAATAAATACTGCTGGGGTTTTACTGGAATTGAATGGAATTAAATTGAATTTATAGAGCAGTGGAGGGAAAACTGTTGTATTTATTTTGTTGTGTCTTTTGATTGATGGTATCTTTCTGCATTTATTTAAAAAGAGATGTTTATTTTCTCTACAAAGGTCTTGCACAATTTTTGTTTGATTTGATCCTGGGTACTTTATATTTTTTTGATGCTACTGCAAATTTTGTTTATACTACATGGTATTTTTAAACTTTCATTTTTAAATTTTATTGCTGATGTTTAGAAACACAATGGATTCCTGGAGCTAAACTACTCGGAGACCACCCGCTACTGGGTCAGGTGACCACCCACTACTGGGTCAGGTGACCACCCGCTACTGGGTCAGGTTTCGTACTTAGCAGAGCAACTCCCTCGCTTTTATCTATTGAAAGTCAGCTCTCTACACAGGGTTTGTAGATTAAAATAAAGACAAGAAAATATTTACCAAAAAAAAAAATTTAAAGCTTAAAATACAAAAGTGAAAACAGGCTGGGAGCGATGGCTCACACTTGTAATCCTAGCACTTTGGGAGGCCAAGGCAGGGGGATCACTTGAGGTCAGGAGTTCGAGACCTGCCTGGCCAACATGATGAAACTCCGTCTCTACTAAAAACATAAAAATTAGCTCGGCATGGTGGTGGGCCCTTTGTAGTCCCAGCTACTCAGGCGACTGAGGCAGGAGAATTGCCTGAACCTGAGAGGTGGAGGTTGCAGTGGGCCGAGATCGCACCACTGCACTCCAGCCTGGGTGATAGTGAGACTGTCTCAAAGCAATCAAACAAAACCAAACAAATAACAAAAAAAGTTAAAACAAGACATTTTAAAAAAGAAATGCAATGCATTCCTATAGACTTATTCTGCATTCTATAATCAGTCTTCGTATTTTTATTAATTCTAATAATTTGTATGTAAATTTTATTTGTATACATAATAATGGCATATTTTTCTTCCTTTTTTCATGTGTATACCTCTTGTTCCTATGTATTGTGTAGCTACAATTAGCTAGGAACTTCAGTATAGTGAGAAGTAGAGCTATTGACAGGGTCTCCATAATGAGATCCCTAACCAGCTCATGATATTTATTTATTTATTTATTTATTTTTTTGATACAAAGTCTTGCTCTGTTGTCCAGGGTGGAGTGCAGTGGCATGATCTCGGCTCACTGCAAGCTCCGCCTCCCGGGTTCACGCCATTCTCCTGTCTCAGCTTCCCAAGTAGCTGGGATTATAGGTGCCCGCCACCATACTCAGCTAATTTTTTGTATTTTGTTAGTAGAGACGGTATTTCACTTTGGTCTCCATCTCCTGATCTCGTGATCCACCGGCCTCGGCCTCCCAAAGTGCTGGGATTACAGGCGTGAGCCACCATTTCTGGCCTATTTTTCTTTTTTTTTGAGACGGAGTTTCGTTCTTATTGCCCAGGCTGGAGTGCAATGGTACGATCTTGGCTCACTGCAACCTCCGCCTCCTGGGTTCAAGCGATTCTCCTGCCTCGGCCTCCCGAGTAGCTGGGATTATAAGTGCCTGCCAACACGCCTGGCTAATTTTTTGTATTTTTAGTAGAGACGGGGTTTCACTGTTTTGGCCAGGCTGGTCTCGAACTCCTGACCTGGTGATCCACCCACCTCGGCCTCCCAAAGTGTTGGGATTATAGCCGTGAGCCACTGTGCCCAGACTAGTTTTCTTCTTTAATTTGTTAATGTGGTGAAGTATATTAAGTGATTTTGTAATGATAAGCCAATCTTGGGTTCCAAAATAATAACCACACCTTGGTTATGGTGTATTTATTACTCTTTTTGTTACCTATCACTAGAGTTGGTTTTCTAGTATTTTACTTAGAATTTTTGCATCTGTGTTCATGAGTGAGATTGGGGTTGGTTTTCTAGTATTTCACTTAGAATTTTTTTTTTTTTTTTTGAGACGGAGTCTGACCCTGTTGCCCAGGCTGGAGTGCAGTGGCACGATCTCGGCTCACTGCAAGCTCTGCCTCCCGGGTTCACGCCATTCTCCTGCCTCAGCCTCCTGAGTAGCTGGGGCTACAGTGCCCGCTACCAGGCCTGGCTAATTTTTTGTATTTTTAGTACAGATGGGGTTTCACCATGTTAGCCAGGAGGGTCTCGATCTCCTGACCTTGTGATCCGCCCGCCTTGGCCTCCCAAAGTGCTGGGATTACAGGTGTGAGTCACTGGGCCCGGCCTAGGATTTTTACATCTCTGTTCGTGAGTGAGATTGGCATGTAATTTTTCTTCATCATACTGCCCTTAATAGGTTTTAGAATCAAGGTTAAGCATAATGAAATGAGCTGGGGAGTGTTCCCTCTTTTCTATGATTCTGAAATAGTTTGTGTGAATTTGGAAATATTTATTCCTTTTTTTTTTGGATAAAATCATCTTTGTTAATCTTTTCTCTGTGAGGTTTATATGGAAGCAAAAATTTTAAGTAGTTTTAGGGTTATTGAGAGTTTCTATTTCTTCCTGAGTCAGTTTTGGTAATTTATACTTCTTCCTTGGAATTCGCCCAATTTGTCTAAACATTCAAATTGTTTGTAATATCTGCTCATTATCTTTTCAATCTCCACAGCATCTGTAGTTATGCCCTTTTTTTCATTTCTATTATTGTTTATTTGAATTTTCAGTTTTAAAAATCAGTTTTGTCAGAACATCTTTCAGTTTTGTTAATCTTGTCTCTTTCAGCATAAATTTTGGCCACAATATATTTTGAAAAATTTCAAACCTATCAAAAGTTGCAAGACTTATTCATTATTTATGTAGATTCACCAAATGTTAACATTTTGCTACATCAATGCACACTTTTCTCTCTCTCTTTTCTTTTTTTTTCTCTCTCTCTCTCCTCTTTCTCTCTTCTCTCTCCCTCTGCCCTCTCTCTCTCACTGATTTCAGAGCTATTTTAGGGTAAGTTAGAGATCTCATGACACTTTACCCAGAAACAATTAATCATATATTTCCTAAAAGAAAAGACATTCTCCTACATACCACAATACGATGATCACACTTGGGAACTTTAACAATGGTAAAATACTATGATCTAATATATAATCCAAACTCAAATTTCTCCAGTGTCAGAATAATGAACTTTATAATTGTTTTATCTCTTTTTATCCAGGATTCAATCAAGTGTTGCATATTGCATTCAATTGTCATGTTTCTTTGCTCTCCTTTAATCTACAACAGTTTACCAACCTCTTTTTTTTTTTTTTTTAAAGTCTTTTATAACACTGGCATTTTTGAAAGGTTCAGAACAGTTAACAGAATGTCCCTCTATAGGCAGAAAAATGGCCTTGCAAAGATATCCATGCCCTAATCTCAGGAACCTGTGGTTATATTACCTTATATGGCAAAGAGACTTTGGAGATGTGATTCAGGGCCCCTGAGATGGTAAGAGAATTCTAGATTATCAAGGTGGGCTCCATCTAATCACATGGGTCCTTAAAGTAGAGAACCTTTATAGGCTGGGTCAGAGAGATGAGGTGGAAGGAGAAGAGATTCAAAGTGTGAGAGGGACTCAACCTGCTGTTGCTGGCTTTGAAGATGGAAGAGGGGATGTGAGCCAAGAAATGGAGGTGGACTCTTGAGGCTGGAAATGGCCCTAAGCTGACAGCCAGTAAGGAAACGGGGATTTCAGTCTTGCAACCACAAGGAGTTGAATTCTGCCAATAACCAGAATGATGAAGAAAATGGATCTCCCCTGGGGCCTACAGAAAGGCATACAGCCCTGCTGACACCTTGACTTTAGCCTGGTGAGACCCATCTCAGACTATTGACCAACAGAACTTTAAAATAATACATTTGTGTTGTTTTCATCCACTAAATTTGTGGTAATTTGTTAAAGCAGCAATAGAAAATTAACGCATCCTTAAATTCAAATTTGTCTGATTGCTTCTTCATGATTTAGATTCAGGTTTATTGGTTTTTTCAACTGATTGGCTTTTAGATATATTAGTCCTCTAAAATGTATGTTCTCAATGTCATTAATTTCTACTCTATGGTTTCCTTCATTCCACTTTCTTTGGAGTTATTTAAGTAGATCTTTAACTCGGTTTTCATCCTTCATTCTTTGTGATATAACCATGTAAGGTTATACATTTTCTTCTAAGTGTTGCTATAGCTCATTCTACAAGTATTTTGTTTTTGTTTTTTTGTTTTTTTCCCTTTTTGTGGAAAACCAGGTCTCCCTTTATTGCCCAGGCAGGACTCGAACTTCTGGGCTCAATCCCAGCTCCCTAAGAGCTGGGATTACTGGTGTGAGCCACTGTGCCTGGCCTGCATCTTACAAGTTTTGATATATTTTCATTCTAAATATCTTTTAATTTCAATTGTGATTTTGTGTTTGGTCCAGGAGTCAATTAGAAATTTTTAAAATTATAAATTAGGAGACATATGGAGCTTCTCCAGTTAGTTTTCTTTTTTTTTCGAGACAGAATCTCACTCTGTCACCTAGGCTGGAGTACAGTGGCATGACCTTGGCTCACTGCAACTTCAGCTTCCCGGGTTCAAGTGATTCTCCTGCCTCAGCCTCCCGAGAAGCTGGGACTACAGGCGCCCACCAGCATGCCCGGCTAATTTTTTGTAGTTTTAGTAGAGATGGGGTTTCATTGTGTTAGCCAGGATGGTCTCGATCTCCTGACCTCGTGATCCACCCACCTTGGCCTCCCAAAGTGCTGGGATTACAGGCGTGAGACACCACGCCCGACCTCCAGTTAGGTTTTTGTCATTGATTTTCTAATTCATTTGTACTGTGCTTAGAGAATCTGATCTGCATGACACCAAATCTTTGAAATATTTATGAAAATTGTTTCATGTATGCTTGAAAGTATGCTGAGTGCAATAGTCTATATACATATTCATCACATCAAGCTTCTTAATTACTTCAGTCAAATTTTTTACATGCTTAACTGATTACTTTTTGTTTGTGTTAATTTTTAGTTTTTAAATTACTGAGAAAAGTGTGTTAAAATCTCTACTATGATGGTGGATTTGTCAATTTCTGTCAAATTTCCCCTAAATGTTTTCAGGTTATACTATCACTTGCATATAGGTTTAGAATTATTATATCTTCCTGGCAAAATGAACCTTTAATTATTACTTGGTGACTTTCTCCATCCTTAAAGACATCTTTTGTGTTAAATTAACTGATCTTAATATAGCTACTGAATCTTTTCTCATCTTGTTAGTATTTGCCTATATTTTTCTATTCTTTCCCTTTTAGCCCCTCTGGGTACTTATGCTTTCATTGTGATTCTCATAAATGGTACTTACCTTGTTTTTTAAAAACCTACCCTGATAACTGAGATTTTAGGTAATCTACAATTTATTTGGATTTTTTTCTTTGTATTTTCCTACTTCTGTTTTTTTTCTCACTGTCTTTTCTAGCCATTTTGGGGAGAGTGATTATTTTTCTAGTTCCATCCTAATTATCGCCTTGAAAGTTCTATACTTTATTGTAATTAGTTTAGTCATTATTCTATACTCACTTAATCAGATTCTAAAATTAATCACCATTATCCTCTCCCCACAAATACAAGCATCTTCTAAAACTACATCATCCCTCTTCCATTCTATTGTTGTCATGTATTTAAATTCTCCTTTTTAAAAATTTTATTTTAATAGACGGTCTCGCTCTGTCACTCAGGCTAGAGTGCAGGGGTGTGCTCATGGTTCACTGTGGCCTCTATCTCCTGGGCTCAAGCGATCCTCCTGCCTCAGCCTCCTGAGTAACTGGGATTACAGGCATGCCCCACTATGCCTGGCTAATTTTTTAAAAAGTTTTTTTGCAGAGGTGGGCATCTCTCTGTGTTGCTTCTGGTCATGAACTCCTGGGCTCAAGTGATTCTCCCGCCTTGGCCTCCTAAAGTGCTGGGATTATAGGTGTGATCCACTGTGCCTGACCACCACCTGGGGTTTTTAATCCTTATAATATTAATGGTTTGGTCAATCTATTGCTTGGATCTACTTACACAGTCACCATCTTCCTTGCTGTCTGTTCTTTTTGCCTCTTTGACTTCCATCTGGGATCACTTTTCTCCCGCTGAAGGAGTACTTTGGCGTTAAAAAAAAATGGTGGGGGAGATCTGTTTATGGCAGACTTGCTCAGTTTTTATTTGTTTGAAAATGTCTTTGTTTCAGTCCCATTTAAAAAGATATTTTCTCTAGCTATAGAATACTAGTTAGGTTTTTTCCAACACATTGAAGACATTATTCCACTGTGTTTTGGCAACTCTTATTGCTGTTGAGAAGTCAGCTGTTAATCTAATTGTCATTGACTTAGAGGCCATCTGTCTCATCTCCTTGGCTGCTTTTATAAATTTCTCTTTTTTCTTCGGTGTTTTGCGGTTTCACTGTGCTACGTCTAGGTGTTACAGTTGCCAGAAAAAATACAGAATGCTCAGCTAAATTTGAATTTCAGACAAACAACAAATACATTTTTAGTACCGCTATGTTCTAATTATTGCATAAGGCATATTTAGACTGAAAAAATTCTTCACTGTTTGTCTGGAATTCAGATTTAATTGGGAGTCTTATATTTTTATTTGCTAAATATCATAACCCTATTAGGTATTGATTTCTGATTATTTATCTGCTTGGGCTTTTTATTAGATTCTTAAATGTGTGGTTATTTACTTTCATTATTTATGCAATATTTATGAAATTCATGAACATTTCTAGAGATGCTGGCTGATTTCATGGCCATTGTCTCTTCAAATTTGCCTCTGCCCCATTCTTTTTCTCCTTTCCTTTTGTAGTCATGATTAGGTATCTGTAACAACTTTTCACACTATTCTCTATGTATCTTACTCTCTCTTCTTTATTTTCCACTTCTGTGATTTCTATGTTTCATTCTTCTTCAGCTGTGTCTAATTTACTGTTAAACTAATCTACCAAGTTACAAATTTCAGTCATTACGTTTTTTCATTTCTAGAAGTTCTTTTTGAAAAATCTATGAAGTCACTTTTCTAGATGCTCACTCTTTTTTTATTTTGTATTTTTGAGATGGAGTCACGCTCTCTTACCTAGGCTGGAGTGCAGTGGCACCATCTTGGCTCACTGCAGCCTCAACCTCTTGGGTTCAAGCAATTTTTCTACCTCAGCCTCCAAAGTAGCTGGGATTACAGGTGCCTACCACCATGCCCAGCTAATTTTTGTGTTTTTTAGTAGAGATTGGGTTTTACCACGTTGGCCAGGCTGGTCTCGAACTCCTGACCTCAAGTGATCTGCCTGCCTCAGCCTCCCGAAGTGCTGGGATTACAGGTGTGAGCCACTGTGCCCAGCCAATGCCCACTCTTTACTCATAATTTCGAATACCCTTTTACAACATCATTAAACATGTTGAAATCTTTTAAAATCCTATGTCTAATGATTCTAGTGTTTGAAGTCTTTGTGGGTCTAAATCTACTACCTGTTGTTTCTGCTGACTCCTGGTTACCTTGTGTGTTATGGAATTGTGACAGTGAGTTCATCTATCAGAATGTTACCTCTGGGCAATCTTTGAGACTGTGCTGAAGGTGGATTCCTACAGAGGATATGCATTGACTTCTGCCAGAAGCCTGTGGTCATTACCAATTTGAGACCACTTTAAACTACATTCTTGGCTTGGTATTTTTGGACCACCCAAGTAGAGTGAATTCAGGCTGTAAATCTTCTTATTGGGGTTGGCTTGTAGCTACAAATTCTAAGGGAGGGGTTTCCCCTCTACGTTCATTGCCAAGGCTCAGTATAAGCAATTTGCCTTGTAGTCCCTAGGGAGTAGAGAGTAGGGTGGTTTGGTTCTAGTTCACCTTGACACCAATGTGTAACTTCTTGGGGTCTTGGTTTTATGCAGAGGGGATTTTCTGTTGCAGTCCTCACCTTGGGTGGGCTCTGGGCTTTGTCTCCGATCTCCACTCCATGTAACTTAAGGGCACCATTAACATCTCTGAATTCCAGCCTTCACTTAGTTTTCGGTTCTGAATATGCCTTATGTTTTTGAGAATTAATTGATGCAATTAAAGTTTTTTTTTTTTTTTTTTTCTTCTAGCTGGCATATTTGGTTGTTTCTTGTGGGAGTGTCTAAAGAATATCTAGTACACCATCCTGCTGGAAATAAGACCTCCTCTTCTCCTGCTAGCAATTCTTTAGTGAAAACCTGTAAGATCAGCTTCTGGGTGTTCTTAATTTGTCTTTGGAATCCAAGCAGAGGACACTGTAAGATATGTCAATCACAGCATTGAATCTTTAATTTTAGCTAGCAAATTCATTCATTCATCAAATCCTATCGAGCCTCTGTTAAAGGCCAGGCTTGTTGTTGGGTCCTGGGGATTCACGATTGACAAGGCAGACTCAGCTACTACCTGCCCTCCTGAGGCTCACAGTCCAATGACTTGAATTTACCGTACAGTGCTAAGCACTTTACATCCTTGTTTAACTTAATCCTCATTACAACCCTATGGGTTAGGTACAGTCCATTTATAGATCAGGAAGAGGAGGCACAGAAAGACTATGTAAATTACCCACCATCTGACAACTTGCAAGAGGCGGATCAGGAACTCAAACTCAGGTCGCTCTGCTCCACAGTCTTTGTCCTTAATGGTTATGCTCTTGGTTGTGCCAAGAGAGGGCAGTGTTGAGTATGCCAAGAGGAGAGGGTGCTTTCTTTTTTCATGTGTGGAGGAATTTCCCCGTAGAAGCCAGTGTTGATTTTCTTAGGATACATTTCGGTGACATGTCAGACCAACCCACCATCAGAATGTAGAGCTCCAAGGTACAGGACTGAGGCAGATGATGGCTCATTTTCCAGACATCAGTAGCTATTTGTGTGACACCATAATACCATTCCTAGATACTTGCCTGAAGACAACCAGGAAGAAGGACTCAGTAGCATCTAGAGCAGTATCGTGGGGTCGTGGTGCTGGTGTTGCTGCTTACTTCTAGAATATGCACCCTGCAGAGCAACAGTGTCAGAAACCAACCCTGTCCTTGAATGTGAGGCTAGCTGGTTTCCTGGATGAAGAATCAGGAGATCTTGGTGGCAAGATCCTTCCCCTCAGTGGAACTCAATTTCCTCATATATATAACAAGGACACTGGACTCTATGGTCTCTAAAGGACCCTTCCATCTCCGACACTCTGTGCTTCTGTGATTTTGTGTGATGCCCAGAGAGGGACCATTTTCTATTCTGTGTCCAGGGAACAGCAGGTGGTAGAAGGTTAGGGAGCAGAAGCCCTAGCTTTTCCTGCCCCCAACCACTGTCCCAGTTTGGTTACCGTGAAGTGAAATAGTGCCACATGTCCCAATCTTGCAATTCCTGGAATTCCTACAACTCCTTCCCAAACCAGCCTCAATGACATCTCTTCTAAGAGGCCCTCCTGGATCCTCCTGTTTTGGGATTCCCAGAATACTTTGGCCAGACTTCTTGTGTAACACCTGTCTTTCCTTTATTGCTAGACTGTTGAGCTTTTTGAGGGTCAGGCCTGGGTCTCTTGCACCCCCACAACCCCCACAGCATCCAGAGCAATGCCAGGTAAGCGCATGAATGTAAGAAGATCCAGCTTTTTTTTTCCCAAACAAGTCTATAGGTAGGCCCAGATTTAAAAATAGGTAGCTCTTCTATATTCTACATATATGTTGTAAACACATTTTATATAGCACATAAACATAAAATAATATTTCTATGGATTATAAATGTTCATGGTGAAAATTTCATAAATGTTAAAAAAAATGTAATGATGAAAATAACCACCCCCGTGCACCCCCATTCCCATCCTCTGATCACCCAGGGAATGCCATTGCTAATGTTTTGTTGGATTTCATTCTAGTCTTTTTTTCTACATGTAACAGTCCTGGCCGCTTACTACATATAGAGTTTGCTTCTCTGTGCTTATTACTCAGGAGTTGTTGGGAGCCTTTCTTCATAGCATTAAATATTCTTCGAGAACATGATATTTAATGGCTGTCGGTGTTTCAAACCTATTAAGGTGGGAGCTGTGAAGAGCTCAGCTGCCCAGAGGACCTGAGCTCAGTAGTGAGAGGCCTGTGAGGTCCGTGGAGGTTGGAAGTAGACCATGTCCATCACCTCTGCTCTCAGAGCTCCCACTCTGTTCTCAGGCACTGTGCGGTATCTCCTCTAACCCTCCTAAATGACGACAAGGAAGGCTCTGCAGAGACAGCCTCTGGAAGGCTCAGAGAGGTGAAGTGACTCACTGCAAGTGGCCAGCACACACAGTAGAGGAAGATGCCTATTCCCAAGCCTCCTGCAGTTATTATTTATTTATTTATTTTTATTTTTGAGACAGAGTCTCCCTCTGTCACCAGGCTGGAGTGCAATGGCACCATCTCAGCTCACTGCAACCTCTGCCTCCAGGATTCAAGTGATTCTCCTGCTTCAGCCTCCTGAGTAGCTGGGATTACAGATGCCCGCCACCACGCCCAGCTAATTTTTGTATTTTTAGTGAGGACGGGGTTTCACCATGTTGGCCAGGCTGGTCTCGATCTCTTGACCTCGGGATCCGCCCACCTCGGCCTCCCAAAGTGCCGGGATTACAGGCGTGAGCCACCGCGCCCGGCCCTACAATTATTTTTCACGTTGTTGTTGGCAGTCGAGGTTGCTGCTGGACACACCGAAAAAGAGGAAATAGTCACGTCTGGAGCGGGACCCTGTGGTTGGGCTGCTGCTGGGACACAGCCGGCCCTCCTGGGAGGGAGAGTTGGAACCTCGCTCTGTTTGGTGGTGCTTCGGCTTCCCGGACCTCGAACTCCTGGGGCCCGTCCGCCTCCCTGCTCTGGCTCCAGAAGCTGGCTGGAATGCTGCTCGGCACATTAGCTGTGAAGTTAGCTGGCTCCGGATCACAAGTTCACCGCTCTCTGTTCAGAGTGGCAAAGGAAACCTCGTCTGGTGGCCAGAGCCAAGGGAGGGAGAGAGTGGGAGGCTGTGGACCCCTGAGGAGTAAAGCGTCTTCTCTGATGACTCCTCTCCCTTACATAGTCTTCAGTGATTCCTTAGCATGGAGAAGAGGCTAATGAGCTGGCTAATTATGAAGGGGGAAGGAAAAAACACAACAAAACCCCAAGCTACCCTGTAACCTAAAACGCTGCCCTCCTCAAGACCTTTGGCGTATTGTTCTCGCTCCAGAAACTTGGGGTTTCTCACCCGTGTGATATCTGTGCCGGTGCGTGCACCATTTGTCACTCTCAAACACTGGCCCAGGAACACTTGGTGAGGGGTTATTGTGTGGCAGGAACGGCTCTTACATGAATAGGCATTCCTTTCCACCCACATGCTTGAAAACTTCCTGGTTATAATTAGAACCATTTCTAGCTGTTCTGACACTTAACAGGGGGAGTGTCGGTAGGGGGCCTGCCCAGAGCCCTGACCAAGCTGCGGAGGGCAGAGCCAGAAAGTGGGTTCTAATCCCACCCTTGGCCACTGAAGCTATTAGCTATGCTTCACTGAGAGTCTTACGGTTGGAAGTCCTTGGACCGTGAAAGAGAGAGCTGCACCCCCGCCTCGAGCCACCCCCCCGTCACATCCTGCTTCTCAGGCCTTTCTCTCTCCTTGTGCTGGGCAGCCTGGGAGGGAACAGTTCTAGCCTGAATCCACAAGACGTTCGGATTTTGATATATTTTCACATAAAAATGTCAACTTTTTAGTGGAAGGGACTTTAGAAATAATTTCATTGTGTGGTTTTCAACTCTTGGGGAGATGTCAAAAAAAAAAAAAAAAAAAAAAAAACCACATATCTCAGCCTCACCCCAGTCTCCCAACTCAGGTGGTATTTTGAAAGGGCCCTCAGGTGGGCTTTCTTAATTAAACTTCTGATTTTGAGATAATTGTAAATTCACCTATAGTTGTAAGAAATAATACAGAGAAATCCTTTGTTCTCTTTGCTTAGTTTCTCCCAATGGTAACATCTTGCAAAACTATGGTAGGGTATTGGCTGGCCACTGTGGCTCACTCCGTAATCCCTGAACTTCGGGAGGCTGAGGTGGGCGGATCCCTTGAGCCTAGGCGTTCCAGACCAGCCTGGGCAACATGGTGAAACCTTGTCTCTATAAAAAATACAAAAATTAGCCAGGCGTGGAGGCACACACCTGTAGTCCCAGCTGCTTGGGAGACTGAGGTGGGAGGATTGCTTGAGCCTAGGAGGCAGAGGTTGCAGTGAGCTGAGATCGCAACACTGCATTCCAGCCTGGGTGACAGAGCCAGACCCTATCTCAAAAAAAATTATATATATCTATGTGTGTGTGTGTGTGTATATATGTATATATGTATATGTGTATATATGTACATATGTATATGTGTGTATATAGGTTTATGTATGTATATATATGTATGTGTATACATATATAAATGTGTATATACATGTATATACATGTATATGCTGAATGAAACAACTCAATCCCAAATGGTTGGATACTGCACAATTCCATTTATATAAGATTCTTGAAATGGCAAAACTAGACATAGAAATGGAAAACAGATTAGGGGTTGCCAGGAGTAATATATATATACATATATACATATAATATATATATAGTAAGTATATATATATAGAGAGAGAGAGCGAGCGAGAGAGAGAGAGAGCTCACACCTGTAATCCCAGCACTTTGGGAGGCTGACGTGGGCAGATCACAAGTTCAGGAGATCGAGACCATCCTGGCTAACACGATGAAACCCCATCTCTACTAAAAAAAAATACAAAAAATTAACCGGGCATGGTGGCATGCACCTGTAATCCTAGCTACTTGGGAGGCTGAGGCAGGAGAATTGCTTGAACCTGGGAGGCGGAGGTTGCAGTGAGCCAATATCGCGCCACTGCACTCCAGCCTGGGTGACAGAGCGAGACTCTGTCTCAAAAAAAAAAAAAAAAAAAAAAAAAATCAATCAGTCTATCTATCTGTCTGTCTATCTATCTATCTATCTATCTATCTATCTATCTATCTATCTATCTATCTATCTATCTGTCTGTCTATGTTAGGCATCTGAACAAGAATGCTGACGTTGATAGAGTCAAGATACAGAACACTCGCATCTCCATAAAGATCCCTCATGCACTCCCTTCCCTGTGCCCCCACTCCTCCTTTACTCCTGGCAACCCCTAATCTGTTTTCCATTTCTATGTCTAGTTTTGCTATTTCAAGAATCTTATATAAATGGAATTGTGCAGTATCCAACCATTTGGGATTGAGTTGTTTCATTCAGCATAATTCTCCGAAGATTAATCCAGGTTGTTCGTAGCAATGGTTCATTGCTGTCTATGGCTGAGTTGTGCTCTGTGGTGTGGACATACCACAGTTCACCACTTACCTGTTGAAGGACATCTGGATCATTTCCAGTTTTTGGCTGTTATAAATAAAACTGCTATCAACATTCTTTACAGCTTTGTGTGTGGTGAACATGAGTTTTCATTTCTCTAGGATAAAGGCCCAGGATTGCAATTGCCATATGATAGTTGCATGTTTAGTTCTCAAAGAAACTGCCAAACTGTTTCTCTGAGTTTGGCTGTCCAGTTTTACCTTTCCACCAGCAACGTCTGAGCAATCCAGTTCCTCTGCATCTTCACTGGCATTTAATGTTGTCACTATTTTTTATTTCAGCCATTCTGATAGGTATGTAGTAACATTTCATTGCTTTTTTAATTTAAAAAAATGATACATACAATTATACCAATTGATGGTGTACATGTGATTTTTTTGGATACATGCAAAGAATGTGTAATGAAAAAAATCAGGGTCATCAGTATATCTATCACCACAAACATGGATTATTTCTTTGTGTTGGGACCGTGTGGTTTTATTGAAATTTCATTGGACACCTTTTCATGTGCCGATTTGCCATTTATATGTCCTCTTTGGTGAAATCCCAGGCAGTGTTAATGGGCAGTGTTAGTCACACACCAGGTCTGGTCTACCCTACTGGACTTAGTTTGCTGCCCAAGCCCTTTCTGTAGCAAGGAGCAGACTTTCTCCTTCTGGACAGTCCTGCTTGTCAATAGATGCTTCTTGGCCAGGCACGGTGTCTCACACCTGTAATTTCAGCACTTTGGGAGGCTGAGGCAGGCAGATCACCTGAAGTCAGGAGTTCAAGACCAGCCTGGCCAACATGGTGAAACCCTGTCTCTACTAAAAAATACAAAAATTAGCCGGGCGTGGTGGCAGGCACTGGTAATCCCAGTTACTTGGGAGGCTGAGGCAGGGAGAATTGCTTGAACCCGGGAGGCAGAGATTTCAGTGAGCTGAGATTGTGCCACTGCACTCCAGCCTGAGTGACACAGCAAGAATCCACCTCAAAAAAAAAAATAAAATAAATAAAATAAAAATGCTTCCTGCTGAGCCCTCTGCCCATTAACACAGGCCCTCTTGTTATTTGAAACATCTTTAGTGACTTAAACTGTGCCGTGTAATGTATTGGTCACATCCATCAGGTGCACTTGGCTGGTGCCCATGTCTCTGGGCCCACAGGCCCATGGGACCGGAACCCAGGCCTCTGAGGAGGAGGCGCCAGCAGGCTAGTGTGGGGTCTGGGTGGGTGAGGGTAGAGGCAATAAAGCTGTTCTGCAATTGTTGGAAAAACTATAAAGTAGATTCAGCTGCTGCTCCCAGAAAGCCCTGTGGCTGCCAAGGTGAAGGAGACAATTTAATATAAAGAATTGTTAACTAGGTATGAAGTTTTTGTTTGTTTGTTTGTTTTGTTTTGTTTTGAGATGGAGTCTTACTCTGTCGCTCAGGCTGGAGTGCAGTAGCGCGATCTTGGCTCACTGTAACCTTCGCCTCCCTGGTTCAAGCGATTCTCCTGCCTCAGCCTCTCGAGTAGCTGGGATTACAGGCGCGCATCACCACGCCCAGCTAATTTTTGTATTTTTAGTAGAGACAAGGTTTCATCATGTTGGTCAGACTGGTCTTGAACTCCTGACTTCATGATCCACCCGCTTCGGCCTCCCAGAGTACTGGGATTACACGCGTGAGCCACCGTGCCCGGCCTCTGAGGTTGTTAATTAAGTAACCAAAAGGATCAAAACAGAATATTGAGGTATCACGGAATTAACAGCCCCTACAGCTGGGAGAACAAAAGGAAGAAGTGGGAATTAGAGAAACTCGGCCTTCTGAGGAGCGGGTACTGCGCAGCTGGGGCTGGTATTCCTAATGTCAGAGGAAAGGCCACGTGGGCCCCGCACCCAAACTTTTAAGGAAGACAGGCAATGAAGCTGGTTCTGCAACTGCTGGAAAAACTGCAAGCAGATTCAGCTGCTGCTTAGGAAGGACTTGCTCCTGCCGGGGTGAAGGAGCATTGCGAGGGTGATCCTTTCAGGAACAGGAAGCGAACGGGGTGAGTCCCTTCCTCCTCCAGGCTTTCCAGCCTCCCATTAGTCCCCTGTAGGCCGAGGTAGACTAGCTGGTTAACAGAAACCTGGTTTATGGGGTCCCTGCCCCAGCATCACAGAGTAGACATGGAAGGGCAGGTTTTGAGGTGAGAAGCAAGAGCTCAAGGACCAGCATAACAGCCAGGAGTTTGGGCTCTGCAATCAGACAGACCTGGGTTGCAATCCTGGCTCTTTCCAGCTCTGTGGTTTGGAGCAGGTCACTTCACCTCCTGGAGGCTCGGTTGTCCCAGAGATGAAATGAAGATAATAATGTTTTCATTTATGAACTGTTTATGAAACTGAAAGGAGAGAATGCAGGTAAAGCAGTTGGCACCACGCCTAGTACCTGGAGTATTCAATAAATAAAACTTTGTAATGCGTATACTCACGATTGATATATAAATGAGTGGTTCTGGGGTATTTTGAATAGGAGCCTGTGACAATGGAAAGGGCAGCAGCTAAGAAGCCAGAGACCTGAGCTGTCATCTCTGCTCTGGTTGCTTGCTGTGTGACCTTGTAAAAATCACTTATCCTCTCTGGACCTTAGCTTCTTCAGGTGTAAAGAGGGAAGTTGGAATACATGGTCTCCAAGGATCTTTCTAGTAGAGCAGACATGGCCCCTGCCATCTAGGGGCCGTGTAGAAGTCATGTTTGTAGCCAACGTTTATTTGTACAGGGGATGAAAAGTAAACTGGCCAATGACATTTAGTAGATGGAAAACAAGACTCCGTGTACTCAGGGTTCACATGGTCAGGACAGGGTCCGCTTGGAGTTCTTCTAGCAAAAGAACAGCCGCAGAGAGAAGTTCAAGATGCTGATGAAAAAAGGAAGCAAGGGAGGAAGAAAGGAGAGATGGATGGTAGGAAGGAAGGCACCCCTCTTGGCTCTGGAATGGCAGCAGAGTCCACACCCTCATTTGCTGGGGAAACACCTGGTCTAGCCCAGTGGGCCCCAAACCTGGCTGATTGTTCTAATCACCTGGACAGGCTGTAAGAATATTAATTCTTGGGCTCCATCTCAGAGACTTCAAATCATTAGGTCTAGGAGTGGGACCTGGGAGTCTGCCTCTTTAACAAACAGCCCCCTGGAGGCTGCTTCACAGACCAGTTTTTGGGAACCTCAGCTTGATTTTGTAGCAGGTGTTATCTCCTGTCATTACAAGTGATGTCCTTCCCTGGCACATTGTCATAGCCACTTAACATGAATAAGAACAGGTAATGTTTGTTAAGCACTTACTATATGCCAGGAACTGTTCTAAGCATGTGTACATACACACAATCTATACTCATCTATATTGATGAGTGTGTGTGTGTATATGGACACACATCTTCCAATAACCCCGTGAAACAGGTGCTATTAACATCCTCATCTGTTTTTACAGATGAGGCAATCGAGCAATTGAAAGGTTAGGTAAAGGCAGAGCTGCTTATAGCTGGGCGTCGGGGTGCATACAGAGTCAAGATCATAGCATGTGTGCCAGCAGAGTGCTCTGGCAACACGAAGTCACAAGTGTGGAATCAGGAGAGGCTGCATGGAGAAGGCAATCTTGGCTAGTTCTGCTTGTCCCTGGATAGGAGGACACACCACCTGTGATGACAGTCTGCCTGCCGGGCTTCCTTCCCTGTCCCTGTGACTTCTGCTTTGTGGACACGAGGCATGTGGCAGCCAGGGCCAGACGGCACCTTCGGACCCAGGGGACCAAGCCCCCTTCGGGCCGACGGTCACTTCCTCCTGCCCTCTGTCCATGGGGAGTTCCACATTCCCAGGGCTCTGTGGGGCTCTAGCTCTATGACAGGGGATGAGATAAGCGTCACTCAGACCCCATCTGGGCTTAAGATGCGAGAAGAGGAAATGGGCTGAGTTTGCCGCAGGCACGGTTTAGAGTTACACACCAGGGGGTTTCTGAGGTGGTTTCAGGGGAGAGGCTGGTAATCTGGGCTCTGGGATCAGCCAGGCCTGCAGTCAAGTCCAGACTTGTGATCTTGAGCAAGTTACTCAACCTCTCTGATTTTCATTTGCACCCATGAGAAAGGGATAATGATGGCAGCCACCTGCCCATGGGGTGGTGTGCACTTAACTGAGATGGGGAGTGTAGGCACTTGGAACAGCGCACAGCACATGAGATGAACTTAATAAATGTCTGTTTTATTACTATTTAAAGATCTTGGTCAGACCCGGGGCCTCATGCCTATAATCCCAACACTCTGGGAGGCTGAGGTGGGACGATCGCTTGAGCCCAGGAGTTCAAGACTAGCCTGGGCAACATAGTGAGACATCGTTTCTACAAAAAATTTAAAAATTAGCTTGGCATGGGTGCATGGCTCTGGTCCTAGCTTCTCAGGAGGCTGAGGTGGGAGGATCGCTTAAGTCCAGGCAGTTGAAGCTGAGGCTGCAGTGAGCTGTGATCACACCACTGGGCAGACAGAGATAGATCTGGGCTGAGTAATGGAGCTAGATCCTGTCTCAAAAAAAAAAAAAAGAGATCTTTAAGGGCACATTAGATACCCACTGGTCATTATTTTCTGCCTCAAAAATGGAAGCGGTGGACCACACTATGGGAAATTAGCATTCATCTCTTCTTTTTGACATGCTCTGGGCTGGAGTGGGACACAGGGAGCTCCCCAGGCACTGACAGCAGGAGCCTGTGCCTTTTTGCGGAAGAGGGTGGCACATGGTTTCCCAGGATTAAACCTAGGCATGCAGGAAGGGTAGGAGTTAGCAAGAGGACCGGGAATGAGAGGTGGCTGAGGGAATGATGTTCCAGGCAAAGGGAACTGCAGTTGCAAAGGAGGGAAAGTGTGGCACATTCTAAGAACTGAAAGCAGTACTATGTGTTGGCCTTAGAGGAGAGGGAAGCTGGAGAGGAGGAGACGAAGCTGGAGAGGTGGCCCCTGCAGGGCTTCAAGGCCTCTTCCTTCTCCTGTAGTTGGTGAACCTTCGGGGAAGGAAGACACCAGCAGCTTGGCTGAAAATCGGAGGGGCTCAGGCCAAAGCTCTCACCTGGCTGCCTGGGGACGAGTAGCTTCTGCTCCACCATCAGCTCCTGGGGTCTCAACAAGTCCCGACCTGCGTCGCGCTTCCTTTGTGTGCGCATGAGGAATTCTGGTCTTTACCACTATTTTCCCTGGACAGCATTTCTGTTTCAATGATCCTTGGCACCCTTCGCTCTGCCCATTCCCTATTATTTAATTTAAAACCATTCATCTAATTAGCATCTGTCGGGAATAGTTTTGGTGTGGTTTTGCCTGGAAGGACTGGGCTGCATTGGGCGACATGTTGGATTTTTTTTCCAGCTTCAAGACTTCACCATGGGGTTCCCACATTTATTTTGGCCCAAGAATGTTCCGAGGCAGAGATCAGAGGCTAGGAATTTGGGAGCCTCTGTTGTCTCTGGGGCTGGTGGCTTCTGGCAGCAGTGCTTAGTCCTTTGCGTTGATCATCAGCTATTTCTCCATCCACAAAGGGGCCGGTGCTGGGGGTCTACCTAACTTAGGGAGTGTTGAGGGGGACCCATGGATTTGGGATGGGTTTGGGGTTTAATGTTCCAGCTCCCTTCCTCAGTCTCTGAGGTTCCTGTTCTTCTACCCCCTCCCCCATCCAATCTTTTTTTTTTTTCTGTTCTTCTACCCCCTCCCCCATCCAATCTTTTTTTTTTTTCTGTTCTTCTACCCCCTCCCCCATCCAATCTTTTTTTTTTTTTTTCCCCTAATGTTTCTTTGTGTTTTTGTGTCAATGAGGAGCTATGGCAGGAATCATTGGAGACCTCCCTCTTCACCTGGCTCCTTTGTGGTGTCCTCTTGTGACTTTATCTTATTTGCCCTTGATCTTTCCTGAGCCTTTGTTTTGTTCAGGGTCTTCATTCCTAAATTCACCCTAAAGGCTGAACTCTGCAGCATCATTGAATAAAAAGGGCCCAGAAGGCAGAATCAGAGAGATATGTTTGCTTCTGGAACTCCTTATGTACTTGTGTGTCTCTTGGGAAACCACTTTCCCTCCGAACCTCAGTTTTCTCATCTGTAAAATGGAAGATAACGATGATGATGATAATGATGGATAATAGTAATGCTTAACATTCATTGTACTCAATCTCCACCGGGCACTGAGATAAGACATTTACATATTGATCTCAGTAAACCCTTAGAGTAAACCTGCTGGCATCATCATTCCCATTGTACAGATACAGAAACTGAGGCTTAGAGATTATATGACTTGTCCAAAGTCATAGAGTAGCAGAGCCAAGACTGGATGGAACCCAGGCCTATGTGATGCCAAGCTCATATGAAATCTGCCCAAGGGTGGTTGCAAGGATAAAGGGGTCACAAGTGATCAAATGTGCTTTGGCAACTCACAGTTAAAGGTAATGGAAGGGATTCAGAAGACTTTGGAAAATGCCTTCTGAGTCTTGAGTCTTTGGTTTTGCAGTATGTGTGTCTCACAGTAGGGTGCAGTGTGTATACATAGTAATTAAGGGTTTGAATGAGAGACCAGAAGAAGGAAGCAGAGTAGTCTGAAAGGCTGCACCCTGTGGTTGTTTTGTTGCAAGCTGCTGTTTGCCAGGCTTTGACATCATCTGGAATGTCACAGCAGGAGTATTCTTTGCAAACTGGTGCAAGGGTTGGATTTAGTCCATGTCAGGGTTAGCCTAGTGATCACTGGTGAAAACATCTTCAGGAATTGGATATTTGGATTTGTTCTTTTTAGGGTCTCGTATTCAAGGGGATGTGTAGGATCAAGAGTCACTGGAAAATCAGTGTTGTTGGTAGCTCATTACACCCCAAGCTGTGGAGTCCCTGCCTGTGTCAGGAAGGGAAGCGGGTGTGACTTGGAGAGAAGCTCTATTGAGCACAAAGGACCCTTGAAACTGAGTCATTTTTCTGACCACAATTCTTTTCAAGAACATGGTGTCCCCTTCTTATGACCCATCACTGCACAGAGCCTGTCCAGGCCACACTCTCTGGGACCAGCCCAGGGGGTTGGAGCTGCCTCTGACTCCACAGCTCCTTCCTCTGCAGGAAGAGGGTGGGGTGGGGGGCACGCGTGGAATCTTCTCAGAGAATCTGTTGGGTGGGAAATAGTTGCTCAGGAGGGAGGAACACCCCGGCATTAATCTGCTTACTCAGAGGGAACAAGAAGCCACCTGGGTGGATGAAGGATGAGGACAAGAGTAGGGACTCTGGTATGTGTGACCTTGGTGGGGGCTCAGGCTCCTCATCTATACAGAGGGAATGATGGGCCCTGGTCCTTGAGCTTCCAGTGCCCCACGGGGATCTCATAAGGGACAATAGATCAGAACTCCGATGAAGACCCTGGCCCAGTCTGGCTTTTATGAAGATCCATTTTGGGTCTCCATTTACTATAGACAGTGCACGCAATAAAATTAAACTATCCCCATAGCCCCAATAATGTGTAGAGATCAGGGAGAGTGAGAAGCCACAGAGAGCCAGGGACGTGGTCAGGTGGTGGCCTGGGGGTCAATACAGAGAATAGGGGTTGTAGGGGCCAGAAAAAGGATAGCAGGCCTGGGGCAGGTATGGGGCTGGGGTAATTTGGCAAAGGGTTTTTTAATTTTTAATTTTTTTTTGAGATGGAGTCTCCCTCTGTCATCCAGGCTAGAGTGCAGTGGTGCAATCTTGGCTCACTGCAATGTCTGCCTCCCGGGTTCAAGCGATTCTCCTGCCTCAGCCTCCCAAGTAGCTGGGACTATAGGCGCCCGCTACCACACCTGGCTAATTTTTGTATTTTTAGTATAGACAGGGTTTCACCATGTGGCTAGGCTGGTCTTGAACTCCTGACCTCCAGTGATCCACCCATCTCAGTCTCCCAAAGTGCTAGGATTACAGGTGTGAGCCACCATACCTGGCCTTTTTTTAAAAATAGGAGGTGAGACTTGAACTAGGTCAAAAAGGATGGGCAGATGTCAGAATCCCAAAAACCACATTTCTTTTAGGACTTTCAGGGCAAATATTACCTCCTGCTTATGTCCTCAATAAAGGGCACAAAAACATGATCACTGAACCAGAGGTGTCTGGAAGCAGGCCAGTATGAGACAGGAGTCCCCAGGGGCTCTCGGGGGACGGTTCTCCTAGACTCCAGGGCAACAAAGACAGCCGCCAAACAGACCCTGCAGCATTTTGCTGGCCCATGGGGTCCTTGAATCCCCTTCTGTAACATGGGGAGTCCTTGAATCCCCTTCTGTAACAGCAGAGAATGCTGTTTTGTCCAGTGGCCCCCTTTGGAGATTTGGGAGCAGTGGATGGGCATCAGAGCTAAGGCACCACAGCAGGGTCCCCAGTCACCCCCAGACCAGTGGGGCCCAAACCTGGCTGCATCTCAGAATTACCCTGGGGGGCTTAAAAAAGCACAGATTCTAGTACCCCTCTGCTGGCCTGAACAATCAGACTCTCTGGGGGTGGGGCACTGGTACCTGCAGCTAGGAGAGGCTGATGCGGGCCAGGAGGTCTGTATTTGAGCATCTCTTTTTCTGGGTCATTCAGTCCATGTGAAGACTTTGGCCTGGACTTTGTAAAGTTCCCCACCAGCCTCCATGTCCTGGTATAGCTTTCTGATGTGGGCCATGGCTGGGATGTTGAAGGAAACCTAAGCAGCCCGTCCCCCTCATGTATGTGGGGCTCCCACCACTAGTACCTCAGCAGCTCCAGCCCGCAGGGGAGCAGATCCCCCGGACCCTCCCCAAGCTCTTCTCCAAAGCAGGAACCACTTGGCATCGACAGCTGTCCTTTGTCCCAGTGGAGAGAGAACAGGACATGCATAAATGCAATTGTGAAAGCAATTTTTCTCAGACAGGAACATATAAGACAATTCCTTGGCATTCAAATTATTATAATGAGCTGAGTTCCACTTCAAAGGGGGCTAATGTAATAAGAGGAAGAGCTGGGGCTCTAAGGAATTCTAATTAGATTTCTTTCCATACCCGCCTTGTGTATTTTTCTGAAGAGCAGCCAGGGCCGCTAGACTGTGTTGTGTTTGGGTCCAGTGTGAAGAAACTGGGAGGCCAAGCCTAGCCAGGGAAGGCCATCCATCTGCCTTGAGGCTGACAGCCCAGCGGGAGCGGGGCCTGGCCACTATGAAAGTCAGCAGGATTCAGGGCAGCGGGGATGGGGAGGGGTTGGGGAGGGGGCTTGGGGTTGCAGAGGGTTTCCTGTGCCAGTCTGGGGACATGGTGGGTGGGGTGGGCTAGGAGAGGGAGGTCTGCAGCCAAAATGCCTGCATTTGAATCCCAGCCCTTCCCTTTCCTAGCTGTGTACCTGGCATTACCTCTCCGCACCTCCTCAGTTTCTTAATCTGTGAAATGGGGCTAAGGATAGGACCCATTCCATCAGGGACTTGGGAACATTATGTGTGCTGGGCACACACAGTGGCTAGAATAACACCTGGCACAGAGAACTGTTGTTATTACTCTCTAAAATAAGGAAACCAAAAGATGGGAAGGGCTTCCCAAGGTCAGGACTGATTTAATTTTGCAGGAACCCCTTGGACTCAGAAGTCAGGTTGGAGGAAATACCTGGGAAAGGATCCATCTCTTCCATGGTGACAAGGCCAAAGAGACTTCAGCTCCAATCCTGGCTTTGTCACTTATTAGCTGTGTGATGTTGGACAAATTGCTTTACCTCTCTGAGCTTCTGTGTCTTCATCTATAAAGGAATGATAATGATAATAAACTCAAACAAACGAAATGTTGCATGGGGCCTGGCTCATAGTGGGGACTTAACAAATGTTATCAAAATCAGTCATTCTATAAAGCAAATATTTCCACGTATTTACACCTCTGGAGTTTGCATGTGTCTTGTGATTAGTGGTGTCTTACAGTTGTTGTTGCCTGGGCAAACATGAAAAGCTTTCATATGAACACTTGCAGAATGGGAGGGAGTGGCTTGGTAGAAAATCCGAGGGGAAATTAGTAACAAAATGGTTGGGGGAGGGATGTGGGAAAATGATGACTCTGACATGTTTAGCCGTGTTGCCCACACAGGAGTCAAAAGTGAGCCAATGGATCGCTTAAGCCCTGGAGTTCAAGACCAGCCTGGGCAACTTGGCAAGATCCCATCTCTATTATTAAAAAACAAACAAACAAACAAACAAAAATCCCCACAAACAAAAAACAAACCCCTCAAACCAAAAAAACACAAAAGTGAGCCAGTGCCACACGATGACAAAGCTGGAGTAAGAGCCCAGCACTCCTTGCTTTAACTTCTGTCATGGAATCATTTAGAAAATGCCACGTCACCAGGGCTCTTGAAGGTAAGAGGACACTATTGTGTGGGAAAACATGAACTCTAATGACTCTAAGTTGAAAGGAATTCAGAAGAGCCTGGCTTTGAATATGAAGCAATTTTAGGGAGATGGTAACAAATCTGGGTGCTTTATTTCATTTTGTGTATATGCAAGAGGGATAGATGAAAACCCACGTCTAAGTTGAAAAAGCTTTCTCTAAGCATGTAATCAAAATTCTAAGTGGTGAGAAAGCATTGAGTCATAGTTTATTTTGCAATGTTTTCCATTCTGAGTGGTGCATAAATTCATGGTGTGTTTTATGATCAATGTTGTCTTAGATCTGATGACTTTTGATCCTATTTTTCATCTTCTCACACAAACCTCTCTACATTGGGACCAGGAGGATGTTGGCCCCACCTATTCTGAGCATGTCCTGAGCCTGGCACTGCACTCTACATTTTACATGGTATTTCACTTATTCCTCCTGTCTTAGTCCATTTGGGTTGCTATAAAGAAATACCTGAGACTGGGTAATTTACAAAGAAAAGAGGTTTATTTGGCTCACAATTCTGCAGGCTGTACAAGAAGCATGGCTCCAGCGTTTGCTTCTGGTGAGGACCTCAGGAGCTTCTAATCATGGCAGAAGGGGAAGGGGAGATAGAGTGTCCCATAATGAGAGAGGAAGGGAGCAAAAGAGAAAGGGGAGAAAGGTGCCAGGCTCTTTCTAACAATCAGTTTTCCTGTGAACTAGTAGAGCAAAAATTCACTCATTCTGCAGGATAGCACGAAGCCATTCATGAGGGATCCATCCCCATGACCCAAACCCCTCCTACTAGGTCCCATCTCCAACATGGGGGGTCAAATTTCAACATGAGATGTGGAGGACAAACATCCAAACTATATCACCTCTCAGTGAGCCCATAAATAATTTTCCTCTTCATTTTGCAGATGAACTGGGGGCTCGCACAGGAAATGACTAGCCTAAGAGGGCGGAGCTAGAACTGGATCCTGGATTGGAATACAGTGAGCATGTGGCTCCATCCTGAGCGTGGAGGTAAGAGGTATGGTCTTCCTCCAGAAGTTTCCCTTCTGCTTTGTGCAGTGCTACCACCCGAGAATCCCCTGTGTCCTGTGTAAGACCTCTCGGATTCAGAGTCAAGGCCAACATCACCAAGACGCAAAGTCTGGAGTCATCATTTATCATGTAATACATAATTACCATTTATTGGGTGCTCAGGAAGCAGGTCAGTGAGAGAAGCAGAATTGAATTAGGTGCCAAGAGATATGGGTTCTAATTCCAGTGACATCATTCACTAGCTGTGTGGCCTTGGCCAAGTCACTTAACTTCTCTGGGCCTTTGGTCATCTGTAAAGTGAATAGATCACAATGGGATCTATTCCAATTGTAACAAATCGGTCTTTTATGTAGGTCTTAGGGGCTGGGAAAACTTGATAATGGATTTAGTCCATTTGGAATCAGGCAGGAGCTCTGGAAGCCTCTGATGGACACGGGGAAGCAACTGGCCTTCAGATGTAGGGTCAATGCAGGATGGATGGAGAACACAAACACACACTTCTTGCACGCGGGGACACCAGGATCTAGAGCCTCCTAAAAATCTACTCCTGTCCTGGGAGGGATGTTGGGCCCCCTGGTGATGTTTGTACAGAAAAAGTTCTGTGGGCAGCCTGGGCCTAGGAACATTTTCGATAAAACAGCACTTGAACCACGTTCTTTATGTTTCACCTCATGCCAATCCTGTGCAGGATTGGAGGTGCATTAGGGCTGGAAGGGGTTCAGGCGGCTCCTATCGGCTCTCATTGGTTTGCGGAGGAGGAAGCAGTTATGTAACTGCAGCAGCTGTGTCTTTCTTCACTTCCCAAGTCAACTGTAGAATTTTGGGGAGAAGGGACCTGGAGCCCTCACTGGGCTGAACAAAAAGTCGAAGAAGTCTCGGCTGCTGCAGGTAGCCTTGCCATGCCTGAGACAACTAGAACCATTAATACACACAGTTATTGGGGGCTTCCAACGTGCCAGGCGCTGGGCCAGGTGCAAATGCATTTTCTCTGTCCACATTGTGGCCCTGCAATGACAGCTGTTTTACTTGACGTGAGTCCTTGGCAAGCATCATTTCATCTGATGCAGAGGTGGCACATATGGCAGATGGGCTGAGCCTAGGACTTGTGCCCTTAGAGAACATGGGTTCACATCTTGGCTTTGCTGCTTTCTCATAACCTTCTGAAGTACTTAACCTATTTAAGCCTCAGTTTTCTCATCTGTAAAGTGGAGATAATCATAGTGTCCTAGGGTATTAAAAAGGTTAAATAACACACGTGATGTGCTATGCACAGCTTCTGGCATATGTAGCAGGTGTTCAATCAATACTAGTAATTTTCTGTGTTGAAAGTAACCTGCCTGCAATCTGAAAAGTTAGGCATTACATGTCTGTTGCAGAGATGAGAAAACAGAGCCCCAGAGAGGTAAAATGAATTGTCTAAGGTCACACAGCGAGTAGGTGTCTAGGCTAGAATTCAAAGCCAGGACTGCCTGACACCAATTGCCTGTTACCCTTTACTCCGTGTTCTGCTGCCTCCTCGGGGACCAGAGCTGCTCTCCTCCTCATGTGTCCAGTCCTCGGGGGAGAGCCTTCTACGGCGCTGTCCCCAGAGATCTCAGACAGATAATGGGAGACAGTGTTGCCAAGTGGTTATGGTGTGGGATCTGGAGTCCACCTTCCAGCCTGATAATCCCTTTGGGCAAGTGACTTGACCTCTCTGGGTCTCTGTTTCCATATAGGTAAAAGGAGGATGATAATGATAATACTGAGGATCGAATGAATGAATGAAGAAATGTCAAGTGTTTGGTGTCAGGCCTCCCTGTGTGTCAAGAACTCAGAGCTGGATTTCCCCAAGTGTAACACTTGTTGGGGTTACCGTGATCACTGTGGGGTAGACATTCCTGTCTCCCCTCTGGGTACCCCAGAGCCAGAGAGCAGCCCAGCAGGGACTTCAGGGGCACCGGGATTTGCAGACAGTTGCATAGCCGTTGTCCTCCATTTCCCTGGCCGGGGCAGGGGTCCAGTGGGGCTGGCCGGCAGCCCCTGCTGCCAGGATCTGGTTGGAGTTTCATGAGTAGGAAAGGCTGGACCCTGGTACCTACACACCTCCAGGAGGGAGTGTGGCTCCCAATGCCCATCTGGGCACATTGCATTACAGGGTTCCTTTCCACAGGCTCAATCCTCAGATGCCTCAGCCCTCCCCGAGCCCTGACCACAAGCCAAACAGTGCTGGGCCACAGTATGAGGGTTGTCCAGTGACTCCATCCTCCAGGGACCAAGAGGCGGTGAATTTCCGAGCTGGGACAGAACCCAGAGTGACTGGAGCAGGCCAGCCCCTCACCTCATATACTTGGAGCCTGGAGACATCAGGCAGCAAATGAGAAGCATTTTGAGGCTCTCTATTTTCTTTTTAAATTAATTAATTAGTTAATCAATTTTTTTAATTAAAATTTTTTTCTTACCTCTGGTTCACGTTCTCCTGACTGATTCCTGCAACATATGAACATGCCTCTCCTCCAAGAAAATTCAGAGAATCCAGGTTAGCAAAAAGAATAAAGTAAAAGTCTTCCATAAACTTACAATCTGACGATAATGTCTTTTAATGTTTTTTCCTTCCCGTCTTTTTTCTATGAGCAGATATGCATATAGGCTTTAAAAACATACCTTGAAAATAGAAGCATTCTCTGTGTGAAGTGCTTAGAATATTACCTAGTACATAGTGAGTACTCAATAAGCCTTTACTGTTAGTACTATTATTTCTATTTTACAGCCTGATTTTTCTCTCTTAAATGGAATTTCAGCTCCATGAGAATTAGAACCTTGTATGCCTCATTAACCTCTGTTATTCTAGCGCTTAGCACATAATAGGTGCTCAATAAACATTTTTAAATAGATGAAAGAATAGACATTTTTCTCTCTCATTAGATTTGCATCTGTAATATTTAATGACAACATAATAATGCATTGCTGAATTTGTTTTTAAACTTGGCTGATAATTGTTTGAAAAAACCACGCCCAAGCTCCTAACTCTTGATGTCAGTCAATCCCCTCATCCCAGGCCTCATCCCCACCTTAACGAGATGAAGGCTGCTGGGTTCCCCAGAGCTTTGGGGACCCAGCATCGCTTCAGAGAAGCCAGAAACCAGCCTGTGGGCTGCCAGCGCCCTCTTTGGCTCACAGAAACCACTAATCATCGACTTAAACCGTCTAGGTAGCGCGCAGACGAGTAAAACCCCAACTCCTGCATTTTTGATGAAGTTGACATTAGACAAACGCTCACAGCTTGCTTGGTCAGACCCAGCAGCGAGGGTCTGAATCAATAATGAAACACTGGGAGGAATAAAGCATTAAACAGGGCATTCTGCAGGGCAAGCAGCTTGGGGGTCAAGTCAGGGAACCCAGGATGGTCCCCGGCCAGTAGTCCCTTCTGCCTGGCTGCCAGGCAGGGAGATGGCTGGGCATGCAGCTTGTCCTCCATTCCTACAAGTCTGGTAGGTAGTGTGACTTCTTGGGAAAACCTCTAGGCCTAGGCTAGAAGCCCAGAAACATGGAAATAGTATTAACTTTGTGGCCTTAGGTTATTTTGTGTCTGTCTGTTTCAATTGGGAAAATATATCCTTGAACCAGGACACCACGGTTCTTCCCAGCTGAGAGATTCGGTGCATTCATCTTGAACTTGGGAATACATACGGTCCGGACATAAAGTCTGTTAAATGTCGCAAATGAAGAGGACCCAGGACAGCCGCCATAGTTCCTTTCTTTATGCTGGAGAGAACAACCTCCTTCTGCCTGTTCTGAGGTTCTTGGCCTTGGGGACATTGAGAAAAGACTTCATTAGGTCTCTGTTCCATCCAGAGGATGTCTGAAGATAATTCTCTGTAGAGAAAAGGACTCCAAGCTCCAGATTTCACCTTTCACCTTAGATCACATCTTTGGGTGCTCTAAGACCCTCAAGTTCGGAACAGAAATCTGTCCAGTCCCCAAAGACAAGAGGCTGGAAATAGGGAGGAAAGGGGACCCAATGGGAACGAGTAAACTGTGGATTCAGCTGCCAGGTAGGAGTCTCTGCATTTGCTCTTAGACATCTTACCTTTGCCTGCTCATTTGCGTTCTACAACTTCAGTACTCAAAGCCTGGTCTATGGACCAGTGACACTGGCCATGTCTGGGAGTTTGTTAGAAGTGCAGCCTCTCAGTGCCCACCCCCACATCTACTGACGCAGGATCTGCAATTTCACATTCAAGCTGGGGGAGCTCTGCTCCAGAGAGTCCCACCCACTGGGGACGGGGTAGAGGTACGTTGCTGCGCACAGAGCTGTTGCAGAGAGTGGTGCTACAGTTTCGCATCTTTCAGCTCGTTCAGGAGTCCCTGGCCTCACGGTGATGGTTTCACTTCATGGGAGGGGACACTTTTGAAATGCCTTTTCTCTGAGATGGTTTATTTGTGCTTATTTTTGAAACCAGATTGCGTCAAGGGACATACAGAGTTTCTGTCTGTTAGTTTAATGGCATTTCAGAGGACTTCCCCACTCTTTTGGTTGTGAGAGTAAAAATAATACATTCAACAATGACTCAGAGCCTGCTAAGGGCCAGATCTGGGCTTGGGGAGGGGATCCCCGGCCGGGATATGATACAATCTCAGGAACACCATGAGGACACAAACCATAGCCAGGCAAATCCCCACACAAGGCCTCTAACTACAGAAAGGGACTCCTTAGACATTGGATTTACCTCTCTTACTCTAATAAACAGAAGCTCTTAATCATAGAGGAATTGCCTAGAGAATTTATTCAAAATGTATTTGCCGGCCAGGCGTGGTGGCTCACGCCTTGTAATTCTAGCACTTTGGGAGGCCGAGGTGGGTGGATCACTTGAGATCAGGAGTTCGAAACCAGCCTGGCCAACATGGTGAAACCCCGTCTCTACTAAAAGTACAAAAAAATTAGCCAGGTGTGGTGGCAGGTGACTGTAATCCCAGCTATTCAGGAGACTGAGGCAGAATTGCTTGAACCCAGGAGGCAGAGGTTGCAGCAAGCTGAGATCTTGCCACTGCACTCCAACCTGGGCAATATAGCAAGACTCTGTCTCAAAAAAAAAAAAAAATGTATTTGCCTGGGTCATCTCCCAGAGCATCTGATTCAGTCAAACTAAATAAGAAGGAGCTTCCACGGTGATTTTGATTCTCAACTTTGACCCATTAAGAATTAGTGCTTTCCATTTATTTATGATTTTAAATTAAATTAAATTAGTAATTATTATTTTTTTGAGATGGAGTCTCACTCTGTCACCAGGCTGGAGTGCAATGGTGCAATCTTGGCTCACTGCAACCTCTGTCTCCTTCCTGGGTTCAAGAGATTCTCCTGCCTCAGCCTCCAAGTAGCTGGGATTACAGGCATGCACCACTATGCCTGGCTAATTTTCTATTTTTAGTAGAGACACGGTTTCACCATGTTGGTCAGGTTGGTCTTGAACTCCCGACCTCAGGTGATCCATCCACCTCAGCCTCCCAAAGTGCTGGGATTATAAGCATGAGCCACTGCGCCTGGGCTTATTTTTTATTTTTTTGAGACAGAGTCTTGCTCTGTCGCCCAGGCTGGAGTGCAGTGGCATGATCTCGGCTCACTGTAACCTCTGCTTCCTGATTTCAAGCAATTCTCTTGTCTCAGCCTCCCAAACAGATGGGATTACAGGCATGCACCACCACACCCATCTAATTTTTTTGGATTTTTAGTAGAGATGGGGTTTTACCATGTTGGCCGGGCTAGTCTTAAACTCCTGGCCTCAAGTGATCTGCCTGCATTGGCCTCCCAAAATGCTGGGACTACAGGCACGAGCTAGCGCACCCGGCCAGAGTTCCTGCTTTATAATGTAGTCCAGTTATTTCTTGCCTTTAGGAGCTGAAACAGACTTGTCTGCCATGATCAAAGGATCATGTCATTCCCTGTGGCAGAGACTGCTTGCTGTGCACCAAAGTTCATTCTCCTCCCCTTCATGGGCATATAGCCTGACCACAAGTCCCAGCCTCCCTTGGGGCTGAGAGTGGTCATGTGACCTTGTTCTTACTAATAGAACGTGACTCATATCTCTTTGGGCTAAGCCTTGAGAAAGTGGCGGGGTCTTCTCTGTGAGCTCTGCCCATTCCCCCAAGCTGAGACCTCAACCATGAGGGTGATAACACGTTCCCAAGGGATGTCGGAGCCACCAGATGGAAGAAACCTGAATCTCTGAATCTCCACATGGAGTCGAGATGCCTGCCAACTGTAAACATTCACCTTGGATATGAACGAGAGCAGGAATATGCTTGCTTTTTTTGCTCTTAAAGGCACTGCATTTTAGGGTCTTCTCATATTATAGCAGCTTATTTTACCCCAACTAATATGGCACCAACAGTTCCACTCACTTTCTCCTAATACATTTTACCTCAAAGTTCAGAATTCAAGACTTAGCTTTATGCCACTGCACTAAGGCTCTTATATGAGAGTAGAGCTTTTGCTTAGTGTATCCTAATTCTCAGGATGGAATCAGGGTTCTAGTTTAGTTTTTTTATTAAGCAGTTCTGTTGTAAGGACTGACATTTCATGGCTTTTATTCTTCCTTAAAGATCTTTCAAAGAAAAAAGTGAAACCATAGGTTATTTTTAAATAGAAAAATATTACTTTATCTTGCAATTACCACATGGGCCCATTGGACACCTTCTTAAATCTAAGATATATTATGGGATTGTATGATCTCGTTTTTCCTATCTCTTGAAAATTTTTGCCATTTCCTCGCGTAGAAATTATTTCATCATCACTTATTAACTATTCTAAGCTATGCTGAAAAGACTAAAATAATAATAAAATGGAATGATGATGGAATTGCCTAGGAGGATGATGGAAAAATAATATAAATCGCCACTGTAGTATCACCCTACAGTTTTCTTTCTTCTTCTTCTTTTTTTTTTGTCTTTTTGAGACAAGGTCTCATTCTGTCACCCAGGCTGGAGTGTGGTGGCATGATCACAGCTTGCTGCCGCCTCGACCTCCTGGGCTCAGGCGATCCTCCTGCTTCAGCCTTTTGGGTAGCTTGGCCTACAGGCGCATACCACAATGGCCAGCTAATTTTTTTATTATTTGTATAGATGGGGTCTCACTGTGTTGTCCAGGCTGGTCTTGAACTCCTGAGCTCAAGTAATCTGCCCACCTTGGCCTCTCAAAGTTCTGGAATTACAGATGTGAGCCACCATGCCCAACCCAGTCTACAGTTTTCTTATTGTGCTGTCTTCAACAAAATTATAAGCCATTAACAATTTCAAAAAGTTCTTCAAGTGACCATGAACCACACCACCCAAACCTGCTTCACTCCCGCCAACACCAGCTGCCCCCCAAACTATCAGATGCTCAAGGAGGAGCATGAGGTGGCTGTGCTGGGGGCACCCCACAACCCTGCTCCCCTGAGGTCCACCATGATCCACATCCACAGCGAGACTTCCGTGCCCGACCATGTCCTCTGGTCCCTGTTCAACACCCTCTTCATGAACTATTGCTGCCTGGGCTTCATAGCAGTTACCTACTCCATGAAGTCTAGGGACGGGAAGATGGTTGGCAACCCAACTGGGGACCAGGCCTATGCCTCGACTGCCAAGCGCCTGAACGTCTGGGCCCTGGTTCTGGGCATCCTCCTGAGCATTCTGCTCATCGTCAACCCAGTGTTGATCTTCCAAGTCTATAGATAGAACAGGAGGTGGCATCCAGGCCAGGAGCTCTGCCCACAACCTGTCGCCCACACATTCCACCTTCCATTCCTCGACCTGCCCCCCTGAGCCGAGTCCTGTATCAGCCCTTTATCCTCACACACTTTTCTACAATGGCATTCGATAAAGTGCACATGTTTCTGCTTAAAAAAATTCTTTAAGTATTGCACTTTGAGTTTGCAAGTGCAAGAAGGAAAATCAGAAATGATGAGAAGATAGAATCCAGTAGAGATGCACTTTGAATCTGAAATCTGTATTTCTGGTCCATGCATAGCATTTGATGAGAATTTAGGTATATTCAGAGACTGTTGTCCATTTAAAGTATGTACCTTCCAAACCAGGAAAATAGGAAATAAAAATTTAGGTTTGTTATGTTTAAATTCCTTTAAAAATATATAATAAAGTTGTTCTTCACTCCCCCTTTATTTGTATTTTTGTAAGTTTTTTTTAAAAAAAAGATTTAAAATATTTAAGCGTGTTCCATATCATGAGGTCAGGATATCGAGACCATCCTGGCTAACACGGTGAAACCCCATCTCTACTAAAAATACAAAAATTAGCCAGGTATGGTGGCAGACACCTGTAGTCCCAGCTACTTGGGAGGCTAAGGCAGGAGAATGGCGTGAACCTGGGAGGCAGAGCTTGCATTGAGCCGAGATTGCACCACTGCACTCCAGCCTGGGCGACAGAGCGAGACTCTGTCTCAAAAAAAAAAAAAAAAAAAAAAAAAAAAAAAAGAGTGTTCCATTAGTCCTAGATGGTAAATGATAGCGGGTCTTTTCCCTTATATACTGAAGATTAAAACAATCTGGCCAGGTGCAGTGGCTCATGCTTGTAATCCCAGCACTTTGGGAGGCCAAGGCAGGGGGATCACCTTAACTCAAGAGTTCGAGACCAGCCTGGCCAACATGGTGAAACCCTGTCTCTACTAAAAGTATGAAAATTAGCCAGGTGTGGTGGCATGCACCTGTAGTCCCAGCTACTTGGGAGGCTGAGGCAGGAGAAATTGCTTGAACCCAGGAGTCAGAGGCTGCAGTAAGTACCTTAAGTACCCTGGAAAGACATATAAGCCCTACAAAGATTTGCAAACCTGCCACATTGGTGAAGTTTGTGGGGATATAGTGGTCTGGGGAGTGCTAGTACATTTCCTCTAAAGTAAAGGACAAGTTCTTGTACCTTACACATCTTACTGCTAAGAAATAGACACAATGCCTGGTGGGTCCCTTTGGAGTGTGGAGGCAGCTTTTAGCACACTTGCTAATACTGCTCTGACTCATTCCTTAGATGATTTAGAAGGCTGCCAGTTCTGAGTGGGCAGAGAGCAAGAGAGGGTTCTGCAGTGTGTCCAGACTGCAGTGCGAGTGGGGCCTGCTTATCCACAGGGATGAGGGCTCCTGATATTTTAATGGGCCCTCAAAAAGATTTTAATGTATTTTAAAATCAAAAGATAAATGAATAATAATGAGTCCATCCTAGATTATGTTCATTTTTATACCACCAATGGAGTCACAAAATAGAATTTTAATTTTTTTTTTTTCTTTGAGATGGAGTCTCACTATGTCATCCAGGCTGGAGTGCAGTGGTGCCATCTCAGCTCACTGCAACCTCCAACTCCTGGGTTCAAGCCATTCTCCTCTTCAGCCTTCCGAGTAGCTGGGATTACAAGTGTGCACCACCACACCTGGCTAATTTTTGTATTTTTAGTAGAGATGGGGTTTCACCATGTTGGCCAGGCTGGTCTCGAACTCCTGACCTCAGGTGATCCACCTACCTTGGCCTCCCAAAGTGCTGGGATTACAGGCGTTAATCCCAGTGCTGGGATTACTCACGCTACTGCACCTGGCCTTAAATTTTTTTTTTAGATGAAAGATGAGGCCTGCCAAGGCAGGAATGCCTAGTGTCCATGAAAGTCATAATGCAGCCCTAGGTACAAGCTGCTGTGCCCCTTCAACCATATGATCCAGCCGATCTGAAAGTGTCAGAAGTGTCACAGCTACATCAGCACACCATGTAGAGCATCTTGTGAGAGCCACAGGGAGGGTCAGAGTGCAGCTCCCTAGAGTTCTGTACCAAGGCCAGGCCCTCTCTGGCAGAGAGGACTCTCCATTGGAAAAGCAGCTCCTGGCATGACACTGAACCACAGTAGATACGGAGTACACCATGGGATGCAGGTGACCACGTGGCAGAGCTGCCTGTCCGTTGTGAGCTGTGTATTGTCAGAGCTTCCAGATAAAAATGCTAGTTATAATGCTTCGAGTTATATGATGGAAATGGTTTATTTGAGGTTGGGTCCAAGCAGGTTCAGGAGGCACAAATAAATTTCATGAACAGATAGCAGGGCAGAACCCATGTAGCTACTTTTTCCAAACTGACACCTCTCTCTTTTTTTTTTTTTCAATAGAGATGGGTCTCACTATGTTGTTTGTTGTTGTTGTTGTTTGTTTGTTTTGTTTTTCCGAGACAGAGTCTCGCTCTGTCACCCAGGCTGGAGTGCAGTGGCATGATCTCGGGTCATTGCAACCTCCGTCTCCTGGGTTCAAGCGATTCTCCTGCCTCAGCCTCCAGAGTAGCTGGGATTACAGGTGTGCACCACCATGCTAATTTTTGTATTTTTAGTTGAGACAGGGTTTTGCCATGTTGGCCAGGCTGGTCTCAAACTCCTCACCTCAGGTGATCTGCCCACCTAAGCCTCCCAAAGTGCTGGGATTACAAGTGTGACCCGCCGTGCCCAGCCAGGGTCTCACTATGTTGCCCAGGCTGGTCTCAAACTCCTGGGCTCAAGAGATCCTCCCGCCTCAGCCTCTTGAGTAGCTGGGACCACAGGTGTGTGCCACCACGCCCAGCTAATTATTAGTATTATTAGTTTTTGTAGAGACGAGGTATTGTTATGTTGCCCAGGCTGGTCTCGAACTTCTGGCTGAAGCAATCCTCCTGCCTTGGCCTCCCAAAGTGCTGGGATTACAGGCATGAGCCACTGCACCTGGCCAAACTGATAGCTCTGACTCAGCTCACAAGTGTGGTCTCAGAGGGTTATTTAGGATCAACTGAAGAAAAGAACTTGGCTGGTTCACAGGTAGGCTGGAGCTGTATACACCTCTGGCAAAACATGGACTGTTACCACACCCCCTGGGGTGGCCCTGGAAGACAATGGTGAAGGAAAATCCTAGAGGAATGGAGCTGTGGTAACGATACTCCACGGTCCCCACTGCACAGAGAGAAAAGCGACTCCCTATGTGGGAACGCATGACTCCTGGGCGTGGCTAATGGCTTGGCTCTGCTTTCTGGGGAACTCAGAGCTAGGACCTCAGGCTTACTCTCTTCCAGGCACTCATTAAATCCTCACTCAGTCTTATCAGGTGGGTTTTTTTGTAATCCACACTTGATAGATAAGGAAACTGAGATACAGAAGGGTTTGATAAAAGTTGCTCAAAGTCTCACAGTTAATTAAGTGGCACTCTGGCCGGGCGCGGTGGCTTGTGCCTATAATCCCAGCACTTTGGGAGGCCGAGGTGGGTGGATCACGAGGTCAGGAGTTCGAGACCAGCCTGGCCAACATAGTAAAACCCCATCTCTATTAAAAATACAAAAAATTAGCCGGGCCTGGTGGCAGGCGCCTGTAATCCCAGCTAGTCGGGAGGCTGAGGCAGGAGAATCGCTTGAACCCAGGAGGCAGAGGTTGCAGTGAGCCGAGATCACACCACCGCACCACTCCAGCCTGGATGACAGTATGAGACTCTGTCTCAAAAAAAAAAAAAAAAAAAAAATTGCTGGGTGTGGTGGCACGCCTGTAATCCCAGCTACTTGGGAGACTGAGGCAGGATAATTGCTTGAACCTGGGAGGCGGAGGTTGCAGTGAGCTGAGATCACACCACTGCACTCCAGCCTGGGAAACAGCAAGACTCCTTCTTAAAAAAAAAAAAAAATGGCACTCTGAGGTTCAAACTCAGGCAGCCCAGCTTTCCACTAATTTTCATGGTAGAGTAGAATGACTAGCACCAAACTGGAAGTTGAGATATCTCTGGGTTCGAATCCCAGTAATGACAGCAACATCTTGTAGGGGCCTTGGGACAAGTTTTGTCTGTACTCTAGGGCTGTTTCCTCTTATAAAATGCTCGAACTCTATTATCATGAATGCTTCTAAGTTACTTGATTCTTCTGGGCATTCCAGGGGTTCAGGGTGAGTGAGGTACAGGGTGGTACATGTATGAATAAGCCACAGTTCCCCACTAACACTGCAGCCCTCTCTGCAAGCGACAGCCATAAAGGCTGCATTCTTCACCTACCTGAGCAATTATGGGTTTGGAGGTTTTTAAATAATGATTCCAGCATGTGCTTTGTATAAATAAAGGTTGGGGCAGGGGGAGATGAGGGGAATGTGGGCCTGTCTCGTTTGCGCAGCTAAAAATAGAAACGTGAAAGTCCTATAATGATGAGGCAGAAACTTAAAACAAATTTCTTGGAAAATTTCCTTCCCACCCCACATTGCCCAGGTATTTCCCCCTTTTTGCCGTGTGCAGAAGGAGCAGGGGAAATTGGGGTGAGGGGTGGGTATCACAGCACACACTTCCTTCCTGGCGCTGAGAAGGAGGGGCCGAGGAGACCAAACTGGGAACAGAACGTCTGTTCAGGAGCCTGATGCAGGCTGACACGGGCCTTTGAGCTCCCTGAGTGGCATTTACAGCCACAGATATGGAAAAGAAAATAAATCTCCCAGACTTAGCATCTTGCTTTAATTAATACCATAATCAAGTTTCTGGCCTTGTGGAATGGAAGGATTTCAACACTTAAGGCCCCTCTGGCAGCCGAGCAAGAAGTGGGCCCCCTGGCCAGGCAGCCCCCAGGGCAATAGACTGGCCAGGCAGGACCAGGAGATCAGGGAGGGTGTGCTCAGGGATCCTGCACAGGACAGCAAGAGATAGGCTCCAGGTGTGAGGCAGGGGGCTCAGGAGGGAAGAAGGAGGGAAGAGGGAAGCCTCTGTGGAAGCTCCTAATCCCTGGTGTTTATTGTGCATTTATTATGTCCTGAGCTTTCACCTTTATTTTTCCATTCAATCCCTACAGAAGAATTGAGGAAGTTGTACTCCTCATTTTCCAGATCAGGAAACAGACCCAGAGAAATGGTGTGATTTGCCCAGAATCACACAGCTAGAAGGTGGAGGAGCTGCGATCTGAACCCAGGCTCTGTGATTTGAGAGAGGCAGAGGATGGGGAACCAGCTCACTGAAGGATGGAGGACTGGTGCCTTCCTTTTCTCCCCATGGCCTGGGTGGGAGGTAGGGATGGCGTCCCTGTCAATCAGGACTTTAGCTGATAGAAGTCTTCCAAGGAGGAGCTGGGTGCAGTGACTCACGCCTGTAATCCCAGCACTTTGGGAGGCTGAGGCGGGTGGATCACTTGAGGTCAGGAGTTCAAGACCAATATGGCCAACATGGTGAAACCCTGTATCTACTAAAAGTACAAAAATTAGCGAGGCTATGTATTTTGGTGGGCGCCTATAATCCCAGCTACTCAGGAGGCTAAGGCAGGAGAATCGCTTGAACCCAGGAGGTGGAGGTTGCATTGAGCTGAGATTGCACCACTGCACTCCAGCCAGAGCTACAGAGCAAGGCTCTGTATTAAAAAAAAAAAAAAAACCGAAAGAGGTCTTCCAAGGAGGATTTAGGGGGTTGAGAGGCGATGGCTATAATTTTCAAAATGGCCTCAAAAGGAGAGACGTGGTAGGTGCTGAGGAAGGTGGAGGATGAGTGTGTGGAGCCCGGGTTGGTTCTCCAGCAAGTTCCCAGCCTTCCTAGGGGCTGGATGGAATGGATACCCAGGAGTGCCTCCACTACGCAGTCTCCACAGCACCATGAACCAGGAGCACAAAGAAGGAACCACGGTCCTGGCTGGCGGGCCTCTGATCCCCTGGGTGCTGAGCCAGGGTTGGGGCCAGGGCCTGATTTCTGCCATTCCCTCTCCCGCAGGAAGGCCCTTTTTGGACAGCCTCCCTGGTCTACATGCATGGCTCTGTTTGGAGACTCCACCGAGTAGATAAACACAGGAAGTCGTCAAATCATGATCTGGCCCCATACCTCTGTGTCTCCTCTCCCCTCCCACACTCAGTGCTCCAACTAAGCCAGTGCGCATGTGGGCTCCTGAGGGCCTGGGTTTGCATGCTCATGCTCTTCCACACCCACTGCCCAGAAGGGTGGTTTCCCTATCACAGATGCTAAAGTCCTCTCCACCCCTCACCGGCTGGCCCAAAAGCTACCTCCTCCAGGAGGCCTCCCACGAGCATCTCAGCCAGAGGTAATTCTCCTAGCTTTGAGCACCCACAACATCCTACCTTTCAGCACCCATCTCCCCCTTTCTCATGACCAGGGTACTTTTCATCTTGTACAGAGTCACTCATTCATTTGAAACACTCATGGGTGCTTGCTTCATTTCTGGCATATTATTTTGTCTGTGACCTGTCTTTAAGTTCCTCGAAAGCAGAAGCTGGTTGCAGTTAGGATAATATTTCCCTTTGTTGAGTGCTTACTCTGTGACCAGCACGTAAGCATTTTATGTGGATCTTTTTTTTTTTTTTTTTTTTTTTGAGACGGAGTCTCGCTCTGTTACCCAGGCTGGTGCAGTGGCCGGATCTCAGCTCACTGCAACCTCCGCCTCCCGGGTTTACACCATTCTCCTGCCTCAGCCTCCCGAGTAGCTGGGACTACAGGCACTCGCCACCTCGCCCGGCTAGATTTTTGTATTTTTTAGTAGAGACGGGGTTTCACCGTGTTAGCCAGGATGGTCTCGATCTCCTGACCTCGTGATCCGCCCGTCTCGGCCTCCCAAAGTGCTGGGATTACAGGCTTGAGCCACCGCGCCCGGCCTTATGTGGATCTTTTAATCTTCACAAAACCCTATGAGGTTCATTATCATCCTCCATATTTTATAGATGAAGGAACTGAGGCAAAAGAGGTTAAGCAAATTGTCCAAAGTCTAATAAGTGGTAAAGCCAGAACTCAACCCAGTCAGTCTGATACCAGAGTCTAAACTTCTAACAACTAGTTTGTTGTAAAACTTGTGGAAGTGCCTTTCATAGTGCCTCGCCAGTAGAAACAGATTTATTTATTATTATTTTTTTGAGATGGAGTCTTGCTCTGTTGCCCAGGCTGGAGTGCAGTGGCACAATCTTGGCTTACTGCAACCTCCACTTCTTGGGTTCAAGCGATTCTCCTGTCTCAGCCTCCTGAGTAGCTGGGATTACAGACATGTACCACTACATACAGCTAAATTTTGTATTTTTAGTAGAGATGAGGTTTCGCCATGTTGGTCTCGAACTCCTGACCTCAAGTGATCTGCCCACCTTGGCCTCCCAGAGTGCTGGGATTACAGGCATGAGCCACCACGCCCAGACTAGAAACAGATTCTTAATGTTGCTTGAATGCAAACTCCCCACAGGGCCCCATATTGGACTTTGTATTTGCTTGTTTCAAAATTTGTTGGTTGAACCAATGAAAAAAATGGCTAAGGGAACGAACTCATGGCTAAGTTTTGGAAGTTTTTCCAGTTATGTACTGCTGCATAACAAACCACTCTAAAACCAAGTGGCTTCAAATAATGGTTTCATCTCATGACAATGAAATTGGTTCTGTAGATTGACATGGCTCAGCTGGGTGGTTCTGGCCTGAGGCCTCTCCTGGGGTTATAGTCAGGTGGCAACTAGAGCTGGAGCCACTTAATGGCTTACCTGGACATGATGTCCAAGACAGTTTCTTCACTCCTGTGTCTGGCACCTCAGCTGGGTGGCTAGAACAGCTGGAGACTGGTTGGCATCTCTCTTGCCACATAGACTCTCCATGTGGCTAGCTGAGATTCCTTATAGCATGGTGGACTCAAGCTAGTTGGAATTCTTCCATGGTGTCTGGCTTTACCCAAGGCAAGCATTCCAAGAGGCCCTGGCCAAAACCTTGGAAGTCATATGACCTAGTCTCAAAAGTCACATGCCATCCTTTTGTTGCGTTGAGTACTGGAAGGTGTGGTTCATTGGTTTGGGGACAGGACATCTTTAGAGACTAGTTACTATGGGAGTAGCATTGAATCGTGAGGGTCCCAAGGTTTCTGTTACCCTGGTGTGACTGTGAATCAGGATCTCCCAAAGAACAGAAGTTTGCCTAAATTGGGGTGCTGGAAATTTTGCTTCCTCTTCCTTCCAGACTCAAATCCTCTAAATCCAAGTCAAATGGAAAAGCCTTTCTTGAGCACCTACTATGTGCCCTGCCCTGGGATTATTGTTTTTAAACAATCCCTAATGCTTTGGAGTGTTTGTGCCTGACATTCTTCTAAGTGCTTACCCATATTGTATGTAATTCTCATAACCACTCTATTTGTTAGGCACTTTCATTATTCCCATTTTACAGGTGAGAAAAACAAGTCACAGAGAGGTTAAGTAACTTGCCTAAGCTCCACCTAAGCCAGTCTGCATGTGGGTTCCTGGAGGGCCTGGGTTTGCACGCCAACCCCTTCCTCAGCACCTACCACTTCTTCCCTTCTAGGTCCACTTTTCAAATCTGGTCATCAACTCTCAATACCCCTAAATCCTCCTTGGACGACTTCTGTCGGCTAAAACAGAGAAGGTGGGTGATCCCAATTGGATCACCATTTCCTACCTTCCACTCAGGCCTTCGGGAGAGGTTAAGTAACTTGCCTAAGCTCCTCTATCTGATTACTTAAGTTTATTTAATTAACAAATAAAGTTCAAATACCTGAGGATTTGAACTCAGGTATTTCTGACTCCAGAGCCCATGTTCTTTACCCCTTGCCATCCTGAGTTCCTGCTCTGTGAGAGACCTGAGCCAAAAGACATTGTTTCTGCCTTCCAGGAAATTGAGTCTAGTAAAGAAAATAGAACTCTTGTCTAAGAGTCTTAGACATTTGTTTAGGAAGCAATTCTGTTATTTTTAAATGGTCAGTGGAACGGTATCTACCTCTCTGTAATAATGGTATGGTGTAAATTTCATTTCACCAGAAATTCATTTCATTTCATTTGAATTTCTCCTGAATTACTCATCAGAATCAAGAGGAAATGTTTGACATGAGATCATAATGGAAAAACCTCTATCTAATTGGACAAAAGAGGGTTCCTAGTTGTATCAGTTAGCATTTGCTGCACAATCAACCACACAAAAATATAGTGGCTTGAAACAGGAAGGTATTTACTCAGGATTCTATGGTGTGGCAATTTGGGATGGGATCAGCTGGGCTGTTCTCTTAGTCTCGGCTGAGCTTTCTCATGTGTCCACAGTTAGCGGACAGACAACGGTCTCACATTTAGTACGTGGTTGGCTGTTTCCTGGCGGTGACTGAGCTATGTCTCTTACCTTCAGTAGGTTACCAAGGGCTGTTCCACACGGGTATGGTCACAGGGCTCCCGGGAGTAGCAAAACGAGGCAATGCCCTAATGCCTTGGCTTGCGCCATATTTGCTTATGTCCCATTGGTCAAAGAAAGTCATGTGGCCAAGCCCAGTTTCTAAAAGTAAAGAAATAGACTCCACCTCTTGAGGGAAGGGGTTGCAAAGTCATGCTGAGAAGGGGCATGACTACAGGGATGGGAGGAATCTGGCTTACTTCTGCACTCTATCACATTAATTTCCCTGAAGTCAAAAGACACCTGTGGCAAGCAGAATAATGGCACCCCAAAGATGTCAGCATTCTAGTCCTGTAACTTGTGAACACATTACCTTACACAGCAAAAGGGACTTTGCAGATATAATGAAGTCAAGGATCTTTTGATGGGGAGATTCTCCTGGACTATCTGGGTGAATTCGATGTAATCGCGGGGGTTATTAAAGGGAAAGAGGCAGCAGGAGAGTCCCAATCAACGGGGAGAGGTGGTGATGGAAGCAGAAGTCAAAGCGATGCCATTGCTGGCTTTGAAGAGAGAAAACAGCCATGAGCCACGGAATGCAGGCAGCCTCTGGAAGCTGGAAGAGGCGAGGAATAAGTTCTTCCCTGGAGCCTCCAGAAGGAGCACAGCCCTGTTCACACCTTGATTTTAGTTCAGTGACACTTCTGACCTCCAGAACGGTAAGGTAACAAATCGGTGTTGTTTATGCCGCTATGTTTGTGGTAATTTGTTACAGCATCAATAGGATGTAAATACAACATCTTCAGCCATGTGACCTTTTTCTCAAGACCAGTAATAACCTGCTTTGTGATTACTCAAAAGCAGGCAATCACAGGTCTTTTATTAGAAGGAACAAAGATAAGGGCTTTTAAATACCCACTCCTGAAAGTCCTCAAACCCTGGAACATCAACGTTCACTGGGAAGGCCCGCTGGGAATACTTTCTTCTTAAAATCAATCTGAGAGGAAATTAGAAGAAGTATTTTGACAACACTGCAGACAAAACCATGGTTAGAATGAGCAGAGTTGAATGAGCGTTGTAAGAAAGCTATCGTGTTATGTTCATGAGCTGCTTTCCTTAAAGATCTTGATCTTTTAAGGCTACTTAACTTTTAAATATTTATTTAACTATTTTAAGAGCAATCTTAATTTTTTTCAAAAGAATATAATGGTGTATAAAAGGTTCAGACCATTACCAAGTTTCCATTGGTCCCCTGCTGCCAGCATATCTTGATTGCCGTCAAAATCCCTAAGAGGAAATAAGAAGCTTCTCTCTCAATAATGGTGAATCAATAGTGACAGCCATGTCACACTCAATAACAGGGAACAAAGTAGGATGGCCCATGATCTTGGAGCAGAATGCACGGAAGGGCTCCTGTCACCCGTGAGGAGGCACTGGTAAATTCAGAGTGAGACACTGAGGGGGTCTCTCTCCAGTGAGAATGAATACCAGCCTGTCCCCTTTGGTCTGACTTCTTACTGACGTACCCCAATTTCTCTGGTTAAGACTTCAGACAGCTTAGCCAGGCGTGGTGGCTCACGCCTGTAATCCCAGCACTTTGGGAGGCCGAGGTGGGCGGATCACTTGAGGCCAGGAGTTCGAGACCAGCCTGGCCAGCATGGTGAAACCCTGTCTCTATTAAAAATACAAAAATTAGCTGGGCATGGTGGCGGGCACCTGTAATCCCAGCTACTTGGGAGGCTGAGGCAGGAGAATCCCTTGAACCCAGGAGGCAGAGGTTGCAGTGAGCTGAGATCACACCACTGTATTCCAGCCTGGGCGACAGAGCAAAACTCCATCTAAAAAAAAAAAAAAAGACTTCAGCCAGCAGATCAGAAAGCAGAAAATGCATCTGCCTTAGCAGTGAGTCAACAGAATTCCAAAGACTTGTAGCCGTATCAGGCTCTCCAAGCTGGAAGCAATTTCAAAGCAAAGGCGCAACCTCTCATTTACAGATGGGGAAACTGAAGCCCAGAGAGAAGTAATTTGTCTGAGGTCACCCAGCAAGGTGGTGACAACACAGTAACTGGAACTCATATTTCTTCACTCTCAAGACAGACTCTGGGCTGCTCCTTAAGGAAAAAAGTAGAGAAGGGAGGGGAGAAAAAGGTAGACATGAAGAAGAAAGAAAAGGATAAGGGAGAAAAAAGAAAGGACAGAGAGAAAAAAATGAACAATCAGAGTAAAGGAAGCAAGCGTTCTCTAACCCCTGACCTCGAGTGATCCACCTGCCTCAACCTCCCAAAGGGCTGGGACTACAGGCGTGAGCCACTGCGCCGGGCCTCAACCAGCATTCTCTAGAGTGGTGGATCCCAAATGCCATCTGAGTACCAGCAACAGCAGCAGCATCCGGTAAGATCCAAGAAAAGAACGTATTTCCTAAAATAGAATGCCGAGGAAAACAAGAGGCAAGTTTAAAAATAATGGAAAGTAATTTTATAATAAAATACAATGATGGGGTACTAATACCCAGCTCATGTTTATTGTAAGGACTGGGCAAGAGTAAGTATGTAAATATGCCAATTTGTAAACTATAAATCCTGATGGAAGGCACCTAGCTGTGTGACCTCAGGCAAGTTACTTCTCCTCTCTGGGCCTCTGTTTCCTCAGCTGCAAATTGAGAGGATTGAATCAAAGGAGGAACAGCATTCTTTGAGTAGCTGGTGTTGGGCAAGAACTGAAATTCTTGGGCCCAAAGAGAAAGAAAACTGTGTTTCTGTTCAAGAAACTTGGCCGGGTGCGGCAGCTCACACCTATAATTCCAGCACTTTGGGAGCCTGAGGTGGGCGGATCACCTGAGATCAGGAGTTCGAGACCAGCCTGGCCAACATGGCAAAATCCCATCTCTACTAAAAATACAAAAATTTGATGGGCATGGTGGTTCGTGCCTGTAATCCCAGCTACTCGGGAGGCTGAGGCAGGAGAATCACTTGAATCTGGGAGTTGGAGGTTGCAATGAGCCAATGAGCCAAGATCGTGCCACTACTCTCCAGCCTGGGGGACAGAGCGAGGCTCCATCTCAAAAACAAAAAACTCCTTCAGTCCATTTTCCCCATCACATCTGCCGCCATCTACTCAAGCTAACTGCCGTGGAAGATTGATCCAGACAACTAGAGCAACAAACCACTTTTGCCTTGATGGTATAGATGCCGTCGAGTGTGACACAGCCGGGTCATCCCAGTTCCGCCCTGCCTGCGGTGCCCTGCCTGCTGGGACAGGCCAAGGCCCCTGACTCACAAGACAGCACCTTCTGCCCAGCCGCTCACCAGCTTTGGGCTAGTAGGACCAGACTGGGAAGGCAAACTCGCAAATTCCATTTCTGGCTCATCAGCAACTCATTTTCAGAACTCACCCTCTGGGGAGCTTGTTAAAAGGCCCTTGGCATCCCCAGGAGGGGGGCTCAATTGGCCTTTATGAATGAACCGCTCCAGAGAAATCAATAAACATGTCATTCAGGTCAAGTAAACAAACGCGTTTTCTCCTTGGGGCCTACAGCAGGGCAGTGAGCCTCCCCGTGGGCAGGGGGCTTCCGGGAAGCTGCTTTGTCTGAACCCAGCCCTGGCTGCAGGTCAGCACCCCTGGTAGGGCCCTGGCTCCCTCTGAACTCCTGGCAGACCCACCCCTACCTCCTGGTCCCCAGCCCTTTTCTTGAGAGGCCAGTTCCCAAAGTAGAAGCAGCTTCTCTGATATTTTATGATTGGGAAAGATCCTACAGAAAATCCTTTCTTGACTTCTGCACTGCCACCTTTTCTCTTCCTCATTCATTGATTCAGGGGACACTGATTAAACACCTACTATGTGCCAGTCACATATGTCCTAGGGGCGGAGACTCAATGATGCATAAGACCTGGCTCTTGTCCTCAAGGGACTCACGCTGTACAGTGGGTCCTCCTGCCCCAGGATCACTAGAGAAGCTTTGAAAACACACAGATCCCCAAACCATCCACACATGTGTGACATTTTCGTCCACTCATGCCCATTCACCTGCTCTCTTATACTTCACCTTTGATTGTGCTATTACCAAATTTTTATATTCAAAATTTGATCTTTTTTTTTGAGACGGAGTCTTGCTCTGTCGCCCAGGCTGGAGTGCAATGGTGCGATCTTGGCTCACTGCAACCTCGGCATCCTGAGTTCAAGCTATTCTCCTGCCTCAGCCTCCAGAGTAGCTGGGATTACGGGCGTGCACCACCACACCCGGCTAATTTTTGTATTTTTAGTAGAGATGGGGTTTGGCCATGTTGACCAGGCTGGTCTCGAACTCCTGACCTCAGGTCATCCTCCTGTCTCGGCCTCCCAAAGTGCTGGGATTAAGGGTGTGAGCCACTGCACCCGGCCTCAAAAGTTGATCTTAAAAAAAAAATGTTAAAGGTAGACTTAAAAAAAAACCTCACAAACTTTACTTCTTACAGACACAACATACTCAAAATGTTGCGTTTATAGGTTAATGGAGTTACAGTGACACTGAAAATTCTTCCTGTGTTGGCATCTGACAGAGGATTTGAAACCGAATGTTGAACTCATGTCAGGAAAGTGAAGCAGCAGGTTCTCTGGAGAGAGATGGTCTCCATGTAGCAGAAATGGAGTTCCCCCAAGGGAAGCGAGTCTGGCCGCTGGGGCGCTGGCTTCCTCACACAGACCCCGAGAGGGAGCTTTCTTCCACATTGTCATCTGAAGATTTCTCATCATTAGCCTCTCTCAGCGTACCCAGAATGGGACATGGTGGGGCTGCAGAAAGGGAAACAGTGTTTCCAGATCCTCAAGGCCTTCTAGACACACACTTGGTGCGTTAAAGGAAAATTACTCACAGTCTGAATGGGTTAAAAGTACTTCTGCAGTATAAATGCAGTTTTAAAGCTAAGAAATACGTTCATTTTTCTTCTCAAGGCATATTAAAATTAAATTTAAAAAGTCATTTCTGGACAACCAGACTTATTGTAATAAAAAAACTTTCGAGAATTTATTACCTCACACAGTGAGACACAACATAAGAGTCAGAGAGAAAATCTCGACAGTCTTTGGTCCCTGGTTCCAAATGTTCTGAGGCCCAGTCATATTTCCACTGAGTTTCGTAAGACACCCATATATATTAATGTTTAAAATTGCCCTTTTTGGCTGAGCAAGTTTAAATTGGTTTGCTGTGGCTACTTGCAACTAAAAAGAGCCCTAACAACCGCAGACCTGAAAGAATTCTGAAACATTTTCTAAGAGTCAGTTGGGCTGCTTTTGGCTGCAAGTAAGTGAATTAAAATTTAATTCACTTAAGAGGTTTACCACTCCTTCTCTCATTTAACAGGAGGTCTGCAGGTTGAATATACAAGGCACAATTATATCCTCAGAGAACCAGGGGCTTTCCAATGATGAGCTTTTGTTCTCAGGCTTGTTCTCTTGTGGTCACAAGATGGCTGCCACAGCAACAGTCCTTACACATCCTCTGTGAGCAGGAGGGATGTCTTCTCCTCACTTCACACATCCTCTATGAGCAGGAAGGGTGTCTCCTCCTCACCTACCTTTCCTTTTTTTAAAACCAGAGAGAAAAACTTTTCCCAGAAGTCATTTCAGCCAACTTCCTCCCAGCTCCCATTGGCCAGAATTGGGTCACGTGACCATCTCTAGTTGCAAGAGAGGCTGGGAAAGTGACCAGCTGCCATTTTCAGCCTCTGCAGTAGAGGCAGGTTGGCTGCACATAGGCAACAGATGGTGCCTGCCACACCGTTACTTCTCAATCACCTCTGCAGAGTAAGAGGAAGATAGATACTGCCCAAATGACAGTCTTCATGAATAACACGTTTATCCAAGGAAAACATTCCACCTAACATGGTTGCCTAGGCATACCTAGTGGTGGTGTAGTTGGGGCTACACATGGGCTGCCTCTACTGTGTAATGAGATACTGGTTTTGAACTGTTGACTGGGAGGTTTTGGTTTCTGGTATTTTCTTCCTCTCCTTGACCCTTCCCTTCAGTTGGCTGGGCTTTTCAGTTCATTGACTCAGGGAAGGGGAAATGCAGAGAGAAAAGGAACAAATTCTTGGCTTTGAGTTTCAAAAACTTAGACTAGAAATGACTCCCAGTGATGGGGGAAAAGGAGAGAGACAGAGGGAGAGTGGCTGGCGGGGAAGAGGACAAGGAGTTGGCCCTGGAGAGACCAAGTGGATGTGAGAGGAGTCAGGTCCACCTCATGGCAGTCTCCACTCCTGAAGGAACTGTCTGCAGCAGACCCCTGAATGCCGAGTGGAGCTGAGCTTGTGCCTGTCGATGGCCCAGTCTCCGTGAGCGCACACGTGGGTCTTCCCATTCATGGCAGCAGAAGCATTGCCCACTGACCAGCCACCTGGCATGGTGCTTTCTGTGTACTTGGGGACAGTTCCCTCCCTCCCTCCCTCCCTCCCTCCCTCCCTCCCTTCCTTCCTTCCTCTTTCTTCTCTTTCTTTGTCCCATTCCCTTCCCTTCCCTTCCCTTCCCTTCCCTTCCCTTCCCTTCCCTTCCTTCTCTCTTTCTTTCTTCTTTCTTTTCATCTGGCTCTGTTGCCCAGGCTACAGTGCAGTGGTGCAATCTCTGCTCACTGCAACCTTCACCTCCCAGGCCCAAGCAATCCTCCCATCTCAGCCTCCCTAATAACTGGGACTACAGGCATGTGCCACCATGCCTGGCTAATTTTTTAATTTTTTGGAGAGATGGGTTTTCACCATATTGCCTAGGCTGGTCTTGAACCCCTGGGCTCAAGTAATCTGCCTGCCTCGACCTATCAAAGTCCTGGCATTACAGGCGTGGGCCACCTTGACTGGTAGAGACAGTCTCTTTTTACATCCCTGGACGCTCAAATCCCCAGGCATGGGGTAGAGCTGGGGCTTAGTGGAGGCAGGAGCAAGGTGAAAGGCAAGCTCCAGCCACCGTCCCTGTCCCCAAACTTGGTTGGAACTGAACAGAACCAGCTTCTGATGAGCCGCTAAGCTGGGAACATGGAAACTCCTGATCTGATGACAGGGCAGGAGGAGTGCTGGTGGCACCCACTGGCATGGCTCCAGAAAGGGGATCATACACTTCAGTTGGCTGAAGTGATGTCTGACGTGGTTCAGTTTAGCATAGACCCAGAGACGGGTGAACCAAAGACAAGTCCCATCACCTGAACCTGCTTCACACCTTATCAGTCCATGCCCCAATCATAGCCCTGCAGCTGGACCCTACACCAGGATGCCTGGGGCAACCCTCCCACACCGTGGGTGTGTCGGCACACTTCTCTCTGAGGACCACTGCTCCGATGGGCTAATCCATGCATGCCTGTAGGGTGGGCTTTTCTTAGGAGCTGAAAGCACTTATTCTTCTGTTGTAGCATAGGAGCCCTGTTCTAGTTTGACGAGAGGAAAACTGAGGTCCACTGTGGTTACTTACTGAGTTCTTGTGGTGTCTCAGCTCTGCACTAACGTCATTCTCGTAGTACTTTGTTTAACTCTTTCAGGAATCCAATGGGTCTCTGCCTGACTCCATTTTATGCATGAAGCAACACAGGCTCAGAGAGTTTCACAAACTCTCCCAAGGCCACACAGCTGTGTGGCACAGCTGGTTTCAAACTCAGGCCCTCTGACTCCTGCCTGTTTTGCCAGTCTCCCAGTTAAATGACTTGTCCAAGGTCACACTGCCATTGAGGAGTGAGCTGAGACCTAATCCCGTGACTCCAAACCCATCCCTAGCACTCCACATGGCCTTTGCTATCACTTGCAAAGATGCCAAACGGGAGTGGAGCAGGGAGCAGAGAGGAGCGAAGACGGCTGCGTGGAGGGCTCCCTCTGTCCTCTCCCTCAGACTGCAGCCTTGGTGGCAGAGGCCGCACGTGGCCCTCTCCCCGCCCCCTCATTCCTGCTCAGCTGACCCGGGAGAAGGGCTCCCACCGCAAACACCCCACTGTTTACTTGCCCCTGTAGAGGGTGAAAGGCGTCAGGGTGGAGGGGAACAGCCGTACCAGCCATCACCTGGAATACATTACGGCAGCTGTGACTAATTAAACTTTGATTTCCTCAAATTTCGATCTTCTTGGAAATTCCTTCTGAGCCTGATGGTATTCCAGGCTGTGGCAGAAAGTAAATATCAGGCGAGCCATGCCACGGGGCCTCCAGGTGGCCCATTCCCCACCTCACTCTCCTGCTTTCCCTCTGCCTCCCTCTGTGTTGTTCCCTGAGGTCTCAGAAGAGCGTCCCCTTAGAGGATCTCCAAACCACAGCCCCCAGAAGCCGATTTGGTGTTTCCACCTGGGTGAATGGTGGGGATGTGGTAGTGGGGGAGTCATAGCCTCCACGCACCATGGGATGTTTGGAGGCATGGAAACAGCTGTCTGGGTGGCCTGTATCCTGGGGTTCCCACCATAGCTTGCCGTGGGGTCATCTCAGGCTGTCCAGTGTCCTAAGCCAGCCAGCCAAGCAGTGAAACTCAGAGAGAAGATAGCTGGAGCCAGAGGGCAGGAGTGTGGCTCACAAGAGGCCCAGCCAAGGGGCCAGATGGCATGTGGGAACCTGGGTTCTGTGAGGTGCCCATGCTGCCTCTTGTCTATTCACGAGGGCAGGCTGAAGCTGATGGCCACCATTAACTGAGCATCTATTATGTGCCATGTCCCATGCTGAGTTATTTATGTACTTTCTCTCTAGTCTTCATGGCAGTCCTGGAGGAGAGACAGTAGGACCTTACTTTACAGAGGAGGTCCCTGAGGTCAGAGGAGGGGTTAAGTCACTGGCTGAAAGCCACACAGTGAAGCTGAGAGTCAGATCCGGGTCTGTTTGAAGCCAGCGCCTATATTCTTACTGCCACCTCACCAGGACTTTACATCTGGAAAGTGCTTTGCATCATCTACCAAGGTGGGGCTTTGGGTGGAATGGAAGGAATGGCATACCATTTCTTTGGACATCTTGATTTTGTTCCATTCTTTTTTCTTTCTCAAAGTCAAAGAGATTCTAAGTTTTTCTTTCTCATTTTAAAGGCATCAACAAATACTTGTTTAGTATAGAAAAATTGGAACACACAGTAAGTGAAAGATGAAAACAAACATCCATAATCCTACCAACCAGAAACCACATCTGTTCTCATTCTGGTGCATGTTCTTCCAGACTGCGTGTGTGTGTGTGTGTGTGTGTGTTTCTGTCCATTTGAAAATGTTCGTGCAGCATGTGCCATGGAGAGACTGCAATGCTATGGGAGAAACGAGAGGTACAGTGCAGCCTGTGGACTCTCATCTGACACTGACCCTGCCTTGGTTGGGTCCCACCCTGCCACTTATTAAATGTGATCTTGGGCCAGACACGGTGGCTCATGCCTGTAATCCCAGCACTTTGAGAGGCCAAGGTGGGTGGATCACTTGAGATCAGGAGTTCGAGACCAGCTTGGCCAACATGGTGAAACCCCATCTCTACAAAATACAAAAAAAAAAAAAGCCAGGTTTGGTGGTGCATGCCTATAATCCTAGCTATTTGGGAGGCTGAGGTGGGAGGATTGCTTGAACCTGGGAGGTGGAGATTGCAGTGAGCCGAGATCATGCCGCTGTACTCCAGCCTGGGTGACAGAGCAAGACTCCATCTCAAAAAAAAAAAAAAAAAAAAAGTGACCTTCGTCAACGTCTTCATCCCATGTGGCTCAGTTTCTCCATCTGCCAAATGGAGATGATAGCAGTGTCTACCTCATAGGGTTGTCAAGAAGATTCAACAAAATAATGCTTGGAAAATATTTAGCACAATGCCTGACATGGTAAGCACTCAGCAAATGTCAGCTGTTAATATTTGCACCAGATGCAATGCAAAAATAGACTGGTCTCTGATTGCATGGAACCCTTAGGCAGAGGGAGAAAGCCATGAATCAAATAATCACACAAGCAAGTGTCGAGTCGTCTCCCAAGCGCCACAGTGGTGAGTGAGGGAAATGGAGCTATGAGAATCTGTACTGGGGAGGGAGATCACTCTAGGCAGAAAAATCCTGGGAGGCTTCCATGTGGAGGTAACACTGGAACCAAGACCTGCAGGTTGTGAAGGAGTGTGCTAGGCCAGGTGGACAGGGAAGAGCATTCCAGGCAGAGGGAACAGCATGTGTAAAGGTCTGTGGGTGGGCACCATGGACAGCACAGGAGCCCGAAGGAAGGCCCATGTGGCTGGAGTGGAGAGAGAGGGGAAGCAGGACTAGAACTAAGAATGGAGAGGTTGGCAGGGGCTGGACCCTGAGGGTTTCATAGGTGCTGCTTGAGAAACTTTGTAGTTATCCTAAGAGCAATGGAGAGCCATTGAGGGAATAAAGCAGGGGAGTGTAACACGATCCTCTTGGATTTTAAAAAGATCCCTTTGGTTGCCTCTAATAGGGAAGAAATTGGCAGGGGAGGTCCGAGCAGAGGTGAGGACATTCCCATCCTTGAACCCTTCCCTGGGCTTTGCACGTTAGAGGGCCCCGCTCTGGCTCTCCTTGGCTCATGCCTCTCCCAATGGAAAGAAGAGTCTATGGGCTAAGGGCATTTGCCTCTTGGGGCCTCTACCCACAACCCCTCTTCCTCCAGGAGCGTCTTCCTCATTCCAATTCCCCTAGGGGAGGACCCGGCGCTGGGGCGTACACCGCGGGGTCTGAGGGCGGTGAAGAAGTAGTCATTTGCAAGAATGCGGCTGGAGCTTGAAAGTGCAGGCTGTGGTGTCCACACCCTACCCTTAAGAGGGATGGAGCAGGAAGAGCAAGAGAAAGAGGAGGGCGGGGGCTGCCGTGGCAGGGCCCACGCATGTTGGGGGCAGGTCTGTATGGGGAAAGCCACAGTTGCCACTATTCAGGAGAGAGGTGGTCAACTCGAGAGGCGTTCAGGAGGGGAAACCGCTGGGAACCAGCAAAGGATGGGAGGGGGAGACGGGGCTGAGGCGTGGGCTTCTGCCTGCCGACGTGGGGGTGCTGAGGGGCCCCGCAGAGGGGACTGGCTTGGGTGGAGGGTAGATTCTGAGTTGGTTTTGCACTTGTTGAGACTGAGGATCTCTTGGGACATTTAAAATATGTCAGACAATTCTGTCTCAATTTACACAGACACAGACACACACACACACACATGCACAGAACTTACACAAAATCAAGTCATTCCATTTTCTGCTGGGTTTTCCTAGGATAATGTATTGGAGGGTTCTCAACCCCAGAAGCTTCACACCTAGAGCTCTTCTGATCTACCCTTGGCCATTGATGTCCCAGCATGAATCAGTGACTCAGTCCTCCCAGGTTGGTTGCCTGCCTGAAAGCAGTTTCTATTGGGTTGAGCTGGGAACCTGGTATCTAACATGCCCCATCATTGAGAAGCCCCTCAGGCAGGGAGGCGCACCACCCTGGCTCATCTCGACCGTTCCCCGTGGGCAGAGAGCAGCTGGCTGTTGCTCTGGCTCCCAGGCCTAATGGCCAAGCCCCACCTGAACCCCCTAGAGTCCCCTCCAGGGTCTGGCCCTGGCTCCCGTCCTTGCCTTTCGGCCTCAGGGCATGTGGGCCCGCGTCTGTCAGCAGCTCGCTCCCAGCTTGCAGCACGGCTTTACGCTGTGCAGGGATCTGCCGACAACAGCCCACTGTGGCTCTGACCTGAGGCCTGTGGCCTTTTGCTCCCCTCAGCCTGGGAGGGAAGTCGCTGCGCCCCAGCACTTCAGCGTTCCTGGCCCTGCCTGTACACATGGGTTCTCAAGCAAGGCTGTCAGGCAGGGCTGGCCCCAGCTGGCACCATGGCCCAGCAGTAGATCTGCCAACTCCCTCTCCCACTCCCTGTTCAAACAACCACATGTGGGCAGCTGCTGAGCTTCTCCAACTTCCAGCGAGCAGGGAGCTGGGGTGGTGGTTAGAGGCAGCCCAGCTGGCTATAATTATCCTAGAGGCCTCGTGTGGGCTGCCTGGCCTTGGGGAGTGGGGCTGTCCATTTGTCTTGGCTTCCTCCATCCCTTCCCTGAGGGGTTTGGACCTGGGACTAGTGGAGGGGACCATAGAAAAGGGAGGAAGGAGGAGCCCACCATCCCCCATCACTAGGTCTGAGGGGCCTGCATTCTGGGGTAGGCTCTGAAGTCTCCCTGATCAGAGAGTCTCAGGCTATCCAGGCATGAAAGGACCATGGAATTAGAAAATTTGAGGCTCAGAGAGGTTGTGACTTGCCTGGGTTCACCCAGCAGTGGAGGTGGCCTTCAACCCACATCTTTCACCCCTGACTCCCTTTCTAGGACTCTCCTTATATCTCCCTTTCAAGCCCCTGATTTGCTCATTTAATCAACAACTATTCGTTGAGCACCTCCTGAGTGCCTATGCAAGTGCTGGGGGCTAGGACACAGACAAAACCTCCGTGGGGGTGGGAGGGAGGGCTGCCTTCAGGTGGGGGAGGAAGGCTTCTCAGCGGAGATGACATTTGAGGAAAAACAGGATGGACTCGGTCATGCGAAGATCTGGGGACAGGAGGTTCCACAAAAGGCCACAGCAAGTGTGAAGGCCCTGAGGTTGGAACGAGGCCGTTATGGCTGGAGCAGAGTGAATGGGGGGCAAGGGTGGGGAGATGAGATCAGAGAGATGGGTAGAGGCCAAATGAGGCAGATCTTGGTAAGGAGATGGTGAGAAGATTCCAGAGAGTTTGAACTGGGGCCCTCTAACTCCTCAGCTCCAGGCAGAACTTTCCCCTGGTCCCTTACCCCATGGCAAATGGATTAAGCCCTTGGAGAACCCAAGGCCTCCAAGCCCAGGGCAGCTTCTTTTCTATCTAATTTTTTTTGGGCGACAGAGTGCAACAGCATGATCTCAGGCCGCTGCAATCTCCACCTCCCAGGTTCAAGCAATTCTCCTGCCTCAGCCTCCTGAGCAGTTGAAATTACAGGTGCGTGCCACCTGTAATTTTAGTAGAGACGGGGTTTCACTATGTTGGTCAGGCTGGTCTTGAACTCCTGACCTCATGATCCACCCACCTCGGCCTCCCATAGTGTTGGGATTACAGGCGTGAGCCACCGCGCCTGTCCTGTCCCACCTTTTAGAGAAGAGGAAGGCAGCCTGGTGTGTCAATGAGCCCAGAACTGGGAGTATGGGAACCCGAGTTCTGGTTTGAGTGGTGTGTGACCTTGAACTGGTCCCCTCTCCTCACTTGGCCTCGATCTTATCAGCTGTGGAGTGAGAGAATTGGAACAGAGGGCCCTCAGTTCTGTGGATGACACAGGAAGGAGAGGGGAGGAGGATAAAACAAAGTCCAAAGAGACTAAATGATACCCACGTGCATGGTGTCTGGCTGGGCTTGCAGCCGACTGCATCCAAAGGTACCCCAGGAGGTCATGATGATGAGGAAGTTTGGGCCTGTTTACTACGAGGGCCATGGCTGGCATCGTTCGCTGCTCGATTTTCACAGTTCCTTAGGGCTGAGAATGGAAGGTCCTTTGCAGTACCAGCTAGTGGACAGCAGAGGGCGCCAACTCAATGGTCAGGGATCCTGGAAGGAGGAAGTAGTCGGTCTGGAGTTTGCACAGGATGGTCGGTGGCTACCAAAGATTTCCCTTTCATAATAACCGGTGACAGCTGATGTATATCCACGTGGATTCATTGAACAAAGACTGACTATGGCTACTCTGACGAGCATTGTTCTAGGTTTCAGGGAAACGGAATAATATAGGTCAGCAGTGGCAAATGGCTTTTATATTTTAAAAAAATCAATTAATTTTAATAACTTTTATCTTGAATGTTTGCTTGCATTGGAGCACTATGCTTGGAAAGTAGCGTTAAGAAAATTCTGAGGCTACTTCCTGGCTCAGGGAGATAGGATAATGTGATTGATTAATCATGTCTGTCAGGGTGAGCTTGAGGAGGGGGCAGTGTGAGTGTCAGGGATTTGCTGTCTCTTCTCTAATGCAACCTCGTTATGGGACAAGTGGGTAAATAAAGATGCAGAGATAGGAAGTTTATTTATCTATGGTCATGCTACTGGTAAGTGTTGGAGTTAGGACAATTGTGCAGTTGTCTAGTCATGTCTTTGGGCCTGAAGAAATGCATCTCCAGGCCTGCAGGTACTCTCTGGACAATGGTGCCATCACCGGTGACCATTTTGGTACCAGAATACTTCGTGGTGGGGGAGGGATGCGGAGCCAGCTGGGGTGGTGCTATGGTTTTGGGTGCTATGAAGGCCAAGCTGGTGGCCAGTGGGGGCAGGCTAAGACCATTCCAGAACCCAGAACCCATAGTTGGGACCAAAGAGCTCAAAGCCAAGCAGTGGCAGAATTCAGGCTTGACCCAGGCCGCTGGACTGGGGAGCCCACGTTCGTTCTATGACCCCCACCCCACCTTCCGAGTTCCCACTGGCTTTGGATGGAGGAAGATGCGCTATGCCGGGCCCTGGGTGGGGACAGGGCAGTGCCTGAGCTAGAGTTTCTGCGTAAGGCATTTCCTGCCTATTGATGGGGACAGGCGTGGGGACAGCTTAACCCACACAAGGCAGAAGGGAGAGCTCCGCAGGGCACCAGAAGAAAGGGGAAGACAGGAGGGGCAGTTACTTCTCTCTGGGGATGCCTGGGGAGGTGTCACGAAGGAAGTGCCTAAGTATTTTTCTCTGATTACAAAAATAACTGTTTATTGCAGACAATTTTTTTTTCAGAAAAAAACAGAATGATAAAAAGCCTCAGATCAATGTCATTAAACGGAGACAGTGACTGTCAGTATCTTTTTTTTTTTTTTGAGACATTGTTTCACTCTGCCGCCCAGGCTGGAGTGCAGTGGTGTGACCTCAGCTCACTGCCACCTCCACCTCCCTGGTTCAAGCGATTCTCCTGCCTCAGCCTCCAGCGTAACTGGGACTACAGGTGTGTGCCACCACACCCAGCTAATTTTTGTATTTTTAGTAGAGAGAGAGGGTTTCACCATGTTGACCAGGCTGGTCTTGAACTCCTGATCTCAGGTGAACCACCTGCCTCAGCTTCCCAAAGTACTGGGATTACAGATGTGAGTCAGTGTGCCCCGCCAGTATCTTAATCATTTACACATAACCACAATGATATCAGGCTGTATATATTTTTGAATTTTCTTTATGACTTAATGTAGTGGCTCTCAAAGTGTGACCCTTGACAGCAACATCTGTATCACCTGGGAGCTTGTTAGAAGTACAAATTCTTGCTTTCCCTCTCAACCCCAAACCTCAGAGACTCTGGGGGTGGGGTCCACTGGTCTGTGTTTTAACAAACCCTCCAGATTGTTCTGCTGCTCTGCAAGTTCGTAACCACTGACTTAGTGTATTATGAACAACTTTCCACTCTCTGACTATCTTCTGTTTAATGTGTGATCTTTTGTTGTATTGATCTGATGAATTCTGCTAAAGGAATGCTGTGGTGAACATCCTGGGTGCACGTATGTCCCTGTACACACCAGGGCTTGTTTTGTGAGGTGCCCTTTGAGCTGAGCCAGTGACAGGAGGCAGAGAGAGGAGGGGAAGAGGCTGTGACCTCAGCTGTCTCTGACTTGGGACTGCGTGCAGACAGGAGGGACCAGAGCTCTCCTTCCCCATCACGCCCTCCCTGGAGTGACTCTGGCAGAGCAGGAAGCAGCTGGTGAATGTGTCAACAGCAACTGGAAGGGACTTGGGCTAAAGGAGTCCAGATCTCTTGAGGCCGATGGTCAGTGCTGTCTGGTCAGCAAAGCGGAAGCTGCACTCTGCCAGGAGAAGACAGAGAAGAAAGAAGCAGCCAAAAATGCGCTGCGGTGCCTGGTCCCTGCTGGCCTCACCTTTGGTTTGTGATACTTGTGTTTCTCCCCCCTTACCCTCGCCTTGCGTATGGAGAAAAGATGGACTCGGTCTGAGAATGCTCAACTCTGTGAGTCTTGATGCGAAATGCCGTCATTAATCCACCAGCTATTGTCCTGTTTCCAGACATAGGCACCAGATTTCAAATTTGGGTCTCCATAGGTCCTCCCTGGACCCATCAATTTCAATGGCTCTGCCCCCAAACACCCCAGCCCATCCCCTTCAGAGAATTCTCAAGACCTTGCTATCACTTTTTCTCTTGGCTCAGCTCCTGGGATTAGGCAGGTGCAGATAGATGATTGTGGCTATGAGGGGGCAGCTCCCACCAGCTCACTAATTGGGATGATGAGTGAATAGGCAAGGAGTGATCATGAGCTGATGCCAACCGCTCTGCCTACCCAACCCCAATGGAGAGGAAGGGGCCAATGTTCTTATAGTCAGGAGCCAGGCTTAGTTGAGCCCAGGGCACTGCAGAGGGGCTGCACTTTTGGGTGGGAGCTGCCCTGAAGCCCAAGGTGAAGGCAGCCCCTGCCTGTGACTGGGAAGGCCTTGCTGGGGCCCCGCTCAGGTGCAGCCCAGGCTTGGGCACTGCTCCTGCCAGTCCATGGCTCAGGAACTTGCTGGGGCTCCACAGGCCCATTAAAGCGCTTGCCTGGGGTGGAAGCCCCCCTTTCTATGGCCCCGGATCTGTCCAGCTGTATCGCTTAGAAGAGTGCCTGATAAATATTGGTACAATGAATGAATGAATGAATGAATGAATGAATGAAGACCTCCTCCTCCAGCCAGGCAGCTACATCTTGTATTACCCTTGAAATGCAGGTTATGTGTTTCTGCCACCCTCTTCTCTACTTACCCAAATTCTGCCAGTGCCTCAGCGCCTGGTCTACAGTAGGAGCTCAGTGTACGTGTGTTGATGTCCTCCTGTGGCTATGTGGCTTCGTGTCCACCTGTGCCCTAAGCTCTGTGTGTGTGTGTGTGTGTGTGTGTGTGTGTGTGTGTGTGCGCGTGTTAGAGTTGGGGTTTCTCTGTACTCCCCACAGAGCCCTGAGTTGTGCCTAACCAGGTCCAGACAAGGCAGCAGGAGAGTGGCAGTCCTGCCACAGCCCACTCCCGATAGGGCTGAAGCAGTGTGAAATCCCAGATTCCTCCCCATTTGAGTCCAGAAGAGAATGTTCTTTCTTGAGTTGTCCACATTTATCACCAAATTTTACTCACCCTGTTTCCGGAAAGGATGATGATGTGCTGATGCTAGAAACAGTGATTCAAGGCTAAAAGAACAAGAGCAGGGAATGGAAGCAGGATGATGGTACCAGAAAATCTGGCTGTGCCCAAATAGGTTTCAACTGCTCCTTCACTAAGAGACGGGATCACTGACTTTTGGGTTTGGACAGGTACCTTCATGGTCCCCTGTGGAGCAACTGACAGAGGACATAGCCTATCCTTGAACCACAGGAACCAGATTCCAAGCCCAGCTCTTCTCTTTGTAGAACCTTGGACATATTTCCTCAAATTTGGGAAAAATCTCAAGCCATTATGTCTTAACATTTCTTTCCTGTCCCACTCTCACTCACCTCTCCTTCTGAGACTCCAGTCACACATACGTTAGACATTGTGATCTTGTCCCAAAGGTTCCTGAGGCTCTGTTTACCTTTCTTCAATCTTTTATTGTCTCTTGGTTCTTCACACTGGGTAATTTCCATTGATTTGCCTTCAGGTTCACTGACCCTTTCTTCTGCCATCTCCAATCTGCTTGTTAAGCCCATCTAGTGATTTATTTATTTATTTATTTATTGAGACAGGGTTTCACTCCCATTGCCCAGGCTGGAGTGCAGTGGTGCGATCTCAGCTCACTGCAACCTCTGCTTCCTGGGCTCAAGCTATTCTCCTGCCTTGGCCTCCTGAGTAGCTGGGACTACAGGTGCACACCACTGTGCCCAGTTAATTTTTGTGTGTGTTTTTTGTAGAAATGAGGTTTCACCATGTTGCCTAGGCTGATCTTGAGCTCCTGAGCTCAAGTGATCCGCCTGCCTCAGCCTCCCAAAGTGCTGGGATTATAGGCGTGAGCCTCTGTGCCCGGCCTAGTGAATTGTTAAATTTTGCTTATTGCATTTTTCAGTTCCAGGATGCTCATGTGGTTCTTTTAAAAATAGTTTCCATTTCTCTGCTGAGATGGGGTTGCATTTTCCTATTTTTGCACATGTGTTAATTTTTGCCTGTAAATCACGCATGACTCATTGTGAAGATTCTGGATTCTCTTATCTTTCTTTGAAGGTTGTTGATTTGTGTTCAGTTAGATAATTAATCACTGGCCGATCACCTTAAGTGTGTGTGTGTGGGTTTGGTTTTACACTTTGTTAGGGCAGACCTGTGGGAAGCCCAAGATTTCTTCCAAGCCCTTTTAACTTGGCGGGACTCAGTCTCCACATTCTTTCTTCCCTGTGGTCATCACTAAGGCTTGGCTTTCAGCTTTGGAAGAGAGGGTCTAGAGTAGCCTCATTCAAGGCCAGGGTTTCTCAACCTTGGAATGATTGGCATTTGGGCCAGGGCCATTCTTTGTAGTGGGGGCTGTCCTGTTGCGTTGTAGAATGTTTAGCAGCATCCCTGGCCTCTACCCAATAGATGCCAATAGCAACCCTTACAGTCATGACAATCAAAAATGTCTCCAGACTTTGCCAAATGTCCTCAGAGGGGCAGAATCATTCCTTATTAAGAATCATTGTTCTAGTGTATGGTCCTTCCTTGGAGATATTTGGGAAGAGCCTCTCATTAACTTTTGATAATCTGAAATGAGGTTACATACCCATCACACAGGGTCTTCAATTCAGCTGAGAGAAGAATCTGTTCCATTACTTCCCCTCACTGTGGAGGACAGTACAAATTCACATGCATTAACATCAGTCCTGGAGCAGTCTTGAGAATATCACAACTAAATTGCACTGTGATCTTTAGGGTATTAAATCTTTAGGCTACATGTGAATATTTGAAATAGACCTTGATATTCGCACTTTGTGTCAGTATTTCCTCCCCCTTTTTAATATGATCAGCCTCCCAAGATGGAAGAGATGGGGGCTCCGCTTGCCCTCTGTGAGGCTCAGTGCACACGCTCTCCATGATCTCCCTGATCCATTTCCCCCCATGTTCCACGCAGCTGTTTCTTGCTGCCTTTCTGAGGAGGCCTCTTGATTCCTCCCTTCGTCCTTAAAGTCTCTATGGTCAGTGCTTGGCCAGTTTCCCACGGGAAGAACCCACGCCCCAGTGTCAGGGAGTGGTTCCAGGTTAGGGCTGGGGCTGGGCTCTCTGGAAAGCTTGGGGGAGCTGGTGCAGTAGAAGGTTGCAGAGAGAGCTTTCTTCAGGTCTGCTCTGGGCTGAGACGGCAGAAGAAGTCTTAGAGGAAGAAGGAAATAGTTTGGCTGCTGTCTGCACCCTGTTGGGGCTTAACCCAAACCACACTGGTTTTCTCTACATGGTTTCTTGGCAACTTACAGACCAAATATGGTTAAAAAGAAATGGCAGCCCAAGATAGGTGAGAACACCACAGGAGAATACTAGGGTCCTTTACATGACTTCAGATCTTCAAGCCCTGCAGGAACCTCCGAAGTGACCCCATAATGTCCATCCCTGAGGAATAATAACCAGTGTGGCATTAGAAGGCTGGCGAGGGTGGGGAGGTGGGGGAGGGGGCTGGGCTTTGTATCATTTTCAAAAAAGAGGAATAGTCAGATTGTGAGAAATTACTGACCAACCATGAGGCGTAGCCTTGCACTGCTGGAACATTCTAGAACAGTGAAAAACAACTGAAAGTCATGACTCCTGAGAATAAAGTCTTGCCGAACGAACTCCATCGTCTTTTTGATACAATGCCCAGGCTAGGTGTTGGTAAGAACAGGTGGAGCGTTGCTGATTGAACAACCTTCCCAAAGATTATGCCCAGTGGGTAGGTCCTCTCCTCAAGCTCCTCTCTTCCTAGGTTCTGAAGCTCGGCCATACCCCCATTTGTTTTAGTTCCCTGAGTACCCTCTTCTTCCTTTCACTTCGGGTGACTCTGGGCCTTCCTTCCTGTTGTTCCTCTGCCTGGAATGCTCTTCCCCACACTCGTTTCCTAGTTGACTCCTCACGCCTCCAGACTCAGCTGAAGCATCACTCCTCCAAGGAGGCTCCCACTGCCTGCACGTCCTCCTTCCTCCCGTGTTCAGATTCAGCACCCTGCCAAGGGTTTGTTCCATGGCCATCCAACTGTGAGCTTGAGTGTCTGTTTTGTGTGTCTCTGTGTGTTGAGGACAGGTGGGGGGCACACTGAGAGTATCAGTGAAATGATATAAGGAAAGCTTTACAGCTTATCTTAGCCTGTGTCCTAAAAAGTGGTTAAGGGCCTGAAATAGCCAGAAAAGATAATGTTCAGAGGAAGGCTGTCATTTAGAAGAGAGACTAGAAATTATAAATACTTTTCCAAAAGGCAGAACCAGGACCCACAGGTAGAAGTCAGAGGGCAACAGATTTTTCTTACTCTCGGTGAAACCCGTCTCTGCCAGAGACTGGTGGTGCCTACTCCTTCTTAGTACCAGAACCTCAGTTTTACTCAGGGCAGCCCTATGTCTGTTAAAAGAACACATTTTCCAGTCTATCTTGTAGCTAGATGTAACCATATGACTAGATTTGTGGCCCAGTGAAATTTGTTGGGGGTTTGGGGGAACTATTTGGAAAGCTCTGAAAGGGGATTCAGACAGCTGGCACGTGACCTTTTTGCTCTTCCTGTGCCTCTTTCTTCATACCTGGAATGCATACCTGATGGCTGAGGCATCAGCAACCATTTTGGAACATGAGACAACCATGAGGATGGAAGCTGTGTGCAAAGGATGGTGAGGGAGAAAGATATAAGGGGCTGAGGATATTGAGGACATTGCAGAACGACCATACATGGACTCCTACTTCCTGACTTATGTGAAAAATAAACCTTTACCTTGTTTAAGTCACTGTTACTGTTTTTTTCAGTATGCAATCATTCTTAACTGATACACCAAGTATTTCCCTCCTCCCTTTTTGAGGGTCTCCATCCTCTGGTGCATTTAGGCAAAGGGCCATTTGCCCTTACTCATCCTGCAGAATGATTTCTGTGCCATGGACTTAGACATTCCTACTGCCACTTACTCTGGACACACCTTAGATTTCCTAGATGGCTTCCTCTCTTGCCACCCTCTTTGCTCCGTACTGGACAACCCCCCTCTGCCTCTATACTCCCAAAGCTTCCCCAACACAAGATACTGTGTGCAGCAGGCATTTTCTGAAAATTGGAGAGTAGCAGCCGGTAATTTCAGCACAGGGCAGTGACCAATTTCAAAGTTGATGCCAGACATCGTGCTTCTGGAAATGTCTCAGCCACGACCCATAAGCAGAGATTCTTTCCTTTTCTTTGAGATAAGACAACCACACATTTGGGTAGTGTTTCTATATTCACCATCCTTTTTTTTTTTTTTTTTGAGACGGAGTCTCGCTCTGTTGCCCAGGCTGAAGTGCCACGGCGCGATCTCAGCCCACTGCATCCTTTGCCTCCTGGGCTCAAGAGATTCTCCCACCTCAGCCTCCGAGTAGCAGAGACTACAGGCATGTGCCAGCACACCCAGTTAATTTTTGTATTTTTAGTAAAGAGAGGGTCTTCCCATGTGGCCTGGGTTGGCAGCAGAGATTATTGTTGGCACTGTCCCTCCTTTGACTCTTTGTCAAAGACGCTGTTTCTCCCGTTTCTCTCACTCTGCTGCAGCCAATGGTCCCCCAGTTCCAGTTCCTTTCCCGTGCAGAGCAGGTGGGCCCTGGGCCTCCTTTGTACAGAGCCACTCGCTCCCAGTCTTCATTCACGTGTAGCTTTACATGAAATTATACTTTTTCTTAATTTATCTTGGATCGAGTTCTTAGGTAGGGCCTATTCCCCCTGATCAAAGCAAACTCCGGGGCTGGTGGGTTGGGGGCTCTTTTCAGACCTACAGAATCAGAATCCCCCAGGTGAGGTCCAGCGATCTCTTTTGTTAATGGGTTTCCCAGGTGAGGCCTGGGGTGGCCTTGGGGAGCAGACCTTGGATCTGCTGATGCCTCTTCCAACACGCTTAAACGAATCAAGGCCACAGTCTGGACTCTGTGTCTTCCCTGTGACATCCCAGTCACCCAGATCCCAGGCTCCCTCATCTGCTTCTGCAAGAGTCAAGGCTTGCTGGCTTGTCCCCACAGAAGGGACACATCCCTTTGAATTTTAGACTGGGAACATCGAAGAGAAACCCAGGAGCCCCTCTGGATATCCTCACCGTTCTGGAAGCCTCCCTGCCACAGGCCCTGTGGAGATGTAGGGTGTGTGGAAATCACCCTTGGCCCAGAGGGAAAACTGAGGCCCAAAGAGAGACAGACAAGCTTTTGCTATTAGCCAGTGTGCTTCATCTGGAAATGGCAGTGCTGCAGCTGCCAGAAGCTGTACAAACCAGAGGGAGGGTACGTTCTGTTACTGTTTCTGTTCACATGAGAAAAAAAAATAATAATAGGGAAGGTTTAGGCTAAGTGCACAGAAGAAAATAATGGAAGTGCACTTAAAATGGAACCTGGGGCCAGGCGCGGTGGCTCACGCCTGTAATCCTAGCACTTTGGGAGGCCGAGGTGGGGAGATCACAAGGTCAGGAGTTTGAGACCAGCCTGGCCAGCATGGTGAAACCCGGACTCTACTAAAGATACAAAAAAATTAGCCGGGCGTGCTGGCACAAGCCTGTAATCCCAGCTATTCAGGAAGCTGACGCAAGAGAATCGCTTGAACCCAGGAGGCGGAGGTTGCAGTGAGCCAAGATCACGCCATTGCACTTCAGCCTGGGCGACAGAGCAAGACTCCTCAAAAAAAAAAAAAAAAAAAAAAAGGAACCTAACAAAATGGTTAGGGCTTATCTCTGCTGGTGGAATAAGAGTAGTTTTTGCTTTTTTCCCTAAATTGTCTGTATTACTTATAACAAGATATATTTGAATTTAGGACCAAAGGGAGGAAACCTGTAAGCTCCAGGGATAACTGGGAACTTGGGGAACTCAGGCTTCAGGGATTGTGTGCCCCTTTCCTGGCTTTGTGGCTGGCTCTGTGGGCCACCCTTCTGCCTCCGGGGCAGGTGGGCCAGAGAGTCACATCCCCGCCTGTCTCCTGGAGCAACGAGGACTCCCACTCCCCTGGGGACACTGGCACCTCCTGGCCCCTCAGTTCAATGTGTTGACACCTGGACTGGGGCTACAGGGGTTTGGCTTGTCGGATCTGTGCACAGACCATCTGGCCCTTTGAATCCGAGCACACCCGGCTGTGGATACACAGATTTTTGATTATAGACAGATGCACAGAGAGCTGGATCTGGCTTGGGAGACACACGCAAATGGTGGCCACCTCTGGCTGGAGCCCTGATGTATGTGGCCTTATGGTCACTCCTGCTGATAGTCTTGGGGCTAATTCTCCTCACCCCACCATGCCACAGGCAGAGTCAACATAGAGATCCGTAGGTTAAGGGGTTGGGGACTGTGGTTCTGTTTGTCTGTGTTTGTGTCCGTGTCTGTGTCTGTGTCTGTGTTTGTGTCTGTGTGTGTCTGCGTCTGTGTCTGTATCTGTGTCTGTGTCTGTGTCTGTCTGTGTCCGTGTCTGTGTCTGTGTCTGTCTGTGTTTGTGTTTGTGTCTGTGTCTGTGTTTGTGTCTGTGTGTCTGTGTTTGTGTCTGTGTCTGTGTTTGTGTCTGTGTGTCTGTGTTTGTGTCTGTCTGTATTTGTGTTTGTGTCTGTGTCTGTGTTTGTGTCTGTGTGTCTGTGTTTGTGTCTGTCTGTGTTTGTGTTTGTGTCTGTGTCTGTGTTTGTGTCTGTGTGTCTGTGTTTGTGTCTGTGTTTGTTCCCATGTCTGTGTCTGTCTGTGTTTGTGTCTGTGTTCGTGTCCGTGTCTGTGTGTGTGTCTGTGTGTGCCTGTGTCCGTGTCCTTGTCTGTGTATGTCTGTGTCTGTGTCTGTGTCTATGTCTGTGTCTGTGTCTGTGTCTGTGTCTGTGTGTGTGTCTGTGTCTGTCTGTGTCTGTGTCTGTCTGTGTCTGTGTCTGTGTCCGTGTCCGTGTCTGTGTGTGTCTGTGTCTGTGTCTATATGTCTGTGTCCGTGTCCGTGTCTGTGTCTGTGTCTGTCTGTGTTTGTGTCTGTGTCTGTCTGTGTCTGTGTCCGTGTCCGTGTCCGTGTCTGTGTATGTCTGTGTCTGTGTCTGTGTCTATATGTCTGTGTCCGTGTCTGTGTCTGTGTCTGTGTCTGTCTGTGTTTGTGTCTGTGTCTGTGTCCGTGTCCGTGTCCGTGTCTGTGTATGTCTGTGTCTGTGTCTGTGTCTATATGTCTGTGTCCGTGTCTGTGTCTGTGTCTGTGTCTATCTGTGTTTGTGTCTGTGTCTGTCTGTGTCTGTGTCCGTGTCCGTGTCCGTGTCTGTGTGTGTCTGTGTCTGTCTGTGTCCATGTCTGTGTCTGTCTGTGTCTGTGTCCATGTCCATGTCTGTGTCTGTGTCTGTCTGGGTCTGTGTCTGCCTGTGTCTGTGTCTGTGTCCATGGCCATGTCCGTGTCTGTATGTGTGTGTCTGTGTCTGTCTGTGTCCATGTCTGTGTCTGTCTGTGTCTGTGTCCATGTCCATGTCGGTGTCTGTGTCTGTGTGTGTGTCTGGGTCTGTCTGGGTCTGTGTCTGCCTGTGTCTGTGTCTGTGTCCGTGTCCATGTCCGTGTCTGTGTGTGTGTCTGTGTCTGTCTGTGTCCATGTCTGTGTCTGTGTCCGTGTCCATGTCTGTGTTTGTGTCTGTGTCTGTGTCTTTGTGTGTGTCTGTGTCTGTATCCATGTCCATGTCCATGTCTGTGTCCATGCCCGTGTCAACGTCCATGTCTGTGTGTGTCTGTGTCCGTGTCCGTGTCCATGTCTGTGTCTGTGTGTGTGTGTCTGTGTCTGTCTGTGTCTGTGTTTGTGTCTGTGTCCGTGTCCATGTCGTGTCCGTGTCTGTTTGTGTCTGTGTCTGTGTCCGTGTCTGTCTGTGTTTGTGTCCGTGTCTATCCGTGTCCGTGTCCATGTCTGTGTCTGTGTCTGTGTCTGTCTGTGTCTGTGTCTGTGTCTGTGTCCGTGTTTGTGTCCGTGTCTGTGTTTGTGTCTGTGTCTGTGTTTGTGTCTTTGTTTGTGTTTGTGCCTGTGACTGTGTCTGTGTCTGTTTGTGTATGTGTTTGTGTCAATGTTTGGCAAATCATTTAACTCCTCTGGGCCTCAGTTTCCTCACCCATAAAGCCATGGAGCAGGGCAGCTGACTGCTGAGGTCACTTCCTGGGCTGACATTCTGGGATTCTATTAACATTTAGCCTCTGCTGGGCTGCACCAGTAGCCAGGGCCCCAGGGAACTGTGGGAGTGTTCCTGCGTGGAATTGCGTCTACCCTGGTGGACGGACCCTGATAGGAGGTGGGGGAGGGACAGGACCCCAGCTGCAACGGCAGCCAGGCCTTTTAATAGCTCTTTTGGGGTGACGTGGGATGTGGTTGGGCAGGCTTCATGGATGAACTCAGGCAATCGTGCTCCTCAGAACGTTGACTGTTTTTAAAGAATCTGAATTACAGAGCTCAGGTTGAAGAGGGCATGGAATCTTGTTCACAAGGTAATAAAGGCAGGACCATGAGTGAGTCACTTTCCCTCTCTGGGCCTTGTTCCTCATCTGTTCAAAGAAGGGGCTAAACGTCTAGGTCTCTTAAAATCTCTCCAAACATACAACACCGATGCAACACTACTGCAGCTGTCGAGGCTGCCATCGGCCGAGCAGAGGCTGTTTTCCAGAGGAGAACTGAGGCTCAGAGAGGTGAAGCCACTTGCCAAGGTCACACAGCGAGTAGAGCCTGGTCATTTCTCGTCAGAGCCTGGGCTCTTTGTGGCTCTGCTCTGCTGTTCCCTGCCCTGAGCTGTCACGATGCTCTCCCACCATCTGGGCAGCTTTTTTCCTCCCACCTCATCCCCCTTTTCCTCCTCCACCCTGCCTCTGCCTTCCCTAGCTCTCCGATGTCCACTGAGCAGGAAAGATGCTCAGTCCTGAAGTGCTCACTCTGCCTGCCCAGCAGCAGCCTTGCCTGCTCCTGGGCCTTTCTGGCTTGTGACCAGTTGCTGCAGAGAAACCCTGAGCTCGATTTTTCTGACCACCCAATGGCCACCGTTACCTCCACTTAATAAATTGCACGGGAGCAATGGGTGGTCGACGGCAGAGGCCTGCACGGGCTGAGTTGGAAATTAAAAGCAGCGGCTGAGAGTGGGTTTGAATGCAGCAACAGGAACCATGAATATTTTACAAGAAACCAGAATTATTAATGTTTCAATAAAAAACAAAACCCCAATGTCCATGCGAAGATTACATGTGACTTAAAGCCTTCAGAAAACCACTGTGGTCCTCCTCCGCTCTGCCTTAAACCACTCAGCATGGTTTCGCTTAAACCATCCCCATCTCGCCAACCCTCAACCCACCCATCTAAATGGCGGTGGGGCGCGCTGCATCCGCCCGACCGCCCCGATAATTAGCACAGCCCCCGCTCCTTCCTTCGGAGCTACGGACGATCAGAGAAATATTTCTGGAAGACTATTTACGAACTTCCCCATAATCATCAATCATACAGTTAAGAAGGAATGGAGCAAGATTTCTTACCTCAAGGAGCCTCTAATGTAAAAAAGCTATTTACTGGGCACGGACGGGGGCTGAGATTTCTGATGCCATTACTATAGAATACATAATAGCATCAATAATTAAGTATAAATTGGATTTAATATTTTATGCTGGCGACATGTAATTTACACTCTACCCGAGAAATCAAAGGTCATGTCTGAAATAAATGAGCATGGGGTCGAGCCTCCAGTGGAATGAGCAGAGGCCCCTCCTGCAGCTGGAGCCGGTGACAGAAGGGCAGGGGAGGAGCGCTGGGCATCGTGGTGGGAGGGGGGACTGGGTTCCAGGAGCCTTAGGGAGATGCAGGTCTCTGGAGTGTGGCTCTTTAACAGAGGCCTCAAGCCTCCCTGGAGTGAGTGGCCCAAATGGAGTGGATGCTTCTAGAGGCTCTGGGAGGGCAGCCCTGGAGCGCTGTCTTGGGAAGGTCAAACCCAGAAGCAAGTCCGCTATGGAGACAGAAGGACAAGGTGGGGTTGTGGCATTGAAGACCTGGAGGTGTCCTCATGGGGAAACTGATATCCAGGGAGGGGACGGGGCTCCCCCAGGCTCATGGGGACTTGGGGGCAGGGTCAGAACAGAACCCAAGGTTCCCAGTTCCTTCCCTTTGTCAGGTCTGCTCTGACCTGTGAGTGGAGGCATCGTCAGCCCAGACCTCGGAGTGTGTCCCTCAAACATACTGGCCCCAGTGTGGTCTGGCACCTGCCTCTGTCCTGTGTGGATCTGAGAGCCATTGGGCCACGGCTCAGGGTGGGTGGGGATGCTTGGTCTTCCCAGGTGGAGGTCTGACAGGCACACCAGTGTGTGGTGGTATTGGGGGATGGGTAGGCAGGGACGACCACGTTTACCCCACGCCTCCCTGCCATGCAGGACAGGAGATCTGGGTCGCTGTTTGGCATGAACAAGAGAAGCACAAGTGCTCACTAAACGCTTCCAAAGCCTCCACTGCCCCCAGGAGAAAACCCAGTCTTCTTACCTTCCAAAGCCCCTCTCCAACCTGCTCCTACTCAGCCCTTCCTCCCCTTTTCCCCTCCCCACTTGCTCTGGTACACACGCCGACCCCAGCTATGCCACACACCCTGCACTGCCTCCTGTGGGCCATGCTTGCACACTCCCAGGCCTGTGCCCTGGCTGTTCCCTCTGCCTAAGACACCCTGCCCTTAGATGCCCCGTGGTGCTCCCTCGCTCCCTCAGGCCTCTGCCCAGCGCTCTTTCCCATAGAGGCCTTCCATGATCACTTGATCCCAAACAGCTCCTGCCTGTCCTCCCTCCTCCCTCCCATCCATCTTTTCCTGCTTCATCTTCCTTCTTGAGCCCATCAACACCTGCCGTTTCATCTACTTGTGGGTTTATTGACTGTCTCCAGGAACCTCATCCATTTTGTTCACTGCCATTTCGACATCATCCAGAGTAGTGCTAGGTTCATAACATGTCCTCAGTTAGTATTTGTCGACTAAAAGAATGAAGAAATCTGATTAGCTCGAAGACATCTTTTATGTCTTTGCACCAAATACCAGCCCCAGCCCAGGGGAGGCTGACCAGCCCCCTCTAACCCCTGCCCCCCCGAGCTGAGCCCGTGGCTTCCTCAGCACCCGCGGGCCATATCCTGGCACCGACCACGGGGGTTACATCTGTCTGTTTTCTTGTCTGTCTCCTTGACCCATGTTCTAGTCTCTGAGGCCTCCTCAATGCAGGATCTGCATACAGTAGGTGCTCAGTAAATGAATGCTGGGTAGATGCAGGCATGTCCTGGGTCACAGACTTGTGGCATGATGGTGGGCCTCTTGGCTCAGGAAGTGGACAGGAACAGAGAGCGATCTGGCTCCAGCCCCAAATCTAGGCTGTGGGGACTTCTAGGAGCCGCTAAGGCTGACTCTGGAGGTGGCCCCAGTGAAGAGGCAGAGGTAGGGGGCAGGAAGTAGAGCCCCCCCTTTCCCACCCTCCCCACCAGCACACCTCAAGCGCACAGGGTTGGGCAGGGAGCTGGGAGGGGCCTAGCCAAGGGGCTCTGTTTCAGCACCTGTGCTCTGGCAGGTTGGACTGGCCCACCCCAAGCCCCTTCCAGCTTGGCTCTGACCTAGGGGTGAGAGTGGGTCCTGGGAGTAATGGGTGTTTGCTGAGGACCAGACACAGCTTTGGAATTTTATAAGTCTCAACTCATGTCATCCTTACAGCCCCATGAGGCAGGCACTGTTGTTATCCCACTTTACAGAAGAGGAAACTGAGGCACCAAAGGCTAAGTCACTTGCCCGAGCTCACACACAGCGGGTCTGCAGTAGAGTCAGGAATTGAACTAGCTCTAGAGTTAGACACCCAACACCATTGTCCTGCCTGGTGGCTGAGGTTTATCCACAGATACCAGCTTGGGGTTGGGGTAGGGGTGAGTGTTTGGTCTGAATCTTTGTTGAGGAGTATCCATCTCAAATGCAGGGGCTGGGGAGGGTGACTTCAAAGGCTGAGAGAGCTGGAATAAGTGCCCTTCAGCCTGCTCCTCTCTCCTGGAGCTCCAGCTCCTTGGGGGCCCAGGGTGGCATCTTTCTTGCTGCCTCTCCATCCTCCCCACCCACAAATGTTGACTCGACTGAGAATTAGCCAGCCACCTGCTCCCTGTGTGACCCTGGGCAGGGCCCCCTTCCCTCTCTGGGCCCGGCCCCCTTCCCTCTCTGGGCCCCAGAAGCCTCGTTGGTGGGGGTGGACACAAGCTCTCAAGTGCCCTTCCAGCTCTCCCAGTCTGGGATGTTGGGTCGTCGTCTCTGTGAGCTCCAATCTCTCTGCCTTCCTCTCCAGTCTCCCGCCTGTGACTCCAGCAGCCGAACCCAACGGGAACTGCAGGGTGTAGAGTATATTGATGTCGCCCTTTCAGGTCAGCCTCCCAGGCTCAGAGAGGGGTGGAGAAAGGTAGAAACTGGACCCTGAGGTGCAAGTGGGAGGGACAGCACATCCTGGTGGTAGATGTGGAAGTGAATTGAAAAGGAGGAAGGGAAGGAGTTTTCCTCTAGAATCCTCCATCAGGTGCCTTCAGTGGAGGCAGCTTAGCCAGGCTGGAAACTTCTGTCTGGTGGAGGCTTTGTGTGCCTGGGGAGAGGTCTCTATCCGGAGGGAGTGGGGACAGTTTGCTCAGGGGACCCAGAGGCTGAGTTTGGCCAACCTCTGGTCCTTGGCCTTGTCTGGACTCCAGACCCCTGGCTGAGCATTGAACAATTACAGAGACAGATTCACAGCATCCCAGGCTATGAAGCTGGAAGGATGTCAGACTGGTCACTGATCCACTCTGGGTATCCTCTTGGCAAAGCAGGCATGGATCATCTCATGATGGAAACACAGTACCTGTATATTCTTTACTCCCCATAAAAACCCTGCATCTGCATCCCATTTCTCAGATGAGGAAACTGAGGCTCAGAGAGGTAAAGAAAGCTGCCCATAGAAACACAGCCGGTGAAGGACAGAATCCAGATGAGGCCTAGGCCTGGGTGCTCTCCATGGGTGACTCTCTTCCCTGCTTCAGCCTCCCCAGAGAGAGAGGTGGCCTGGGGAGGCGAAGTCAGTGAGCTCTGCCTCCAGTCATGGCCCTTCCCATCCCATGCCAGCTGTGCAGCCTTGGGCAAGGCACTCAACCTCTCTGAGCCTTCATTTCCTCATTTGTGGAGTAGGGCTCATGATCTCCAACCGGCAGGATGTTTTGGACATCACAGGGATGTATGTCAAATACTGGTATGAGGCTGACATGTCCTCAATATGGGGAGTTACTCTAATAAGCCAGAAATCGATGATTTTTCTAAACTTCTTGTTTTAGAACAGTTTTAGATTTCCAGAATTCTTTTGAAGATTGTTCAGAATTCCTGTATATCTCCCATCCTGTTTCCTTTATTATTAATATATCTTAGTATGGTACATTTGTCATGATTACTGAATCAGCATGGATGTATTAGTATTACCTGAAGTCCATACTTTATTCAGATGTCCTGTTTTCAGGAAATGAGTTTTAACAGGAGTTGTAGGGGCTGAGGCCAACAGCACTCCTCAGAGCCCAGACCTCATAGGGGCATGGGCTTTCCAGCGTTTCAGCCAGTTGGTGTGGACTGTTATCATGTAACAGACAGCTGCGTGCATCCTTTGGTTCAGCAAAGGATAGAATAGAGGGAGGGACAGTCCAGGGTGTGGCAGGCCGTCCTCAGTCCTGCAAAGGTGATTTGCAAGAAGCTTCTTGCCACATATTCCTAGTGTCTACTACTCACAAAATATCATTCCCCCATTCAGTCAAATTAAGACAATGATAATCATTGTATTATTCTCTCTCTTTTCTGGGTGTTGACTGGACTCAGCTGGTCAGTTGTTGCTCGGGTTTCTCATGCAGTTGTGGTCAGGTTACAGCTGGGGCTGGAGTCATTTTGAAGTCTTTCTCAAATTTATGTCTGAGGCTGGCATCTGCTGCACCTCAGCTCAGCCTGTTACATGCGGTCTCTCCAGGTGGCCTGGGCTTCCTAATATCATGGTGTCTGGGTTCTAAAATGGAGCATCCCAACAGGGCCAAGGGGAAGCTGTGTCGCTTTTTATGACCTAGCCTCCAAAGTCGCATAGCGTGTCTTCCACCATTGTCTCAGGCCCAACCAGGATCCAGGGAGGGAACAGAGGTCATGTCACAGTGTGAGAAGAGCGTGTGGGATGGAAACCGTGTGGCCATCTTTGGAAATACAATCTGTCACACTGCATGAGTTCTGTGGCCCTGGAAAATGTACCTAAAAGGAACTTTGACGTCCCATTTGCTTTCTCCTCTCACAGGAGATCCACGTTTACCAAATTACTTATCTTCATTGAAGACCGCAGCAACTGGAGCTACAGACTGGCCTTCAGTAAGACAATCATGGCTTTGCAGAAGGGGGTAAACTGAGGTTCTAGCACCTTGCACAGGGCTGACACAGAGGAGGTATTTCATAAACCTTGGCTAGTGGGAGCTCAGGACACCTCACACATCAGCCCAATATTCCTGGGAGAGCAGCAGAAGATGTGTGTCTGTGCAGTGGGTTCCCTGGGGTTCGGAGCTCCGGGCACCAGCACAGACAGATCGAAGGCCTTCCCTGGGTCACGTAGCAGGCCACTAGGAAAAGCAGGAGCAGAATCCAGGCCTCCATTGTCTTGCTCGGGGCTTCTGCAAGAAAACTAGGCAGCCTGTGAATTTGCAGAAGAAATCTTCAGGGAGCAGAAGTTTCAGTGTTCGGGCTTCTGAGAGTCAGCTCTAACAAGAGCGTAAGAACTTTCTTCCATGGCTAAATCCCTGCTCTACCAGAGTTGGGTGGGGTGGGGACTAGAGGGCACCCCATATGCTCTTCTCACCATGTGGCATGAGGCCCTCCTCGCATCTAGGTGTGGATGGATCTATGTTCCCTTCCTCAATTCTGGGTGAGCCTGTGACGGTGACCCTTACATTCACCTGTCACTGAAGGCTGAAGTCACCCTTCCTCTCTTCACTGGCTTTGACCAGCCTCATAATTGGAGCTTCTGACCACAGTTGGGGCTTAGGGGAAGGAGAGGGACTCAAACCCCTAAAATGTCATTTCCTGAAGGGTTTTCCCTGGTGTACTAGGCTTTCAGCATATTAATGGTTGCTCTGCCAAGATAAGGGGAGGATTCTGTAATGAGCAAGTCTGGGGAGTGGGTTAAAGAAAATCCAACTCGACTGCAGGATTCCTCAGAGCATTTACTAGACTTGTAACTCTCCAAAAGGGGAGTCGCATTTGCAGTGCTTCCTAAACTTGCTTGACTGTGGAGCCCTCCCTCCTCTTTTTGTTTTCTATGCATCTTGAGAGATTAATGTTTCCTGGAACACATTTTAGAAGATTGTGTCTAGAGCAACTTGGATGTTAACAATGGCAATTTTTAAATAGTAAAAGGAAGTAGCAACAATAGTGGCACATCATGCATGAGCCAGGGCACCATTTGAGGGACAGACACTGATGCTCTCTCGACTTCTGCAACAGAGGGAGCCTCAGGCCTTAGACACATACCCAGGGTGTATCTAGGAGTGGAGCCCTGAGACCAGAAGTGGTAGATTTAACCAATGAGAGCTGCTGCCTTGCCGCCTGTTGAGTGGCACCAAGAATCCCTGGGGCCCTGGGCCTTGAGGATGGAGAGGCAAGTGCCCCAGGCCAAAAACCCTGGTGGCTCCTCCCCTGCCTGGCCTGCAGGCTGATGTCGCCTTAATGCTGTGGTCTGGTGGCCATGTGGCTGGGCTCCCTAGGCGGGCAGGGCCACATAATGGACGATTCAGACCCGCCCGCTGACGGCTCCATTAAATGTGGTCGATTTTTTTTTTTTTTTGGTTCCTGGTGTTTTAAGCTGAGTATCTCTGGGCAGGCATTCAAAGCCCCGGTCCAGAGCTAATCTCAGAGGCAGGGACGGAGCAGGTCTGGTTGCATTAAATGGCTAAATCTGGCACAGGGTGGGCAGAGCTCACTCGAGGAAGGAATAGCATCACTGCGGTCTTGGACATCGGTCAGCGGGGCTGGCTGCTCTCCCTGTCCTTCAGGCTGTTGGAGGAAGTTCCTGGGCAGGGGTAGCAGGGCTGAGGAATGGTCTCAGATGAAGACATTGAATTTTGGAGCTTCACGCGTTTGCTGTGTGATCTCCAGGCAATTGCCGACCCTCTCGGTGCATTGATTTTTGTAGTAGGACTCACTTCTTTGTAGGCCTCTCTACAGGGATGGGATTTGAGAGGTTTAGGGAGCTGGACAGTCTCTGTGGTTGAAGGATACCAAGATGTTGGGGTTGGGAGGAACTTGAAGGCTTCTGAGGCCTTAGGAGACAGCCTAGGCCAGGCTGTAGGGGACAGAGCCAAAGGCTGGGGCCCAGGTGGGCGATGATCATAGAGGGCCTGAGAGGGGGGCAAGGATGGCCCAGTGATGGGGAGTTGGGGGCAGGAGAGACTCAGGCATCGCGGCCAGATCCTACTTGACATTGAGTAATGTGAGCCCACCCACTACCCTCTGGGTTTAGAATCCCAGTTTTTGGGGCTCAAGCCCCAGGAAGCTAGGCTGGAAGCTTGACTGTGCTGGTAGGTAAAAGGGAGGAGTGGGGCAAAGTCAGGACAGGGTGGGAAACACCTGTCTCTCAGCCCTGGGTTGAGGATGGGGCCACTGTAGCCCCGCTGGTGCAGGCCAGAGCCTGGAGAGGAGCTGAGCTGGCTGAGAAACTGCAGGGGCCTAGCGGGTTGTCAGGGACAGGGGCTGAGAGCAAGGCCAGCCTGATGGCAGAGCGTGCCACACAAGAGCCAGGAAAGGCCCTGCAGATCAAGTCCAATCCGTTGATGGGGAAACTGAGGCTCAGAGAGAGGAGCTTGCTGCAAGTCACACCTCAGCAGGTCTGGCACTGGAGCCGGGGCTCTACTCCCTGTCTCATCACATTCCCTGCTCCGGGGTGCTCTGGGGTGAGGCACTTGCTTGGATTCTCAACAACCCCCCAACCCCCACCTGCTCCTGGCCCCCAGCCCCGCTTACCTCAACAGGGGACGTCTTCACCACCTAAGGTGGGGCAGGGCTGGCCGCAGGCATGGGAACAAGATGGGCCAGGAGTCACGTGATGGAATTTTGAATCCCATCTTGGCCACCGGCTTGCTGAGTGACCTTGGTGGAGCCATTTGCTCTCTCTGGGGCTCAGCGTTTGTGCGTGTAAAACGGGAGCCATTGGCCGAGCTTGCGGGCTCCTTCCAGCCGTGGGTTTGGGTTCTCTGCAGAAGCGCAGGGGCAAGCACTGGGGGGCCTCTCCAGCCAGCTTCCTGCTCCCTCCACCTTGTCTGGTTTCACCCACATGTCCTCTCAAGCTCCCTCGCCTTGGATTCACTGAATCCCTCTCACCACTGCTGTTGAACCGCAGCCCCTGAGTCATTATTAAATGCCTGTGTGTGCCACGTCGCCATTTGCTGGGTGCCTGTGATCAGGGAACCCGCGGTTCAATTGCGGATACTAGGGAGACAGGATATATCCCCAGTACAACGAGGGGTTTGTATACTCTCCTACTGCTGCCGTAACAAAACAAGTCACCACTGGCTTACTGGCTTTGAACAGCGCAAATCTCTTATTGTCTAGGTCGGTAGGTCAGAGGTGTCACTGAACTAAAATCCAGGGACCAGCAGGGCCATATTCCCTCTGCAGGCGCTGGGGAGAATCCGTGTCCTTGCTTTCTCCAGCTTCCGGAGGCCACCCATCTTTCTTGGCTGATGACCTCATTCCTCTGTACCTAAGGCCACCAGCCTAGTGTCTCCTGTTCTCGCTGACTCTGTACACCTGCCTCCCTCATCCAGGCGGGTTCCATGTATCACAAGGAATAACCCAGGATTCTCTTTCTATCTTGGGCCTTCATCACATCCGTGAAGTCCTTTTGCCATGGAAGTAATGTATTCACAGGTTTTGGGGATCAAGACATGGGGCTCTTTGGAGGCCATTATTCTGTGTCCCGCAGCTATGCAGACAGTCCCTGCTTCCAAAACTGTCAGGTGGCACAGAAGACCCACCCAGGCATTGCTTGGAACCAGTCTCAGGTTCAAAAATTCCAGTTTTTCTGGCTGTGACCCTCACAGCCAGGGCAGGCAAATCTGCCAACTGCTCTGAACCTTTTTCCCTATCTGTAAATCAGGATACCTCACAGGCTTCCAGGCACTGTGATTAGGGTGCAGACCATAGCACCCAGTCCAGAGTGGCCACCTGATAAAATGATCACATCTGCTTGTAGTTTTTTAAACAGCACATAATGTACCTTCTGGTTGTGAGTGGAGTGACGTGGGTGGGCGAGGACAGGGAGGTTTGGGCTCTACCCTGCACACCCTGCAATGCCACCCTAGGTGCGGGAAGGGTTCGTGATGCTGAAATGCACTGGGCTCTCGGGACCAGGCTTGGCTCCTCCTGTCTCAACCCAATTATTTCATTTGTGCCACCAACATTTGCTGAGCTCCTACTGAGAGAGCGGTACCGTGGCGAACAGGACAGATACATGCATTCCTAAGAAGCTTGTGTTCTCGTGTGTGAGTGTAACACATAATACGTAATAAAGCTGTTACAGAAACAAGCGAATTCCAGCTTGATTAGTGTTAGAAAGGGCATCAACAGAGTAATATGGGAAAGAATAATGGGATGGTCAAGGAAGCCTCTCTTCTGTGACATTTAAGCTGAACTCTAAACTATGGGAAAAGGCAGGCCTGAGGAGAGTTGGGTTAAAGCATTGACCTGGGCCTGGGGAGCAGCCTGTGCAAAGGCCCTGTGGTGGGAATGAGTTTGCATATTTGGCAGGCTGCTGGAGCAAGTGGGAAGCAGGAGAGGAACTGAGAATGAGAAGTGCAGGAGGCAGGGCCAGGCCTGGCAGGAGCTGGGGTTTTATCCTAAGTGTGAGGAAAAGTGGAGGTTTGAAGCAGGGGACATGATGATTTCGTTTGTCCTCAACTATTTGCTTCTCTTTCCTGTGGGAGGATCCTGCTTTCTTACCTCATTGACATCAGGTTTAGTCACATGACTTGCTGGGGCCAATGAAGTGTGAGTAGAAGTGCCATGTGCTACTTTTAGGCAGAAGCTTTAGGGCATTGTATGATTTTGCAACATCTCGTTCCCCTCCTCCAAAACAACTTGTAGTGTTCTCGAAGGAGGCTCCATCCACCCTGGTTTCAGAGTGAGGATGACATGGATCAGAGCTGCACCTGACCAGCAACGGACAGAAAGAAATCTTTGTTCCTTCAAGCCAGCCACTGAGTCAGCAAGCCCAGCCTGGCCTGACTCATACAGGGGCTAAAAGTGAAACTGGAAAGACCGGCGAGAAGACAGTCTCTCTGGTCGAGGTGAGAGTTAAAGTGGCCTATGACCGAAGAGGTGGAGGAGTGAGGACCTTCCACCCATTATTAAGTCTTTGTGAAGAGTGTTCACTTGCCAGGGAGGAAACGGCTGAGTGTTCTTCTCTCTGCCTGTGAGTCCACAGGAACAACAGAGCCTATTTCCTGGGATTCATAGGCCTTGCCCTTGGCCTTGGCCTTCTGGCTCCTCTGGGCTCTCTCTGCCACCCAGAGATGCAGGCTGCTTGACTCCACTCCCAAAGGGCCTGCCCTGCTTAAAGAGAAAGATATCTCCCTCTGATATGAAGGCCAGCTTGTATGTGACATTAGGACTTAAGTTACTTTTTCTTTTCTTTTTTTTTTTTTAGCTTGATGCCCAAGAGCCTAGATAGAGCCACCACATTTTGGTGACCTTTGTATCCTGGAGGGGCAGGTTGGGACTTCAGGAAGAAATGCTCCATTGAGAAAGTCAGGGGAGAGGGTAGCACAGAACATGGTGGAGGAAGGGTCTCTGTGCCTTTTGCATTAGCCAGGGAACCCCTGAATGTCTCTAAAAAGTCACCTGCTGGGCCAGGCGTGGTGGCTCATGCCTGTAATCCCAGCACTTTGGGAGGCCGAGACGGGCAGATCATGAGGTCAGGAGATCGAGACCATCGTGGCCAACATAGTGAAATACAAAAAATACAAAAAATAAGCCGGGCGTGGTGACGCACCTGTAGTCCCAGCTACTTGGGAGGCTGAGGCAGGAGAATCACTTGAACCCGGGAGGTGGTTTCCTACAACCACAGAATCTTTGCAAATGCTCTGTTTTAAATTCAGATCTCAGGTCTATCATCATTTCATCAAGGAAGCATTACTAATCCTATGACAAAGTCAAAGGACACTCATTAGATGCCCTTATGTCACTTATGACTGTGCAGTGGGTGAAAACCTCAGTCACAAACAGGTGTATAATATGTGCAATATATTCCATTGGTCTATTTTTCTTTCCTTACATTAATACCTTAATACCACACTGCCTTGATTACTTTATAATAAGTCTTGATTTATTCTGGGTTAAGTTCTTTAACTTTGCTCTTCTTCAAGATCATCCTGTCTATTCTTGAACCTTGCATTTTTTATAAAAACTTTTAAAATTAACTTGTCTATTTCCAACAACAAAAAAAGCCTGCTGAGATTTGGATTTAGATTGCAGACTAATTTATGGAGAATAGATGGTTTTTAAAACATTGAGTCTCCTAATCCATGAATATGGTATATTCTTCCATTGATGTAGGTCCTTTCTTTGAATACTGTTTTATAGTTTTCTGTTTATAGGTCTTATAAATCTCCTTTGAAATTTATTTTGAATACTTTTGGTTCTGTTATAAATTATATATTTTTACATTTTATGTTCTAATTATTGTTATGGATATATAGAAATACAATTGTTTGCTAAATCTTCCAATTAATTTTAATTACTTATAAATTACCTCAGAATTTTTTTTTTTTTTTTTTTTTTTGAGACAGAGTTTCACTCTTGTTGCCCAGGCTAGAGTGCAATGTTGTGATCTCAGCTCACCGCAACCTCTGCCTCCCTGGTTCAAGCGATTCTCCTGCCTCAGCCTCCTGAGTAGCTGGCGTTACAGACATGCACCACCACACCTGGCTAATTTTGTATTTTTAGTAGAGACAGGGTTTCTCCATGTTGGTCAGGCTGGTCTCAAACTCCTGAACTCAAGGAATCCACCAACCTCAGCCTCCCAAAATGCATTACAGGCGTTAGCCACTGTGCCTGGCCTACTTTAGAATTTTTATGGACACAACCACAATGTCTCCTTCTTCCTTTATAATCCTTAGATCTTTTTATTTCTTTTTCTTTTTTAATTTAAAAAAATTGTTAATTTTTTTTTTTTTTAAAGAGATGGAGGTCTTACTATGTTGCGAAGATTAGTCTTGAACTCCTTGGCTCAAGTGATTCTCCTGTCCCAGCCTCCCAAGTAGTTGGGATTACAGGCACAAGCCACCATAACCAGCCTATTTATTTTACTTACCTTAGTGTTGTGACTAGAATTTTCAGTATAATGTTGAATAGAAGTGATAGCAGGCACGACTGCCTCATTAGAAATCTCAGGGGAAGATTCTCAGTATTTTACCCTTTAGGTATAATGTATGCTGGGGTTTCATGTAGATCAGTTTCATCAGGTTAAGAAAATTTCCTTCTTTTTTACATTTTTAAAAGTTTAAAAATCATGAATGGGTGTTGAGTCATCAGATGATTTTTAAAAAACTACTGAGATGATTGTATGATTTTATCTTTTATTTTTCTTATTCTAGTAATATGATCAATTACAATAATTGATCTTAAAATGTTAAACCTCTCATTATTGGGGGAAATATCCAGTATAGTTGTGACTATAACAATCTTTGTACATATGAATTTTTTCAGTTCATCTAAATTATCAAATTTATTATTGTAAAACTTTGCACAATAACTTATTAATTTTAAAATATTTTATTTATTTATTTATTATTTTTTTTTATTTATTTGAGACAGAGTCTTGCTCTGTCGCCCAGGCTAGAGTGCAGTGGCACAATCTTGACTCGCTGCAACCTCTGCCTCCTGGGTTCAAGCAATTCTCATGCCTCAGCCTCCCAAGTAGCTGGGATTACAAGCGCCCACCACCACATCCTGCTAATTTTTGTATTTTCAATAGAGATGGGGTATCACCATGTTGGCCAGACTGGTCTCGAACTCCTGACCTCAAGTGATCCTGCCTCAGCCTCCCAAAGTGCTGGGATTACAGGTGTGAGCCACCATGCTGGCCTAAAATATTTTTAATATCTGTAAGCTCTGTAGTGATGTCTCCTTCTTTTCACTTCATATTTTGGTTATTTGTGCCTTCCACACAAAACCAGCTTTGGGAACCTTGATGAAGCTATCCATGGTCCTACCAGCCCACAAACCATCCACCATTTACACTCTGGGATTTTACTGCTTCCCTGGATTCTCCCTGGGAATGAGAATTCTAGATTTTTTTCAGATCCCACGAAACTATCTGCATTCTATTGTCCTCCCCAGTACTTGGCCTGGGGGAAATATAACATAGGGTCCATCTTTCTAGGGAGCTACAATCTCTACACCACTCCACTGCTTCTGGCTCCCCGCAAGCCTTGTATGCCCACTGCACACATCTCTACTTACATCAGTCCAGGGATCAGTACATAATCTGAGGGATAGGGGAGTTTGCTCTCACTCTTTATACAATCGCCAACATTCCTCCATGACCTGAGGTTTTGACTACCTTTTTTGAAATTCAAAACCAGGATGAAATTCCTATTTTCTCTCTTGGCTGTCTCATTGCTTCCTTGAACTGAGTCAGGTCAGAGCACAGAGAAATGGGGTGAGTGGGTAGAGATGAGGCTTGGGAAGTAGGCAGGTGGGCTTCAGTACATCATTTAACCCCTCAGAGCCTCAATTTCCCCAGTTATAAAATGAAGGTAAAGGACCTTATACTGTCTTTCTCACAGTGTAATGACAGAGGAAATAAATGCTCAAAAGCAAGGACACTTAAATAATGTTTATTTTATTATAAACTATACAAACCACTCAAAAGGATGTGTAAATATACATGTACAGTTTAAGCTATAATGGTACATAATTAATGTAAGACATCTCTATAATAATAATAATAATGATAAAACAGACACCTGCGCTCACATCACTCAGTTTAAGAAATCACTGTACTTTAGAGGCTCCATGTGTGTCTCGATCCCTTATTATGTTTCTCCCGAGAGATGGCCAGCATATTCAATTTTGTATTAATGATCTCTTTTTTCTGCTTACAGTTTTACTTTTTAAAAAGCCCGTAGCAATATGCTTTTCAAGTTTTGCCTATTTTTGAGCTTTATATAACTCAGTTTCACTCTATGTGTTTTTATGTGATTTGCTTCTTTCATTTGACATTGTGTATAGTTATAATACATTCGTTTTCACTGCTGTATAATATTTCTGTTGTAGGAATATAACAGGATGGAGTATCATCCTGTTGATGGACCTTTGAATTGTTTCTAGTTGAATCACTTCAAAAAATGCTACAATACATATTCTTGTATGTGTCTCCACACCACAGCTGTAGCCTAATGCAGACTAAAGATTTTCTTTAGGAGTGAAATTGCTGAGTCTTAGGGTGCATATTTAACTAAAAAATATTATTTACTAGGTGCATTAGTTTCCTATTCCTGCTCTAATAAATTACTACAAACTTAGTGGTTTTTAAAGAACACACTTATTATCTTACGGTTTCAGAGACAGAAGTCCAAATTAGATCTCACTGGGCCAATCCAGGAGTCAGCAGGGCTGAGTTCCTCTGGAGGCTCTAGAGCAGAAAGTTTCTCAGCCCTTTTAAATGTCTAGAGGCTGCCTGCATGCCTTGGCTTATGACCCCTTTCTCCATCTTCAAAGCTATCAGTGTAGCATCTTCAAATCTCTCTCTGACTCTTCTTTCTCCCTCTTCCCCTTACAAAACCCTCATGAATACATGAGGCCCACCAGATAATCCAATCTCCCCATCTCAAGGTCAACTGTTAAGCCACCTTAATTTCATGTGCAACATTGATTCCCTTTGGCCGTGTAACCTAAGGTAGTCATAGGTTCTGGGGATTCGAATATGCACACCTTTGGGGGTGGGGTGGAGTTTCATTTTGCCTACTATACCAGGCAATGCAAAATTTTTTCCTAAAGCTGTTGAGCCTTTTTATGCTTCTGCCAAGGGAGGCCCAGGACTTTGCCCCTGCAAAAACAGCTTTTCAAATTTTAAATTTACTTATACTTTTAATTATTATTAATTAATTATTAATTATTAATTATTATTATTATTATTATTGAGACAGCACATGGCTCTGTTGACCAGGCTGAAGTGCAGTGGCACAATCTTGGCTCACTGCAACCTCCACCTCCTGGATTCAAGCGATTCTCCTTCTTCAGCCTCCTGAGTGACAGGGACTATAGGCATGCATCACCATGTCCTAATTTTTGTATTTTCAGTAGAGACGGGGTTTCTCCATATTGGCCAGTCTGGTCTTGAACTCCCGACCTCAGGTGATCCACCCGCCTTGGCCTCCCAAAGTGCTGGGATTACAGGCGTGAGCCACCACGCCCGGCCTAATATTTTTTATTATAATGTCTTTATTTTGAAATAGTATGATTCACACAAAGTTGCAGAAATAGTACAGAAATGTCCCCTTCACCCAGCTTTTACATGCACTTTATTTTTTGGAGAGTGTAGTTTTATGATATTTTATCACATGCACGCTAGAGTAACCATCACCACAGTCAGGATAAAGACCCTTCAAACCCTAATCATGGTACAAATCTTAGTGATTGTCATGACAAGGCCAGCCCCTGAGGCCTCGTGTGTGTAAGAGGAATGGCTCAGAGCCAGAGGATGTTCTGGGGTGAGACCGCAGGGGAGGTAAAGAGAGGGTCAAAGCATCTGAGGTGTTGACCCACTGGGAGGTTAGCCTGCCTCCAGGGGTCCTGGTGAAGGTCACCTTGACCAAGTCCTTCTCTATGCACCTGAGCACGCAGGCAGCAAGGAGACGCAACGCCTTTAACTCTTCCAGATTAATCCTCCTAAGTTGCAACAATATTGATATGCTATTATTTTCCATCTTTATTCATCCCCCGGCGAAGAAAGAACGACTCCCCCCAGGCCATTCATAATTGAAAAATGCTTTTAAGGCCTTTATGAGTTGAATACTAAATTTCGCGAGGTGCCTGCTTTATTGGGCCTCCAGTCACCGATGATACATTTGCTCCCTAATGTTCTTTAAGGAAAGGAGCTTGAGCGGTATGATGGATGTGTCCGATTGGAATCAATGCTCATTAGTGACTCCAGTGGCCAGGTGGGCCTGGGCTGCTTGCTGGGTAAGGGACGGGCTCTCAGCAAGAGACAAGGGCGAGGCATGATGGCCGCCATTGGCCTTGGACTAGAGCTTTGCTTCCTTCCTTCCTTCTTTCCTTCCTTCCTTCCTTCCTTCCTTCCTTCCTTCCTTCCTTCCTTCCTTCCTTCTTTCCTTCTTTCCTTCTTTCCTTCTTTCCTTCCTTCCTTCCTTCCTTCCTTCCTTCCTTCCTTCCTTCCTTCCTTCCTTCCTTCCCTCCTTCCTTCCTCAATAGATTCTTACTCTGCCAACTGTGCTCCAGGCCTAATGCTGGATATAGGCCTGGATCAGGCCCAGACACTGTCCTCAAGAAGCTCCCAGGACACACATGCAAACATATAAAGACAATAGAGTGCTCTGTGTTTGACACTGAGTGTGCTTGGGGCCTGGGAGGCATGAAGAAGAGAGAGGTGAATTTTACCTGGGGGCTAGAGGTCAGAAAACACTTCCTATCAGAGGTGACAGTGGTGTGCAATCAATATGTGTGGTGTGAACGAAGGGACCCGCCAGTGGCGGAGGAGAGAGTCACGCGGGCACAGGCAGGGAGGTGTGACCCGGCCCGGGACGAGGTGAGCCATCAGCTGACTTCTTAGATAAGTCACCCAGGTGGCCAGAGCTGCAGCCCTGCCAATCCAACTCATAGAATCCCTTACCTGACAAACAACAGAATAAGAGGGGCCCTCGGAAAATACCTGACCCCACCCCTCATGATTCTGATGGGCAACCGAGGCCCAAAGAGGGGACAGGACTTGTTCAAGGTCTCATAGTGGGGTGCTGGAGAGAGCCAGGACCCGGGGAAGGGTCTCTGGCTGGATCACCTCAAGACTAAAGCTCTGCTTTGGTGCTGACCTTGGAAGTCTTAGTTTGTCATTGCATGAGAATGTGGGCTCGAGACTTGAAACTTCAAGTTCCCTCAACTTCCAAATGCTATGAAGACCAGAGAGAGAAAGGTCTGATATGAGGTCACCACAGCGAGTTAGTGACATAGGTGGTGGTTGCGGTGGTACAAATAAATTTAAGCCGAGTAAAAATAAGTGGAGAGAGGAGGCCAGCGTTCACTGTGCGCCTGGGGCAGTCTGCTCCTTACCTGCGTGCTCCGTTGAATCTCTAGCTAGCATTGGTGGTGCACAGCGTAGCTCTGGTTTTGCAAATGAGGAAACTGAGGATAGAGGCAGGATGACTTGCCCGAGGTCATACAACTGGAATCAGGATTTTAACCCGGTTTTTAAAAAATTATTATTATTATTATTATTATTATTATTTTGAGATGGAGTCTCGCTCTGTCGTCCAGGCTGGAGTGCAGTGGTGCGATCTTGGCTCACTGCAAGTTCCGCCTCTGGGTTCACGCCATTCTTCTGCCTCAGCCTCCCAAGTAGCTGGGACTACAGGCGCCCGCCACCATACCTGGCTAATTTTTTTTTTTTGTATTTTTAGTAGAGATGGGGTTTCACCGTGTTAACCAGGATGGTCTTGATCTCCTGACCTCATGATCCACCCGCCTCGGCCTCCCAAAGTCCTGGGATTACAGGCGTGAGCCACTGCGCCCAGCAAAAAATTATTTTTTACTATTATTTTTTAAAAGTCAGACCCTCTCTCTGTTGCCCAGGCTGGAGTGCAGTGGCATGATTTTGGCTCACGCAGCCTCAACCTCCTGGTCTCAAGCAGTCCTCCCACTTCAGCCTCCCAAGTAGTTGGGACTACATGTGTGCACCACCATGCCAAGCTAATTTTTTTAAAAAATGTTTATTTTTTATAGAGATGAGATTTTGCCCTGTTGCACAGGCTGCTCAAACTCCTGGCCTTAAGCAGCATTCCTGCCTTGGCCTCCCAAAGTGCTGGGATTATAGGTGTGAGCCACTGCACCTGGCCTGAACCCAGTTTTTTGAAAATGTCAAAGCCCCTGTGCTTTCTCCTGTCCTGGGCTGTCCCCTTATGTGTCTCAAAGAGAAGCTGAGGCTCAGACACGGGAGAGCTGCCCCCTCTAGAGTTCCTAAAGGGCCTCAGTCCAGGGTCTCTGACCATCCTCCATGAGGCATTAAAACCTGTCCGATAGTAAAGTGACCAGATAGACCTGGTCCTTTGTCCTCCCCTGAGGAGGCTGATGCTCAGTCTCCACCCAAAGCTCTGGGGTTGGGGGAGGGTGCCGCAGGGAGACAGCTGCCAGGATGGGCAGAGGGGCAGGGCCAGTGCCCAAGCTCTGCCTCTCCAGGGGCCTCCCTGGGCAGGCCTCTCTCCTCACGGCCTGCTAAGGATCCCGGAGGTCTCGGTCTAGCACAGACCTGGCATGCAGGTGCTAGGGGGGCAGTCAGGCCCCTGACCCCTGCAGCTGGCTGTGAGCCTCACACCTGAGCTGTGGGCTTGGGATCTAGTCTCTTTTCCCCGAGTGGCACCACCCCAGTGGTCCATGTGGGCCATGTGTCTGCAGTCACTTGCCCCTCCTTAGGCCCAGGGAGCCAGCCACAAGTTGAACAGGCCCCTGGCAGTCCTAGAGTCCAGCTGGTCTCATTCACAGGCTGCCTTAACTCAGCAAACCTCAGGCCTGGGGGCCTCATCCAGCACACCTTCTCAATGCGTCCAGCCGCTATATCGAGGCCCCTCCAGCATGGACCCGGACGTGGCCAGGCCAGCCGCCCAGAAGGAGCAGTGGTTTCTTGGGGTCCCCCAACCCAAGAGACAGGCAGCCCGGTCTCCTTCCTTCCCTGATCCATCTCTGCCCCTCCAAGATACTCTTTCTCTTCCTCAAGATGCTGCAATTCTCACTTTGGGGTCTTTCCCCAAATCTTTGAGTGGCCCTCGGCTTATAGCTCAAACATCACATCCCTAGCTAGGATCTCCGGGCTAAAGCAGTGTCCCTTGCCCCGGTCACTTTCTGCCACATCACCCTGTGTTGTTCTCTTTAAGGCATCGTGTCTCTGAAATCACTTTGTTGATGTGTGTGTTGATGTGTGTGTTTACCTGTGTGTTATCCATCTCCCCCGTAGGGAAGTTGTATTTAGCACGGGTTAAATGAGTGAAGGAAGAAAGAGTGAACGAGTGAGTGGATCATGGCCTGGCTCTTGCTCAGAGCTTAGAAGGGGCACTCTGACTCAGTGGGCTTAAATCCCTGCCCTGCCACTAACTAGCTGAGCAAATAGTAAAGAAGTGACCTCACGTCTCTGGGCCTCTGTTTTCCCTTCTGCAAAGTGGGACCAGTGACAGCTTCCTCCCAAGGAATGGGAGAGTGAACACAGAGGTCAGGTGAGGGTCTCAGGACGCAGTGAGAGCTCACTGCCAGGGGCGATGAATTGCTGGGCAAAGAACATTTCCTCAGGGTGTGTGGGGCTGGGGTCGGGGCAGGCTGAGTGTAGTGAGTGAATTCGGGAGCAGCGGGAATCTTGGATTCTGGTCCCAGCAGCTCCTCGCTGGCCATGTGACTTTGGTCTAATGACTGTTCCAGGCCTCAGTTTCTCCATCAGAGTCATGGGAAGACTCATTTTTCATGAAGACACACAAGAGAAGGTTTGGGAGCACACATGAGACATGTATCTGTGGGGCAGAGGGAGAAGGAGCACACACTTGGGTGTCTGATGGGCCTGGGCTCGTGCCTTGGCTTGGAGAACCACCAGCTGTGTGGCCTTAACTACAGTGAAGGTGGGCCCCATTGGGAGTGGGACCTGCCTTGAGGGTGCCAGCTCCAGGCCTGCCCTTGGGTGCTCTCAGGAGGCGCTAAGTAGAGACAGATGGTAAAGGAACAATGTTGGCCCAGCAGGGAGAGTACACTCACACAGGAGGCCCAGGGACTGTGAGAACCAGCCCTAATCCTGTGTGTCCCTAACCCAGATGCTGGGTCAACGAAGCCAAGACCCAAAGGGCGAGGAGGAGCTGGCCAGTGATAGAGTGAGGAATGGGGAAGGGGAGTGCCAGGCAGGAGAAACAGCTGTGCAAAGGCCTGGAGGTGAGCAAGAGCTTGTTCTCCATAGGCCCCATCTGATAGGTCTCCACTCCCTCCCAGGAGACTCCTGTTGTGGAACACCCCAGCCTAAAGTGGAAGCTGTGGATCTCTGAACTCAGGCAATTGGCCATCAGTATTTGCCTCAGTCTGCTCAGTCTGCTCAGTCTGCTCTGGTTGCTGTAAAAAAAAAAAACACCACAGATGGGATGCTTAAACAACACATAGTTACTTCTCACAGCTCTAGAGTCTGAGAAGTTCAAGATTAAGGTGCTGGCCAATTTGGTTCCCGGTGAGGGCTCCCTTCCTGTCTTGCAGATGGCCACCTTCTCGCTGTGTCTGCATGTGGTGGAGAAAGAGTGGTTTCTCCCTCTTCCTCTTCTCATAAGGGCACTAATCCCATCAGGAGGGGCCAGCCTCAAGACTGCATTTAACCCTAATTACCTCCCAAAGCTCCCATTCCAAGTATCATTATGTTGTGGGGGTTGGACTCCAACCAATGAATGTTTGCAGGGACACAATTCAGTCCATAGCTGCATTTGTTGGAGGCCTGAGGGCCAAGTAGGAGTACATGGGATCTGGAAGGACCCTCAGTGGTTTTATTCTAGAGGGTCAGCGTCATGAGGGCAGGTGCTGTGTCTGTCTGGGGCCCAAAACACAGTGTGGCACATGACAGGTGCTTGGGACATACTTGTTAAATGGAAGGAGGAATCCAGCACCCTCCTATTAGATGGAGAAACTGAGGCTGAGCTAGCTAGGGCAAAGGGCATGTCCAGCATCATACTGAAGGCTGACGGTCACACTGGGAAAAGGGCTGCCCCTCAGACCAGCTCAGCTCCACTTACATCCTTTTATTTGACAATTATTTATTAATACCTACTGTATCCCAGGTAGGATTTCAGTGCAGGGGGTACAGCAGTGAGCAAAACCGACAGTGTCTGATTTCATGGAGCCTACTCTATGGGGGAGAGGTGGGCAATAAACAAGATTAAGAATTAAAATAGATAGGATATCAGGTGCTGATAGATGCCGTGGAGAAAAGGAGTAGATCCAGAGGGGAGAGACAATGAAGAGAGGGCTGGGGTCCTTAAAACAGACACGTCAGGGAAGGCATCTCTGGGAAGGTGACATTTGAGCAAGGCCTAAAGAAGAATGGTGGTTTAAAACTATGCCCCCAAATTCCTTGATATTCTTCCCTTCAAGAGACGAGTTTAGGCCAGGCACTGTGGCTCATGCCTGTAATTCCAGCACTTGGGGAGGCCGAGGTGGGTGGATCACCTGAGGTCAAGAGTTCAAGACCAGCCTGGCCAATATGGCGAAACCCTGTCTCTACTAAAAATACAAAAAATTACCTGGATGTGGTGGCAGATGCCTGTAGTCCCAGCTACTTGGGAGGCTGAAGCAGGAGAATCGCTTGAACCCAGGAGGTGGAGGTTGCAGTGAACAGAGATTGTGCCACTGCACTCTAGCCTGGGTGACAGAGCAAGACTTCATCTCATTTAAAAAAAAAAAAAAGAGACGAGCTCAATTTTCTTCCGTTGGAGTGTGGACTGAACTTGGAGACTCACTTCAAACTAGTAGAATGTGCCACAAACCATGGCCTATGACTTCCGAGGGTAGGTCATGAAATACGTTGCAGTTTCTGGTTTGCTCTTTCTCTTGGATGACCTGCTCTGGGCCAAACCAGCTGCCATGCCATGGAGAGGCCCACCTAGAGAGGAACTAACCCCTTCTTCCAGCAGCCAGGGAGGAACCGAGGCTTCCTGCCAGCAGCCTTATGAATACACCATCTGGGAGGAGGAACCTTCCGCCCCAGTCAAGCTTTCAGATGGCTGCAGCCGCTGCCAACATTCCCACAGCAGTGTCATCTGAGGGCCTGAGCCGGAATCAGCCACTCCTGGCTTTCTGGCCCACAGAGATGATGTGATAATACATGCTTGTTGCTTTAAGCTACTAAATTTTGGGATAACTTGTTATGCAGCAGTAGACAAATACAGAAAGTGAAGAGTCAACCGTAGGGAAATGGGGGGTGACAGTGACCAGCAGAGGGAGTAGCAGGAGCAAAGGCCCTGAGCCTCCATGTAGGGAAGGTGGAGACAGCACCTGTGGCCCAGCCCCCATCTGGTTGGGCCTCAGTGTCTTCGTTTGCCACCAGTGCTCTCTTGACCCCTTGAGGGATGTTATTGGATGAGAAATTTGGTGACAGACCCAGGAAGGCTCAGAGAAGTTAGCGACTTGCTCAGCCACACGGCCAGTTGTGGTGAACCTGAGATGCGGGCTCACTCCAAGCAGGCATCTTCCGTGTTATGGCCACTGACACTGATTTCTGACCCCTTCCCCCACCTCCTGGATCAGACTTCCCAGGGGAGGGGCCTGGAATCCCCACTTTTATCACTTCCTGGGTGATTTGGATCCATGTTCCTGATGGCGAGTGCCTGCCCTGCAGACCTCAGTTTCCTTGGGTTCTCTGCAACTCCTGATCTCCTTCACCCCTCCCAGCCAAGACAATCTCATCCTTCAGAACCTACCCCAGCATTACCTCCTCTAGGGAGCCTTCCCCCTACCCTTCCCTGATCCCCAGGGTCAGAACTCCCAGCCACAGGTGGGTCCTAAGCCCTGCTCTGGCCTCTCTTCCACAGAGGTATTGATGATTGTCCATGTCATTGCTCTAAAACACTGGCTCGCCATTATTCATTTAGATGTCTGAGTCCCTGAGGCTGGAGAACATGTATGCCGTACCCCGCATAAGCCCAAAAGCCAGCGTAGGGCCTGGAGCCTCGTAGACTCTGAGGACAGTGTTCTGGATGGGAGAAAAATCAAAGGATGGAAAAAAACTGGAAGAAAGGAAGAAAAAGATGGGAGGAAGATGGAGAGAAGATGAAGGAGGGATAAGAGGAGAGAGAGGAAAATTGGGAGGAGGGATGAGAGGAAGAATGGGGGAAGGGTTGAGAGGCGGGATAGGAGGAGGGACAGGAAGAACCAGGAGGAGGGTGGGAGGAGGAATAGGGAGAGTCCAAAAGAAGGTTTAGAGGAGGGATGACAAGGGGCTGGAGAGTGAGAGGGTGGATAGGAGGAAGGTTGGGAGGAGAGGGACGGGGAAATGAATGAATGAATGTGTATCCGAGTGGGTAAACACAGTCTCTCCAACCACCGTGGCTCCCGTCTACCCAGGCAGGAGTTGCAACTTGCCATAACTCCAGGCGGGCTCGGCTAAGTTAACCAGGCCTCTGTTTTACTAACGCCCTCTTTTGCAGCAGAGGCAATTAGAGCTAACTGGCTATCAGCTTCTCCCCAGGCAGCCCCACCTGCCCTGTCCTGTCCCATTAACTTCCAATTCAACAGCCATCCCCGACCTGCAATGTATAATGAAAGACATTCAAAATATATCCAAATGGCATGAGTATTGATTTATTAATGCTGGGGAATGTTGCTCTAATTGAATTGAGATCCAGGAAGTAAGTTAATGTAGCTGACGGTGCTACAGGAATTGAATTACCCCAGGGCCCAGAATTATTACCTTTTCACTCTCTTTGTTGTCAGTGGGATAAATAACAAATCAATTGACAATTCACCCCGGTGGCAAGAAAAAAAGGCCCACGGAGCCCTGGGCACAGGGCTGGGGAACAGGCATGGGTGTGGGGTGAGGAGCTTCCTGGAGGAGGTGGAGCGGGAAGGGGAGAAGAGGAGGGTTTGCCCCTAAGCTTAGAACCCTCCCTGGACTCCCTCCTCTTGTCAGCTTCTCTACTCTAGTAGCCAGACTTCCATAACCCACAAGCTTCCCGGGCTAGAATGGCCATTTCTGCCCACTGAGGGCATCCCTCATTGCCTCTCTGGGGTCCAGAGAGTGGGATGAAGTTGCCCCAAGTCACCCAGAGAGTCTCCCGTAATTCTCGCCACATCCCTGGCCTGGCCTCTGTTTGCTCATCCTCAGGTGTCTGCACCTGGTCCCTCTCCTTCTCCCTCCCGCCCTGGGCTTTCCATCCCTAAGGGTCCTCTGTGGCTGGAGGCCTCCACTGGGCAAGGGTTCCTGTCCCTCTGTGGAAGACCCGATGTTCCGTTCACCTTGCCGCGGAGAGATTCGGTGCAAGAATTCTGGAAATGACTGAGAGGAAGAAAGATTCTGGTTTGCTCTATTGTAAGGAAGAACCCCAGGAGTGAGGCCAAGAGGTTACAGCTTCAACTAGCATCTTCCTTAAAATCCCCGGCACCCCTCTTCCCCATTGTATCTTCCAGCTTTCTCTCTGCCTCACCTCCAGTGCCACACCTTGTGGGGGCGTGGCAGTCTCTTCAAAATAGAGGCTTGTGGACAAAGGTATGTCTGGTTTGCAAACCCAGGAATGCGCGTTGCTAGTTTTGCAAGCTTATTGAATTCTCACCTCGGAGCCTCAGTTTGCCCACCCATCAAATAAGAGCAACCCCCCCTTGAACCTCACACACTGGTGGCTCAGAAGTGCTGCAGAAAACAGCCAGCTGTCAACGACGGCGGGGCTGGCGAGTGGCTGCCAGGGACCACATGCTCCTCCTGCCAGACGCCTCCAGCCCTCGGCTGTCCAAATGGGTGTCTGCAGCCCGGCTGGCCGTGTTCTGGTCAAGGAAGAGAAAGGCTGAGTTAATTAAATCAACAGCTAACAGTGCAGGTTACCCACAAAAGTGAACTTTAGTGCCCCTAAAACCACTGACCAAAGGAGGGCTGGGAAAAAAAAAAGAAACCACAGTTGGAGTAAAATGGAAAAAGAAATCATCAGCTCTCCATCACTTCAGCTGGCCACAGGTATCAGCATATTAATTGGTCTTTGACTCGATTTGGCTGTGGGAGTCAGGGCAGGCTGTGGCTTCGGGGAGCCCGACAGCGCCATGGGGCCAGCGCAGGGCAGGCTGGGAGCTCACTGGCCGCAGGGGAGGGGAGAGGGGCGGGAGCCTGGGGCCCAGAAGGACGCACTTGTGAGCAGGGGAGTGGGCAGGCGTGAGTGTGGAAGTGGGTGTGGGTGCCCTGCGGGTGTGAGGTGTGGGAGGCACATGTGACTGTGGTGAGCAGGCCGTGCCACACGCAGCGTCACTTGAAAAGAGCCCAAACTGTGCTGGGCGCAGAAAAGCTCTCCAGGCACGCTGGCTGTTGTTCTCATCTGGTTCTCACAACAGCTCCAGCAAGAAGGCAATTCCGTGAAGGAGGCGTGCAGGCTCGCAGACAGGGCTTGCCAGGTCTCTCCGGAGAGCTCCCGCAGCAGCTGCAGCAGTCACGACACAGATCATGATATGGTTAGTTCATATTTAGGAAGTGACCGGTGGGACTTGAGCCCAGTGCCAGGCACAGAGGAGGCACTGGAAGCATTTGGGTTGAATTTGCTCAGACTCTCAATGTGTGCTCTGGACAGGCACCGGTGCCCGGCCCAGGCCCTGCACGCTTTTCCGGTGGCTTCTCAGGAGTTGGCCTGCAGCAGCCAGCGGTGGGTATCCACACCACGGCGGAGAGATCAGAGTTGCACTGTGGGGAGTGGCTTTTTTTCGGCTGCAGCTGCTGCTTGGTGTTCTCTTCAGCTCATGGCCCATGGGCACAGAAACTGTATCCTGCCCTTCCACCTGCTGCCCACCCATTACATGTGCCCATGGAACATAAGAAGAGCAAGTCACCTATCCAAGGGGCATCCCCACTGCTGGGAACAGGGTCAGTGGAACCCATGAGTGGTGTGGAGAGGCAGCAAGCGCCCAGCAGACTCTCAGGAGCACCTGGATGCACTTTGAATTTGGGGGAGTCAGGAGGATGCAGTCTCTTTGCAGAGGTGCCCCCTGTGCCTGGACAGAGGCCTTTACCAAGGAAGGTCTGCTCAACTCCCCAGCCCTCTTTATTGATCCTGGGACACTGTGGGCAAGAAGGGCTCTTAGATCACTTGTCTGGCCCTTCAGTTCATGAAGGAAGTGATGAAGCACAGAGAGGGGAAGGGACTTGCTTGAGGTCACACAGCAAGTCAGAACGCAGGGCTCCATGTTTCCAGCGCCAGGCCTCTCAGACTTCCATGCTTCCAGGGGCCGTGTCGGTGTCATTAAAATCATAGTGCAAGTGACAAAGTGGCAACTGACATTGGCTTTAGTGTCAGGAAGGCAAGAGGGTGTGCCGGAGACTGTGGCAGACTGGACAGTCCATGTCTGATCCCAGGGAGAGGGGCTGCCACCCGCAGGCAGGTGGGCTTTCTTCTGCCAGAGCTTCTGCTACTGCCAGCAACGTTGAAAATCTGGATTTTCATGTGATGTGAAGGTTTACAATTGTTAAATGTTGACAAAGCTAAAAAAAACTCAAAAGCATGGTGACGTGCAAAGCAAAATGACTTGTTTGCCACCTGTGGGCTGCAAGTTTGCCACCTTGGGGCTGTCTTTCTGTGGGGCTTGGTGGGTGGAGTTGTGGGAGGAGGTGAAAGGCCTAGATGCTGCCAAGAGGATCTGAGCTTTGAGACACTGGTGTCTGATTATATTCATTCATTCATTCACCCTCTTGGTCTGGACTTGGCTGTCTCTCTTCCTTGTTTCAGGGGGCCTGCCTTCCCTTTGGCAAGATAACCTTGTCTGAGATTCCCAACATCCCAGCAGCCAGCCTACGGGCAGTGAAGGATTTCCGGGGAACATGGGAACCTGCTGGTACCTCTCCTTGAGTCTTTCTGGATAAGGGTCAAGGGCTTTCTTGGTGCGGTGGAGAGTGAAGCTGAGCTATAGGGCCCACTCTAGACAGACCTAACCCCTAGTCCTGGTCCCATTCCTATCCTGGAGATTAAAATTTGGGATTGGCAGGTCAGGTTTGAATCCAGGCTCTGCCACTAACAAGCTGTGCGACCTTAAACCAGTGACTACCCCTCTCTGAGCCTCGGAAAGAAGACCCTGCAGATGCCTGGCCTATGTCCCCTTGGCATTCACTTTTTCCCATTTGGTGCTGCTTACTGCACACGCCATGCCTCTGTGCCTGAGGGCATTTCCTCTCTGTATGAGTGAAATCGATGCTCAAGGGCTTTGAGCCCTGGAACAAACACGCCCCCTGAAGCAGCCCTCGGGCAGTATGGCATTAAGGTGTCAGTGGACAAATATCCCAGCCCCCTGGCCCCTCACTTGGGATGATCCTGGGGTACATTCCATGCTGTCTCCCAACAAGCCCCAACCACTTCAGTTGCCCGCAGCGGTCATTTGTTTAATGACTCAGCCTTTTATGACTTTCTTCCCTTCCCTGTCTCGTTTCTCCTCTTCCTTACCAGCATTTCCTGGTATCATCTCTGAAATGCACTACTCACAGGGAAGCGAGCCCTCGCCTAAGGGCTGCTTCTGGGGGAAACCATACTAAGAACCTCAGTTTATGCAGCTGTCAAATGGGTCCACTTACCATCGCTTCAGAATTGCTGTGAGGGCAAACAACTTACTGCATACGTAAAATGCCTGGGAGCTGCCTGGCACACTGCTAGCCTTTCTCCTGGGTTCAAACGATTCTCCTGCCTCAACCTCCTGAGTAACTAGGATTACAGGTGCCCACTACCACGTACGGCTAATTTTTTGTATTTTTAGTAGAGATGGGGTTTCACCATGTTGAGCAGGCTGGTCTCGAACTCCTGACCTCAGGTGATCTGCCCACCTCGGCCTCCCAAAGTGCTGGGATTACAGGCGTGAGCCACCGGGACTGGCCAGGTGGTAGGTTTTACTGTTGTTGATGAAGTCGTTGTGACATTGGGCTAACCCCCAGGTCCCAAGGTCAGGTCCACTAGGGCAGTTCAATGCCGGGGCCTGGCTGCTGCAGGAGGGCCTCAGGGGCTGACTTGTGCGCTGAGGGTGAAAGGGGCAGGAAAGATGGTGGCCTCTGTGGTGGGGACAGTGGGGACAGTGGGGTCTGGGTAGCAAGAGGGTTGGGCCCCCAGGGAAGCCCACTGGCACCACCCCTGCCCCCAGACCTCAGAGTTATTATTGAAAATGGTGCTAATGGGGCCGAGCCCAGCTGTCACCATCAAGGAGGTGGGCACCGCAATGGGAGGGGCAGAGGATGAAGGGGACCCTGTAGCCTGGTGTGCCCCGTGGCCACCTCATGCTTTAGGAGTTGCCTGAGCTGAGTCTCCAGCAGGGGCAAGGTTTAAGAGACACAGAGTCTGCTGAACTCAGCACAGGAGACTTCTGGGGCGGTGGTGCAAAGGACAGTACCCCGGCTGTCTCCCTGGAAGAGCACATACAAGATCTTCGACTTGCCCAGATTCTGGGGAGGCCACAGAGGTCAAGATCCCAGTAGGTTCTTGAACCAGAACCTTGGTCAAGACACTCCCCACCGCCCGCCCCCTAATCAGTTTCCTCATCTTTAAAATGGAACTAAAAAGAATCCCACGGACTTCCTAGGGTTGTTTTGAAGTGTTCATAAAATAAAATTGAGCCAGAGCAGCGTGGGCAACTCCTTCCCTAGGAAAGAGCATGGCCTCCCCTCTCTGCCCAGGCCCTCAGCTTGTCCCTTTCTCTGCCTCTGACCTTCTGCCTGCCCGTGCCATGGCCTGGAGGGTGGGGGTGCCGCACCAACATCTTCTTCTGACTTACCTGCCTTAGGCTGCAAACCTCACACAAACTCAGGGGGCCTGTGGCTGCAGCAGAATCTTTATGTCTGAAGGGATGTAGCTCCCTTTGGGATAAAGGGTTTAGGGTGACCCCAAAGCCTTTAAGGAATGAGGTTCCAGGTGAATCTCTTGTCTTCAATCAGTAGTATCCACCCCTGCCACTAACAGACCCACCCGCCCCCACCCCCACACATGTCCTCTCTCCGAATCCTGCATGAACCTCCTGGGAGAGCCGTCCTGGACTTGGTCTCTGAGTTCCCACAGCCAGAATCACCCTCTCCTGCTTCACAGCCACCTTGCTCAAGAATCCTAAATCCAGCACCTGAGAGTGCGCAAATCCCCGTCGTGTACTCAACTCTCTTACTTGCTTGACAGAATCGCCCCTTGAGGGTTGCAGTTCACAGTTAAGATTCCCATTTTGCAGATAAGAAAACTGAGCCAGTGGCCAGGACTAGGGTGAGGCAGGCAAGATGCCCGGGGTGTAAAATCTAAGGAAGTGCTTGCGGTGTGGCACCTACCTGGTGTATCACACTCGCTTCTTCAAATGATAAAAGGTTTTGTAGCTACCATGGTTCATCAGAAAACTTAGCCTTTTTATAAACGTAACACCAGCACTCGTGGGAGCCTGGGGGTGAGCCGCCTTGTGCCCCTTGCTTGATTCATCCTCGCCCTGGGCCACCGAGTCCTGGCTCTGAAGCTGAGGCTGGAGGGGCTCCAGGACCTGCCCAAGTGTCTCAGTGAGGAGGTGGCAGAGCTGTCACCAAGGTCCCTTTTCCCTGACCCTGGGCTGGGGCTCTTTCCTTTACACCGCAGTGCGATAATATTTTTGGATGGAGGGATTTTTAGTGGGGAAAACGACCCTGGTAGAAGGAAGATGGGTTTGTGTGGGGTTTGGGTTTCTGGTTAAATATAAGACCTGGAAGTGCACCAGGAGTCTGTCCAGGAACGGCTGGGAACGCCCTTTGTGCGCACGGCATGGGGCCCGTGTGGGTGTTTGCAATTCTGATGATTCTTATCAGTCTTCCAGAAGGAGGGAACAGCTCAGCATTGGGAGGTACTAGTGTCCTCAGGGCTGTGGGAACAGGACTATTTGGCAGAATCTGGTAACACTAACAAGTGCACAAACCCTGAGGCGCAGCCATCCCACCTCTAGAAGTAACTGGAATGGCTGCTGAGGCTCCCGACACGGCAGGTGCTGTTCTTAGTGCTACAGACGTGATAACTCATTGCATGCTCACAGGGGCCTCTGAGGTAGGTGCAGTTATTGTCCCCATTTTCCAGATGGGGAAACTGAACTCCAGAGAGACTGACCTGTCCGAGGTCACTCAGCCCATAAGTGGCACAGCCGACTCCTGTAACTGTGCTCTGAGCAGCCGTCTTTGGAAGCGTTTGCCTGAGGGTGGTCACACTCTCAGGACTACAGAATGTTCACAAAGAGGGGAACCGAATCAGTGCCTCGGACGGGGGGCCAGACCCTCCAGAACATCCCACAGTCCTCCCGGACTGTGGAACAGAACGAACGCAAACTGCACACTGTTCCCCGTGCTTTCTACTGACACTATATATGACTATATTTTAATGGGAAAAAAGGAATGTGCTACTCTGTACCTGAGCCCGTTTGTTTAAGAGAAAAAGCAAAAGCACACACAGCTCTCTAAGCGTTGAACGGGCGGGGGTATCCGGACCAGGTGAGTGCCGGTGCCGAGGCTGCCTCTAGGGATTGGTGGGTATGGAGAACCAGCCCTGGGAATGTGGGCAGTGGGCAGTGATCTGTAACAAGGAGCCAGTGTCACTTTTCTAATTAATCAGGAAACATGTATTTTTTAAAAGAAAAGGTATAAAAGAATCTTCCAAATGTGTCCTGAGGGGCCACCCTTAAGTTTTGGCTTTCAGACTCCGTGTGGGGGCCTCTGCCTCAATAACTCAGGTCTGTCCTCATGAAGAGGGGAGGGACCAACATGTCGCAAGGAAAGATTTCTGCTTTTTGGCTTTCTCAGCTCACCCTTTAGCCTGGGGCAGCTGAGGGGCTGGGGGCGTGGTGACCCATCTTCTGCTGATGGCCTCAGTGGCAGAGGGCAGTGGGCCAGGACCCTGGACTCTTCCTGGGAGCCCTTACCCTTCCTAGATCCTGACGTCCCTCCTCTCTCCTTCCTGCCCAACCCCGACCACTTGTGTACACTTGGGGGTATTGCTTTGCTTTCCTCTGGCCTCAGTTTTCTCACCTGCAGAATGGGAATAATTTCTCTCCTAACCTTGCTCTAAGGATGAAATAAAATGCACTTGAGAACTGTCGAGAAGGGAAAGATTGGAGGAATAATTACAGTTTTTATTTAGTAGTAACCTTTTGGATCAGAGAGATCTGGATTTGAATTCTAGCTATCCCACTGACTAGCTGTGAACAAGGGAGTGAACCTCTGGCCTGTTTCTTCATCTGCGAAATAGAAATAAAAGTAAGTAATTTGCAGAGTTGAAATAGAAATTCAATGAACTAATCGAGGGAAGCATTCAGCCTGGCTCCTGGCATACAGTAAGTGCTCAATAGTTGGTTGTTGTGATAAGGAGGAAGGGGCAAGGAGCTGCCCAGGTGGGGTGCCTGCGGGCGTTAGTGGCTGTGCTGCTGGGAGAGAGGACGGCCAGTGCGAAGGGCGGACACTCGGGAAGCTGGGCCTTCTTTCTGCCGTGACTTTGAGAAGGGGAACCAGGGCTGGGGTTTGGCAGGAGGAGTGTGGCCACTATGGCGAGTCCCACAGTCTGAACCTGGGGGCTGCTCTCCCACCACACGCTGGTGGGCCGTCGGGGAATGGAGAAGTTAAGAGCCGTCTCCTGGGCAGGGCCAGACAGGCCTGGCCAAGGGTGGAAAATCCCTCTGGTCAGAAGACCTGAGGAGTGGGAAATGCTGGCCCCAGGCCTGGCCACCTGCGCCCCCCACAATCCTCAGTCTCACACCCGATGCCCGGGCCCCAGGCTTCCCCAGCTCCACCCCACCAGGTCAACTGAGGCTAGGTTAACCTTCCTGAGGCCCAGCCGGGACCGGCGACTCTGCTGGTCAGGCCTCTCAGTGGCTCCCCAGTGTTCACAGACTCACCTCCTCACTCTGGCCTTCTGAGCCTGCCTCAGTGCACCCTCAACTTACCTTCAGCCTTCCCAGTGTGGCTGCAGGGGCAGCCTGAGGCTCGACCACCCCGGAGTCTCCCGGGCTGACGGGGGACAGCCCTCCCTTCCCCAGCTTTGCCCCAATCCGGCATCCTAGACGTCTCCCCTGCATGGAGTACGCGCTGGCGCCTGTGGGGACAGCACTTCCCAGCTTATGCAGCGGATCATCCATAGTCCCCCTGCACAGCAAGGCGGGGACTGGGACCTCCAGGTAGCAGCCATGGAGATGGCCCTGCAGCTCCCTTTCAGGAGATGCTGCCCAGAGCACAGCGACTGAGTTGCCAGCTCTCTGGACCCACCACATTTCCCTGGAGGCCACACGCCCTGCCCCAGTTTCTTCCTACCCTCCCTTCCCGAGCACAGTGGAGGTGTCCCACCTACACCCTGGCCTGGAGCCCTCTCTGCCTGCTCCTGTTCCCTCTCCTGGTTAATCTGCCCAGGGTCTCCCCCAAGAGGCCTCTCACCATCTCACCCCATCCTGGTGCCTGTTTATCAGAGGCCCAAACCAATGCACCCATTCAATAGCGGGGAAAACAGAAACAGAAGTGAGAAGTGACTTCCCAAAGCCACACAACTAATTATGGCCAGATCCAGGTCCAGAACCCAGGTTTCTTCCTTCCGGCACTTTTCCCCATGGCCTCACCTCCTTGATCAAATACTGGAATCCAGTGCCGGGACAGCCTCCCTCACAGGGACCAAGGCTGCCCTGGAGGCGCTGAACTCAGGCAAGAGATCCTTACCTGAACCTACGTCTCCAGAGATCTGGCCTCCTGCCCCCAGGAGCCAACACCCTCTCCCCAGTGGCTGTCGGGGCTCAGGTCCTGTTGCCTGTGGGGGTCCTGCTGGGATGGGGAGGACTGTCTACGGGGAGCCTGGGCGCCTGAGCCACTGGCTTTTAAAGCTGCACAACATTATTAAGTCCAGGCCGCAGCAGGAGGGGCGGGTGGGCGCTGGGGCAGGGAAGACAGGCCCTAATGGCTTCTGAACGACTCTCTGTCGCCATTTCCCACTTCTGGGCAGGGCAGGGCAGGGGCTGAGGGCTCCGCCTGCGGGGAGGGGCCACCGTCGGGTGGGAGCTCTGGGGAGTCTGATCTTGCACTTGGGAGGCTTCTCTTTGTGAAAGAGGCCGTCTGACCAGCTCCACCTTTCATTATCAAGGGCCTCATTCTCCAGGGAGGGAAGGCAAGGCCCTGGGTGCAGGGACTCACTCAAGGCCACAAGCTGAACCAGCACAAGAGGCTTCCTGACCGCCTTTGCCCCTTGCAGTGATGTGCCCCTCGCCCCAGCCTGCCCTGCATCAGATTCTATCCCCCTCTTCCCAGACCCAGGCCAACCATCTCCATCATCTCCCTGGAGGAGGCAGGGCTGCGGCTTCTCCCAGGGAGAAAATAATCCAGCGCAGCCAGCGCTTCTGCCTGCTTGACTCCCTCGTTTCAGTGGGGGTTTATCTTCATCACAAGACACACTCCTGTTACACATAAGTAATGCTATGTTAGCCTCTGCTCTCCAGGTGAATCACGAACCCAGGAGTTCCCACTTCTGCATCTCCCTTCTTGCAGTCATTCTCCCCGGCCCCCTCCTCTCCGTCCCTCCAGCACGACAAGCCTGTCCCTCCACTGGGCTTCGCTGGGCCCTGCTCCGCCTGCTCCCCATGCCCCACCACGGAGTTCTGCTCATCCCCCACACCCCAGCTCCAGGGCCACGCCTTTGGAAAGGCACCCCGCCCCGAACCCTTGATGCAGTGAGGCCCCCCACATGTCTGTTCCTGACACCCATTCCTGTTTGTAGTAATTACACTCATTGTCAGTACATTTGGGATTCTTGGGTTCATGTGTTTCTTTCTGGGCTCTACAGTAGGCTCCAAGAGCACACAGGGTCAGCTCTTGTTGTGTTTACAGTAGCATATGATAATAATGAAAGGAAGGAAGGGAGGGAGGGAGGAGAAAAAAGGGGAGGGGGAGGGGAGAGGAGGAAAGGGAAGGGAGGAAGGGAGGGAGGGAGGAAGGAAGGAAAGATGGATGGATGGGTGGAAGGAAGGAGAAAGGAGGGGAGGTGGAGGAAAGGGAAGGAAAGGGAAAGGAGGGAGGAAGGGAGGGAGGAAAGAAGGAGGGAAGGAAGGAAGGAAGGAGAAAGGAGGGGAGGGGGAGCAAAGGGGAAGAAAGGGAAGGGAGGAAGGGAGGGAGGAAGGAGGGAAAGAAAAAAGGAGAAGTGAGGAGAGGGGGAGGGGAGGGAAGGGGAGGGAAAGAAAGGGAAGGGAGGAAGGGAGGGAGGAAAGAAGGAAGGAAGGAAGGAAGGATGCAAGGAAGGAAGGAAGGAAGAAGGGAAGGAAGGATAGAAATTGAGATTCGGGATATAGACTATCAAGCACACACAGAAAGGCAAGATGATTGCTTGAGTTGAGTTCCAAATTTGTCTTTGAGCTTCCCAGCAGCCAAAGCAAAAAGGAAGATATGGTCAGTGACATGAGTGTTGGTGTCAGAAAGGGGGAACCCACCAGTTCCTCAAGGAAGTCCAGCTGTTTGTGGGAGAGTGCTTGGTGGCAGGGTGGCTGGGGTCCTCAGCACCCCTGTGTGTGTGCACTCATGGATTTCTCGAGGCAGTCTGTGGGTGAAAGCTGAGACTCTGCTGAGCAACGGTGTGGGCCACGGCTTGCCCAGGGGAATGGGTGTGTGGTGCGCTCACTCCCCTACCCCGTGCGCTCCCAAATGCTCATGGTCAAGGGTGATCATCCCAGCCTGGGGGCCCAGCTCCATGTCTGGCTCTTGGCAAAGCCTGGCTCTCAGAAGATCCTAGGCTGTGCCCCAAGGAGTCACCTCTGGCCTGGGAGAAGGGCCACCTGTAGCTGCAGGGTGTGGAGTGTGGTGGTGGAGGGTGGGCCCTGGAGTCAGCCTCATTTACAGGCCAATTCCAGCTCTGCCATTTCCCACAGGTTCCCTCCCCTTGCCCTGCTTCCTTCCTCCTTTGTGGAATGAGATTGTCACAGCACTGCCCTCGGGAGGATGCTGGAAGGATTGAATGAGACAAAGCACATCCAGGGATCAACATCATAGGAGCCCAAGACATGTCAGCACTTGTTAGGGTCATCATAACTACAGGTGCCCAGTGCCAAAGCCAGAAGGTTCTCACCAAAGAGGCCGAGACTTGGTGAGAGGAATGTTTGCTTCTGAAACGAAAAAACCCTGGGGGGACATTTCTTCTGGTGGAATTGTAGACACTGTTGCCTTCGACATCTCCCATGGACTTGCCCTGAACTTGGTTTCTCTAGAAGGAAGTAAACTGAGGCTCAGAGCTGCAGCCTTGGGCATGCCTAGAATGTATGTGCGGGGATGGGGGTGGATGGAAATGGGATGGACCATTTAGGAAGATAAAAAATACCAGGTATCAGGCAAACACCCAGGCTCAGATATACCTAGGAGGGGCTCTAGGAGTTCTGGAGAGAAGGGGACCATGCAGGAGGCCAAGAAGGGTTCCCAGGGGTGAACTAGGAAGAAGGGTAGGATTCAGGTGCCAGGAGGGAGGAGAAGGGCATTGAGGGTGCAGAATTTGTCCAGGGACAGCCATGGGAGCAGCTGCCACCTGGTGCGGGACTCGACCCTGACTGAGCTTTGTCATGTGTACTTACGGTCGTCACAGCACACGTATGAGGAAACTGAGGCACGGGGAGACTAAGAAATCTGCCTGAGGTCACATAGCTTGTGTCTGGTCTGCGCAGGCTGCCATAACAAAATGCCATGGACTGGGTGGCTTAAATAACAGAAATTTATTTCTCACAGTTCGGGAGGTTGGGAGGTCCAAGATCAAGGTGCTGGCAAGATAGGCTTCATTACGAGAGAGGTTTCACCCTTCTCTTGGCTGTGGGCTGCTGCCATCTCACTTTGTATGTGCATGGAGAGAGGGAATGGGTCCTCTGGTGTCTCTTCTTAAGAGGACACTAATCCCAATGGAATAGGGCCCCACCCTTAGGACCTCGTTTAACCTTAATTACTCCCTTAGGGGCCCCACCCCCAAATATAGCCACAGTGGGGGAGATGGCCTGTGAATTTGGGGGTCACAAATGTTCAGTCCATAACTTGCTATCGAATCCCTTGGTCCTAGCATTGGTTTAACCAGGTGCCAAGTCGAGATCTGAATCCAGAGCGTCTGTCCACAGCCCTGGCCTTGAGCACACATGTCCTGGGGGGATGAGTGGTTGGGGCTCCCAGGCTCAGGGGTGCCTGGACAGAGTGAGGTCTTGCCAGCGCCAAGGAGAGTCTGGGGTGAGCAGCGGCAGCAGCAGCCATGTAGAGGCAGAAGTGGAGGAGAGAGCTTCCCCAGGAAGGTCAAGGATCGATGGAGAGTAAGGAGAGCTGGTCTGGGCAGGGTGAGACACTCATTAGTGGGAGGCCCAGCTGGCCGGCTGCTCCAGACCGTGAACTTGGCAAAGGGCAGCCACCCAGGGGCAGAGGGTGGCCTGTCCATGCAGACGGGGCTCCCGAGGGGGTCCTGGCCAGATCAATGCGGGCAGCCTGGTCGATGACAGCTTAGCAGGCCCTGGGGACAAGACTCTGGCTCCCCACACAGGGGGATCATAACAGCACTCATGTGGTCTCAGAGCATGTGCTAAGCACTTCCCAGGCCACGGGTATTATTGCAGAAGCCCTCAATCAAGTCCACCGCCTTAGGTGCTCCACAAAACCAGCCTGCAAAGCTGCTCTTGCAATCCCTGTGTTACAGATGAAGAAATTGAGGCTTAGCGAAATCAAAGGAATTTGCCCAATGTTGGGCAGTGACTCAGACCCAGACAGCCTGACTCCAAACCCCAGACTCTTGATGATGAAGTGTTCCAGGACCCTCTCTCCTTGGTTAGGGCCTGGGCACCTGTTTCTCCTGTGGGCTTGGTGGACAGACTGGTGGGCGGTCTTATCCCCTCTCCTTTGACTGTCTCTGGTTTGGTTTCTTCAGTGAATGGCAGGTAGAGGTGGAGTGCAGAGGGGCAGGAAAGCAGAACTGAACTCCCCCGGGGCAGCTGAGCAAACAGACTGGCCTGAGACCCAGGGAGGAAGCCGGGGAGGAGGAGCTGGGGCAACTGCTATGCAGGCGTGTACACCCGCTGCCGTCTCTCGACCCTCACGCCCCAGCCGTGGACTGGCATGGCCCCTTAAGGCTTCTCTCCCAGACTGACCCGTACGACTTTGCCCCTTCAGGTCACTGAAACCTGGAGCCCCATGTTGGTGGGGCGGGGTACTACCCCAGTGTAGATTGTTGTGTACCTACTGTGTGCCAGGCACAGTGGTAGGTGCAAGGGATTCTATAGCAGGTTAAACCAGGACAGTCTCTACTTATATGTGGCTTACCGTCAATCAGGGAAGTCCTGCATTCATCACCTAATCCCATACAGCAAGGTGAGATTGCGGCTGGGACCAGCACTGGGGAGGGGCCACAAGACAGAATAATGGTGGTGGTGGTGGCAGGGGGTGTGATCTAGCAAAGATGATGAGGGACGGCCTTCCTGAGGAAGCGGCAGTTGAGTCGCGCTCTCAAAGATGAGTAGGTTAAGAAGGAAAGGAAAGGAAAGAACGTATGGCCTATGCGAAGTCCCTGTTTGGAGAGGAAACGAGGATACCGGGGTCTGAAAGAAGGCAGCCAGAGGGCGGGAGCGCAGAGGAGGGGAGAATGGTTTGGGGAGGTGGCTGGAGAGGTAGGCAGGGGCTGGACACACAGAGCCTTGGGGTCACGTGGAGGAGGTGAGGCTCACTCTAAGAGCTGTGGGACATCACTGAAGGAGGGGACCGCATATACTATTTTGTGGATTCCGGAACACACATTTCACCTTTGCCACCTATGAGACTGATGTGCATCTTATAATCCATGGCACCTGGCAGTGTCTTTGTGAGCGGCACATACCACCGTGGTGTGTCTCACAATCCATGGAAGATGCAGTCTATGGAATGGATGAGAGTCAGGTGCTTCCACTCTCAAGAGGTTCAAGAGATGAGGAGCCTGGGGTCCCACATGCTCAGCTGCCCTCACCATGCAGGAGCCAGGGGTCCCTCTGCCGTTCCCAAGACTCCAGAGAACACAATTCGCTTGGAAATTAAGGGTCCTGAGGTTGGACATGCTTTCACAATACATATACTCAGCTGCCACCCCACACGTGCTGAATCAGACACCCTCGGGGGTGACCTGGGAGTCTGCGCCTGTCAGAGCTGCTGATGACTCTCATGTGCGCCAGACTTGGGAGCTGCGGGTCTATTTACTCTCCAAGGCCTCAGTTCTGACTTTCTAGGAGGCTGTTTCTGGAACGTGAGTTTTTAACTTACACAGGACATCATGTACTTTAAAGAGCACCCCACATGCTGCACACAGTAGGCTGGGTGCAGGACTGCAGACACAGTGCAGCAGAAGTGGCCTGAGGTTGCTTCCCTGACACCTGTGGGGAGGGAGGTCCCAGGAGCCCCCAGAGCTGCCCTGCTCCAAGAGCTTTTTCTATGCCAGCAAATCTTTTTCCTGAAAACCTTTCTGCAGGCAATGGAAGGGTTGCTTGTCCCCATCCTGGTTCCCACCCTTTCCTCTGTCTTTATCTTCACCCTTTTTTTTTTTTTTGCACCGTCTGGGGCAAGGGCAGCCGAGTTGGGGGACGCCAGGCTCCTCCCATCTACAACTGAACAGAATCAAATAACCACACACACTCTTTGTTTTCAGGGAAGTTGCTTTTGGCTGGGTTGTGGCTAATACGGGTCACAGGAGTCACTCAAGTGATGAGGATCAATAGTAGATCCAATTTTTCCTGCTTCAATTTTAGAGCATTTCAGGTTCACATTAGTTTGATGCAATTGAACAGAAAAGCAGCTGGGCGGCTGCCCAGATCCCAGAGGTCGTGCTGGGTGCTCCCCATTTTGTGGAAATGAACCTTCAAAGTCCTCTTCTCCCAGATGGGCCTCTGAGGCCTACCAGGGCCATATAGGGGTCCTCCGTCCCCTTTCCTGCCCCAGGTAATCCCTCTGCTGAAGGAAGGAAGAAAGCAGTGGAGGGTGGGGTGTACAACACAGCCAAGGCAAGGGGGTGCTGGGAAGATGGCCTAGAAGCTGCTTCTCTTCTCACCCCCAAACCAGGGTGTGGGGTCGCCCTGGGCGATATAATTCTGCAATCTGCTTGTTAAATGCAGACAAAGGAGCTCATCTGTTTATTTTTAGTGCCTGGCAGCTGCCGGAGTCTTAACAGGCAGGCTTAACAGGTTTAACAGTTCTGCTGCTTGGAGGAGGCTGTGTTGTGAGCATGCGTGGCGTGGAGGGTGATTTTGGGGTCCCCAGATTTATCTTCCTTTCACCGGGCAGACATGCTCACCATCACGACACCACACAATTGTCCCCAGTTCCTCAGACTTCAGACCTGAGATGAGGAGTGCAGAGATATATAAGGAAGGGTGTTCATTTCAGTAATAGCAAAAGCCTGGAACTAACTGAAATGTCCATTAAGAAGAGAACAGAGGTTCATGCAGACAATGGAATCATAGTGGATAAACAGAATCTAGTGACATCAAAATGCACCAATCTGGAAAAATCTCCAAGACAGACTGCTAAGTAGAACAATTAATAATAAAGCAACATGACTGGCATGATTCCACTCTGTAAGAAAATGCATGACTATGTTTGAATCAGTGTGCATCCACACAGCTCTGCCTCCGTGATCTTAGGAAAAGGATAGGAAAGATTCATATGCTATGTTTGGAGGATTTTACTTCTTCATTCATGTACGTGACAAAAAAGCTAGGGGAGTATGGATATTTAGCCTTAGCCTTTCTGTTTTCTTTTCAGTATAAAATCTGCAATAGCTAAGAATTATGGTAGATGTGTATACACAAATATGGAAAGATTTCCACACTACTAAAAGAAAGGCAAGTCAGAGAAAAATGTATATGGCTTGGCGCTATTTCTGTAAAGTAAATCCTACATATGTAGATCTCTGTAATATCCATATGGAGTTTTTTTAATGCACATAAAAGGGTCTGTAGAATAGACACCAACCTGTTAACGGGGCTCACCTGCTTGGAGGGGCAGGGGATTGTAGGAAGGAGGAGAAGGTGAAGGGAACTCTCACTTTTTAACTCCTAGGGCTTGTGACACCATCAGAACATAGGGACCCTGAGAAATGGGGACACACGGGCAGTGAGGAGGGTTGTGGGGCCCAGAGGCCCTGGTGATGGCGACGGTGATGGGAGGCAGGTGGCTGGGGTGACTGTCTGTCTTTGAACTTCACATCCTGGGACCTTCTGCTGCTCCTCCTGCTGCCTGGGAGACTCGGGGGCCAGGAAGGGAGGGGGACACTGTAGGGAGACTGCGTGTGTATGGTGGGGTGGGGAGCAGGTAGGGGGGTTTCTCCAGGGGCTGGCCCCTGCCTGTCCCTGAGGTTGGTGGGTAGCTAGGGGAGCTCCGAAGTCCTTACCTGCTCCCAGTTCCTCCTCCTCTCCCACCCTTTCTGGTGACCAGGGCGGGCAAGCATGGCCTTGGACACTGGCTCTCGCCCCAGGACTGACCATGGCAGACACATCCACAGTCCCTTTTCAGAGCCCTGATAAGTCATTAGTGTCTACCCACAGAGGCTGGACATAGCCTTTGGCTGATACCAGCCACTCCCAAGTCCCCAGGGCCTCCTGACTGCCCCTAAACCCCACTGAATAAATGAATAAGTGAAATGAGAGGAATAACAGATCTGCTGGTCACCTGGGAAATCGGAAGCAAAGAGAATCCTAGGTGGCCCTTGGGCTGATGGTCCAGCTCTGAACAGGAGGGTGGATGCTGAGATGAGAGGGCAAGGAGAGGGCCCAGGTATCCCAGCCCTGGGGTGGGGAGCATGGTCCCAGCAGAGCCAGAGGAGTAAGGAAGGGTTCGCAGGGCTGGGTCAGGGGGCCGCAGCACAGGGCTCCTGCTGTGTGCTCAGCCCAGGGCTGCTAGTTTGCTGTGAGGACAGTGTCCCGATGGGCTAGGTCCAGGGAAACCTCAAAGAGGCTGTCGGGAAGGACTATGTCTGGAGGGACCAGTCTCTTGTAGCAAGTGGGTGCTACTCATGGCCTCTCTGCTTTCTAGTTGTATGACCTTTGGTAAAGGACTTCATCTTCTGAGCCCTAGCTTTCATCATCTGTAAAAGAGGGGGTAATCGTGGCCCCTCCCTCACAGGCCTGTTTGGGATTAAAATGAGAGGCCATATTTATTTAAAATGCTTTGTACAGCACCCAGCATTTATTAAGGGTTGAATAAATGGCAGCGATTCTCCCTGCCGTCCACCTCATTCATATGAATATTACGGATTTGGGGTCTCGGAAATGCACAGCTACGCAAGGGGCTAGGCTGGATGATGCAAGGACAGGATTTCATGAGGGGAGAGGCTGGATGGGGACTTCTGAAGGCATCCTCTGAAGAGCTGGTGCCCAGGAAATGCTGCCTCCCTGGGAGCCGCAGGCTGGTGTGGGCTTGGGTCTAGGCACCGCCAGCCTTGCCCAGGACGAGGTCAGAGCTGGTCAGCGGCACATGGATTTTCGTGCAAGAGTGGGTCCGCAGAGCAGCTGGGTGAGGGGGAGGGCTTTTGTGCTCTGGGGCTGAGGCTGGGGTGTCTGATCCTCCTGCTCCAGCCCTGGGGTTGGGGGCTCAAAAGCCACTTCCTCAAAGAGTCTTCAAGGGGCCATGACCTTGACACGATGCCGTCCAACCTGAGCAGGGATTCCTGTGAATGCCTCCTTGAAACCATGTGCAGTGGGATGGACAGATCAGGGCAAAACCTTGGCCCGGGAGTGGAGGTGGGTGGTGTGGGAGCCAGCATTCCCCAGAGGAGGTCCTGCATGGCCCCTTTGGTATCAGTCTTGAAAAATAGAAAGTAGAAAAAAATAGCCCCCACATTGACTTCCAGGTGAGCAAATGGGCCTGGGAGGGGTGGGCCTGGGAAGGAAAGCGTTTTTTCCTAAACCTGGGACCTGGCCTCCCTCAGGGACCTGACCTCCCTGACAGCTCTAGTCCATGCTGGCCACTTCCCTGAGTCTCAGTGTCCCCGTTTGTGACATGAACTTCACAGCTGCCCTAATCTCCCCAAAGAGAAAGCTCTTTGGAACATGTAAGCCTCAGTTTCCACATCTGTAAAATGGAGAAAATCATAGAATGCACCTCAGGGGCTGTATCGAGGGTTAACGAGTTGATGTAAAGCACCAAGGCACCAGGCCCAGCCCGAAATACCAGACAGTGTCCAAAGCAAAGGGGGTGGGGATTGCCACTATCCCCTCCATTTTACAGAGGAGCAAATGAGGCTCAGAGAAAAGTGATTTGACAAAGTTCACCAGCAAGGCATGGGTGCAGCTGAGACTGGTCACCGGCCCACTGCCCTGCACCTCCCGGGCCCCACCCAGAGCCCTTCTTTGTCTCCCAGGTCTGGTGTCAGCAGAGTGAAGGCCCCTGTGGGAAACCCAGGTGCCAGCTCACACCCACCCCACCCGCTATCACCTCCTCAATTCCCAGCTCCAGTCCCAGGTGGACCTGTGGTCTGGACCAGCTGGACTCCTGTGGCTGGTGGTTGAGACCCCAAAGCCACAATCAGCCAGGCTATTGATTGAAGGCCCCCTGCATGGTGGGACTCTGAAATGGGTGGCAGGGCCGGGCCCAGCCCTCCAAGAAAGCAGTTTGTCTCTGCTCAGCCCTGTGGTCGTGGGCAGGGTGCTGGGCTTTGGAAACCCAAGGGGAAGCGGACCAGGGGCTCTTTGCCAGTGGTCAGTGATGACAATAGCCAACAGTCACTGGGCCCACACTCCACTGTGAGCGTTTTCCCAGATGAGCTTATCTAATCCTCCTGGTTCTTGGAGGCAGGTAATACCATTCAACTCACTTTACAGGAGGGGAGACAGGAATGGATTGAATACCCTGCCCCGGGTCATACCACAAGGCAAACGGCAGAACCAGGGTTTGAACCCGGGCCATCTGGCTCCAGGCCCTGAGCTATTTGTGCCTACTCTAAAGGGAAACCAGGGCCCATTAGAGGCCCGTCCTTGAGCGGGGCAGAGGCAGCTCCTTGATCGGAGAGAATCACACAGAAGAGATAAAATGCTATTCCTACCTCACACCAAACATAATGTACATTTCAGATGACCCAAAGCCCTGAATGGGAAAGAGCAAAATATAAAATTTTTAGAAGAAAGTAGTTCTTCATGACATTGGGGTAGAGAAGTCTTAAAGAAAGAGACCAAAAAAAAAAAAAAAAAAAAACCTAGATACAACATTCAAATCATAAGATAAAAAATTAATAATTAAGACTAGAGGCTGAGGCAGGAGAATGGTGTGAACCCAGGAGGCAGAGCTTGCAGTGAGCTGAGATCGTGCCACTGCACTCCAGCCTGGGCAACAGAGCGAGACTCCGTCTCAAAAAAAAAAAGACTATATCTGTGTTGAGCATATACTATGTATCAAGCACGATCCGCTCCACACTGCCACCAGAGCCATCCGTCTGACCACATCTGCACCTGATTGAAGCCTCCTGAGCAGGGTGGTGTCCAGCCTGCTAGGGGCAATGCAGGCCCACTCCTAGAGCAAAGGTTCCCACCCTCTCCTGAATGCATCACACCCCACACACCTTCATTGCTTTCCGGCATTCCTTAAACACAACACCCTCTTTCGTGTCTCTAAGCCTTTGCACCTGCTCTTCCGTCTGCCTGAAGTGCATTCTCTTATTCACCACCTGGACAACTCCAGTGCATCCTTCAACACCCAGCTCAGGCCTCATGTCCCCAGGAAAGCATGCTCGCTTGCTGCGGGACCACTGCCTGCAGGACAACAGGCAACATTGCAGTGCTCTCATCTCCACAAGCACTTACCTGGTGCTGTTCATTAGGAAGCCTTTGCTGCTGCTTCCATTATAAGGGAGGTCCCTGGGGGTGAGGTGGGATGACGCATAACATGATAGTTGAGTGTTGGCTCTGGAGATAGACAGTCCTAGGGAGAAATTCCAGATCTGCTATTTTCTTGACAATGACCTTAAGCTTTCTGAGCATTTGTTTCTGTAGACTGGGGCAGCAGGCCCACCTCCCGGGAGTGCTGTGAAGGTAAAATGAGATGACATGTGTGATGTGTTCATACCTGAGTTTGGGCTGATCTGAAAGCAGACCCTACAACTCACACTAGGATGTGAGTTGCAGGTAGTTCATCTGTCATCCCAAGGAGTACCTGTAAGGGGGTGAGGAAGAAGCCAGGGAGGAATGCATTAGCCAGCAAGTTACTGCTGTGGGCAACCGGGGCTCCATCCCACTGGGGAGCCTGGGAAGACAGCGTGGAACACACCTGCGTTAGCCCAGCCGAGCTGGGAGGGAGCTGAGTGTGTCTTCCTTGGCTCCGTTCCATCATTGCTCGAGAGTCGCTCCCAGGGGAATGCTAACTCCCAGGACTCTGGCTTGCCCCCACCACTGACCACAGAACACTGTCGTGGGGTGGGGGGAGTTGCAGGTGCTGCGGTTGGAAGCTGTCCCGTGGGCATGAGCCACAGGAGTAGCCGAGGCACGCGGGCGGCACTGCTACCTGCTGCAACCACGCACGCACCTGTGCTCGGTCACCGGAAGTTGCCCACCTGTTTTCTCATTTGTTTCTACAACCATCTTGGGAAAGGCATTCTGCCCATTTTACAGATCAGGAGACTGAGGTTCAGAGAGGTTACCTAAGAAGGCATTTGTTGAATAAATGAATCAATGAACAAGCCAATGCACAGACCTCTCTGAAATGGTGAACTAAATCAATCTGTAAAGACCAGAATCCAAGAGTTCCCGATTCCCAGCTGAGCCTTGCGTTCTCTCCCCTCATGCCTGGCTATCTCTGCACAGTGCTCTGCCCTCTCAAATCCCTTTCCCCTCAGTAATCACTGAGCCAGTGGTGACTCCATGTTCAGGCTCGGGGGGAAAGCCCACGGGTGTAGGAGATTTGGTTCTGGTCCTGGCTGTGTCTTTATCTGCGCTATGACATTGGGCAGGTCCTGGCCCCACTCAGTTTTCCCATCTGTTAAATGGGAATGGGTGGATGTTAGATCAGCTAAGTCCCCCAAGCTGTTGGAACAGTGGGAAGGCTTTGGGTTGGGTTGCCCAGACTTGCCAGGTCTGGCATGGGAGATGGAGGGAACTGATGTGTCCCTCTACCAGCATCCTGCTTGATAGGGCTGGCAGCTTGGTAGTTACAGCATCTCCTGATTTGGCCTCACCTGGCTCTGAGGTCAGACTTTGGCCCAGTGCAACACCGGTGGCAGTCTTCATTCCGCAGACACACACTTCTGACGCTGGCCATGTTTGAGCCCTGACTTGGGCCCATTTGCTCTTTGACCCTGGTGATGGATGAAGTCCTGATTTGAACATAAACCGACTGCTGTCCCTTGTCACAGACTGGTCCCTCGGCCAAACCATATACTGACTCCTGCCTGGGTACCCACTGACCCCTGATCCAACCACAAGCCTCTGGCCCAGGCTGACTGCTGACCTTGGCCTCAGGCTGACCACTGGGCTGCGGCTGGGCAGCCTGAGATTAGTCACTGGTGTCCCTCAGCCACTCTCCCCTGCTGGTGGACTTTCGATACAGCCCTTATAAGTAGGAGGGTCCCCTTACTCCAAAGGGGGTACACTGGACGAGGCAGCAGGAGACACCATTGGCTGGGCCTCACTGTCCCACCATGGCTGAGCACAGCCACCCAGGCTGGCTCTGCCTCCCCCAGGCTGGAATTCATCGCCTGTGCTTGGTCCAGTAGCCTTTCTGGAGCCTGCACCCTGCCCCCGTCCTTTAGGGTCCCTGAACTTTGGGGGTGCCAGAAGTGATACATTCCATTAGAAACTAAAGAACCTTAAGTCACTCTCGGAAGAGCTCTGGTATGGAAGGCAGAAGACCGAGGCATGAATTCCAGCTGTGCCACAGACGCACTGTGTGACTCTGAGCATGACCTTTTTGGGCCTCAGTTTCTCTATCTGCCCAGCCTCTTCCCTGCCAGATGTAGAAAGTCCTCCTTGACTAGGGGCATATATGAAATGGGAACGACAGTGGTTTCTAACTCAAGGTTGAGTGAGATGAATCAAGGAGACAGTTGCCTCAGGGCCTTTGCACAGCAGTTCTCTCTGCCTAGAATGCTCTTCCCCAAGACACCTAGGTGGTTCTTTCTGCTTTCAGCTTAAATGTCATCTCAGGGAGCCTCCTCTGACCACACAGCTTAAAGTACTATCACCTTCCCCAAATGCCTTCTCTCCTCCTCCTAACTGATTTTTCTCCAGAAGTTACCACATGATTACTGGCACACACTGTATGTTTTTATTTTGCTTATTATCTTTCTCCCAAGTCCAGAATATAAGTCTCATGAGGTCAGGAATTTTTGTCTGATTTGTTCACTGTTGTGACCCAGCACCTAGCACACAGCTACATAGGAGATGCTCAGGAAATATATAAGTGAATGAATTAATACATAATCCATGTGAAGTAAACTGCAGCACCCAGCACTAAGTACTTAATGCACGGTACTTGTTGTTGTGATGATTGTTGTCACCAGTGGGTGATGGCGAGGAATTGGGTCTTGTCTTTGAGATAGTGGAGCCCCACCTCCTCCTAGGAGCCTTCCAAGACTGCTACAGTCCAAGCCTACCACACCCACTCAGAGCTACAGGAGTTACTGCATGGGGCAGCTGAACAAGCCCTGGACCTGAAATCAGCCAGTGTGGACTCCAATGGCAAAGTTACATCCCCTTGCTAAGCCTCAGTTTCCTCAGCTGTCAATGAGAGCGAATACAAGTACCTACCCCATAGGATGGTGTGGCCTAAAAGAGGTGGAGCATCCACAGTGCTGAGTGCAGTGCTGGGTGCATGGGGTGGCCGCTGGCTGTAATTCCTGGAACTCAGGCACACAAGCTCTGTGTTCTGTTCTGGGGCCATCTTGCCTCATCCTTTGGCCTGTGAGTCCCTGGAGGGACTCAAGCCTGGTGCTCTTGGTCCCTTGCTACCCCAACAGACTGTGGTCAGCCCTGGGCCTATAAGGTGGACATGCATCCTCATGGCAGATGGATTGACAAAATCAAGTCTGTGCATCTGCGTACTGCCAGTCACAGACACCAGGGGGCGGCCTGGCTATGTGTGTGGGGTGGGGAGGGGATGGTGGGGAATGGGGCTAGGGCATGGGGTGGGGTGGGGTGGTGTGGGGTGGGAGGGATGGGAAGCAGGGTTAGGGGCTTGCCCTGGCTGGTAACTTTCAACATCCCTCTTCCAGAGCCCACCTTGCCTTGTTTTGACAGACAGGGAGACGTCTGGTCTATCTTCCAATCTGTCAGCTGTTTCTTGAGTTCTGGTTGGGAAAGAGGCCAGGAGACCTAGGTTTTTCAGCCTGGCTCTGACACTCACTTGCTGCATGACCTTGGGCAATGACCTTTCCTCTTTCTGAACCTCAGTTTCCTCAGCTGTCAAATAGAAAATACCGGCCATGGTGTCCCATCATGTGGTAGGTCCCAAGGTTTGTCTCAATTTTGTTTTTAATCAATAATTGCATTCATGCCTGCCACAAAGTATTGCCTCCTATTCCTCCTAATTCCTTCTTCCTGGCTGCTGGCAGGTCTCACCCTATTATACACGTTGCCATCTGTTGGCTAGCAGTAGAACTACAGCTTCAGTGACTGCCCTCAAGTGTGGCTCAGGGGAGGAAGGAACAGGTGCTGGGGGAAGGGTTTGAAGCCCAGTGTTACCAATCAATTCACTTACTCAGCCAACATTTATTGAGCCCTTACTGTATACCAGGCCTGGTGGTAGACCCTGAGAACACAGCAGTGCAAATGGTATGGCCCATGCCTTCAAGAAGCTCATAGTCACTTGCAGGTTTGCACACCTGGGATTTTCTTTGGCGTGTCCCATGCTCCTTCCATCTGACAGTGAGTGTAGTGATTAGGAGTGTGGCCTCTGCGTGTTGGGATTGCCTGGGTTCAAACCTTGGCCTCGCCATTTACTAAGTGCCTGGCCTTGGACAAGCTATTTCACTTCTGTGCCTTTGTTTCCCCAACTGCAAAATAGCGATAATAATACTATTCACCTCATAGGGTTACTACAAGGGCTGATTAGTTCCTATATGTAAAGTACTTAAAACAGTGCCCGATCAGTGCTGCATAGGTGTCAGCTAAAATAATATACAGTAAATATTTGCGGAGAGATGGAGGGACCAACATGTACATTTCTCCTACTATCCTCAATTTTCACCCACCCTTGGCTGGTCGGTCCCACAGGGTTCTGAGTGAAGCCTGAGCTGGGTATCCTAATTACTACCAGTAGGGTAATGGTGGAAGCAAGATGACTAGCTCAGTCTCTAAGGCAGACCATGTGTCAGTGGTGGTGCTGGTGGTGCTTGTGGTTATGGTGTTGATGGTGGTGGTGGTGATGATGGTGTTGATGATGGTGCTGGTAATCTGATAGTAGTGTTGGTGTCAATAGTGTGGTGGTGGTGGTGGTGTTGATAGTGATGGTAGTGACTGTAGTGGTGATGGCGTTGATGGTGCTGGTAATCTGATAGTGCTGGTGTCAATAGTGATGGTGGTGATGGTGGTGATGATAGTGATGGTAGTGACTGTAGTGGTGATGATGGTGTTGATTACGGTGCTGGTAATCTGATAGTAGTGCTGGTGTCAATACTGATGGTGGTGGTGGTGGTGGTGTTGATAGTGATGGTAGTGACTGTAGTGATGGTGTTGATGATGATGCTGGTAATCTGATAGTGCTGGTGTCAATAGTGATGGTGGTGATAGTGGTAGTGAGAGTGCTGTCAATAGTGATGGTAGTGATGGTAGTGGTGATGGTGATGATGGTAGTGGTGATGGTGATGATGGTAGTGGTGATGGTGCTGATGCTTGTGGTAATGGTGTTGATTGTGGTGGTGCTGGTGGTGCTGGTGGTTGTGATGTGGTATTGATGTGATGACGATGCTGGTGGTGCTAATGGTAGTGCTGGTGATGGTGGTAGTGGTGATGATGTTGGTGATGGTGTAGTGCTGGTGATGGTAGTGATGGTGGTGGTGATGCTGGTGTTGATGGTGGTGGTATTGATGCGGATGGTGGGGATGGTGTTGATAGTAGTGATGGTGGTGGTGGTGGTGATACTAGTGGTATTAGTGATGCTGGTTGCTAGTGGTGATGGTAGTGATGTTCATGGTGATGATGGTAGTGTTGCTGGTGATGGTGATGGTGGTGATTATGGTAGTGCTGGTGATAATGGTGGTGTTGGTGTTGATGGTGGTGCTGGTAGTGATGGTGGTGTTGATGGTAGTGGTGGTGGTGTTGATGGTGGTAATGGTGATGCTAGTGGTGACTGTGGGAGTGTTGATAGTGGCAGTGCTGGTGATGGTAGTGGTGCTGGTGGTGATGATGGTGGTGGTGATGGTGGTAGTGCTGGTGGGAGCTCTGGGGTTTGGTTTAGGAGACCTAACCTCCTCTCCTGGGTGAGCTCACTCTTCCAGCCACAGCTACCATCAATGTTCTGGGACAGGAGGATGGGACAGAGGCTCCCTCTGAACTCTCCAGAGACCTTTTTTGAACCAGAAAAAGGAAGTCATAATTGGAACATCAAGTACCCTTCCTTATCCTGCCTGTAAGAACTGTGAGATAATTTTTTCGCTGTGCCTCAACTTCCTCATCTGGGAATGGGAAAAGGGAAAAAGGATCCTGGTCCTGAACGTGTTATTTTTGTCTTTGAGAATCTGATGAAATCTGACTCTCCTCCCCAGGAAATCCAGATAAGGTGAGTGTATGAACACACACACACACACACACACACACACACACACACACACACACACTCATCCCATAATTCCACATGGGATTTGCAGTTCCCAGCTCTTCTTTAGGTCCATGGACTCTCATCTGCCCCCACGATGGGCTAGCCTCTATCTCCTCTGCCAGCTCTGCCATCCTAAGGCCCTCTCTCCAGAAGCCCGAGTTGGGACTGGGCAGTGGTACCAATGGCATCAGGAAGCCTGGTGCAGGCGGGCTGCTCCGGGTCCCGCCCAGCCTCCCCTTTACCCCTTGGCTGCACCACAAAGGCTGTTTGGGCTCCGGGGTCTGTGGAGGGCTCTGCCAGCCTGCAGGAGACGGGGGTTTGGGTGCCACAGTGTCCGTGGCAATGAGGTCTCTGGGTGCTGATGTGGGAGAGGTGACTTCACACATGGCTCCTCCAAGAGCACAGCCTCCAGTGACTCAGTAGAATCAAGGAAAGAGATTTGCCACCTCTCACCCAATGGCGGGAGGCAGGGGGAGAGGCAAGCAAGAGGAGTCCTCCCCTCGGGAGGTGCCAAACCCCACTCCTTGCACATGGAGTTCAGGGTAGGGGGCAGCAAAGAACAGGAACCCTCGAGATCTGAGTTCCAGTCCACCTCCAGCCAGAAGCCGTTCCTGTTCGCCACACGGTACAGAGCGTCTGCATGCCCCAGGAGCCCTGGGACACGAGGCTTGCTCTCTTGTTGTAGCAAAAGGCCCAGGGTCCTTGGTTGACTTGGCCAAGGTCCCATGGCTAGGAAGGAGTTGAGTGAGGCTTAGGCCAAATCCTACCTCCCAATGTAGTGCTCTTTCCAGAACCTCATGGCCCTGCTACCCACTGGCTGTGGGACTGGGGACAATCTCCCTCCTTTCCCACCTGCCTCCTCTGTAAGGACCCTTCGGGGACTTTCCAGCTCTGGCCTTTCAGGACTCCCCATTTTCATTGTCCCTCTGAGGTGGCAGGTGGTGGGTGATCACCCCGTTTGGCACATGAAGAACAGGTCCAGACGGGGAAGCAACTTGGCTGAGGCTTCAAGGCGAGGAAGTGGCAAAGCGGGGCTGAGAACCCAGGTCTGTAGACCCCTAGCCACAGTGTCAGGGGCCCCGGCAGGAGCTAGGCTTCTAAGAATGCAGTGCTGGTCCCAGAACAGACCTGACAACAGGGACTTTCAGGCTGGCTGGTTCCCAAGTGTGAGCGCAGGAGGGCCTGGCTCGGCAGGGGGTGGGAAGGGGCCGGCCACTTCCTGTTGGGGCTGGCGTGGTCCCCATGTGGTGGCCATCAGAAGCTGGCCACTTCCTGGTCTGGGCTGCCTTCCCCTTTCTGAGCCTGGGAGGGAACGAAGGCGTGGAGTGAGGTGCCCCTTGCGTGCTGCGGCCTGGACGACGTCTGGCCTCTTTTCATTTCCCCTGCATACCGCTTCACTCTCCACAGCCACCAACGGTCGGAAGCTTCTGGGAGCTGACTGCCGGGTCCCCTGTCCACAGCCAAGCCCCTCCTGCCTACCGGCCTCCTCCTCCCTGGGGCTCGGGGACGCATTCCCTTCTTAGCCCTGCTGGGGCTCTGCCCACCCAGGGCCTGGAATGAGGCATTGTTGTTTGCATCGAGGCTGAGAGGTGGCCGTCGGTCCAAGGTCACACACACAGCCAGTAAGTGGCAGAGCTGGAATTGGAGCTCAGATGTGTCTGACTCCAAAATCCACATCCTTTGCATAGTTAACAACCCCCTGTCCCCTCAGAGGAAGTCTGACCAGAGGAGGCTTGGACAAGGGGACATGGAATGACCCTGCTAGACACTGAGCTCTGAGGCCAGTGATGGGATTAGCTTCTCCCTGTTAGACCCTGGAACCCCGCCTGGCGCGTGCCCCAGAGCAGGTGCTCACGACACTGGCAGAAACACAAAAGGCATCCTGACTGCTCCTGTCCAGCTTCACAGACACTCAAGCACCTGCTGCATACCAGGCCTGGGCGTGGAGACACAGGCCCAAGGGAGAAGACCCTGCCCCGAGATCGGTGGCCATCATCCACACCAGCCTTAGTGTGGACAGTGTTTAAACGCACCTCAAACTCCACATGCAGGAGAGCTCCTTTAAGTCCTTCCAGCAGGAAAGCCGGAGGCTCGCTGGGATCCCCTCGGTTACAAGGAGGCAGCAGGGTGTGAGATGAAGAACATGGAGCCAGACAGGCCTGGGTGAAGATCCCAGCTAGACGAGCCTGGGGAAGTGACTTCATGTACCTCAGTTTCCTCGCCTGTAGAGTGAGAATCAAATCATAGAAACTGCCTTAAAGACCTCCCTTCAACCCACTCTGGCTTAACAAACACTCTCCCTGGCCTTTGAGAGACAGGCCAGTGGATGCCACAGCTTCCTGCATGTTCCAGGCAGGCCGGCCGCTGCTCTTCCCACCTGGGTGGCTCCTCCGACTCAGTGAGGGCTCTTCCCAGACCCGCCGCTGCTGGCTGTAGTGGCCGAACCGATGAGACCAGAATGTGAATGGGAAAGAGAGTCGTGTCGCAGAAAACCAAGAAAGGACTTTGCAAAGGCCCAGTTACAGGCGAGTTGTCAACGGAAGGAAAACAAAAGCGCTGCCAAATGAGGTGTGGGCAAGACAGCTATAGTTAAAACCCATCACAAACTTTCATTGAATTAGGTGTAGACTAAAAACAGGAGGGAGGGGTGATTACTAAAAATCTAGAGGGAGTCTGTGCTCAGATGGCTTCACAAGCATCTCTAAGGTCCAACTCCACTTTAAAGGACTCCTAATGGGAGCCATAAACACTGCTGCACAGGTTGGTTTTATGCAAGAAAAACAAGGTAGGAACCCAGCTTGGGGCCTCAGTCTCAAAGACAGCCTTGGCCCTGCATCAGAAGATCATCTCATAAAAGTACATGCGCACGTGTTACGTTCAATAAAATGCCTACTTTATGTATCATAAGATTTCCTGCATTAATTTTTTTTTTCTATTAACCAACCACTGGTTTTGCTCTCATTGGATAAGAGGCTTCTGCTATTAATAGCACTTACCTCACTGGGCGGATGTGAAGGCTGAACGAGGTACCGATGCAAAGCGTCTGGCGTGATGCCTGGCACACAGTAAATGTTCAGCAAATATTAGCTGTAATAATCATCTCCAAATCCAGACCTCTCACTTGGCAGATGAGAAAACTGAGTCTCAGCGGCGTGAAGTGAGTGGGCTGCAGATCAAGGCTTAGAAGTGGAGCTGTGAGAATCGCCCACATCGGAAACCCAAGCCTGCGTCTCCATAGGGCCTCTCTCGTTGCATATTTTGGAGGGGGGTGTCTCTTCCCTGAGGAATGTCAGGTGGCGGTCACGGGAGCAGTGGTGGGTCCCTCAGCATCCTTCAGGGTCATAGCACCCCAGCCTCCCACCGCCCATCCTATCGGTGAAGATCTGAGTTTTCCCTCTGGTTCAAGCTTAGGGTCAACCCTAAGCTTGTCTCAGTGACTCCTCTGTGTTCACTGATATTGTGTATTTTTATCTCAGAGGCTTTCATTCGTGTCTTTAATTACCTGTTTCAGTGTCTGTCTCTCTTCTGAACGACTGGGAGTCCCCCAGGGAGCAGGCCTGATTCATCTGGAAACCCTGAACCCAGCCCAGTGCCTGGCTCCAAGCTGGGGCTTCATGCATGTTTGTTGAACAAGTGAGCAACGGAACAAATGTGAACAAATGGGGGTCCTCAGTGTCTCACCCTCTCTGCACCAGACTTTCTGGCTAGGGTTGTAGCAGAGAGAAGTTCACACTTTGTCTGACTCTGGAACCAGCCAAAAATGTCTCCAGGATTCACAGATTCTCTGCCATGGTACAGGCCCAGCAGCTGAGGCCCTAGCCTAGTGCCCAGACCCCTCCTGCTCTTTGTTTTCCTCATTTATCCCTCTATCCTCCATCCTTGTGTTGCTCCAGGCTCCATCTTTCCGTTCCTCCAGCCTCCATTCCTCCCATCCCTCCATCCTGCCAGCCTCTATCCTTCCAACCTCTATCCTTCCATCCCTCCAGCCTCCATTCGTCCCATCCCGCTATCCTTCCATCCCTCCAGCCTCCACCCTCCAGCCCCTATTCCTCCAGCGTTCATCCCTCCCATCCCTCCATCCTTTCAGCTTCCATCCCTCTAGTCTCCATCCCTCCAGCCTCCATCCTTTCATCTCTCCAGCCTGCATTCCTCCAGCCTCTATCCCTCCAACCTCCATTCCTCCATCTCCCATCCCTTCATCCTCCATCCCTCCATCCCTCCATCTCTCCAGCCTCCATCCTCTTCTTCCTAGGGAGCTTGAGAGCGTCTGGCAGGGCAGAGCAGACCCTGGGAAACCCAGCCCTGGAGTGAGGCTCCCCTCCACACTGTGAATGGGGTGTGGCTAGGGCTTTGTCTCCTCTGAGTCACCTCCATGCTGTGGTGGGCTTGACTCAGACAGAGAGTGAGAAGGAGAACTTGGTTGGCCCTCCTGGTTTCCATGGGTCCTGAGCCTGGCCTGGGTGGGACTGGGTGGGGCGGGAGGACAGGGAGAGGCCCACACTGAGGAAGATGTTAGAACTACACATTGGGAGGACTGACATGGATCTCAGGTCCCCGGGAGCATCTAAACCTCACGGTTTCTGCTCTGGGACAGTAAGGGCTGGAAGCTGCTGGGTGTGGCAGGGGGAGGAGTCTGACTCTGTTCTTACCTCCTCCCCTCCCTGAATTTCAGACTCTTCACCTTACACCAAGGGGGTGAGGTCCAAATCCCCTCCAGCCAACTTCCAGCCTGAGTGCCAAGGCCAGACTTTACCTAATGACCATGGGAACTGGAAGAGAAGAAAAAGAGCCAGGCGCGGTGGCTCATGCCTGTAATCCTAGCACTTTGGGAGGCCGAGGCGGGTGAATCACTTGAGGCCAGGAGTTCAAGATCAGCCTGGCCAACATGGTAAAACCCTCTCTCTAGTAAAAATACCAAAAATTAGCCAGGTGTGGTGGCATGCACCTGTAACCTCAGCTACTCAGGAAGCTGAGGCAGGAGAATCACTTGAACCCAGGAGGTGGAGGCTGCAGTGAGCTGAGATCATTCCACTGCACTCTTACCTGGGTGACAGAGCAAGACTCTGTCTCAGAAAAAAAAGAAGAAGAAGAACGAGCAAGAGCTACCCTTATTTGCATGCTAGGGACTGGCTGATTGTTCCATATGCATGATCTCATTTAGTCCTCATGATTGCCTTCCAGAAACCCATTTTGCAGATGGGAAAACTGAGGCTCAGAAGAACAATGACTTGCCACAGGGCACACTCTGGGCTAGCTTGTGAGCTGGGGGTCCCAGGTCTCTTGACCCCCAAATCCTCATCCTTGACCGCTTGCTCCCAAAGTTACTCTGTTTCCCCTCATCACCTGCACCCCAAGATGCTCAATGTTGTGTCTTCTGACTCTGAGAGGGTCAACCAGGGAAGCCAGCCAGGGCCACTGGTCTCTGACCCCTCTTGCTTGTTGACAGCCCCTGGGGGCTGTACTGTGACTACAGCCACCCCAGACCATCTCTCCTCAAAACCCTGTCAGACAGCTCTGGAGGAGGCATTTGGCTTTCCTTTTATGGTTTTTCTTTTCTTTTAACTTCTCTGCAACAAATATAGAAAATACAGATAAGCACAGGAAAAAGCAAGAGAATCACATTCCTTATCGTCTTCATTAGAATAGTAATATTTGGGTGCATTTCATTCCAGTATTTTTCTTTTATGCACATGCATTGCCAGTTTTGTTTTTATGAAAACAGGATTGTTTGTCAACAGACATTTCCTGAGTACCCACTGCGGGTGGGGAGTTGTGCTCCGTCCGTCAGCGACAGCTCCTCCTCTCCCCTTGCAACAGGTTCTTCCCTGAGAAGGGCTCCCGTTGCTGGGGTGGGCAAGATGGGCACCAGGAGAATGGGGCTTTGCAGCCTCGCAATTCAGAGCCAAGCTTTGGAGAAGGGAGATCTGGGCTGCTGGCTGTGGGGCCGTGGGGGTGCCGCTTGACACCTCGGAGCTGTGGCTTCCTTTTCCGCGGAGTGAGAGTCACAGCACTTGTCACACAACAGGTTTTGAAAATTAAATGGCCAAGTGAACGGGAAGGGTTTGGCGCCAAGTCAGCGCTCGGTGAGTGTCTCGTGGGCTCTCTGCGGGCCTCAGGAGACCTCTGTGTCGAGGGCGTTTTGCTTTCCGGTGCTCTCAGGGAGCAACGCTGGACCCAGGACTTGGGAGACACCTCATGACAGTTCAGTGATTCAAAGCTTGACTGTTGGCTGGAGGCAGGGCCTGGAAAACCTCTCATCGCCCTGCGGTGTTTCCAGAAAACACAGGCTCTGGCGCAGTCATCTTCCTTCCCGTGGGTTCCTAATATGGGTGTGATTTGCAACCGAAAAACCAAAGCCAGCTTCACAGCTGAGGACCACGAGCTCATCTCTCTTTGGGTTGTGTCCCAGCTCCCTGAGCCCTGGGGCTGATAATGGCGGCGGAGGAGAGTCAGGAGAGAAGGGGACCTGCAGAGGACAGAGGTGGGGCGTGGACTCGGATGAGGACTCAGGCGAGCTGCGGGGCCCCGTGGCACTCGGCCCTCCACAGGTGCTCAGTACAAGTTTGCTGAGTGAACAAATGCGTGAATGAGGAAGCCAGCTGAGGCGTGTGCATTGGGAGAATGGGAGGAAAGAAGCCTTCATCTTTTCTGCCCATATTTCAAACCCCTGTGCCTGCCACAGAGCCTAGGGGCACTCAAAGGGCCCAGCAGAGAGGAGAGGAACAAACCCCCTTGCTGGTGGCTGCCCTCAGTCTCAGATGCCACTCTGTGACCCTGCCCTGGGCTCTGACCACCTCATTCCCCTGCAGCACCCCCCATGCCCTCTTAGGTCTCCCAGCTCCCATCTTTCCCAGGCAGCTGAGCAGGTACCACACTGCGTGCTTGACTCTGGAGGATGGCGCGCTCCTGGTGGACTTCCCAGCATGCAGGGAAGACATTCTAGAAGCCATCTTGCAGGCAAGCAACTGCTCCACCCAGGGATGAAGCCGCCACAGGCATGTGTCGAAGCCAGGAGCCTAGCCAACCATCCCCAGTGGCTCAGCTGCCTGGTGGCAGGAGGCGGCTGGCTCTGGGAAGGACCCAGAAAGCAGAGGAAGAAGGGGCTGGGGGGCTGCATGTACTGGAGCCACTGTGGGGTCCTGGGAAGTGGCCTCTCCCCTGACTCTGAAATGAGGGGGCTGAGCCACAGGCCTTCGGAAGGGCCCCCAGACCTCTGCCCCACTGAGGCACAGCCATGGGTTTTGGAGGGCAGAGAGTGCAGAGGAGGCTCCCAGCTGGAAGCGGTGGGAACCCCGTGGGGAGCAGTGGGCAGAAGCTGGACTTAAGAGGCAGGGCTGACCCTCACTAGGGAAAGGAGAAAAGTGAGTAACGGTGACAATAATATGACAACTTCCATGACTGAGCACAGTGAGCTGGAAACTTCTCTCAAATGATCTCCTTTCATCTGCAAGACCGCCTTTCCCATGGCAGGCAGCAAAGGCCAGGGCATCTGGAGTCGGGTGGGCAGGGTTCATGCTAAGCCTCACACCCTCGCCTCCCACTAGGGATCCTCAGAGCCTCTACCCTAGAGGGTGATTGGGACGTGTCAGAGAGGAGGCACTTGAAAGAGTGTCTCGCAGAAAAATGGGGCTCACATCATGTGATTATTATTAGTATTATCAATGCAGAGATGGAACCTCAGAGAGGTGAAGTCACTTGCCCAGGGCCACACAGCAAGTAAGTGGTGGGGCCAGCATTTGATTTCAGAATGTCCCATTCAAAACAAACAAAAAAGGACCAAACAAAAAGGGGTATTGGTCCTTCCCCAATACCCCTGGCTTGGCCTCTATCTTATATCCCTTCTGGTCCCTCAGAAGGACAAAGCAGTTAAAACCACAGATGGCAGAGAATTGCCCTTAGGTCACATCCATTTCAGAAGAGAGGGACTTGCCAGAAGTCACACAGATAGGCCCGGCCAGGACGGAGCTGTCAATGGGCAGACTCTCACACCAGAGCCCCACAAGTGTATCTGTGGAACCTGACAACAAGGTCACCCCCTTTCTGGCCCCCTGTTCCGCTACCACCTCCCATGGGGCACGGGAAGTGATGGCTGAGATCCATTTCAAACCACAGGGGAAATTTTTTGTCTGGGCTATACTGGAATCCAGCCAGGGCTTCAGGTCAGAGGATCTCAGTCATATGCAAAAGGCAGGGGATGTAGAATGGGCTGGGGAGGGGGCATTGCATTCCCACAACTACTTGGCCTTGGGATTCCCCTCGCCTGATCGGGCAGCTCTGAGCTAGGCAGGCTTCCGAGCCTCCATCCCAGACCTGACTGCCCAGATCTTCCTGAGGTCATGGTTGAGTCAGGCCCTGGGTCATCTCAGCTCCACCTCTGATCAGAGCTGAGTGCTGGGTGAGGCACGGCAGACCAGCCTCCCCTGCTGGCTCTGCACACTTGCTGTGGGACCCTGGACAGGTCTCTCATCCTCAAAATCATCCACTCCCCACTATCTCAGAATCTTCCCAAACTTCCCTTCTGGGATTTCCAGGGAAGCTCATCACAAGCACTTCTGCTTCTTCAGGACCAGCCTCCTGAACCCCAGCACCAAAAGAAAAGCCAAAGACCGTTTTTAAAATGTTTTATTTTAAGCAGAGCGGGTGCCTGTGGCTTCTTTCTTGTCCACCCTCCTAGCGGGCATGAGGATGCAATGAGCTTAGAGGAGAAATCTTTGCTCTGTAAACTGTAAAGGGCTGGAAAAGAACTGCAGACCATTCCTGCTTAGGCTGAAAGCTTCTGGAGGACAGCTGTTGGCCCCCTGCCGAGGCCTAACAGAGCACTGACACTCAGGGCTTTCCTGGGGGCAGCTTGGCTGGCAATGGGCAGTGTCCAAGTCTACAGCACACAGTGTGCCCCTGTCCCTGAGGCTGACAAGACTGAACCATAAGGCAAGGGTTAGATCAAAGCAGGAATCAAATCTGGCTGGCACAGGTATGAATAGTCCCAGACAGACCAGAGCTGATTTCCAGGGCCCTCGATAAATTTATTATTATTTTTTTGAGACAGGGTCTGAGCTCTGTTGCCCAGGCTGGAGTGCGGTGGTGCAATCATGGCTCACTGCAGCCTCGACCTCCTGGGCTCAAACCACCCACCCGCCTCAGCCTCCCAAAGTGCTGGAATCCCAGGTGTGAGCCACTGTGCCTGGCCTGTTATTATTATTATGATTATGAATATTATTTGGTGACCATGGTGGGGGCTACTGGGCGGAGAACCACGAGTCAGGATGTTAGCCCCTGCTTTAGCGTGGCCTCCCTGGGAGGCCTTGGACAAGTCCCATGTCCTTGGTGGGCCTCAGCTTTCCACTCTGTACAATGGGGGGATGCCTATCATTCTGGGGCCAGGGCAGAAATTTGGAAATGGGCAGAGCAGGACCTCAAGTTTTCAGTGAATTTCTGACTTTCAGCTTGGAGACAAACAGCTCTGGCCTTGGTGGAGATGGTTCTCCCCGCATCTGTGTTTCAGAAGATGGGCTGGGAGTGAGGGCGCTCAGCCGCAGTCTCCCATCCTTCCCAACATGCCTGAGCCTTCAGGTTCTGCCCCACCCAGTCAAGCAGAGTTCCCCTCCCCAATCCCCCACTGAGTTGCTGTGTGACCTTGGCTAAGTCATTCTACTCTCTGGCTTCCATTTGGGGTAACAGAGTCACAAAGGCCTCAGCAAAGGGCAGCCTGTCCTGGCCACCCGCTCCCCTCCCTTTGGCCACCTATCATCACTCCTCTTGTAGAACCACTGAACTGGGAGAACCTTGGGGGATGGTGGAGGCCAAGTGTCCAGTTTCACAGGTGAGGAAACTGAGGCCCTGAAAGGTCTGCTCAGGACCAGCCATCTCCAATCCTCATGTCCTGTTTCTCTGCAGCATCGCTCTGTAGTAATAAAGAACGCACCCAAATGGTGGCAGCCTGCAGCTGGAGCTCCAGCCGACTTCCAAATCCCCAGGCTTCCACATTCCCAGCCTTCTTTGAGCCCCGGTGTCCTTGTCTGTGGAACCGGGATAGCAGCAGACTCTGCTCACAGGCAGGATAAGACCTGGAGGGAGGAGGAGGGCCTGAGAAGCATTCTGAGGACACCAGTGTCCAGGGTGGCTCTCATTCTCCCCACTCCCCCGAGGCCCCGTGCAGCAGCCCAGCCTCTCTCCTGCCATCCTCTGGCTTCCTGACCTCGGTTTCCCCCTGGCGCCTCCCTGGCCCGTGCTGCCTCTTGCTAGGCCTCTGAGGCAACCAGGAGAGCCCCACGGAGGAGGTGGCAGTGATGTCAGGTGGTGGGCACTGAAGCCCAAGCCCCTCAGCGGTCCTCAGAGCATTTGATGTCAGAAGGGAGTATTTGTTTCCAAGGCCAGCTACACTACTGCTTGGTGTGCCCCTGCTCCTCTGCACGATTCCTACCTGGCGTGGTTGCTGCTGTGGCCTCTTCTGTGCTCATCTATCCTTTCCCCGCTTGCTGGCCTGGCTGCACCCCAACCACCGCATTGCCCCTGTTGGTGTGGCTGCTGCAGTTACTATAGCCCTTATGCAGGCAGAAAGGGCAGCGCCTTTGCTGGCATGGCTGCTCTGTGGTCAGATAAGCTGCTCCCCACCCACCCTGGCATGGCCACTGGGAAGCACACTGTGGTCCACTGATGGCCTCTGCTGCCAGGATCCAGGTCCGAGGCCACAGCTGTCTGCATCAATGGCAGTGCTCAAGGCACTCACTGGACATCTCTAGACAGCGGTTACTGTTTGTTCAATGGGGGCAGCCCAGCTTCACTCTGAAGTCCATCACTCAAGGGACCCCATCTCCTCCAAGGCCCTGGACCCCCGTGACTCTCTGTGTCCACCTCTTCCCAGAATCTCTCTTTGGCCCTGCTGATCTTTCGATTCCCAAGGATGGAGCTGAGTGGTCCTTTCTCATGGGACTTCAGGGTAGCAGAGAGTGGCAGCAGGACAGGGGACTCTCCTCCCTGCTCCCATAATGCTCCGAGGCCATCACAAATAGCCCAGGATCTCCAATAGCCCATGGCCCTGCTGCCCTGGGAGAGTAAGCTCCTCTGAGAGCCTCCTGTCTCCCCTAAACCCTCATCAGGCAGCAGGTTCAAGGCCTGTGTTCTTCAGGGGTCATCAAAGGGATTTCTGTATAATGACAGAGAAACTTCTGGAAAATTTTCATCATCACTGCTGCTCCAGCCTTCTCCCAGCTTCTGACCACCTTCATGGTGCTTATTCACAAACCTTGGGGGCCTACCGTGTGCCAGGGTCTGTGCTTGCCGTGGGGATGGGGCAATGGGAGGCCAGACCCATCTCTACCCTGGGGACACCCACAGTCTGGGTGAGGACACAGGCGGAAACAGTGATTTAGCTGCCGTGGTAGTGAGTACCCAGAGACTCCGTGTGTCACCAGGGTACCTGACAGACACAATCCTGGAGAGCTCCTGGAGGAAGTGACCGTCAAGTCCATCTCTGAGCCTTGGGGAGGATATAGTCAGGCAGGTGGGGAAGGGTCAGTGCTTCAGGCAGGGGAACAGCATGTGCAAAGTGTCACATGGCCTAGGTTTGAATCTCACTTTGCTACTTACTAACTATGAGACAATGTATAAATTACTTGACCCCCTCCCCATCCCTCAGTTTTTTCATCTGTAAAATGGGAATATTACGTTACATGAATGGGCCTGCTGAATCCCAGCAACACTTCGCAAAGCTGTTGGGATTCAATGCGACCATTCATGGAAAGCACTTAGCACACAATAAATACTCAATAAATCTTAGCACAGTCTCACCTACTGAGCATCTGCTATGTGTTCCGCAGTTCGTCTTCACACAGATCTGTAAAGCTTGGGCCCACTACTCCATTTCATAGATAAGAAGACTGAGGGTTAGAGGACTGAGTCGCTAAGGTGGAGATCGATTGAGGTTTTGGAGGAATCAGGAAGGCTTCTTGGAGGAGGCGGTGGCTGAGCTGGGTGTTGAGAATGGGCACCCCCGCCCCCCACCAGTCAAGCAGCCTCACCCTAAGCAGAGTATTTCAGCCTCAGGGGCTCCATTGGCCCCAGGCTCCCTGGGTCTGGGGATGGAACAAAAGGGCTGCCCTGGGCACTCCCAAGGCCTCCCAGGAGTCCCAGCAGGGAAGGCCCCATCAGGCCAGGTTCTCAGGCTACAGAGCCTCCAGCGAGCATCAAACAACAAAAAGGCTTTTCTCACTCTGGATGAGTCACCAGAGCGAGCAGACACCCCGTCCCTGTGCTGAAGGAGATGAAACCACACATCTGAAGAAGTTTCCCACGGCCACCACTTGCTTTAAATAGCTGCAGAGAGAAGTGGAGGAGGGAGGGAAGGGTAGAGGGGGTAGGGAAGCAGGGCTGTCCAGACCAGGCCCTGGCTGGGGTCTCCCCCATACCCCAGGACCCTGACACGCACCCCTTGAAGCAGGTTGTTGATGAGAACTCAGGCCCCATGGGTGCCAGGGGAGCCCAGCAGAGGCCCAGAGCCCACGGGGGGCCAGGGCCCAGCAGACAGATAGGCGGACAGCGGGAGACACATCCAGCTTGGCCATGGGGTGCACACCCCTGTGTCAGGGTGCAGGCCCGGGAAGGGGGAAGTTGACCTCACTGTGCACCCCGGTACAGCCTCTAGGCCCCCAGCCAAGCTTCCTCGCAGGTCACCTGACACCCCTGAGTGCTCCGACTGCGCCCCCCTGCCTGGCTAGGTTCGTGACTGAGCTCTGGGCGGCATTTCCGGAGGCAGGCCGGGAGCTGGGGCTGCTGACGCACTTGCCGTCCCCCTCAAGCAGGGCTGGGTGAGAAGAGAGCCCCCCATCCCCCCTTCCCGTAAATGAGCTCACCCCTACCCCAGGGATTCTAAGAAATGGAAGCCAGGCACCTGCTCCTCGCCCACAGCAGGGGGTGGGGTGGGCTAGGAGGGGGAGGGGCAAGGGAGAGGCTGGGGTCCTCATAACCCCTCAGCTCAACCCTCAGGCCTAGGCCAGGGTTCGGGGCGGCCCCAGGGGCTGGCAAACTTCTTTCCATTAGGTGTGGAAGAACGCCCTCTCCGTTCTCCATGTGAGACCAGTGCGGTTCACGACGCCTCCGTGGCCTGGGCCCATTTTTCAGAAGGCAAACTGAGGGAATCCCAGAGACGCCTTGGAGGCCAGTCTGGTTCCCTCCCAGGCTGGGAGTAAGATCACCTCCTGGCTGTTCAGACAGCCCTTGGTGACCATCAGTGGCTCACTAAATATCTGCCTTTAGAGACCCTCCAAGCCAAGGCCCAGAGAGGGCAGTGATTTGTCCAAGGTCACACAGCAGGCCAGGGGAGGTCCAGGCGTACCTCTAGGTGGGTCCATACCCTGGCCAACCCACCAGTACTGCCAGCAAACATTCATTTGGCATCTACTGGATCCTTTGCAGGGACATGGGATTAAATAAGACAGCATCCCGCTGAGAGGGTCCAAAAAATAATCATGAGCAGTCGCCAGAGCCTGGGCCAGGGGCTCTCAGTTCTGCCTTCTCATCTAGGTCTCCCGGCTTTGAAAAAATACAGATTCCAGGGCTCCAGCCCTGAGATTAGGATTCAGCAGACTGGAAAGGAGCCCAGGAACCTGCATTTTATAAAGTTCCTCAAGTTGATCTGATGGATTGAGAAGCTCGGAACAGACTGTAAGCAACTTGAGGGCAGGGGCTGTCCCAAAGGAGGGGGGAGGAGGTTTCCTAGGGCTTCCAGCGGGAGGCGCACACCACAGCCTTCCCCTCCCGCACCAACCTCTGCCTATACACAGGGCCCAGCCCAAAGAGGCCTCCAGGAACGAGGCACAGCTGAGAATAGTTCCAAGAGGCTGAATGATGGCTTCCACCTCTCTCTGCTGTCCCCATCCCCGAGTTCACATGCAGGACGGGGTGGCCATGCTCCAGGCAGCCAAGGAGGTGGGCGATCCCGCTGTGGATGGCTCTGCCTGGTGTTAGGGGCCTGGCCTGTGCCCTCTGTCCCCCTCTGCCCCCTCCCTGAGGTCCCTGCAGCCCAGGCTAGGTGATTCCAGGCCTCTGTAGGCTGCAGGTCCTGGGGTAAGGGTGTCTCTTGTCTGTCCAGAGACTATGAGGCTGGGAAAGGCGGGGGTGCTAGGGCCTGCAGCTACGGTGTATGCTGGCTCTTCTCCTGGCACTCAAGGAGTTTGGTGCTCCCGGGCCTGGTAGCATGGGAAGCAACGTGGAGGCCCTGGGCTGGACTGTCCCTGTGTGCCTGGCACAGCCTCCAGCCAGGACCAGGCTCAGTGAGGACTCATGGACCGACTGATCTGGGGATGTGGGTGGCAGGAGCTGCCCCCTCCCTATCTCTAACCCTTGTGGCTGAGAGGGCCTGGTCCTGCACGCAGTGCCCAGCTTGGCCACCTCACAAGGCCACTGTCCTCTCAGTCTCTGCGTCTGCTTCTGTGCAATGGGCAGCAGGGGTGGGAAGAGATAGTCTTGTCCAGGGCCACAGTGGGGCAACAGGGAGTAGCCAGGCCACTCAGTAGGGCTGCTCCTGGCCCCAGGGGCCACATCCCCACAGTCTCCACTTGTGCAGAGGGCGGGGGAGACAGAAGTCACCGAGAGGAAGCAGAGAGCCCTCCCCAGACCCATCTGAGTGGGGCTGCCGCTCGCCGGCTCTGGGGCTTCGAGCAGGGCATGGTGCCACGCCTCTCAGAACCCCATTTTCTCATCTGTGCAGCAGAGAACCCCCAACTCCAGAGGGCTGGTTTGAGGGTTAAATGAGCGAAAGCTCGTGAATGTATGAGGAATCATCATTATTGCAATAGGCATGATTGACATTTTTCTCACTAGAGCGTGCGTTACAGGGGCGGGGGTTGTGCCTGACACTGGTAGGTGCTCATTTGGTTTGTGGAGTGAATAAATGAGTGTAGAGGGAGCCGTTCTCTCAGCCTGTGCTGGAGGCTTCTTGGGGCTTTGTTCAGCATGTGTGTGTGCTCACGTATGTGTGTATGCGCCCATGTGTGTAGGCATGTATGTGCATGTGTTTGTAGGCATGTATGTGTGTGTGCATATGTGTGTAGGCATGTATGTGAATGTGTGCGTGCAGCCATGTATTATGTGTGTGCAGACGTATGTGTAGGCATGTGCGTGTGTGCAGGCATGTATATGTGTGTGCGGGCATGTATGTATGTGTGCAGGCGCGTGTGTGTGTGCAGGCATGTATGTGTGTGCAGGTGTGTGTCTGTGTGTGTGCAGGTGTGTGTGCGCAGGTGTGTGTGCACAGGTGTGTGTGTGCAGGTGTGTGTCTGTGTGTGTGCAGGTGTGTGTGCGCAGGTGTGTGTGCACAGGTGTGTGTGTGTGCAGGTGTGTGTCTGTGTGTGTGCAGGCATGTATGTGTGTGCGCAGGTGTGTGTGTGCAGGTGTGTGTGTGCAGGCATGTATGTGTATGTGTGGGCATGTATGTATGTATGCAGGCATGTGTGTGTGTGCAGGCATGTATGTGTGTGCACAGGTGTGTGTGTGCAGGCATGTATGTGTGTGTGCAGGTGTGTGTGTGTATGTGTGTGCACGCAGGTGTGTGTGTGTGTAGGCATGTAAGTGTAGGAGTGTGTGTGCATGCATCCACATGCCTGCACACTCCTGAATGCAGGTCTGGCCCCAGTGTGGAAATGTGGGTCTGTGCATGGCCTCTCTGGGTCTGTGTTTTGCATACGAGTCTGGCATGTGGCCATTTGCATGTACGTCTCAGTCTGTGGGCCTATAGCTATGAGTGTGCTCACCCCACAGGTGTCCAGGCCTGGTCTGGAGTGAGGGTGTCTGATTATTTGTGTATGGGGGTTATGGGAGGTTGCCTCCTGCTCTCCTGACTCCCTCTCCCCAACCAGGACTCCAAGTTGTGAGCCCACCTGGGAGTGCCAGACTATGCAAAACAGAGGCCAGGCCCAGGGAAGCCCCTGCAGAGTGGCCCCTGGGGACTTCCAGGTCCCTTCTCCTTGGGTGCCCCTCCCCTCGGTAAAGCCTTCTGCCCCTTCCAAAGTCCCATGACTCTCCACTCAGGGGCTTCCTCTCACATCTGGGGGCTGCACGCAGTGCTCAGATTTCCCTGCCTGCCCTCCCTCCCACCACGGCTTTCAGCCCCTCTCGCAACGCCGGGTCTGGCGTCTCCCTCCTTCCTTTCTGAGGCCCCCCGCTTCACTTCTGCACAGTTCCCCGAGCTGCTTTTGTGAGCTCCACTGTGTGCCAGGTGCTGGGCCCTGGCCACTCCCCTGCATCGTGGTTACCACTGAGAGAGCTGCTGGCAGGAGCCCCATTTTACCAATGAGGAAACTGAAGCTCAGAGAAGTTAAGGAACTTGTCCAAGGTCACACAGCAAGTGAGTGAGAATCAGACACAAACAAGACTCCAAATCCAGGTCTCTTTCCCATACAGCCACACCACTACCATGCTTCAAGTCACATCAATGGCCGAGCCTCCCTGGGAGAACAGTGTAAACCCCTTCCCCAGGTGGACCCCAGGGGTTCAGGCACCTCCCATATCCATGGCTCATAGGATGAAGGCTCCTGGCTCTGGAAAAGGCCTCCTGGCCTCCTCATGAAGGAACTCAGGCTCACCCTCTGCTCCTGGGCTGAGCCATATTTGGGCCTGGAAACCTCCAAGCCTACCCCAGTTGGGCCAACTTGAAGCCCCCAGGTCTTCCCAATGCCACATAACATTTGCCTGGTGGGCCCCATGGAGAGATCAGAATCCCCTTCCGCAGGGTCATTACTGTTTCCCCAGAACACGCTTCCATTTGGCAAGGACATGTGTGTTGGGGGAGCCATGTGGCTTTGATTTAAATTTCACCCTGGAAAAACAATGGTTTGGATTAAGGGAAGAAACAGTTGGTGAAATGTCATGGAAAGAAAGGAGGGGAGAACGGGGAATCTTTGTGGCCAAAGCAGGCCCCAAACTTTCAAACCCACATTCCAGAGGTTTCTCAAGGCCTGCCATGCAGACCTGACCTCCTACCCCAGCGCGCTCCTGTCCTCTTCAGTAGCAGTGAGGTTTCCTCAGGAGATATCCCACTGGCTGTGCTCCCTCCTCTTACAGAAGCTGAAACAGGCTCAGGGAAGGCTGGCGACCTGCCCAGGATTATGATGAGTTCTGGTGGCTCATGGAGCTCAAAGGAGGCTAGGGGTGGGGTGAGAAGAGAGACATGAGGCTCTGCTTCCCCCCACTCTGTTGGCACGGGGCTTGACCTCTCTAGGCCTCAGTTTCCCCAATGAGAAAGGAAAGAAAAGGGAATTACAGTATTTCCAATCTCCACTGGAACTGAGCGAAGCCCAGGAGCCCTGTGGCAGGCTGGTGTGCTCGGCTCTGACTTCCTGACCCTTTACTTATGCTGGGCTTGGCGCCGAGAGCGTCCCACACATGGCCTGCGCTGAGTTCCCAACACCCACAGTCCCCACCCCATAGACAGCTGACTGAGGCTCCGAGAGGCTAGGAACTTACGAGGCCCCTTGGCTAGGATGCGGCCCCAGGGGCTGTTTCTAACCACTGGGCGGTGAGGCTGAGGCTGGGATAAGAGTGGAGAGGATTTCGCCCAGGGCAGTGAGAGCCAGGAACAACCTGAAGTCCACACCCCCAGGAGCACCTCACAGTTTCTAGGTCACCAGCTCTGAGCCAGGAAGGCTGTCAGTGTCATCCATTCATTCAGAGGCGGGAGCTGAGGCCAAGGCGGGGGGATGTACCCAGGGGCACACAGTGGGGTGGTGCCACATCTCCGGACAGCCAGTGGGAGCTCTGTGGTGTGGATCCTGGAACCAGTGCGGGATGACACTCTGATCCGCCAGGCTGGCCTCAGGGACTGTGCAGCCCTGCATCTCCATCTCTGTAGTGGCTGCTTGGGGTCAGGGCTCCAGCTGTGGTTATGGGTCCATGTGAGACCAGGGTCAGGGCTCAGTGTGTGGCCGGAGCTATGTGTCAGCAGTGAGGGCTTGGTCTGTGACCAGGGTCAAGGCCGAGGAGTTTAATGCAATGAATTGGCTGTAGAAGATCAAATGGACTCGAAACCCAAAGGACAGAATCGCTGATGAGGGTTGAGGGTGCTGTGATGGGCCAGGGAAGAGCTGGGCACAGGGGCTCTGGAGTCTACAGAGGCAGGAGCTGGGGCACTTCGACCCCACGAAGTCCTCTTCACACCCACCACTGCCTGGTGCAGCCCTCCCCCTTCACCCCTGTGCCCCCAGGACAACCCCATGTCTTTCCTCTGGGGAGAAGCCACTGGAAGTCATCCCCTCTCCTGACTTGACGCCTAAAGGGGCCAGAAGAGCCATCTGCGCCCCAGTGCTGGGTTCCACCTGTGCTCAGAGCCCAATCTCACCCCACAGGAAGGGAAGGGAAGGGAAGGGAAGGGAAGGGAAGGGAAGGGAAGGAAAGGGAAGCGTCTGGACGCCAGGAGAAAGGCCGCTCTGCACAGGTGGGCGGGGGTGCCGACGGCGCGCTGTCCAGAGCCGGGACTTCACCTGGACAGGTTGGTTCTTGAGTTCATGCTTTTAACCAACCACCACAGATTCCCAGAAGCACTGATAAAAGGTAGTCTTAGTATTATTTTAGCCAAGTCTGGCAGTGTGTGGCAAAACGCACAGACTCAGGGGCCACCCTGAGAGAGTCCTGAGCAAGTCACAGCACACCCTGGATCCTGGCACACAGTAGGGGGTTAACAAATGGCAGCCAGAGATGATGGGACAGAAGTGGCTTTCAGGCCCCAGGGCCCCCAGGTCAGGAGAAACCACGGTGGGGGAACGAGACGCCAGCTGCAGACCGCTTCTGTGCCTGTCTGGCATGGGAACCCAGCTGGCACTGCTTGATTGATGCCTGAGCACCAGGGTCGGATAACTGGGTGCTGCTTTTCTTTTTTTTTTTTTTTTTGAGATGGAGTCTTACTCTCTTGCCCAGGCTGGAGTGCAGTGGCATGATTTTGGTTCACTGCAACCTCCACCTTCTGGGTTCAAGCAATTCTCCTGTCTCAGCCTCCCCAGTAGCTAGGATTACAGGTGTGAGCCCCCATGCCTGGCTAATTTTTGTATAATTAGTAGAGACAGAGTTTCACCATGTTGGCCAGGGTGGTCTTGAACTCCTGACCTCAAGTGATCCACTCGCCTTGGCCTCCCAAAGTGTTGGGATTACAGGTGTGAGCCACTGCGCCCAGCCGGTGCTGCCTTTCTTGACCCTGTCTCCCCCAACCTTGTGACATCGCACTCTCTAAAAACGGACAGAAAATAACCCCAAACAACTGGGTGAGAAGAGACCCTAGAAATCACCACCCCTCATTTTACTGAGAAGAAAATTGAGGCTTAGGGAGAGAAAGGGACTTGGCCACAGTCATACAGTGCTGTGGGAACAGTCCGGAACAGGGGCCTTGCAAGCGCACGGCTGCCCCAGGGACAGTGCCTGGTGATGATAGCCAGCATTTACACGGGCCTGTGGGAAGCTCCCTCAGGCCTCTTCTCATCTAATCCTCCCAGAGCCAGGTGACCATCAGGGTGGGCGCTTAGGGCTGCACTCACCTAACAGGCAAATGGAAGTGGTGAGGTCTGAGCCCGGCCACTGAGCGCCAAGCCACGTGCACCCGTGCTGTGCCACTGGCCTCACTCACACAGCCCAGGCTAGGGGGCCCTAGCAGGCCTCAGCCTCCGCACCAGCACCCTCACCCCAGTCTTTGCAGAAGTGCAGTCTCTCCTCCTTCAACCAGGAACGCTGTTCTCTTCCCCCACTAGGCCATCTCATGAGAGGTAAGAGGAAGAAAAACCCACACAGACAGAGGCAAAGCCATCCCACACCTGCCACCATTTCCCCTGGTGGATTTTCCCTCTGTCTCTGAACGCATAGGCACCAGTTAACTTGGAGGAGAAGTCAGACTGGGGGCTGGGGAGCTGTGGCCTGGGGCGACCACAGGTCAGGTCTAAAGGTGGGCAGCATGTTGACCAACTAGATGCATTTAATTCATTCAGCACTGACCTTGAAAAGTGTCAGAGGGACTGCAAGAGCCAGGTCTAGTATCACCGGCTTGAACACGTCACTTGCCTTCTCTGGGCCTTTGTCATCCCACCTGTAAAATGAGAGACTTGCCTCCATCAGTGATTCTCAGTCCCAGCTACACTGGGGATCTTTTATTTTTATTTTTGTTTTTGTTATTTTTGAGATGGAGTCTCGCTCTGTCACCCAGGCTGGAGTGCAGTGGAGCGATCTCGGCTCACTGCAACCTCCGCCTCCTGGGTTCACGCAATTCTCCTGCCTCAGTCTCCTGAGTAGCTGGGACTATAGGCGCAGGCCACCACGCCCGGCTAATTTTTGTATTTTTAATAGAGACAGAGTTTCACCATGTTGGCCAGGCTGGTCTTGAATTCCTGGCTTCAAGTGATCTGCCCACCTTGGCCTCCCAAACTGCTGGGATTACAGGCGTGAGCCACGATGCCCAGCTTGGGGATCTTTTGAAACACATATTTAATTGATTCTGGGATGGACACCATTTAAACTCTTCCCAGTGATTCAACTGAGCAGCCGGGGTGAGGGGCCCTGGGCCAGACTCTATGTCAGGGCGACTCTGGCGCTGAAGTTTCACCACAGTATGGGGGTTACACGTGTGGCTGCAGGTGTCAGACAGACTGAGGTTGGTGGCTGTGTGCTACTTGCTACTGCATGTGCCTGGGCAGGCCGTGTCACTGCTCTGTACCTCAGTTTCTCCATCCGTGGCTAATCATAGCCTTCCCTGCACGGCATTTTTGGGAGGATTAATTGTCCTGGTTGTGTAAAGTTCTGGCACATGCAGAGGTAGGACTTGATAAGCCTGTGTGGAAATAGTAGGGATGACAGTTCTGGGAACGGGGCCTCCGCTGGTCACCTGCCCCCGGGAAAATGGGGAGGCTGCAGTGGGCTTTGCTCCTGGACTTTCCTGGACCAGATTCTCTCCCAGCAGCCAGCCTGAGCCCCTGCTGCCCTGTCCCTGCGGGATCCTGTGAGCAGTGCTGACCTGTGGTGCAGCAGGGGCTGCAGGTCAGAGGCTGAGGCTCCGCTTAGCGGAAACTGGGTGGGCCGGCTTGGGCACCTGCGGAGAGGGCTGGATGGACGGGAGCTCTGGAGCCATGATCTCTGAGAATGCCTGCTGCTGCCTCTCCCAGATCTGGGGCGCCTAGAGTCCCTTTGGTCAGTTCTAGGTCTCTCCCTCTTGGCATCTGTGGCCTCTCCCTCCCCAAGCCCTCCCAACTGGCCCAGTGTCTCTGTGGAGGGGGGTGCTAAGCCGTGGCGGGATGGGGAGGAAGCTGGGAGGTGTAAGGGGAGGAAGGGGTCTGGGGGTGGCTACCTCAGAGCCAGCAGTCGGCCTGAGTTCATCAAATGTCAGAAATAAGACTCTGGACCAGTCCCTGCCTTCGGTAAGCCTCAGTTTCTTCACCTGTAAACCATGGCTGATAGGTCCCAACTTGGGAAACCGTGGTGAGGAGAAAATGAGATCGTGCTCACAGCCAACATCTCGTAGACACGTGCTGCAGATGGGCCTCATGCCAACGTCATCTCAGTTTGTCCTCTCAATCCTGTGAGGCTTATCAGCACCAGCACCAAGCCTCCCCATTTCTCAGGTCAGAAACTGAGGTCTGTTCTGTTCACTGAGCACCTGCTCTGCACTCAACGCTGAGAATGGGAAGGAAACTGTGCAAGGCACCGCAGCAGCAAGAGCCACAGCCCGGATTTGAGCTAAGGATCATCAGACACCAAAGCTCTAAACCCTCAGAGCCCTGGGTGGACTGTGATGGGCAGACAGGCCCTGGCAGGGTTCCTGGAGTGAGGCAGCTGCTGTGAAGGTGGCAGTGGGAGGTGACACCTGTCAGAATCCAGAAAGCCTGGGCACAGGCCCTGGGCTGTCGGTAAAGAGGAGGTGAGGTGTCACCACTTGTGCCGGACACAGGCTGGTGGCAGGACAGCAGGAAGTGTGGGTTTTCAGGTCCAGAGAACGCCTCAGGCCTGGTGTGGGTAGCAATGGTGACTGTGACGTGTCACCTGACACACAACTCTAGGTGACTGAGCATTTACTGCCTCCCCACCTCTGTTCCAGGCACTTCCTGTCCACTAACTCACAACTATCCAGAAAGCAGGACTACCACATCCCCATTTTACAGATGAAGACGCCAAGGAACAGAGAGGTCTAGTCAATTGCCCAAGGTCACAAAGCTAGGAAGGAGCAGAGTCACCGTCAAAGTCCAGACCCCACCCTTGAACAGCTGTGCCATCGACCTCAAGTGTAGACACCTGCATGAAACCAAGAGGATCTGACATCTAGACTCTTTTGCTGCCTGGGTTCAAATCCCAGCTCTGCCACTTACTGGCTGTAGGACCTTGGGCAACCGACTCAACCTCTCTGTGTATTCCAGTTTCCCCATCCATGAAATGGGGATAAAAATCAAGTACCTCCCTTAGGGGCTATTTTGATGCTGAATGTATCAAGTAGCCCGGCCCACAGCAGGCCCCAGGGAAGAGTGGGCTGTGGAAATTCATGCGGGGATTTTTCATGTGAAGATAGTATACGCGGGATGGTCAGCAGTGGTTGCTGTGGGAGTGGAATGGCAGGAGGCTTCCGCTTTTAATCACCACACTTCAGCGCATTTTCTGTTTTTACCTATGTTGTGATCTATATTTTTTAAATGAAGAAAACTGTCTGAGCTGGGTGTGAGTGGGTGGCAAGCGGTCTCTTGTGGCTAGTAAGTTGCTGTCTTTAGAGAAAAAAAAGAGTGGCCATTTTGATTGTACTTCACATAATCTGAGACACAGCTCATGGGGGTGCACAGAGGCCATGGCATTCCCATTCAGAGCGACAGGAAACAATCTGGCCCTCGCTGGGCGCTCCATGCACAGGGCTGCGGGAGGAACGCCGGCCCTGGAGCCCGGGACGTAGGTATGAGCCTCCTGTTCTGCCCCAACTTGTGATGAAATCTGTATTTGTTTGCTCAGCAAACTCCACCTGGTGCTTCGTTGGTGCCAGGCCCTGGACCCCAGGGGTTCTGAGTGTCCACTTCTCACTGCGCCTACTGTGAATCCTGGAGACAAAAGGTGGGACAAGGCGGAAGCAGTCCCTGTCCTTCTGTGACCTGCAGTCCAGCAGGAGAAACCAGCACTATCAAATCATCCCACAAGCAAGAGTCAAATTACCACCTAAGGAGTGTGGGAGTTGGGGGCAAGAGGGGTGGAGCACAGGCGCTTGGAGAACCTCCCTGGGGACGGAGAATGATCAAGGCGAGAAGGAAGTGCTCCTGGAGAGGAAGGGTGCTTTGCACCGGGAGCCAGACCAGCATAAGCAAAGGGCAGGCAGTGCAAGGGATCGTCGTGAACCTGAGGGAGTGACAGTGCCCCTGGAATGAAGAGGCTGAGGGGGAGCTTGGCGTGAGGCAAGAAGGAGGGGGGCAGGGCCAGGCCACAGAGGACGTTGTAGCGGTGATCTGATCTTTATCCCAAGAGCCAGAGGCCTTGAAGGAGACTAGGGACGGGGGCTAAAGATTTCACCCGAGATCCCCCTAGAGCATGGGGAGAAGGGCATGGGTGGAGGGTCAGAGTAGACCCCTGCCAATCTCCAGTTCTTCGAACTGCACAGGCCTGGACACAGCAGCATCAATAAATGGCTTTTTCCTCGAATCCATTCTTCTTCAACTCATGGAAGTAACAGTTAGATCTCAATTTTTATTATTTATTTAATAACTTCTTTTTCTGAACACAAAATATGAAGTCTAGAGTGCAAAGCGATAGGGAATTATCAAATTTGATGAGCTGCTGTGGGAATTAGGGGTTCGGCTCACTTCCTGAGGTTTTCTCAAAGGGCGAACGAGGGACAGAGGGTGCAGCTATGAGAATAAGGAAGAAGCCCTAAGCCTGTTGTAGGAGCTGTTTTAAGATTCCCAAGTTCCTTGATAGGTAGTGAGTTCCCTATTCCTGAGGGACATGTAAGCTGTCGAAGTATAATTTCAAAAAAAAAAAAAAAAATAGAGGAAAAGCACAACTCTCATTCAAATATAGGTTGAACACATGTCAAAATCTGTTTAACTCCTGAATGAGGGAACCAGTAAGAAGATAAAGCTGATTCAAAGGAGACATAGAAGAATAGCACTACAGAATACTGGGGAAAGAATACTGGAACACAACAGCTCCGTGAGATACAAAACTGGTTAATGTCCTGATGGGCCAGAAGTCCGTAACTTTTGGGGATTTTCTACCGGACAGAAATCTATATATTAACGTATAACTTCTAAAGTCTGGTCTTTTAATGGCTCATACTAAGTCAAAGGTACCTTCCTCTACATAATTAAATACTGTCTTAGTCTGTCTGGGGAGCTATAACAAAATACCATAAACTGGGTAATGCATAAACCGCAGACATTTATTTCTCATAGTTCTGGAGGCTGGGAAGTCCAAGATCAAGGCATCTGGTGAGGGCCCATGTTCTCATAGATGGTGCCTTCCTGCTGTGTCTTCACTTGGTGGAAGGGGCAACGAAGCTTTCTGGGGTCTCTCTTATAAAGACACTAATTCTATTCCTAAGGACTCCACACTCACGATTCAATGACCTCCTAAAGGCCCTTCCTCCTAACCCCATCCCATTGGTGATTAAGTTTCAATATATGAATTTTGCAAAGACAAAACATTCAGACCATAGCAGATACCCTCAGTGGGCCTGTTAAACCATGCCCCAATATGACATTGAAAAGACCTGCTACCCTCTCTTTGGCTATTCCAAGTTTTGGATACTTTTTCTTAACAAAGTGGGAGCGAATGGCTGCAGTGAGATGCTGCAGGAGAGTTCTGGTGGGAGAGGGGCTGGCTGGCATGTTATCTTTTGCTGTATAAGAGATTACCCCAACACCTACTGGCTTAAAACAATAAGCATTTATTATGTTGCAATTTCTGCAGGCCAAGAATTCAAGAGCAGCTCAGCTGGGCATTTCTTGCTCAGGGTCTCTCAGGAGGCTGCAATCATGTGTCAGCTTGGACTACACTCATCTGAAGTCTTGACTGGGGCTGGCAGACCTGCTCCCAAGGTGGTACACTCACACAGCTGGCAAGGTGGTACAAACTGTTGGCTGGCCTTGCCATGTGGGCCTCTCCATGGGTTGCTTGAATGTCCTCATAGCATGGCAGTCGGCTTCTCTCAGAGCAAGTGATCGATCCCAGAGAGAAGTAAAGCAGAAGAGTAGCAATGCTTTTAATGACCCAGCCTCAGAAGCCACACTCATTCATTTCTGCAATAGCCTATTGCCTACAGAAGTCGGCCCTGCCCAGTGTGGGTGGGGACTTCGTAAGGGAGGTGATTGGGAGCCTTGTCAGTTTTGGAGACTGGCTCATGTGCTGGGCACCTTCAGGATCCCTCAAGCCAAAGGCAGTAGCAAGCAAGAATTGCCTTCAGCTGTGTCACTGCCCAGGCTCCTTCCTATTCACCTGCTTGCAGCTGCTACACAGTATAGGGCCTGGGACAGATGGCTCTGCTTTGGAGTCTCTTGTTGTAGCACCTGGTTGTGTCTTCCAAGTAGTTTTCTCACCCCAGAACAAAGTCTCTCTGGGAGAGCGCAGACGGTCAGTCATTCACACCTTAGTATGAATGAGTTCATCAACCTTCACCTCTGGCAGTAGAAAAAATGTGGGATTTGGGATGGGAGCTGGGGCAGAGGGGTGTCAAGGTTGTAGGGAGGGTGGGCTGAGCAGTAGCCTTGCTGGGGAGTGGTAGAGGGGACTGTCTTGGAGGGAGCATTAAAAGGGGGACACCTCAGGCAGTGCATGAGGGACTCCCTGAAAGTCAGTGGTGAGAGGAGGACCCAGGAGACTGCCCATTGCCGAGGGTCACAGGAATCACCAAGTACCCAGGTGAGGGCATCAGGAGAGGGCAGAGCATGGCAAAGAGAAGCTTCTGTTCCTGGTGGTTTGACCCTGGCTGCCCGTCAGGACATGCCTGGCTGCCTGCCTGTGTGTCTGATTGAGGGGTAGTCTGCAGGCCCACCAGTGACCAGCAGAGCCAGACACAGCAGCTGGGCCACCCGGGCTCCCAGGGAAGTGAGGAAGGAAGGAGGATCCCACTTTGCCCATGTGGGCTGGCAACAGCTGGGGTTGGGAGTGTGACCAACCAAGAGACACATTTCCCAGAGGCCTCCCAAGGCTTCAGGCCCAAGGCTGACCCGAAACTTCCAGGCGAGGCAGCTGGAAAGAAGAACCGGCGGTCCAGAGTGCAGACCTGGCCCTGTCCTCCACTGCACTGTACTGAGCCATCAGACGGCCTCCTTCCCCGCCCTGGTTCCCAGCTCCCATCTGTGGAGCAGCTCAGGGCACTGCGATGGCCAGCTCAGGGAACATTCCCTCCTCCCTCCTCTCCTCTTGGCCAATCCTCATTGGAGGAGGAGGTGGGCAACTGGCAGAGAGGGTAATGGCCCCAGGGGACCCCATGCCCAGCGGATGCCCAGGGTCTGATCTGAGGTAGGTAGCCTCAGGGAGAGCCCAGGGGCACATCTGGCTGGGATTTTAACCCTATGGAAATGTCCCAGAGACGTTCATTTGAGGAAAAAGGGGGAGGAAGTCTGCCAGTTTGGGGGGTAATTATTTTGCAAAACTTTATGAAGTTTCGGAAAATCTTGTTTCCCCCTTCATTGAAACCATTGTTTTTCAAGGGAAATTGAATTAGAAGGTGGTGGCGGCTGGAGGGGGCAGGAGAGGGAAGAGTAAGCCACATGTTTTTCTAACTAACTGGGCGTCTGTCTTGTGCCAACAATTCCCACAGCTCCTCGTGCTCTGCATCTGGGACCACCAGGGCCGTGGCTGGGGCCAGGAGAGAGCCCAGCAGCTCTGGGGACAGTGGCAAGGCTGAAGTGCACGCCCCAGCATCAGCCGCCTTCATCAGGGCTGGGCAGACGTTTGGAGTTTAGCTGATAAGTGGGGTCAGGCCCTTGGTTTCTAAACCTAGGAGAAACTTTTGCAGAAAGCCGAGTGACCTTGGATAAGCCTAGCAACCTCTCTGTGTCTCAGTTTTCCTCCTTGGAAGACAGTAGTCAGTAATGGGTGCCCTGAGTGGTGAGTCAGACAGAAGGCAACATGAAAAGTGAAGAGTGCTGCAGGCTTCATTACAGTTAGCACCACTGCCATCATCATCTAGTTGAGAGACAGCCAGTTACCACCATCTTTAAGGCCAATTCCGTGTGATTGGTAGAGACTGGCTGGGGCACTTTGGAGCTGAATTGGAGCTTGATGTGAGAGAAAGTGCAAGGATCGACTAGTGATGCCTGCTACAGGTGCAGACTGGGAAGTAGTGCACCTGTAATCCCAGCACTTTAGAAGGCCGAGGAGGGCGGATCACGAGGTCGAGAGATCGAGACCAGCCTGGCCAACATGTTGAAACCCTGTCTCTACTAAAAATACAAGAATTAGCTGGGTGTGGTGGCATGTGCCTGTAGTCCAGCTACTTGCGGGGCTGAGGCAGGAGAATAGATTGAACCTGGGAGGTGGAGGTTGCAGTGCAAGATGGCACCACTGCACTCCAGCCTGGCAGCAGAGCAAGACTCCATCTCAAAAGAAAAAAGAAAGAAAGAAATAGAGGGGCTGCCGGGTGCAGAGGCTCTCCCCTGGAATCCTAACACTTTGGGAGGCAGAGGCAAGTGGATCCCTTGAGCCCAGGAGCTCAAGACCGGCCTGGGCAACATGGCGAAAACGCATCTCTAAAAAAATAGCTGGGTGCAGTGGCACGTGCCTGTAGTCCTAGCTACTTGGGAAGCTGAAACCTGAAGCTTGCCTCAGCCCAGGAGGTCAAGGCTGCAGCGAGCTGTGATTGTGTCACTGCACTCCAGCCTGGGAGACAGAGAGAGACCCTGTCTCATAAAAAAGAAAAAGAAAGAAAGGGGCATTAAACTTTCAAAATGTGCCTCTTCCTGCTTCACACACTTATTGGCATGTCTGTACTCAAAAACCTTCCGTGGCTCCTGCCACCTGCAGAATGAAGTCCAAAATCTTTAGCTGGTCATTCAAGACCCACTCTGATCTGGTACCAAGCACACACTCCAGATGTTTCTTCCTTCCCTAGGACTGGGTTCCAGCTGAGTAAGGCCATACGCCCACCCGCTCTTCCCCACCTTCCCTCCTGCAGTGTCTGTGCCTGGAATGCCTTTCCCACATCTCACCTGATGGGCTTCCTCTCCCACCACCCCCATCCTAAAGCCCTGCAGCCCTCCCTCTCTGTTTTCCCTTGCAGTCCTGATCAAATTTTATGTCTCAACAAGATTCCCATGTGTTCTCTCGCCTGATGAATAGTGAGCTTCTGTAACTGACCGGGTCGGCTTGTTTTTTCCCTCTCCCTTTCCTGGCACGGGGTCAGGCCTGTAGTTCCTTAGCCGGTATTCACTGCGTCAATGAAACGAACGCTGAAGCACACAGAAGGCGGCAGGGAGCTCCTCACGCTGGACCCTGGGTCTCTGACTCCCTGGCTAGTGCTCCTCCCAGAGCCCCAGCTCTTCCTCTGAAACTCTGACTTTCATTCACATCAGCTCTTTCATGGCTTCCCAGGGCCAGCTAAACCTCCCTTCTCGCCCTCTCTCCTTCTCTCCCATCCCCTTCCTAGAATGCTCTGGCTACTGCCTGGCTGTGGGACCGAGAATAAGGAAAGTAAGCCTGGAAGGAAAGCCGTGACTGAAACCCTGCCACTGTCATCTCCCCAACCCCTTGGCCCCCGGCATTTGTCAACTCACATGTCAATCCTTCCAGTGGGGTAGACGGGGGACACAAGGACACCTCAGAGCTCTGACTAATCCTTCATCTCTAGGCGTGAATGAGCCCAGTACCGGGGAAAGCGCCCTGGATTGGGAGCATCTAAGTCACACGCTGTGACTGCATGGCCTCGGACAGGTCCCTTGCCCTCCCTGGGCTCACCTGCACAAGAGATCAAAGGATCCCTCCTGCACTAACACACAAGGCTCATCCACGCCTCCCAGGAGAGTGGCAGGCCTGGGACTGTCTCCTGGGGGTGAAGGGGCCCGCCCTGCCGGGCTCCGAGGGCCTGGCCTCTTGGCCCTAGTGCTTGAGCCCCCACTTCCTGGGCTGAGTGTCTCAGGCTGCCTTGGAGGCTGTTTCTCCTAAACCTCAGCTGTCACAGGGACCTCCTGGGCCAGAGCAATGCCTGAAGGGAAGACCGGAAGATAGCTCTGGTTTCTCCACCTATTTTGCAAGCAGAAATACCTTTGAGGGGGCCAGGTCTCATGGAAGACGTTTACTTTGTTAATATATTTATTTATTTAGAGTAAGTTACATTGTAAAAATAAAAATAAAAAAGTTCTCCAAAGAAAGGGAGGCTCCATTCCAGAGAGACAAAGAGAAACAAATAGAGACAGAGAGAGGAACCCGACTCTGATGATCTGGGCATCTCCAAAGGCATCTCAGCCACTTGCAGGTGTCCTGACTGGACGTTCCAGCCCTGTTCCACTTCCCACTCCTCCTCCTCCCCAACTCCACGCTCTGGAACTCAAATTCCAGACTCCAAGCCTTTGCTCCTACAGCCTCCCTCACCGGGAGTGTCCTCTCTGTCGGCTCAATCTTGTTCCTTGGGGAAGCAGGAGAGGGTGGTGGCTAAAAGTGGGTCTCTGGGCTTGGAAAGGCCTGGGTCCCAGCTGTGCCTCTGCCTCCTGCCTGCCACTGACTGCACCTCTCTGAGCCTCAATTCCCTGTCTGAAGAGATAACAGTAAATCATCCATTGGCTTTGAGGAGATTTAAATGCTCTAAAACGCTGAGAATGGTGCCTGGTATATATTAAGTGCATAACTTTAAGATGTTAGCTATTAAATAATTATAAGGTCCATAAATGCTCCACTGACAGCATGCCTCTGCTGACTGCTCAGCCCCCGAGGCTTCCGCCTCCCGCCTGCATCCCTCAGCACTCATGCCACACTGGGATGCAAGTGCCGCCATGGCAGGAACCGCCTCTCCAATTCCCAGGCCACACAGTGCCTAACACAGTGCTCCATCAGTGGGAATGAATGAAGGAGTGCTCAGCACGGCTGCTGAGGGGCCCAGTTCATTGCAAGAAACATTGATTGAGCACCTGCAGCGTACCCTGGCTGGGATGCGTTAGCTTCATCTATGTCATCTCCTCTAATTAGGCTGGGACCTCCCCCACTCGCCTCCTTGATGCTTCTTTTAGGAATGCTGAAATTGCCTGTGACGCAAAGTATCCAGTAGGGGCTCAGCAAATGTTTGTTGCTGGTGAGGCTACAGGTGGAGAGGAGGGATGGGGAGGCTGTGGCATCTCAGCAAAGCCACAACCTCTGGGCAGTCCTTACCCACGGCCGATCCCAGATAGTCTTATACTTTTTTGTTTTTGAACCACATGAATGTGTCACTCATTATTCCAGTTGCTATTGCAAGACACATGACTCTAAAACATAATGGCTTAAAACAACATTTTATTTTGCTCGTGATGTCGCGGTCAGGAATTTGAGAAAGGCAAGGCAGGGTCTCTCTTGCTTGGGGTCACCTACAGTTATCATCAGAGGCTGGCCAGGGCTGCATTCATCTGAAGGCCTGGCTAAGCTGGATGTCCAAGTTGACTTGTCACACCACTGGCAATTGAGGCTGGCTGGAGGCTGGAGCACCCACCTGTGGCCTCTCAGCATGGTGGTCTTGGGCCTACTCAGGTGTCTTACGTGGAAGCTGGCTTCTCAAGCAGGAGTGTCCCAAGACACCCAGCCAGAAGCTGCACAGCCTTTTATAACCTGACCACGGAAGCCACGTCATGTCACTTTCATGACACTCTTGGTGGAAGCAGACACAAGCCTGCCCAGATTCATGGGAGGGGGCATAAAGCCCACCTCTTGATGAATGTCAAAAAATATGGCCCGTGTTTGGATATACCACATTGATTTTTAAAATTGGATTAATTCATTTTTTTAAATGTTAAAGAAAAGTTTTATCTCCACACTACATAGAAAATCAGTTACCAGTGGCCAAGTGCAGTGGCTCATGCCTGTAATCCAGCACTTTGGGAGGCCAAGGCAGGTGGATCACTTGAGGCCAGGAGTTTGAGACCAGCCTGGCCAACATGGTCAAACCCTGTCTCTATTAAAAGTACAAAAATTAGCCAGGTGTGGTGGCACACGCCTGTAATCCCAGTTACTCAGGAGGCTGAGGCATGAGAATCGCTTGAACCCGGGAAGCGGAGGTTGCAGTGAGCTGAGATTAAAAGCAAAAAGCACTATTACTTTCCTACCACTGTGTATGAGTTTATCAGCGTACATCAACACAAATGTACTCTCTCACAGTTCCCATAGACCTGGAGTCCAGGCATGAGTCAGCTGGGTCCTCTGCTAAGGGTCACACTAGGCTGAAATTAAGGTGTCAGTGGAGCTGTACTCTAACCTGCTCTCAGAGTCCTCTTCCAAGCTCACTGGTGGCAGAATTCAGTTCGTCATAGCTGTAGGACTGTGTCTCTATTTCCCTGCTAGCTGTCAGCCAGGGACCACCCTCAGCTCCTAAAAGCCACTCAAAGTTCCCTGCCACATGGCCCCCGCATGGGTTGTTCATGACAAGGCTGTGGCTGTCTCCCAGGCCAGCAGAGCACACCTCTTGACATTTCACCTTTTAAAGTTTTCCTCTGATGAGGTCAGGCCAGCCAGAATAAACTCCCTTGTGACTGACTCAAAGTGAGGTTCATGGGTTCTGCCCACACTCAAGGGATGTGAATTACACGTGGTGTATACACCAGCACCAGCAGGGAGGGGGACAAATTAGAATCCTGCCGACCACAACCTTTATGAGCCCCCAGCTAGACACCGTCATCGTTGAAGGCCCTGCCTGGGAGGCTCTGTTTAGGTGGGAGCTTAGCAAGTCCAAGAGTACAAGGACCCTCCAGGACATAGCTGGAACTTCTGCCCTCACAGACAAGAGCAAGAATGGAAAAGCACACTCCACTCTCACCCAGTGAGTCAGTGCCCATCAGCAGCTGCCCCAAAGCACCCCATAGACCAGCCTCGGAAAGCACAAGGCCAAATAACCACCAGGCCCTTCCAGCGATAACATCCTAAGACGTTGTCTATCAACCTCAACTCCATTCTTTTCGGTCACGTGGTCTTAGGCTGATCATGGCAAGCCTAGGATTTGAGAATGGGCTCTGCAAACTGTAAAGTCCTGTGCCAATATATGGGGTTGTTACCATCGGTCCCGCCTCCTGAGCCAAGCCAAGCTGGACTCAGTGTCTCCTCTGGGTACTCATAAAGGCTGGGCAGAGCAGAGCCCATCAACCTTCAGGACACGGAGTAGCTTTCAGTGTTCTTGTAGCTGGGGGTGGCCCAGAAGGGACTGACTGGGCTGTGACATCTCAGAGGCCTGAGAAGAGATGAACTCAGGGATCCTTCATATGAATAATCCTTTGAATCACTCTTCAAGGACAGCATTATAGATGGCTCACCAACCAGAATTTGCTCTTTTCATGGTTATCTAAACTGCTTTAGGAGAAAAATATCTCTAGGGAATCCAAACTATGATTTGACAAATAAGGGGTTTTTAGGATGAGGATAAATTTGTTTAAGTAGAAAGAATGAATTCATTAATTTAGATGTTATATTACAATATATAATATATATATTATATATGTATATAATATAACAGATTATATTATATGTTATAGTATAATATATATTATACATAATATATTATAACATATAATATTCATGATGTGAGTTAACATGAATATAACATATATTATGATATATGTTATAATATGTGACAATATAAAATATTATATATTATGTTATAATATAACATATATATTTGTTACATTATATATTATGTTACATATATAACATACATTATATGTTATTTTATATATTTTATATATTTTAAAATATATATTTTACATATTTTAAGATATATTATTTTACATATTTTTAAATATATATTTTAAAATATATTATATATTTTACATATTTTAAAATATATATGTTATATTATATATTTATATTTATATATTATATATTTATACTAATATAATAACATATATTAAACATAATATATGTTGTATATTTTCCTTACTTTATATATATTTTCCTTACTTTATATATATGTTCTATTATAATATATAATAGAATATATAAATATACTGTAGTATAACACATATAATATGTTTATATGCACAGTATGAATTTAGGGTAAGAAAAGTCATGAAGTTGTTACTGGAATGATGAAAATTTGGAAAGAACATCTTTAGGAGGACAGTTCACCACAGAGTGGCCACAACGCTCAAAGTTGTGGGGTGTGGCTGTTTCTTCCTGAGTCATCAAGCCAAAAGGCACGAGTTTAAGACGGTCTTTAAGATGGGTCACCGCCCCCAGCCCCAACTCCCCAGCCCAATCCAGGATCCTGGTCTCTAACAATGGTCAGAAGCGCCCGAGGCATAAAGCATCTCTTTGTAGACCCGGGGCTGCAAGGCAGTGACTCCCCGTGTTCCGGAATAGCCGACCAGTGTGTAGTCTGCGGCCTTCCTAGTTGGGCCAAGGGACGACCTGGCCCAGGCCAGTTGCCCTTGGGTGCCAACTTCCTACTGAGGGAGAACCCGAAGGCCCCCCGGAGGCTTCTGAGTCTGATTTCCGGTGGCCAGGGAGGGTACGTAGCGGGAGAGCTTGTGGCCAAGGTGGAGGGGCCCCAGGTGGGGTGGCTGGAAGACATGGCAACCCAACACCGGCCAGGGAAAACCCAGGCAGGAAACAAGGGCACCCAGCAGGCCTTCATGTCAGCAACAGAGAAACCAGCCTCGGCAAAGAGTAAATACATCCAGCCCTGCCCAGCCCAAGCTTGTCTCCTGGGGCCATGGCCAGCAGCAGCCAGAGCAGGGGGCACAGGAGGGGCGGCTTGGGCGAGCCCAGGCAGATGGTAGTGAGGCCGCGGTGTGGCATCTTCCAGATGCCCAAGGACAAGCCCACAGGCCCTGGCCTGTTCCAGGGACCACAAGTGCTCCAAGCTGGGTCTCTGGAGGCTCTGTGTCTCTGGGGAGGGCCTGGGATGAGGGAGCTTCGGGGAGGAACAAGAGGCAGGATGAAAAAGGAAAGGGAGACGAATTCACGCGGCCTGAGCGTCTCCTGGAGTGTTCATGACTGGAGAGTGGCTGACACCCGCTGACCACTGACCATGTAGTCTCCCTGCAGCATCTTTTCACCAGATCCTCCCCAAAAGCCCTGGGAAGGAGGTATGGTTATAATGCCCAGTTTACGTGGAAACTGAGGCCCAGAGAAATTAAGAAACTTGCTCAACATTCCACAGCAAGGAAGTGGTAGAGGCCAATGGCAGGCTGTCCCCTCTGCCCTCAAGAGTCAAAGTGCATTTCTAGTCAACAAAACTTGTCCGGCCGGGCGTGGTGGCTCATGCCTGTAATCTCAGCACTTTGGGAGGCCAAGGCGGGTGGATCACTTGAGGTCAAGAGTTCAAGACCAGCCTGGCCAACACGGCGAAACCCCAACTCTACTAAAAACACAAAAATTAGCTGGGCGTGGTGGCATGCACCTGTAGTCCGAGCTACTCGGGAGGCTGAGGCAGGAGAATCTATTGAACCTGGGAGGTGGAGGTTGCAGTGAGCTGAGATCATGTCACTGCACTACAGCCTGGGTGACAGAGTGAGACTCTGTCTCAAAAAAAAAAAAAAAAAAAAAAAAAGAAAAAAGAAAAAAAATGTCCTTCATATGAATATAATTTCCCACATGCTCACACCTGCATACTGTGTTGTAATCAGCTTCGGCCCTCAGTGTACAGCAAACCTCTTGCCACATTATTGATTTTGATCCTGATGTTTCTCAAGGATGCAAGACCAGGCCTCCATGGGGTCTCTGTTGTGCACCAACACCGAGCCAGGTACCATGCAGCGGGGGTGACAGGCAGGGAAGACAGTGTGTCCAGGACTCTCAGAGGGTGCAGCCTGGACCCCGGCGAGGGCTCACATGTTCACTTTCTTCGGTGGACATTTGCTCTTCTGTTCTCCACATCAGGCCCTGGGCTGGGCATTGGAGTACAGACATGCACCTGCCACGGCCCCTGCCCTCAGGGAGCTCTTAGTCTAGTCGGAGCATGAGCAGGGAATCAGGGAATTCCTGGAGAATAAATTAAACAACCTGAGAAGAAGACTTTTATCCCTCAAAACACCTGGTAGCTAAGTAGGAACCCATGATGGGCCGGGGCTTGGTTGGGTGGGACAGACAGGGTTGTGGTGGAAAGTCAGAGGAGGGAGAGGTTTCTGTGGATGGGCTGGTCAGAGGCAGTTCCCTGGAGGTGCTTGGTCTGGGAGCCTTAGGAAGGTTGGCCAGGCTTAGAAGATGGGAAAGGAGTGGCCACCGGGAGAAAGGCCTATAGGAGGAGGACCTGGTGAGCATCTGTGTCTTGGGAATAGTCACCACTGTGTTTGCCCAGGGCTGACTCGGGCCTGGCATGGGGCTGAGCTGTCAGCACACAGACTCTCACGTAGCCTGTGACAGTGCTGTGGGGGAGGTAACGATAGTCTCCTTTTACAGAGGAAGAAGTTAGCGTGACCAACAATCCTTGTTGCCCTGGACTGTCCCAGTTTTAGTACTGAAAGTCCCATGTCCCAGGAAACCCTTCAGTCCCAGGCTAACTGGGACAACTGGTCAGCATGGAACAGTTTCTGAGCTTCACCACCACTGACGTTTAGGACCAGACAATTTTTTGTTGTAGGGGGTTGCCCTGGGCACTGTTGGATGTTAGCAGCGTTCCCGGCTACTACCCGCCAGGTGCCATTGCACGCCCCGAGTTGTGACAACCAAAAATATCTCCAGACATTGCCAAATGCTCCCCCAAGGGGCAAAATCACCTAGGGTTGAGAACCATTGCCCCGAAGGAAGCTGAGGCTGAGAAATGAAGACGCTGCCCAAGGCCACACAGATGCGAATAACAAGCTTGGGACTGCTAGACTTCCCACCGAACCAGGTGGGAAGGTGGCTGCTCTCCGCCTGGGCAGTCAGGGCCTCTAGACAGCAACCCTCGCTCTGCCTCCAATGCACCATGCATCCTAGGCAAGCCACGCTCTGACTCTAGGCCCCAATTTCTTCATCTCTACAGTGTGAGCTTAGATTTGACAACCTCTGAGGCCCCTTGGGTTTCACTGCTCTGCCTTTCCAGGGACTAGGGCAGGGTCATCCCAGCTGGTATGGGTGGGGAGGTAGGGTGTGGCACAGAGCAGAGGCAGGGAAGTTAGAGGGCTGGGCAGGGGGAAGGGAGGGTGCTGGGCTGCAAGTGGTCGGCCCTGCTGTCTGGGCTTGGCCACCATCATGTCTGCCCACAGGGCACACCCTGTCTGGGCACAGGCAGACTCCGAGCTGCCCACACTGGGTCCCTTCAAAGGAGCAACAGAAAGGGGCTGAGCAGACGGAGTAAGAATAGAGGGGACGGCGTGGCAACACCACCCTCCAGGAAGCCTCAGCCTCTCTATGTGGCCATCCCCATCTCTCCTTCCTTTGACCCTTATCTGCAGGTCTTAGAACTTAATGAATGCTCACGAAATAGTTTTTTGAATAAACGAATGAATGAATGAATGTCCACCCAGATCCCGCCATAGCTGTGCAGAAACCAAGGTCTCAGACACTCTTGACTCTCCCAGAACTGAAGTTGAACCATCACCCCCACCTCTGCTCCTGCCTCCCCACAGCCCTTCCTTGTCTCAAGCCCCTGCTGGGCCTGGCACATTGGCGGTGCCAGGGCTGCCGTAAGGGAGGTGATATTCCCCCTACCGCAGGGTCAGTATCTCTCCCTTTGGCAGAGAGCAGCTGGCACCTAAGCTAGGGGATGCCTGGCAAGGCCCGCCTGGCTCCTGTGGGGAGACTCAGAGCCCCCAAGCTCCCTCCTCTCCCGCCCCCAACACTGTGGTTTGCTCACAGAGGAAGCAGCAGCTGGGCCCGAACACAAGGCCTAGAGACGTGCTTGCTGGGACCGTGTGGAAAGTTACAGCTGCCACCACTGAGGTCTTTGAAGACCAAACTGTTTGTGTTCCCCACAGCTATTTGTGGCCACGGCGCCCACCCCCTACCCCCCGCTCTGACTTAGAGCTGGAGACTGAGCAGAGTTCAGAGGGCTGTGGCCATCCCCCCACCAACCCAGAACCCAGCCAGACCATAACCCAGCCCACCAAGGCAGCCTACCCCAACAGACAAGCCAACCAACCCAACCTGTGTAAGCCAGTCCAGTTCTAGAAACCCAAGTGACCAATCTCATCCCACTAGCTCTACCCAACTAACCCTGCCCAAGCCAACCCAAATCAGTCCCCCAAGCAACTAACCCAACCCAAGGAATGGGCTCGACCCGTCTAACCAAAGGTAACCACCCACCCCAAACCAAGAAGCCCTGCCCTACTACCTATCCAGCCTAACCAACTGATTAGCCCAACCCAACTGAACCAGCCCAATCGGCCAATCCAACTCAACTCAGTAGCCTAACACAACTAACTTGCTGAATGCAACTAACCAGACAACTCCAATTAAACCAGCCCAAACCAACCCAACTGAACTAATCCAAACAAAACCAACCCCAAAACCCAGTTCAACTAGGCCAAACCAACTCAGTTTACCCAGCTCAAACCAACCTGGCTCTCTCAGTCCAAATAAGCCAACCCAATTCAACCACACAGGTCATTTCAGCTAACCAGGACAACCCAACTAATCCAGCCCCACTCTACTAACAAACCCAATCTAACTCAGTTTAACTAATCCAGTTGAGCCCAGATAACCCTGCCTAACCATCCTGGGTGGTTGGGCCTAACTCAACTTAAATCCACCACGTTTAGGATAAATCCTCCTAATCCAGCTCACTCCTTTTAACCCAACCTAGTCCCAAACAAACTACCCCTGCTCTCTCTACAAAGGGTACCCCAGCAGGTTCCAACACCTGTACTACTGTTGCGTTGCTACCTTTCTTTATTCAAGGAGCCCCTCAGGAAAGATGGGGACAACCCTGCCCCTTCCCTTAGGGACCCCACAGTCTCTCAGAGTTTGGGAGAGGACACCAGCCTCCATGGAGCAAACACCCTCTTGTGGGGGTCACCTGGAATCTGACCCAGGCCTGCTGGGGGAGTGGCTGTAGCCAGTGCTATGGGAGCTCTAAAGGGGGCACACCTGGTCCCATGGCTGACATGACACGTGTGTGGGTCTTGAAGCACTGTTTTGACCAAGACAAAAGGGTGGGAAAGCACTGTAGACAGAGGGAAGGACAGGTACTGAGCCTGCAGGTGGGGAAGCCCTGGGCCCACCCGACAACAGGAACAGTGTGCCAGGGCTGGAAGCTGGAGGCCCAGGGAGGACGACTAGGAGGAGGCTGCAGGGCCTCAAATGCTACCTGAAGGACTGGATCTCTGTGTCTTGGGCATCAGGGAGTCAGGGAGGTTGCTGAGCAGGGCAGAAGCTGATCAGACATGTGCTTTTGATGGCTCATCTTAAAGGAGAGTGGAACAGGGGAGAGAAGGGCCAGCCTGGGCCAGGAGGCCAGGCAGCAGGTGAGACACAGGAGGAGGGACCAAGAGGGGAGGAGCAGCATGGAGCGGGGAGGATGGAGGGGGAATCAAAGACATGTGCAGAGCAGACAGAGAGGAGGGCATGTGAGAATATCAGCCTGGAATGGCCCTTCAACCCTTTCCAGCTCAGGGTGCCCATTTGCAGATGGGGACACTGAGGGCCAAAGATCAGGGTATGCCCAGAGCTTAGGACCCAGCACAGATCTCCAGCCCAGTGTTCCTTGCCAAAGCAAATATTGGAGCCCAGCTCCAGGGGCCTTTGTATGGCCCCTGTCTGTGGGCCCAGCAACTGAGGTCCCCTCCTGAGGGACAGACCTGCCCCCATAGAGAAGACCAAAGATGTAGAGCCCCTTTCCTGACCCCATGGGGAGCTGCAGCCTCCCTGGGAGACAGGCAGGCCCTGGGGATGTGTGTGGGATGAGGTGGGCATATCATGAGGTCTTTGGAAAAGAATTTTGCCAGGAGAGGATAGATGTGTGTGGGAAGGGGCAGTAATTGACACTGGGATGGCAGGGGCTAGGGTGTGAAATGGGCCCTGAAGAGCCATGCCTACCCCATGAGCCATCATTGGGTGGACGCACAATGTGCCTAGACAGGAGGAAATATTGTCACCTTCACCCTTCAGGGCAGAGCTGGACTGTCCTTACTGACCATTGGTCTGACCTCATCCTTTGATGCCTGGGGACAGAGACCTTCCCTAGTCTACACAGCAGGTCAGTGTCCAAGGAGGGGCTACAACCAGATTGATGACCCAGCCCAGGGATGTCAGGCCTGTACCACCAGGCCACGCATCAGCTTCAGGGTCCAGGGCTGGAGGGGGGACAACCGTGAGCTGAAGCACGGAGCATGTGGGTGGGCCCTGAACCCGGAAGGGGCTCCTGGCCTGGGCCTCTTCCCAGCATGCTCTACAGGCCCACCTTGCCAGCTGACCCTCGAAGCAAGCTTAGTCTGATCTGCCCTGGCCTATGTTTCTAAAACTCAAGGGGAACTATTTCCTGGCTCCAAACCCTCTGCCCCCATCTGCTAGGCCGGGTCCCATTGATTTCAGATTGGGAAGAAAACAACTGCTTTCCTCGTGCTGACAGTGCAGATCAATAGAAACAGCCCTGCCCCTTGCCAGACAGCCTTGTGTGGCTGGTGGACAGCGGATCTATACCCACCCAGGACCTCTGGATCCCACCCACCCAGACTGCCTGCTTCCCCCATTAGAGGAGGGAGGCCAGGAGATAACGCAACACGCTGGTTCTAAGTGCAAGTCACCAGAGGAGGGGTCACAGTTTGGAGCGGGGAGGAATGGACACCTTGGGGGCAAGGCTGGAGGGTGGAGGGGTGCTAAGAGCCTAGGTGCTCCCAGAAGGTGCGAAGAGCTTGGAGCACCAGAACCCATCTCTCCATAACCAGGAAAACTGAGACTCAGAGAAGAGCAACGAGCTGCCCAGGCTCTCATGTGAGTGAGCTCAGAGCTAGGATTCCCACTGTGCCTCCTTAAGACCAGAGCCAACCAGGAAGCTGGAGAGTGGGGCCAAGGCCAGCACCCTTACCACCCTTGCTCGGTGAGGACACCCCATCCCCGCTCGGGAGGGGTGGGACGGTCAGCAGTTTAAGAGCACAGACAGTGAAGCAGATGGCTGGGTTCCAATTGCAGCACTTATTGGCCATGTGAACTTTTGGTGCCTCCGTTTTCCTGCCTGTGAGATGGAAGTAAGCACTGCTCTCAGATGTGATCAGAGAGACACAGTGAGGCTTCCATGTTGGGGCCACGATGACTCCCCAGCACCCGCACTTAACAACTGTCTGTTGAGTGAATGGAAGGGCTTCCTCAAGTTCACGGTGAGTCAGAGGCAGAACCAGGAGCTGGAATCAGGCTTCTTGACTCCTGTTTCCTCATCTATACCATGGGGAGAGCAATGTTGCGAAGGGTCCACAGTCATGTACAAGCTTGTCTGCAACAGCACCCAGCACGCGACCCACGCTCAAGGAAGGCCAGGCTCCCTCCGTCCAGCTTGAGTCACATGACCCTCCACAAACCAATCACCTTGGCCTAGGGACAGGAAGCCCCAGTGTCCCACGTGGGTCAGGTGCCACCCGGAGATGGGGCTGCGGCAGGTCCCTGAGCCCCAGGGACTCGACCTCCAGGCCCTGATGCCCACAGAGGGACAAATCCCTGTGCATCCCCCGCTGGTGGAATCCGAGCCTGGGACAAGAAAGTACATAATCCCCACCATGGTTTCTAAGCACTGCCCAGGGATGCTCACGCCAAGATGCTTACTATCAAGTGGGGACTGTTCCAGCCCATGTCACCGGTGAGAACACCAGGGCAGCATAGGAGGTTAAAACCCCTTAATCATGAGGTCTTGGAGCAAAATGTGTAGCAAGTGTCCCCATCAGAGGCCTTCTTGAATTTAACTGAGAATTATTACATGTTCTCCTGCTGAATGGCTGTTAGAATCATTTGAATAACTGATGATAATAATAGCTGACATTGAGTAAGCACTTACTACATGCTTGGCATTGTCCTAAGCACGTTTCATCTATTAACTCATTTAATCCATGCAATACTCCTACATGGTAGGTCCTATCATCAACTCCGTTTTAAGGATTAGGAAACTAAGGCATGAATAGGTTAACTCGCCTAAGGCCCTACAGCTAATGATTGGAAGTTTCCATCAAGACAAATTCAATTAATCATGGTTTTGCCATATAATGAGGGAAGACTTCAGTTAGCATTTATAGGGAGCACCTCCCTTTCTTCTGCCTCTCCACCCACTCCGCCCTGGACTAAGTTTATCTCAATACTGCCTACTTACCGGGCATTCTGCTAGGTGTGTTATCTACATGGAGTCCCCCTGGCAACACCCCCAAGTCAGCTTCATCATCCCCATTTCACAGATGAGGAAACTGAGGCTCACAGAGGCACAGAGACTTGTCCCAGGTCATACCCAAGGCAGGAGGAGGTGGAGCAGGGCCTCGACTTAGGAGCTGGGAGTGGGGTGGGGGGCCTCTTGCCCTGTGGTGAGGACCTGGATAAATGGGGCGCGACTGTGGTGTGCGGTGGAACATTCTGTGCCCGTCCCAGCTCTCTCTCCAGCACATGTCTGGAAAACTCATCCCCAGGGAGGGCAGGAGTGGCCTGGGCATCCCGGGGGGCTGCACTGCCGGAGACTGGATTCCAGGTGACCTTGGCATCGGCTCCTTTAGGACCACAGCCTGACCCTTGTTTTGCTCAGAAAGCCCACACACCATTTCACACAGGAAATTCAACCTGGCCTTCTCACGTCCTGTTCTCAAGAAGAGGGGAAAAAAACCTGTAAATTCAGTCGCTGTGTTGTTTTTTAAACAGACTTTGAAATGTTTCCTGAGAGGGAGGAAGAGTTCAAGAAAAGGAACGATAGAGAAACCTGCAGATAGAAACGCGAGGGAAAACACACCAGGCAGATGAGGAACCAGAAGAAGGAGAGACCTAGCAGAGAGGGCATCTAGGATGGAGACCTGGTGTGGGGGAGCATCGGGAGTGGCAGAGAGATTGCTGCAGAGGCAGAGGGATGGGGAGCCAGCGAGACACAGAGCAGCACAGGAAAGCTTGAGGCTGGTGGAGGTCCCCACCCCACCTCCATCCCCAGCACCTCCCTCTGCCCAGCGGCGGCCAGTCCTCCTGCCCCCAACCTCTTCCAGGACGGTGGGAAGAAGCCTCGCTATGGCGTCAGAGAGACTATCAGTGGTGTGCTGGCCATGGCTGGCCCGGGCTGTACCAGCTTGCACGAGGCAGTTGTGAAATATTTGGGAATTTTACAGGCCCGTGTTGGTAGCTTGAAAATGGCCTTGGTGGGGAGTATTTACATCACAGGAATTGGCAAACACTACAGATTGGGGCTTTCTGTTTTGTTTTGTTTTTGAGAGCCAGTTTACCACTAGCATACCATTTATTGCCTAGAGCCTAGGGTACAATTTCAGTCATGTCTCTGAACAGCTATGTGACCTTGATCTTGTCATTCCAAATCTCCGAGCCTCAGTTTCTTCACCTGTGCAATTAGAAGACCAATACCCATCTCACACGGCGGTAGGGAAAATAAACTCAGAGTGTGTACGGAGCATCCACACACAGCAGGCACTCAACCAATGTCCCCTGCTTCCCTGGAGAACTCACAAGCCTGTCCTCTTTCACCCTCCTCACTTCCCTTTTATGCCTGAGGTTCTCCTGCTTGAGAATAATGGAGCTGAGCCTTGCCCTCTTTCAGTAAGAACATACTGATCATCCAGAGAGCAGAGGGCACTGGTACGTTTACGAGGCCTTTAGTCTTCTTAAGTCAGCAGCCGTTAAGCCCCTGTAGGCACGGCGTGCCAGGGAGGGCCTCGGAGGGGAGGAGGAGGCAGGAGGAAAAGAGGTGATTAAGACATGTTTCTTGGAATCACAGGACAGGGAGATGAGGCGGCGCATCCAGAAATGACTGGTGCTGAGAAATAAATCACAGCGGACTTTGAAAATGGGATTCAGGGGACTCTCCCAAGGAAGGTAATGTTCGAACTGGATGGTCCTCCCTCCCTTTCTCTCCCCTCCCTCCATCTCTCACCTCTTTCTTTCATCATTCAATTGTAACGTATTCATTCATCATTTATTCATTCAGCCAATATTTTCTGCTCACCTGCCCAAACTAAAAGATGAGGACCAGAACATGTGTTTCCCCTGCCCTCTAGGAGCTCTCAGGTAAGAGGGGACACAGGCCCGCAAGCAGCCAATTCTAGTGCAGGGCTGCCCCCTTTGCAGGCTGGCAGGATTGCAATACATGGAGATGGTAAGGAGGGCATTCCAGGGAGAAGAAATGGCACAAGCAAGGGCCCAGGGGTTGGACTGGGCAGAGCATATTCAGAAGGAGTGAGGAGGCTGAGTGTCTGGAGGAGAGGGCGGGATCCAGAGCCCAAGCTGGAAAAGGGAAGTCAGATCCCTGAATGACTGGGACAGGACATTTTTACGTCACCCAGCAGGGTGACTTCCATGGACTGGCAGAAGAGAGAGAGGATGTGGAGGAGGAGGGTCCTGAAGCCCGTGCTCCCGGACACCATTATTGTCTTCTGGCAGCCGCTTGTCTCTATGTCCATCCTCTTCTGCAGAGCTGGGCAACGGCCACCCTCCGCAATGGCCATCTGTGGTTTGGGCACCCCCAGGTCCCTTTCTTCCCTCCTTTAAAAACAACGTCTGGATTTCTTGTGAGGAGCCGCCCCTCCCTGTGTTCCCTCCTTGTGGTGTGGGAGGGAGCTGATCCCCATCAAGTTCCAGGGGAGGGCTCATGACCTGGGCTACCCAGTGACAGTCAATCCTGGGGCCGTGACTGCATTGTCAGCCAAGAGGTGTTCTCTTTCACCGAGGGTGGAAGCTGACAGGATGAAAGCCAAGTTGATGGTGACCCTTTATGACATAGGGTCAGAAAAGCCTACCTAAGAAGCAGCTAAAGCAGAAAAAATCATAATGGAAGGAGGGACAGAGGGAGTTTCTGATGATATCATTTGAGCTCCTGGTTCCATCTGTGCCTGAAGCAGGCCCTACTCCTGGACTTTTCAGTCCTATGAACCAATAAAATATTCCTATTGCCTGTTTATTTTGCTTTGTTTTGTGAGAGTCAGCTTGACAGTCACTTCTTCTGTCACTTGCCACTTATCCTGACATGGCGGCTCCCCTAGTCCTTGCTAATGTCTGGCATCTCTTTCAGACTCAGCTCTGGGCTCACTACGTGGACCTGGAAAAGCCGCTTAACCTCTGTGAGGCTCTGTTTCTCAGCTATGAAGTGGGTGTGACCATCCCTGCCAACCCCGTAGGATCACCAAGTAGTGGATGTGACCGTGCCGGTGAAACTCCACAGAACTCGGACTTGAAATGGAGCCTGTGTTTAAGTGGTTTCAGTCATCGACCCCTCCCTCCTCTGTGTCTCTAGCCCACCTCCCCTCCTTTGACCTCCAGGCTCATCTCCAACCGTGCCCTGTGTCTCCACTTGCACCTCAAACGGATCATGCCCAAAAGTAAATTCTTGACTGTTCTCCCACAAGCCTGCCTCCTGCAGTCTTCCCTCCTCAGGTAGCAGGCACTTCATCCTTCCCCTTGCTCAAACTGAAACCTCCCTACAGCCTTGCCACCCGCCAGCCTCCACCCTGGTCCCCGCAGTCAGGAAGTCCTGCTGCTTCCACCTTCAAGGTACAGCTCCCCGCCTCCAGTGCTTCCTCGCCTCCAGTGCTTCCTCCCTGGCCAGCCCCCATCACCTCCAGCTTGTGTTACTGGTGGAGCCTCCTAGGGTCTCCCTGCTTCATATGTTCCCTACAGCCTAGTCTCAACAGTAGCTAGGTGGTCCACCTGGATCACCTGATCAGGAGTCTGATGAGGTCACCGCTCTGCTAAAAACCCTCCAATGGCTCCCACTACCATGGGAAAAAAAAGAAAAAAAACAAGGCTGGGCGCGGTGGCTCGTGCCTGTAATCCCAGCACTTTGGGAGGCTGAGGCAGGCAGACCTTCTGAGCCCAAAAGTTCAAGACCAGCCTGGGCAACATGGTGAAACCCCATCTCTACTAAAAATACAAAAAAAAAAAAAATTAACCAGGCATGGTGGTTTATATCTGTAGTCGCAGTTACTCGGGAGGCTGAGGCAGGAGGATGCCCTGAGCCTTGGAAGTTGAGGCTGCAGCGAGCCGAGATCCTGCCACTGCATTCCAGCCTGGGCAATGGGAGTGAGACGCTGTTTGAAAAGAAAAGAAAAAAAAAAAAAAAAAGAAAAACTCCTCACAGTGGGCTTCATCCAGGCCCTGCACACCCTGGCCTCTGTTTCTCCCCGACTCCTCTCCTCCCACCCTCCCCCTCTGCCTCCTTGCTATTCCCAGAACTTGCCAAGCCTGTTCCCACCTCAGGGCCTTTGCACGTGCTCTTCCTCTGCCTGGAATGTCCTTCCTCCAGATGACAGCACAGCCCATTTCATTCAGGCCTCTGCTCAAAGGTCCCTTTATCCAAGAGACCTTTCCTGACACCTGTGTACCTTTCAGTCCTCTTATCCTGAATATTGTTTCCTTTTTAATGCTCTCTGCCATCTGACATATTCCATTTTTGTTTGTGTCTTGTGGTTTATTATCTTTTTCTGACTCCCCCACCAGTGTTGCTCTGTGAAGGCAGGGTCTGTTTGGCACCAAGCCTACAGGTGCCCGAAGTGGCCGCATAGCAGGGCTGGCTAAGGTGCCACAGGCTGGTCTCATTCATTCATTCCACACACATTCACTGGGTGTTGTTCTAGGTTTCAGAGGACACAACAGTGAACAAGGCAGACAAAGACCTTGGCCGCCATAAGTCTTTCATTTGAGTGTAACAAGATAGGATGTCAGCGGGACACGGACGAATGCTGGACTTGCGTCCAAAGCACAGCAGGAAGAGGCTGGGCTGAACTGCGGTGTGTGGGGCAGGAGTCAGCACTTAGAGGGGCATTGACCGGTGACATGGCTGCGAAAATTGACTTTGGGATTCTTGACTGCATTACTAAAAGAAGGGCACCCAGAGAAAGGAGGTGAGCTCATACACCTGCACCCAGTCCCCAGCAACAGGGAAACTCACACTCCCACACCCAGTCCCCTTTAGCTCACACACCCACACCCAGTCCCCAGCAACAGGGAAACAGAGAAATTTTGGCTCAGGAGTAGACTTCTGTGTGTGTGTCTGCCATCCATTTTCACTTCTTCTATGAGCAGCACCTTTATTCTCCTTTGGGGAACTCCCCCAGCAAACACACACATACTTTTGATCCATGTGATTTGGGTGGAATGATGTCACTCCCCAGCTCAGAAGATGAGCACGTGACCTAGGCCTGGCCAATCAGCACTGGATCCTGTATCTAATCATTGGTTTAAGGGACAGCACATGACCCAAGCCCAGCCAATGATAATCAGTCTTGAGACTTTGCCTAGAAGAATGGAGAGGGGAAACTCTTTTCCCTGGAATTGTTAAACTGATAAAATATAAAGCTTCAGTTGCTGAGGGCCACTAAGGGGAGAGGCCTGCCTGAAAGTGAGGCTAAGACAGAGTAGAGCACTGTGGAGAGCTTCAAGAGAGAGTAAGAGGATCTGAGTCCTAATCGTGTTGTTTGAGCTTCTGGATCCAGCCATGCCTGAAGCCATCTGCCCCTGGAATTTTCAGTTATATGAGCCAATGACTAAGCCAGTTTGCAATGAATTTCCATAATACAGAACTACAGGAATCCTGACCCTTATAATTCAGTTGTGGGTACCCCACTTTGGGAAGCTTTGATCTACTGGACCATTAGCAAAAGAAGGATTTCGGGGTAGCAGGATGTTCTCAAAACCATGTCATTTGAGGAACAGTTGAGGGCAGCGTACCTGATGGCAAAGAACTTGGGCTTTGCAGTCAGAGCTGGCCTCCTGCTCAGCCTTGTATTAGTTGGGTGATCTTAAGCACGTTGCTTCATGTCGCTGATGCTCCATCTCCTCTTCTGTAAAATGGGCACAATAACAGTGCCTGCCTCAGGCAGGAGGACATGAGATAACATGAGCGATGTGCTCAGTTTGGCATCTGGAGAGCAGCTGATGGGAGAGCTGACTTAGAGGCCTATATAGTGTGAATGAGGGATTAGCCGAGTGCCTGGGCTGAGGCAGGCAGGAAGCGGCAAGGGAGAGGGGATGGGTAGAGGGCAGAACTGGGACTGATGAGTAGAGATACAGAGGCTGACTTCAGCTGGACATAAAGGAGAACTTCTTCCCAGTCCAAGCTAGCCTGAAATGGCATGGGCTGCCATGACAGGTAATGAGCTCCCCATCACCAGAAGTGTGTGGCCACTTCAGAATGCTATAGAGAAAGTTCAAGCATTAAGGGAGGGCAGGAACTAAAGGAGCCCTGAGGTCCGTGGAGCCTGGGGGTTGCTGGGGAGGGGGAATCATGGACGAGTTCCCTGGATGTTTCAGTTTTAGCAAACTCCCTGGGGGATATGTGAAGCTTGATTCCCCCCAACCCCAATCCACCAACCCCAGGGCTCCACTATATTCGCGTGCTTTTTTCCTTCAGATTTGCAGTTCCCCTTTCAGGCTGGTCCAAGTCCAGGGATCTGCTTCAAGGCAAACATGTAGGAATCATTGTCAGATCACAGAAGGGAGGGCTACCTGGCCCCCTGGCCCACCAGAGCCACGGCAGTTGACTCAGGAATCAATGGTCATGTGAACTGAGCCAGGCCAATGAGCGTTGGCCCCAGAACTTTTGCTGGAATTATTGAAAAAGAGGCCCTCCCTTTCTCTGGTTTGCTAAGCTTCGGCAGTAAGTTAGAGTTGCTGGCTGCCTTCTTTGCACTTTGTAAGAAGAGCCTTCTCAAGAATGAAGCCAGCACAGAGGAAAGCAGAACAAAAGGGGTGGAGGGGAGCCAGGGCCGGGAGGAATTTATTTTAAGGAATTGGCTCATGCAATCGTGGAGGCTGACAAGTCCAAAATCTGCAGGGTAGGCCGGCAGTCCGGAGACCAGGGAAGAGCTGATGTTGCAGCTTGAGGCAGATTGCAGGCAGAATTCCTCTTCCTTGGGGAAGTCGGTCCTTTTTCTCTGAAGGCCGTCACCTGATTGGATGAGACCCACCCACATTATGGAGGGTCACCTGCTTTACTCAAAATTGACTGATTTAAATGTTAATCTTCTGTAAAGAGTACCTTCCTAGCAGTGTTTAGACTAGTGTTTGATGATATATTGGGGGCATTCTGGCCTAGCCAAGTTGACACATAAAATTACCATAAGAGTTGTGTGTTTGTCACTTGCAATAACCAAATCGGTCCTAACTGATAGAGTCGGTTGCTTGGAGGCAGGGGGCATGGACCAGGTCACCTTCCCTGCCTTCTCTGACTCAGGGAGTGCACCTGAAACAGAGGCAGTGGGGTATCTTGGAAAGAGCACTGGATTCAAGGGTCAGACCCGAACATATATTTCTTTTGTTATAAGAAAAGAAATAATAAAGAGTGGTTGAAATCAAAGTAAGCATGGAAACAGCAGGTCACCCTTCTCTTTCTTCCAAGACCCAGTTACATAGAAGAGTTACAAGGTGTTCCAGCTGGACAGACAAAGTGGGGAGTAGAAACAGCCAGACTCTGAACCCAGAAAGGCCTCGACATAGGCCCAACTCTGACGCTTCTTGACAATGTGACTAGGGGATGTCCCCTGGCCTCTCTGAACCTCAGTTTCCTGACATGAGGATGGAGGCAGTGATACTGACATCACCACACCATTATGGGAATTTAAGGAGGCCCAACCCAGTATGTGAAGTTTTTAGGGAGGCCTGCCTGGAGTAGGTTCCTAATATATGTGAGTTTAAGCTGAACAGGGTAAAAAATTCAACAAAAGCATTTATGGGTGCCCGTGCCACATACCACACAGTGCTGGGCACTAGGTGGCAAACAGATTCCTAGAAGCTGACATCTTGGCTGCAAAGAATAGATGATGAGCCTGGCAGCTGGGGACTTCCTGGAGGAGGCATATGCAAGCTGGGTCATGAAGGATGAGCAGGATTTAGACAATGGCAGAAGAAGGGAGGGAATTCTGAGAGGAGAGAGCCCTGTGGACAATGACCTGGAAGAAAGGCACAGAGCATATTCCATCCTGGCCAGGGTAAGGTGTGTGGGGAGAAGCAGGAAGAGGGTTACCTAGAAGGACCCCAACACCAGGCTAAGGAGTATAGTGGTGATGCTGTGGTCCTAGGGAGCCATGGGAGATTGTAGACCAGGAGAGGACTAGGTATTTTGCATTCCCTGGGGCTTTAATGGGGCTGAGGATCCCACCCCAGCCCAGGATCCGTGGTGAGTGGTCTCTGCCTACATCCTCCCCAGGCTTCCTGGAGGCCCAGGCAAGCAGTGAGAACCACGGAGGGAGGCAAACGGCAGCCAGCCCGTCTGACACTTTGACCACATACAAGAACAGAAGCTTATCTGATGTGCCTGAATGTGCAGAGTCTGCAGAGCCGTGAGGGAAGTGTCTTGATTTCTCTCTTGCTCTGGCTGCTCTGCCTTGGAAATGCTACTGTAGCTTTGGTGAGGGTTTGGGGCAAGTACTCTGCTGTCATTATTGGGTCACATGGTGTGGTGGAATCCCAGAATAACATAGGGGAATCAGGCTCCCAATGCAATTGCAGTAGCAGGCTCTGCACCACTGGGAGGATCTCTCCCTGTCCTCTGCTTCCCGCTGCCTGGAATCCACCAGCATAGCTGCCTCCCCTGGCCCAGGGCCTGCTTTGGCCCTCACCAGGATCCAAGTGTGCGCCTGGGCAGGGGGCTCCGCCATCCAGCAGGCCTCATAGGGAAAGCATTTCCATTGTTTTCTGGGAATGGATTCCAGCAGGGAATGGGTAGAAAAGCATAGGGATTCTGGGGGGTGAGAAAAGGAGACATCAGGCAGGAAAAGGGACAAACTGGGGGCCCTGGGACTTCTGAAGCCAAACTCTGTCCCCTTTGGCCCAGATTTCTGGAGCTTCCTGTACCTTGACATCCTCTTTCCTCTTCACACCAAACCTTGCCGCAGAGCACCTTGGGTCCCCAGGCCATGGTAACCAGCGTGCTGAAGATTCAAGGTCTTCTGGGAGTTTCTTTTCACATCCCACCTGTCTGAACCTGGCTGTCTCTAAAGACACCACCTCCATGCAGCCCTCCAGGAGAGGTTGCTCTCCATCCACTCCCCACTGTCAAGGGCTTACAGATGCTGCCCCAGACAATTCTCCCTCTCGTCTCCCACTGAGCCCTCTGTTCCTCAGGGCCATCCCCTTCCTATCCCTACTCCCCAGGCCCCTGACCACACCCCCTTAGCCCTTCCAGCCCTAGGCTCCTGGGGGTCCATATTCCTCTTTGCCCCCAGGCTGAAAGAAAGAACGAATCTGTGAAGGCATGAGTGAATAAGCGCATGTCGTCTGCCTTCTGCTGGCCTCTCCTGCGAGACCCACTCACTACCTGAAATTGCCCCTGATTACTCACCAGCTGATCCTGGTCACTGCATCTGCTGATGCAGCATTCACCCTATTGATGACCCCTTCCTTACAGGCCTCCCTGGACGCCCCTCATCCCTGAACCCACCCAGTCACCTTCTGTGCTCACCTCGCCCCACCCTCAAAGACTGACACATCCCAGCCTCCTGCCCTCTGACCCATCTCCCTAGGCATAACTTTTCCATGGCCACGTCTGGACAACTGACGGATGCCCAAACTCCTGTCTTCTCTCGTGGGCTCCAGAGCTGTAGGAGAGACCTCCTCAGGCATGTCAGGGCCAGTGTGAGCCCCTCACACTCTGCCCTAACAGGCTCCGCCCCCGTGTTCCTAAAGGCTCCACCCTCATCCCACCACAACCCAATAGGCCCTGCTGTGCTCCTCACCACTGTCCAGTCTCCAGGCCACAAATCCAGGCCAGCCTTGACTCATTCGACTCAGCTTCCTAAACCCTTCTTAAATCCATCTCTCCCCTTTCCACAAACCCACTGTGCTGTCTCAGGCCTCAGCCCCAGTCCTGGACATCACAGAAGGCTGGACATCTCCTGCCACCAGTCCTCTCTCCCTGCCACTCCCCCTCCAATGCCACCCTGCAGTGACCCAGGTGACTTTTCTGAAATGCAAATTGGAGCCTGCCTCTCCCCTGCTCAATACCCTCCCGTGGCTCCCTACTGCTTGCCCAGGGCTAAGTACAAATGCTGTGTCAGGAAACAGCAGCTTTCCCTTCTAAATCAACCTCTGTCCATGGTCCAGATACAGATGAAATCGCCAGACAAAATACAAAATGTCCAGTTAAATTAGAATTTCAGAAAGGCAACAACTATTTGGTATGGGCCAGGTAATATTTGACATCCCACATTTTTATGCACCAAATCAGCCAATCCTAGGTCCAAAGTCATCTTGAACTGTGCCCCCAAACCACCACCATGGCCTCAGCTGAGGACTGGCGAGATGAGCCCCCAGCGTTCTGGAGCTGACCTATGGGCTTGGGAAAAAGCGACATGGGGGCTTCTTCCTGTCCCTCCACACACCTGTGTCTGCCGTTCCCTCGGCCTGGAAGGCACCCCCCTACCCCATGTATGAGGCTCAACCCTTCTTTCCTCTGGGTCTCTGCTCACATGTCCCCTGCTGAGAGAAGTGTCCCTGACCACCCACCTAAAATAGGCCCTCCTTCACTCCATCCCTTTTTCTGTTTTATTTTCCCCAGATCCTGGATGCCACCTGCCATAGCACACACTCCTCTGTTCTTTATCATCCCTGCATAGGACCCAGCTCCAGAGGGACAGAGACCTTATCTGGTTCACTGTGAATCTTAGACCTCAGATTTGTGCCTAGAACATAGCAGGTGCAAAATAAATACCTGCGAGCTGAAGAAAGTCATCTGGCCTCTGTTTCAGCACACTGCCCAGGGGAGCCACTCCGGAAGCGGCCAGTGCACCTTCCCGGCTCTGCAAAGCTCAGAAACCAGAGGGCACGTTTCTGACTTTTCCAAGTGCAGGGAAGTGGAGCAGCTGGAGGGGTGCGGCTTGCACTTGAGTGGGCAGAAGCTGGTCTGCCATTCGGGGAAGCTGTATTTTCACAAATGCCAAGTGTAGGGGGCCCACGGACCTCCCCGGCAAAAAGCACTCCTGTCCGCGGGGTCATACTGCAGGGAACCCCCTGGCACATCCATGACCATGCTTGTGTGGTGATCACCTCCCTAGAGCGAGCGGGCCCAGTTGGCGAGCCCCTTCCACAGTCACAGCCCCTGTCTGTGGCCTGGGCCAGCAGGGGCCCATCCCAAAAAACCCAGGCAGTGGAGGGGTTCTTAACCTTCATTTGGGTTCCAGGACCCTTTGGGAACTTTATGAAAGCCAGGGAGCCTCTCGCTGGAGACTGACATGCTTCTGTGGTGGGTTTTCAGGGTCTCTGAAGATGGTGTGCTCTGGGGAAGGATGCCAGCTGTGTTAAAAGAGAATCTGTTTCTGTGGGGGAGGAGTCAGGAAAATCTAGGTATGGGGGCACATTTGGAAATATGGGGGGATATTTGGAGAAAGAAAGAAGGAAAGATGAAAAGACAGCTTGAGCTCAAGAGGAAGAAACACCCTAAAACGTTGACAGTGTTTCATTCTGGATAACAGGACAGGAGTGATTTTAAAGATTTTTTTTTAGTCTTTTCAGCTGTTCAGCATGAACCATGCGTCTCTTTTGTTACCAGGGAGGAGAGACGGACAGTGCTATCGGGAGGGGAGAAAAGCTGGTGGAGGGTGCAGCGGGGCAGGCCTGGGGGAGGCCACAAGGGTCGAATCCCAGCGACTGGGCTCAGGCCTGTGGAGCAGCCCCAGCCCCCAAGGTCACTGGCGTGCTTGACCTAAGCCTCAGTTTTCCCGTTTGGCAAATGGTGACTGATAGTGACGCCTCGGTCATCAGGTGAGGGTGAGGGTGAGGACGAGGGTGAGGGTGAGACGTAAAAGGGGACATGTAGGCACATAGTTGCCTCTCTGAGGCCTGGGGAGAGGACAGAGCTGGCAGGCTGTTTTCCTTCTTGTGGGAGGCAACTTCAGGTTCTTTGATCTGTTTCCTCGAAAGGGGGAAATCAAAGTTCTGTGAGCAGGGGGCAGGGCGGGGGGGAGGGGAGTTAGGAACAGGGAGGAGGGGGAGCGTGAGCAGGGGCAGGGCGGGGGGGAGGGGAGTTAGGAACAGGGAGGAGGAGGAGCGTGAGCAGGGGCAGGGCAGGGGGGAGTTAGGAACAGGGAGGAGGAGGAGCATGAGCAGAGGGCAGGGCGGGGGGGAGGGGAGTTAGGAACAGGGAGGAGGGGGAGCAACTTCTCCTCAGCACCCCCCGACAAGAAGCCTGGATGGCAGCTCCCCCTGAGTGACAGGACCACTTTCTGGGGGTCCCTGACTTCTAGGCCCTGTGAAGGGCTGAGGTCAAGGGAGGAGACCCCTGGGGTGAGTTGATGGGCACGTCCAAGCCAGTGGGCTGATCCCTGAGGTCCAGGGGACGCTGTTGAAACCACCTGCTGATAGCTGCTCCCAATCCAATTCCCTGATGCCTTCCAGACCCTCAGAGGGCCACACAGCTTCAGAGAGGGTAAGACATTGGCCTCAGATGCACAGCCAGCATGCGGCAGACCTACATTCAAACCCCATGCCGTCTGATACCAAAGGTGATCTAACCCTCGCAGCAGACGTCCCCTCCTCAGGGCCTGGGCCCTTCCCATTCCCCGCCTCGTCTAGGAGACAGGTGCTGGCATCACACTCATTTTACAGATGCGGGGCTTGAGTCACTCGCTGGGGGTCACATTGTTTAAGTAACTGGCAGAGCCAGGACTTGAATACAGGTTGCTTGGTTGACAAGCCCAGCCTTGTCCACTTGCAAACTCTCCTCAATTTGATTCAACAAATGCACACTGAGCAATGGAGGTGCAGCAAGCCCTGGGCTGGGCACTCTGGACACTGGCCCAGCCAGGCCTCACGCCAGCAAGGTCCAGGACATCAGACCCATTTAACAGATACCCCAGCCGGCGAGCGGGGTCTCTGCCTGTCTCTCTCTGGGGCTGCCGTGGCATCACACCGCAAGCTGGGTGGCTTGGGACAGCGGCAGTTTATTCTGTCCTGGCTCTGGAGGCCTCAAGTCTGAAATCAGGATGTAGGCAGGGCCTCGCTCCCTCTGGAGGCTTGAGAGGAGAATCCTTTGACTCGGGGCTGCACCTCTCCGATGTCTGCCTCCACGGCCCCATCACCTCCTCCTTTTGTCTGTTACTTTCCTTTGCCTCTTTATATAAAGATGCTTGTGATGGTGTTTGCAGCCCATCCAGATAATTCCATATCATCTCACCTCAAAATCCCTAACTTAATCACATCTGCCACTATATAAGGTAATATTCACTGTTTTGCCATAGAAAGTAGTATTCACAAGTTCCAGAGCTTAGCATGTGAACCCATCATTTTTGGGGTCACCATTCAAGTTGGTAAAGGCTACCCCTTTCTCCAATGATGTGGGGCAATGGGGGAAGCTCATGAAGGGTATGTGGGGTCAGGGGGTTCAGAAGAGATAGGTTTACCTCAGAGGTGGTGGGGACAGGAGCCCTACCTTAAAATTAAGCCCTGACACGGGGCATGGTGGCTTGTGCCTGTCGTCCCAGCATTTAGGGAGGCAGAAGCAGGAGGGTAGCTTGAGCCCAGGAATTCGAGACCTTCCTGAGCCATATAGCGAGACCCCATTCTCCACAACAAGGAAAAAAAAAAAAAAAAGACAACAAAAGTAAGCCCTTTGAAGACACTAGGGAGGCTCAGGGGAGGGGTGGAAGTGGGAGTCACCTGCCTTCTGCCCTTGGTGACAGGGGGCTGCAGGCTGTCCCTGTGGATGTGTGGACACCCCCAACCCCACCTCCCAGGCCCCTACAACGAGTTCTCCAGAGATAACTTTAAGAATGTAACTGATCATGTCATGTCCCTACCTCAAGATCAAATTAAACCCTTCAGGAGCTCATCAATGCTCTGCTTACCGGTGGCCACCTTGACCACCTGACCACGCTGGTCCCGCCTGCCTGTCTGTCTTCTCCTCACTGCCCCGACCCCTTTGTTCCGTTTCTAAACCAGGCTGGACTCTTGCCCTCCTCTGACACTTTGCCCATGCTGTTCCCTCAGTAAAGAGCACACTTCCCAGACCTCACCCACCTCCCCATACTTGGGTCCTTTCCACTCCTGACTCTGTGTAAATGTCATATCATCCATGAAGCCTTCATGATTAAAATTAAATAATTATTTGTGAAGCTACTTGTTGAATGTCTGTGTATTAGTTCATTTTCATGCTGCTAATAAAGGCATACCTGAGACTGGATAATTTATAAGGAAAGAGGTTTAATGGACTCACAGTTCCACGTGGCTGGGGAGGCCTCACAATCACGGCAGAAGGCGAAGGAGGAGCAAAGGCATGTCTTACATGGTAGCAGGCAAGAACGCATGTGCAGAGGAACTGCCCTTTATAAAACCATCAGATCTCGTGAGACTTATTCACTACCACCAGAACAGTATGAGAGAAACTGCCCCCATGATTCAATTATCTCCTCCTGGCCCCACCCTGGACTTGTGGGGATTATTACAATTCAAGGTAAGATTTGGGTGGGGACACAGCCAAACAATATCAGTCTGTTTCCCCCATTAGACTAAGTCCCACAAGAGGAGACATCCCCTCCACAGTGTTAATTGCCCTATCCTTAGCACCAAGCACAGGGCCTGACACCTAGTAAGTGTACAGTACATAGCTATCAAAGAAATGAAATGAATGACAAGCCCAACTATCTGAGCTCTCTCTTCTTCAATGTTTCAGAAAAGCAGGGCATTCATTTGATCCCCCATTGGGTCAATCAATCAAATATTCGTTCAACAAACATTTGTGGATGTCTGCTTTGTATGAAACCCTGTACTGGGAGCTGGGGACACACTTCCTGTTCTCAGGACGCTCACGGACTGGTGGAGGGGGCCAGACATGGGAACAAAAGCTGCTACAAACCACAAGCCTGGAGAGGGTGAGAAGCCTGAATGAGGTTTAGAGACAGTAGCTCCTCCATGGTTGGGAAGCAGGTGCAGGAAGGAGCCTGGTCTCCACAAGATTCAAGTCAGCAGGTGTAAAGTCCGGAGCTCTGGAGGCCCCATGCATGGTCTGAAGGGCTAGGCCTGGGAGAGGTGGGTGGAGGAAAGACCAGGTTTTCCTGCAGAAAGTGGAAGTTGTGAACGCCTCAGCAGGGTACTAACCGATTGTCCATCTCTCTGGATGAGAGGTGGGGAATGAGTTGCTCACACCACCAGACAAGAGGCGGAACATGAGGAGTGGACAGTGAGGGAGGATGTAGCTTGGTGATGGAGTGAGTGGCATTCAGTAAGGCTTCTCCTTCGCCCTCTGAAGGGTCACTGAAAATGAACCAACAAAAGGCACATTACCAGGGGAGGAAGGCATACAGATTTATTTAACATGCTTAGCATGAGACAATCGCAGGGGAACGATTACCCAACAGCCCAGTGAGGTCCAGATGCTTATATGCCCTTCTTCATGAGAGAAGAGGGAATAGGGGGCATAGGAGTAAACAGTTTTTAGGGGGAATGAAATGAATGGACCCAGGAGGCAGACATTACCTTGTGAATGAATCTCTAGAAACTGAATGGAACAGGAAAACAAACAATGGTTTGCGACAAGATTCGAAGTTCAGTTTGGGCTCTATATGTGGTGTTTAATTTTCGTGGCTTTCTCTATGGTTGGAATTTTAATCTCTGGTTAATAAAATGTCAGAGAAGGGATGGAAGGCAGTTGTGTTTCTCTCGGGGGATCCAGTTTCTGGAGAGATAAGGGAACTTCAGAGAACGGCTTTATCCTGGGCTTTGACAGCCAGGAAGGGTGGGGAAGGTAGAGAGAGCTCAAGGTTGCTTCTTCCGTTCAGCATGTCAAGGTGCTATGTTTATTATTACTATTATTATTATTATTATTATTATTATTATTATTATTATTTTGAGACAGGGTCTCACTCTGTTGCCTGTGCTGGAGTGCAGTGGCACAATTTTGGCTCACTGCAATCTCAACCTCCGGGGCTCAGGTAATCCTCCCACCTCAACCTCCCAAGTAGCTGGGACTGCAGGTGTGCACCACCATGCCCGGCTCATTTTTGTATCTTTTGTAGATATGGGGTTTCACCATGTTGCCCACACTGGTCTCAAACTCCTAAACCCAAGCAATCTTCCCACCTCAGGCTCCCAAAGTGTTGGGATTACAGGCATGAGCCACTGTGCCCAGCCTCCTTGCTCCTCTTTTACAGAACTGTCTTGGCTTTTCTTGGCCATTTATTCTCCTATATGAACTTTATTTTGTTGTATTTTTTGAGATGGAGTCTCGCTTTGCCACCCAGGTTGGAGGGCAGTGGCCTGATCTCAGCTCATTGCAGGCTCTGCCTCTAGGGTTCAAGTTATTCTCTCCTCAGCCTCCCAAGTAGCTGGAATTACAGGTGTTTGCCACCATGCCCAGCTAATTTTTGTATTTTTAGTAGAGACAGAGTTTCACCATGTTGGCTAGGCTGGTTTCGAACACCTGGACTTAAGTGGTCTGTCCTCCTTTGCCTCCCAAAGTGCTGGTATTACAGGTGTGAGCCACCACACCTGGCCTCCTATATGAACTTTAAAAACAATGTGTCAACTCCTATAAAAGATCTTGTTGGGGCTTTCATTGGACTTGCTAATATAATTTGTAAATTAATTGGAGAAGAAAGAGCATCTTTTGAAAATTAAGTCTTCCCAAATATAAGATACAGTGGGAATTCTTATCTCAAACAAAATCTTCCCCACGGTGTAGAAAACAGAAAGATGTGGTTTGAACCCATGCATTCACCTCTGCTTCCTCTCTATAAAGTACTGTTTTTGGTGGTGGTGTTTTGTGTTGTTTTAGGCATAAACCTACAAAGTCAAAGAGAACAGGGAAAAGATAACAACAACAAAGCGTAGGAACCTGGAAAGCAATGGCATGAGAAGCCACGGACTTGGCAGATCTGAGAGATCTAAATCCCTACAGACAGCAGTGGGGAAAGCCAGAAAGCCACTCAGCCTCTTACCCTGCAAAACCTCTGAAGACTCGGGGATTGGCAGCACAAGAGATATATCTGGAAATGGAGGTAAAGGTGGGTCTGACAACAGTAAAAGTCTGCTTAGAAAGCAGTTAGATCCCCAGGTCTTCTCCCCACCCCAGTGGAATACTTGAGGTTTATTTTCTAAAAAAAGAAAAACAGAGGGACTCTGGATAGGAGGGGACAAGCCATGTAAAAGACAAAGGCTACTCTGCTGAAATGAAGGATCCAGTGAATGTGGCATATATATCTTTACAGTCTTTTCACTCCAGAACATTGATAGCCAGTCCAGTACCTTCCAAACAGATCAGAAGAGTCTACCCTAGGGAATCCAAGCAGAATAAGATGAAAGCTATAAAGATACTCACCAAGGAAATGACCTAACCAGACTCCCTCTATAAAGTCCAGAGTCTGGCAGTCCCACACAATTACACAGAGCTTCTGATCAGAGTTTAGTACCTTGTTATTAAATAAGGTGAAATAGCAAAGAATTGTCAGCCATATGAAGAAAACCTCTACCAAGAAAGACAAGACAAAATAGACAATTTTATTTTAAAAAAGTAACTTGAAAAAAACAGACTATGCAGTGAGATGAAATATTTTTTAAAATTATATCAACACTATCCTTAGAAAGTAAGGGAAGGGACTCCATATATGCAGTAAGAAAAAGTAGTATGAAACATAATCATTAGAAAACAAAATACAAATTCAAATTATTATAATAGAAATTAAAAACTCTATAGAGGCATTCAAAGAAAAAAAATTAAGATATCATCCCTCTCCCCACCTAAAGACTATAAAAATACAAAGAGATAGAAAATAAGAAAGAACAAGAATGTTAGAATTCTTCAGAATCTAAAAAAAGAGAGAACAATGAAAAGGCACGGGAGAAAATGACAATGAAATAATTATGAAAATGACCCAGGATTGATCACTATAAATATCCAGATCAAAAAGATTAACTGAATGTCCAGAACAATGGAGAAGACAGGACTACATGGAGGCATCTCACTATGGGATTTCAGAACACTTGAGACAAAGAGAATATCTTCAAAACTTCAAGAAAGAAAAAGTAGGCTATTTTCAGATATTAAGAATTTGTGTCTTTAGACTTATCAACAGCAGCACAAGAAGCAAGAAAGCAATACAGAAATATCTTCAAAATCTGAAGAAACATCATTTCAATCGTAATTTCTATACCCAGCCAAACTATCTATGATGTATGACCAAAGACATCAAATGCAACAAACTCCCAAATATATCTGCCTCTCATGTGTGCTTTCTCAGGAAGCTAACAGAAGATATGCTCCATTAAAAAAGGTAGTAAACCAAGAAAGAGAAAGGATCCAGAAAACAGAGGGCTCAGTGTAAGAGAAGGCAAAGAGAACCTCAGGATGACAGTGAAGGGAGTTCCCAAGTTGACAGATTCCTTCAGAGCAATCGGTACAGACTGGATCGAGTTAGGGGATTCCAGGAGAGAGGACTCGGAAAAGATGAAACTGATAGAATACCTGAAGTTATTGAATTTCTTCCCTCCCTTTCCCTTTCCCTTTCCCTTTCCCTTTCCCTTCCCCTTTCCCTTTCCCTTTCCCTTTCGCTTCCTTCCTTCCTTCCTCCCATCTGTCTGCTTCTGTCACCCAGGCTGGAGGACAGTGGTGCTATTACACTCACTGCAGCCTCAATCTCCTGGGCTCAAGCAATTTTCTCACCTCAGCCTCCTGGGTAGTTGGAACTACAGGTGTGTGCCACCACCCTCAGCTAATTTTTATTAATTTTTTTTTTTTTTTTTTGGAGAGACAGGGTTTCATCATGTTGCCCAGCCGGGCTTGAACTCCTGGACTCAAGTGATCCTCCCACCTCAGCCTCCCAAAGTGCTAGGATTACAGGCATGAGGCACTGTACTCAGCCATGAATTTCTTAATAGGAGATTTGGACAGCTAGCAGAGAGTGTAGGGATGTATTAGTGGTAAGTACACAGAAAATCATGCCAATGAAAAACTAAACAAATAAAAACTCTAGGGAAAACAAAGCTATGCAAGGAAGGAAATGAAATCAGAGCATACTACATGGCTCAGCTGTGGGAAGCATTTACCCAGCTGTAAAAAGAGAAATACTAACAGTTAATCTAAACAAAATTATAACTATCCAGTGAGGATGGAAAGGTGCTTGGTAAGGAGGGAGCCAGGTGAAAAGCAGCCCAATCCTCCTCCATGGTGGAAAGTCATTAGATAACGCCAAAAATGGAAAAATCACAATGAGCTTGAGAAACATGCTATTTAGAGAAACCAAGGAAATACTAAAAGAAACAGTTCAAAGAATTGAAAGTGATTTTTCTCTGGGGCTGGGAAGGACAGCCTTCTAGAAATATATGACTCTTTAAACCATGAGCATGTATAACTTTGAGGTAGAAAATGAAAGCTAAAATACAAATGAAAAGATAGACAAAGCAGGTTTCTCTGGTTAAAGTGGTGAAGCGGACAGAGTCCGCTTTCCCCCATCCAGCCTAATCCTTGGGGGCACCCTGAAGCATTGCCTCCCAGGGTTCCAGGGGACACTATTTAAAAACCAAGGCCTCACATGCTGAAGCTTGGGTAGGAGAATTTCAGGCCCTGGGCCAGGGGTGAGGGAGTGATTTTGTTCCCTATCTACTGTGCCAACACATCACGTTCTTGGTGGCAGGGCAGCTCAGAAGGGTTGAGTTAGGATGTTAATGAAGATGCACGTGAAATGATGAGTCCTCACCTGTCAGAGCTGGGAGACGTCTTAGAAATCATATGCCCTGGCCGGGCATGGTGGCTCATGTCTGTAATCCTAGCACTTTGGGAGGCTGAGGTGGGTAGATTGCTTGAGTCCAAGAGTTCAAGACCAGCCTGGACAACATGTCAAAACCCTGTCTCTACTAAAAATACAAAAAAAAAAAAAAAAAAAAAATAGCCAGGTGTGGTGGCTCATGCCTATAGTCCCAGCTATTTTGAAAGATAAGGTGGGAGAATTGCCTGAGCCCAGGAGGCCAAAGCTGCAGTGAGGCATGATTGCACCACTGCACTCCAGCCTGGGCAACCAGAGTTTTCCTTTTTTTAATTAAAAAAATTTTTTTAAATAATTTATTTTAAAAATTGATTTAATTTTTAAATTTTTATTTCAAAAGATAAAAGATAAATCATACGCCCTAAACCGACAGCTCCCCATAAGGACAGGTTGGCCTGAGGATGTTTTCTGGCTTTGAGTGAGCTTCAAGAATTGCCGAGAGTCATTATTGTCAGAGCAACCCTCGACCAATGAGACATGGGAGCTGGTGGATACATACCCCAGCTCCCACGCCCCAGAGGAGCAGCTCTGTATTGCACTCCACACAGTCCCTCTGAGCATCCCTGGTGGAGTTGAGCTCCAGATATCCAGGAGGGTGAGCCACCCCATCCTGCACCCTGTATGGGCTGCCTTCCCTTCCCTGTGTCACTCATCACTTGCCCCCCTCCCTGACCCCTGCTTCCTGGGATCACCCCCCAGATAAACTGTTTAGACTCAGGGTCTGCCTGTGGGGGAACTCAAACTAAGACACCAATCTCAGTTCTCCTTTCCCAGATGAGGAAAATTATGCAGAGAGAGAAAAGAACTTTTCTGTGTGCACACAGCAGGTTACTCCCAGAACCTGACATTGTAGAAAGATAACTGAACTGAGTCGGGTGATGCAGATCTTGGCCTTAGCTGTGTGGCCCAGGACAAGTTCCTGCCCCTCTCTGAGCCTGAGTCCTCCAAGTGTCAGCCTCAGCCTGTAACCTCATTGGCCAGGGCTCTCTCCTCACACCAGGCAGCTCCTCTTCCCACACGCTCTTATGTGCAGATGCTCAAAGCATCCTAGTTTAATGTCAGGAAAATGCACACAGAGAGAGACGGGAAGCCACAATTCTGGATGGTAACTCATTCTGTCATTTCCTTGAGGGCTGCTGGAATTCCTGGGATGCTAAGTCGGTGGCATACAAAATGCCCCACCATTTCCCAACCACATAATGACATCCCCCCTCCTTTTGCCTGGGTCAGCGAATTTGCTGGCCGGCACACCCCTGCAAACAGGGTCATTATTGTTGAAAGGGAAAGAAAAAGAGTGAGATAGAAGGGGGGAAAACCCTGAAGATCAAATTATTTTTTAAAATTACAACCCAATCCTGACATTTCCTGGGACCCAATCCCTCAAGGAAAGCAGTAGGGACTGGGAGCGGCATGGGAGCTGCGGGTTGATACGTCAGCTTCTAGCAAAGGCTTTGGGAATTCCAGCAGAATTCAGACATCGAATCCACCACTTCCTACCTATGCAAGCCCAGGCAAGGCCCTTTTCCTCTCTGGGCCTCAGTTTCCTTCTCAGTAATATGAGGGAGGGCAAGATAGAAGGACTTTCCCTCCACACATACACATGCCTCATTTGTTAAGAGAATCAGCGGAGGTTATAGGCACCACGCCATGGAAGCCTGGAGATTGGAGAGCGCTCAGAGGGCTCTGGGAGATGGGAGTGCGCTCAGAGGGTTCTGGGAGATGGGAGTGAGCTCAGAGGGTTCTGGGAGATCGGAGAGCGCTCAGAGGGCTCTGGGAGATGGGAGTGAGCTCAGAGGGTTCTGGGAGATCGGAGAGCGCTCAGAGGGCTCTGGGAGATGGGAGAGCGCTCAGAGGGTTCTGGGAGATGGGAGAGCGCTCAGAGGGCTCTGGGAGATGGGAGAGAGCTCAGAGGGTTCTGGGAGATCGGAGAGCGCTCAGAGGGCTCTGGGAGATGGGAGAGCGCTCAGAGGGCTCTGGGAGATCGGAGAGCGCTCAGGGGGCTCTGGGAGATGGGAGAGAGCTCAGAGGGTTCTGGGAGATCAGAGAGCGCTCAGAGGGCTCTGGGAGATGGGAGAGCGCTCAGAGGGTTCTGGGAGATGGGAGAGAGCTCAGAGGGCTCTGGGAGATGGGAGAGAGCTCAGAGAGTTCTGGGAGATGGGAGAGCGCTCAGAGGGCTCTGGGAGATGGGAGAGGGCTCTGGGAGATGGGAGAGAGCTCAGAGGGTTCTGGGAGATGGGAGAGAGCTCAGAGGGTTCTGGGAGACGGGAGAGCGCTCAGAGGGTTCTGGGAGACGGGAGAGCGCTCAGAGGGCTCTGGGAGATGGGAGAGCGCTCAGAGGGCTCTGGGAGATGGGAGAGAGCTCAGAGGGTTCTGGGAGATGGGAGAGAGCTCAGAGGGTTCTGGGAGATCGGAGAGCGCTCAGACGGCTCTGGGAGATGAGAGTGAGCTCAGAGGGTTCTGGGAGATGGGAGTGAGCTTAGAGGGTTCTGGGAGATCGGAGAGCGCTCAGAGGGTTCTGGGAGATAGGAGAGCGCTCAGAGGCTTCTGGGAGATGGGAGAGCGCTCAGAGGGTTCTGGGAGATGGGAGTGTGCTCAGAGTGCTCTGGGAGATCGGAGTGAGCTGAGAGGGCTCTGGGAGATTGGAGAGAGCTCAGAGGGCTCTGGGAGATGGGAGAGAGCTCAGAGGGCTCTGGGAGATGGGAGAGAGCTCAGAGGGCTCTGGGTCTGACAGCCCTGTCACGATCCTGATTAGACATTTGTTTTAGGTTATTTTGAGCAAATCCTTCAGTTTCTCCAAGCCTTTGCTTCCTCTGCTGTCAATGGGACTAATAATAATAATAGAGACTGTCTGGGTTCAAATCTCGGCTCTGTCCCTTCTGAGCTGGACTTGGGCAAGTGATTTGACCTCTCTGAACCTCAGTCTTCTTATCTGTTAAATGAATTAAGTGGATTTATGCAAGGTTCTTAGAAGAGTCCCTAGTACGTGGTAGGTGCTAAAGAAGTGACGTGCTAGCTTGTGATTATTGTTAGTTATTACTACTAGGTTTGTATCGAGAATGCACTAAGAGGAAACGGTGAGGGCACAAGGCCTGGCCCCAAACAGATGCTCACTGAATGGGATGGGAAGGACCCCTGGGCCAGGCATCCAGAGAGTGGGGCTCTCGGTGGCTCTCTCCCCACTCTGCCTGCCCTGAGGGTGGGGCTCCCTTCCTTGCGCCCTCCTGCCCCATCCCGGCTGAGGAGTGCCTGCCTCTGAGCCACGCTGTGGTCACACAAAGCCCTTCCCTTACCAGGTCTAAGCCCGTGGCAGAACCTTTTGATGCTAAAAATAGATTATTCCACCCAAAGACCCAGAGAAAGATCATTTTATGAGCCAAAAGGGCTGTAGTTTGGGATTTTTCTTATTCTTCTGAGGGGCCTGGAACTCTGAGGGAGGGAAGCATCTTATGGGCAAGACTCCAGGTCTCAAAGAACACAAGAGAGGCCCCTGAGCTGAACAGCATCTCAGGGAGGTCGCACCCAGTGACTTCTCCAGCACCTCATCCTGCAGTCTGGTACCCAGGTTCAGGCAGCCCTTGGCTGGGGTCGGCCTCCAGAAACCACGGGAGCTCAGTGCCCCTCACAGCAGACCTTGGAGGAAGTGAGTGGGAGGGCAGGAATCTGCTGGGGGACACTAAGATCCTGGCAAAGTGGTGAGTCAGACACACGCCCCCTTCCACCACCCACCTCTGCCCTGTCCTCCCCTACATGCATGTGTACATGTGCGCACACACATACACACACGCACACAGACACGAGCTCACACTCTCACACATACACATCCACACACATGCACACATACACAAGTTCACACACTCATACACACGCACACTCACACACACGCACTCACACCCATGCATGCTCACACATACGTGCATGCACACAAACATGAACTTACACACACATACACACCCACACACATTCACACACAAACTCACACACACCCCTGCACACACTCAGACACACACACATATTCACACAAGCTCACACACACCCCTATACACTCATGCACACATTCACACACAAGCTCACACACACCCCTACACACACAAACGCACACCCACACACCTTCACACACACAAGCTCACACACACCCCTACACACACTCACAAACGCACACCCACACACCTTCACACACACAAGCTCACACACACCCCTACACACACTCACAAACGCACACCCACACACCTTCACACACACAAGCTCACACACACCCCTACACACTCACGCACACACACATTCACACACACAAGCTCACACACACCCCTACACACTCACGCACGCACACATTCACACACACAAGCTCACACACACCCCTACACACACGCACACGCCCACACACCTTCACACACACAAGCTCACACACACCCCTACACACGAGCGTGCCCACACACCACACACACAAGCTCACACACACCCCTACACATGCGTGTGCCCACACACCTTCATACACACAAGCTCACACACACCCCTACACACAGAGACACGACCTCACCCTGGCCGAGTGCCCACTGCATGCTCTTCCCAGGAGGTCCCTGGGAGATGACAGGGGCTTATTTTTCCCACTTTGCAGGTGAGAACAGTGAGGTTCTGATAGCCCCAAACACTAGCACACCCTTAGGCGGTGCCAGAGCTGGGATCTAAACCTGGCTCATCCATTCGACTCTACGGCCCCAGCACCTCCACCCCCCTGGAAGGGACTTCAGGGAGAAACAGGGAGTGGAGGGGTATCTTGGGGACACGACGGGATGTGGCTGCAGCAGACCTGCGGGTGAATCCTTCTGACTCACTGTGTGACCGTGTGTGAGGCCTGTTCCCGGTGAGCCTCAGTTCCGGGGCTGGACGCTGGGGAGAGTCATCTCCACCCTGTCTACCTCCCAAACAGCTTGCTCTGGAAACTCCCGTAGGAGGCATTTGTGCATAGGTGGCTGTGGGGTGAGAGGAGCATCACTGATCATTATTTAAGCAAAGATGACACTGGGCAGAAGGAGGCTGTGAGCCCATTCCTGGGGGAGCAGGACGCATCCCAGCCTGCACTCTCCCTACTCGGTCAGCTAATCTCCCTGGGGCGACGCTGCTCCTTCTCCCAATTCCATCTGCCTCTTAAACACAGGACTTCTCACTGAAACGTATTCAAACCCGAACATGCACTGAGGGAACTTCAGGCAGGAGGAGAGGCAGCAGGTGGAGCTCTTGGGGTCCCTGGTGAGGAAGATGCTGCGGGTGGAGACAGTCCTTAGGTTGTCCTCGGTGCCACCACTCCTGTGGCACAAGAGACACTGAAGCAGCTGTATGAGGTGGCAGCTCGAGGCTCGGCCAAGAGCAGGGCCTGAGGCAGGAGGTGAGGACAGGTGGTTCTCTTTCTGAAGGGGGCGCCGAGAGCAGTTTCTCAAAACAACAGGAAAGAGAAGCGGAGGGCGGGCTGGGTTTGAATCCTGCTTCCTCCACTGGCAAGCTGGGGGGCCTTGGGCAGGTCTCTTCACCTCTCCAGCTCTCCCCCAGAGACTGACTGTCAGACCGCTTAGGCGTGTGGTGCCCTGTCCTCAGAGCCCACCCCTGGAGGGACCATGCCTAAAGCTTTTAGCATGTAAACCCCACATGGTAGGTCCTCAGCTGATGATCCCTTGGCTTGGTCTGGGTGTCCTGGTCCGGGATGGGTTACATGGCCCTGCAGGCCCCATTCTCTACCCCCGAGGAGGGGCTGATTTCGCTGAGTGGCAGCATCTTAGTGTCCCTGTGCTAGCCCTTGAAAGTGAAGTGCCCCACCCCCACCCCCAGCCCGCAGCAGATATCGCTCCAGCAGCTTCCCTGGGCTCACACCAGGATCTGCTGATGAAAGGCCAGAATTTGAACTCCAAGGCCAGTGTCCACCTCAAATCTGCTACCTGCCCAGTCCAAGCTGACCGGGCTGACTCCTGGAGGCTAAATCTTGGGGTTAATCCCTGGATTAGTCTATTCCTCCTCTGAAAAGTGAGGAGGGCCACACCTGTCCTGCAGGTTGTTGGGACGATCTGGTGGTTCGGGGTGTGCTGTCATCGTAACCATAACATTCAGAGGCAGGGTCTGCATCCAGTGCTCTTCGTGGTGACGTAACCTCAGCCCTGCATGCAGGTTAGGGAAATGAGTATCATCACCATTCACAGAAGATGCCTCCTTAATTGACCCCCCGGGTATCTCCCAGGATTCACCTGTACTTCTCGTATAAAATGCCAATGGATGCCCTCAGCTGGCAGGCCCTTCTCTGGAATGCCACATCTCCTCCCACCAGCCACTGAACTGTCAGCTTACCAGATGTGAGTTGGAATGCGTCCCAAACGGTTGGTGCCAGCTGGGTTTGCATGGCTACAGAATGTCATTGGAGATTATGCCAGTCCTGGGCCAGTTTGCCCACAGATCAGCTCTGCCCATTCCCCTGTTTGGCTCTGTCACACAAGTGTTTGATGGCACGGGCTGCATTCCCCAAGCTTCTTGGCCAGCTGGTCCCCGCTACATTCAACCAATGGGAGACACTAAGGGGAGATGAAAAATGAAAGCAAGGGAGAAGCTGGGGTGTTTCTCCCTCTATTCTTTGTCTCAGATGATGTCTCCATGTGGCTAAGTCTCTCCCGTGACTCTAGCAAATGCCAGACTGGCCCACTAAGTTCCTGCTTCTGCTGGGGGCCCTGGTAACTCTGCCTCTCTCCGTGTCCCTCTTACCCAAAGGGCGGCACTGGGACTCCTCACTGTCTCTGTTTGGCTTCTCAGCTTGTCCCTCACCTGTGTTGCTAACACTCCCTGAATTAACTTCCAGGACTCAATGTGGCTCCTGTTTTCCTGGTCGGACTCTGATTAATGATAATACCATGAGGTCAATCGTGTGATGCCAAACAGGAGCCTCTGTTTCTATGAAAACTGGGAAGACTTAATGAAGGCAAGTTGCTAAAAAATAAATTGAATTTGGTACGGGTGGGGCGTTGTAAAGGATGGGAAGAAATAGTAAAATCTAGATGATGCCGCATGCTCATTCCTTCCTTAGCGTCTTTACATTCATGTTCCACTTTAAATAAATCAAAACTATGCCAGGCATGGGGGCTCACACTTGTAATCCCAGCACTTTGAGAGGCTGAGGCAAGAGGATCACCTGAAGCCAGGAGTTTGAGACCAGCCTGAACAACATAGTGAGACCCTGTCTCTACAGAAAAAAAATTTAAATTAGCTGGGCGTGGTGGTGCACACCTGTAATCCTAGCTACTTGAGAGGCTGAAGCAGGAAGATTGCTTGAGCCCAGGAGCTCAAGGTTACAGTGAGCTATGATTGCACCACTGCACTCCAGCCTGGGCAACAGAGCAAGACCCTGTCTCTAAAAAGAAAAGAAAAGAAAAGAAAAGAAAAAAGAAACCCAAACTGGAAATTGTTAAGCTAGAAGAACAAGAGGAAGGCCATTTAATGCATACTTATAAGTTTAAAGCTAAAAGAAGGGTTTAAGATCCTATTTTTATGATTCCCTTTTATTTTTATATAATATTTCTTATGATTCCCTTCTTCAACCACATTTTTTATTAACCCGATTTAAGTTTTTTTCAGTGGAGAGCAAGAGGAAGCCTGGCTGCCCACTGCATGGCAGGGGAATGCGCAATCAGAATTTCAAGGGAAGGGAGTCCCTGGAAATTGAGCACCTACTATGTGCCAAGCACACTCACAATTATTTTCTCATTGAATCCTCTTTATGATTTTGGGAGGTGGGCACTACCGTTGGCCCCATTTCACAGGCTAGGAAACCAAGACTCAGAAGAGTAAAGCCTCTTGCCCAGGATCTCACAGTTCATAAGAAACAAAGCAGGCTTCAGGTATGGCTGGTTTCAGCCTCCTTGTCTTTTCTGCTTCCCCAGGGCTGTTTAAAGCTTAGCACACACTTATCAGGGGGCATGTAGAGATGATAAACCCCTTATGATCCTGGCAAGGATGATCCTTGGCAAGGACCAAGCTTGGCTGTCATTTGCCACATTGCCCCGAGAATGCATTGAACTACTCGGTGCACAGATGCATCACTAGGCCCTGCACAGCCTCTTGAATTCCCTCCCATTCCTGGGCCTGGACTCAGGTTCCCAGGGATGGGGAAGCCCCTCAGGGTGATCAAGTTAAAGGGGCTTAGGGGGGCCCACTCTTAGGTGTGGAAAAAACAGCAAAGCACGTAGGGTGGTATGTTCGAAACTGGAGGCGGTGTTGGTGGAGTGGAAACAGCTCCTGGGCTGGGAAGCAGGGGCTTGGGTTCCACTGACTCATTGGGTGAACTTGGATGAGTCTCTGCTCCTCTGGGGGCTGCAGTTTCGGCTTCTGTGTAAGGGGAGTCTTCCCAGCTGTCCTTCTCCAATCTGTTTCACACATGGCTGACTCCAAAAGGCATCAGATTCAACCAGGAGGTCAAGGCCCCTTGGCAAGTTCCCCCCGTGCCACTGACCCCCGATGGTCCCACGCAGGCTGGCCAGCTGATGAGTTTACGACACAGGGTGGGGGCGGGGCAGCCTCTCCCCCCGCATGACTGTCATAGCTCCTTACTTGAGCTGACTCATAACGGAGCCCAAATCGCGTCATGGAGGCTCAGCCAAGGAAACCAATGTTTATGATGCCCTCACTCCGTGCCTGTCCCTTCAAAGAAGGTGTTATCCCCATTTTACAGGGAAAAAAACTGAGGCCCAGAGAAAGGAAGTGACTTGCCCCAAGTTCTGGCCGCTCAGATTCAGCAGAACTGGGGCTGGAAACCAAATCTGACTCCAGAGCTCTGTGGCTGTCACCGTAAACCTGCTTCCTCTCTGGCCAAGCTAGAACTCTTGTCCCCACCACCCCCACCCTCAACACCAATCGACTCACCATTCAGGGACAGAAGACTGAATCTTCATGAGGCTCGAGATGAGGCTCAGAGTGAGCGTTTCCAAGGCCATCTTGTGCACCTGTGCCCTGGGCGGAAACAAGTCTCTTTGGGACCTTGGACCAGCCCATCCTCCTCCAGGGATTTCCCCACCCCCACCCCTGAGGGCCTACAGAGTCCACTGTGAGTCTGAGACTGGTGCTAGGGTCTAGCCCCAAGCCTGGGCTCCCTGGGACAGGCCAGGGGGTGATGGCCGGGCTGCAGAGGGACTTTCCGAAGTCTTCATTTAAAGGGCATGGAAGGGTACTCTGGTGTCATGCCCAAGGTCAGGGCTGGTGAGTCAGAGGCTGAAGTTCCAATCACATCCCAGAATACCACGTGACCTTAAACAAGCTGGCGTCACCACCCTGGGCCTCAAAGCCTGGCCTGTGCAATGGGAGAGTAGAGCTTACAAGGGAAATGGTAAAAGCCGTCACCTTTCCCCCACTCTCCACCCTTTCTCCCATCCTGACATGACTTCGGGGAACATGCAAGTGTAGGATTCAATCATCTTCATGACTTTTCTACTTTTGAACCTCTCCGGGCCTTGACTCCTCAAGGACATGAGGATACAATGGGCGCTTCAGGTGAGGGGAACAGCATGACGGAAGGCCCGGAGGCAGGAAAGCTCCCGAGCATCAGGCTGGGGCAGAGACCCCCAAGGGGATGTGCAGGTGGGGGCAATAAGAGCCAAGAGCCCTGAATGACATGCTGGGGCCTCAGCCCCCAGCCCTATAGACGGCCTCCCAGTGCGGCCAGGCCACCAGGTTTCACCAGGAAGGCCCTTCTCGGTGGGCAGGCCAAGGCCAGGCGTGAGTGCTGGCAATGCCACTTCATGTGTTTCCCATTGTACTTAGTCCCAGCTCCCATAAAAGCCCCAGAGGTGCCACCCAGCCACACATGTGGACACCTGTCCCTGACAACAATAGTGGTGGATAATGGCAGGGAGTCAGCCGAAGCCCAGGGGCGAGGCGGCATGGCAGGGAGCTCTCCGGCCGCTGGTGGATCCGGGCTCCGGGCACTTGGTGAGGGGCCCGCGGGGATCCCAGCCCACCCAGGCCAATGCTGGCCTTAATTAAGAAGGAGTCTCCCACCCAGGAGCCAAACCACCCTCCCAGCCACGCCTACTCCAACTGCTTTCAGTTCTGTTTCTTGGGCCGCGTGCTGAGGCCAGCTCCACAAATAAAAGCCATCACTTTTCTTTCTCTCTTTCTTTCTTTTTTTCTTTCTTTCTTTTTTTTTTTTTTCTTTTCCAAAAAGAGAGGCAGCCACAAGATCTTCTAAAAGGCCGTGACATCACGGCCCAGGTGACCGCGGCCCAGCCAATGAGCCCAGGCCGTGAGCAGGCTCCTCGCATCCTGTGAGCTGAGGTTGGGTTGACACTGGGAAGGCCTGGTCCCTCAACCACAGAACCACAAGGCCAGGCCCTCGCCGCCTCCAGGGCCCTGCGCGGGAGCTGGTTGGCTCCTGGTGCTCCCCACCCCCGGCCGCCCTCGTACCCACCGCAGCCTGGGCTCTGTCGAGGGTAAGCCTCATTCATTCATTCCCTGTGGCACTGGAGGGGCCTGCTCTGCTCTGTCAGCCTCGGAGCTCTTCCACCCTGGCTGCCGAAAGCCCCTTCCCGCCATCTAATGATACACTCTGCATTCGCTTCTGTTGAGAATTTGTGGCTAGACATTCCTGTGGGACCGGGAATCCAAATTCTTGGGTACAAACAGAAACTTACTTTCCTTGGGGATTTTTTTTCTCTCTCACTCACACACACTCTCGCGTTCTTTCCTTTTTTCTTTTTCGTAGCAGCAGGGGGGGGAGAAGAGACAAAACAAAACAAAAAAACAACAAAAAGCAACACCCCCCCCTTTTTATTTTCAAAAGTAGCTGGGGGGAAAAAAATAAAACAACAGCCAACCAAGCGAATCCCAACTCAACACCCGAAGGGCTGAAAATTCTCGCCTTCTTCAGAGCGGGGCATGGCATCGAACAGCATCTTTGACTCCTTCCCGACCTACTCGCCGACCTTCATCCGCGGTGAGTAACGATTGCCCAGGGCCGTGGGTGGGGAGCTGTGGCCAGGCCCCGGACCACGTCCCTCCACCGACCGCCCCGGCTGCCCTCAAGCGCACTGCCTAAATCTGCTGGCCTGTGAAAGCCTGAGGTGGGAAGAGGGGTTGGTGGCCTCTGTGGTCTCTTGGCGTGGAACATCGCTGTGGCACTTTTATCCTCCGCTGGTGGAGACAGTAAGCGGGGGAGGCGATGGATACTCCAAGACCTCAAGACCTCAAAGTGCAGCCCTCAGAGGGGCCAAGGGGAACTCTCAGGGACCCTTGGCTTCCTGCTTCGCTAACGGGGCCCCTAGGCCTGCAGCCCCAGCCCCTGTCCTGCCTGGGACTCCCCACCTGGGCTCAGGAGGTCACTGCTGGCAGCTTCTGGGGAGAGCTGTGGGATCCAGGGGTCTTCCTGAAGACCACTGCCCACATTTTGCGTGTAACTCCTGGGGTATCAGAAACAAAGGGAGGAGAAGGAAGCCACAGGCTTTTGTAGAAAACTGCGCAGAGCTGGGTTGCACTGAAGCTGGACCCGCACGGGGCTGGGGGACAGAACTTGAGAAAGTTCGTGGATTTGGCCACGGAAGAGGAAAAAGTGTTTCTGGGCAGGTTTTGCCTTTTTTGGTGGCTGCGGGGACGCATAGTTCTGGATTGTGTCTCCCAGCAAGGACAGGGAGTCTGGGATCCCCAACCTGGAGCCTCTAATGGGGCTGGGACTAATGGGGAGACTTCTCCTGCCTCTGTCTCGCATTTAGGGCTGATGCACCCTGGCCTCAGACACCCCCTGCTGCCTTCCTCCTCCCCAGCAGGAGCCCAGATGGGGCTGTGACACCTGAGACTGGGGATCAAGAGTCCCTGAGCTCAAGTCCCACGGCTCAGTGGCTTCCTTGCTGAGAGACCTTAGGAGGGGAGTTACTTAACCCCTCTGTGCCCCAAATAGAGTCCCCTCTGCTTGTAGAATTCTCATTGTCTGAGCCGAGGGTGGACTGTGTATAAGGGCAGTGCCTTCGGATGGTTCTTGCGGACTGGTTCGCCTCCAGAATAGAGGGGCTGCATAAGATTTAGGACTTCAGGGTTGGGGGCTGGTGCTGCCTTTCCTCAGCCGAGGCAGTCAGCAGAGAGGCAGAAGTGGGTCTGCTTGCCTGCCTGCCTGCCCTCCTGCCCATCGGCCTGCGCTGTCGCTGGTTGACCGAGTGATTCAGGGATGGTGCCTGGGCGGCAGGCTCGGGGCAGGGACCCAGGCACATTTGGGTGTTTGAGTCCGTAGGCTTCTGGGAAGGCTTGTCCGAGAGCGGGGCCTGTTCCTCTTCCCTGGTGAGGCTGAGAAAGGCTGTGCTGCTGCCGATGGGGACTGAGTCAGGGAGAGAAGGGGGCCTGCTGTGCCCTGAAGTGGGGGCACTCCCATCAAACCTAGCTTTGGCCAATGACAACAGGCAGCCCCGGGTCTGAGAGCCGAGAGCCGCGGCTGCTTCCTCAGAGTTGCTGCTATTATAACGTTGTTCCCTTTGTAGTCCTTGGAGCTAATTAAAGGCAGTTCTGTGGCAAGAAAATAAGAGTTTATAAAATCCATTTGCCGGGTCTTTGTAATCTGTATTTCTCCTTCCGTGCGCAAGATGGAGAAATGTAGGGTTTAAAACAAAGAAACCTTGGGAGACAGGGCTAGAGCCCCGGTCGGTCTGGGCTGGGTCCTGATCCTTGGAACCCGGGAGGTGACTGGCCGTAGCACGAAGGGCACAAAGGGAGAGGTGGCTTTGGCCCAACATGTCACGTATGTGCCCAGAGACAGGAGGCCACCAGGCATAACGGGCTGATCCTGGCCAGCAGCGGTGCAGAAGGCACCTCGTAGGCTGGGGTCTGTGGGGAGGCTTGGAGTCTGGGGTCGGGGTTCAAGGGCCTTCCCTGTGCTTTCATGGAGACCTGTCTCCCCTCTTCAACCTTCTCTCTCCTGTCCAGTTCTGCTCACGACGTGCTCGCCGTGGGGGCCTGTCTCCCAAATCCCATCCCTGGAGGCTCACAGGGCTCTAGCTGCCAATTCCTTCCTCAAAGAGACCCAGCCCCAGGGTCCGATCTGCAGGGCGCCAACCCCATGCTGCCCCTTCAGGGCCCCTAACTTGCTCTGGGCCACCGACCCTTGGCAGTCTCAGGGAACCTTCAGCTTCCTCCTCGGAGTTGCGTTTTTAAACGCATAAGACGAAATCCAAAGGATTACAAAGGAAAAGAAAGCGACAGAAATACCGTTGTCAAACTCAGAAAGCAAGCTGGTGACATAGTGAGTGACTCGCTCTGTGCCTCTTCAAGAACTCACTGAGTGACAAGACCCCGCAGTGGGCCATGCAGTTGTGATGAGCATGAGCAATATTTCAGGTCATCCCTGACAGCCCTGTGAGACCAGAGAGCACCTGTGATTTCCACTGGTGGAAAATCGCCGTGGAATACGACGCTAAATTTCAGCTAGAGGCCGGGAAAAGGAAAGACACCGTTATCTCTGGCCCAGCGTCACAGACCCCCTAAATTACATGCCAGACAAAAACTCCAGGTCCATCCGGGTCTCACGTTCTCAGAATCTTATCGGGCTGTTCTCTCGTCCATAGGCTTTTAACAGAAGGGGAAGGGTCTCCCTTCGCCCCCCACTGCCTCCTCTTCCTCCTACCTGCGCCCGCCAAATGCCATCCCACCTCAGTCCCCGAGCAAAGTGTGATGGAGCCAGCGGGTTTTCTGAGATCACCACCCCGAGAGAGTTTTAAACACCCAATTCCCAGTTCCTACCTCAGGCTGCAGAGGAGTCCCCATTCCCACCTCAGGCTGCGGAGGAGTCCCCGCTCCTACCTCAGACTGCGGAATCAGAATCTTTAGGGTTTGGGCCTGGGCAGGTGTGGTTTTGAAAATCCCCCAAAGCGATTCTGATGTGCCTCTCAGGCAGGCCTGGGGACTGCTGCCAAGGGAGCCCAGTCCCCCACCTGGCTCTGCCGCCCGTGTGCTGTGGGACTGTGTCTGAGCCACTTGGCATCTCTGGGTCCCTGTTCTCTCATCAGTCAAAGGGCACAAGTGAGTTGCATTTGGTGCCTCCTATGTGTCTCTGTCTCCCCCACCTGACAACCCAGAGTGGTCCCTAGAATTATCACCAAGCTCCTACTACCTCAATTTCCCCATAGGCCAACAGAAGATGACTTCCCTTTTGTCTTCACTGGCAAAAACAGGCTGAGAATGAAGCATCCCCTCCATGCCCCTGCCTTCAGGCACCTGTACTCAGCCAGTGCCACCGTCTGCACAGGGGCCTTCGAGGCAGCAAGGGAGAGTTCCAGACCCCTGAAGAGTCCGACTGCTTGTGCACGACATTCCCACGACTCCCGCCGAGCCCTCTCCTCTCGGTTTCTCTGACTTAAAAGAGTAGGGGTATTCATTTTGTGCTAAGGGATACGAAACTTCCCTCAGTTCACTGTGGAGAGAAGGGGTGTGGGAGAAGGGTAGAGAGGCATTTGGTTCCCATCCTGCAGTAGAGACACAAGCAGGAGGTGAGAAGAAGGCAATGTTTACTCTCAAGGCTGGTGCATGGATGGTGGAATTCTAGAAGCTGGAATGGAAGGTGTGAGAGTGCACAGGGGCTCCCTGGGGTCTACTCCCAGGCAGGACAAGGGGGATTTATTTCCCCTGTGTGACAAATGGGGAAGCTGAGACCTAAGAGCTGTAATCCAGACACTCTGTGTGACTAGGGACAAGTCCCTTCCTCTGTCTGGGCCTCAGTTTCCCCATCTGACAATTATGGGCCAATGGCCCTGAGGACCCCTGAGTGCCCATGCACAGCTCCGTTGGGGGCCACACCTTCATTCTGAATCTGCCTCACGAGGCCCTCCTCTGCACCCCCTGGGGCACCCCCTCACACCAGGTCACCTTTGCTGAACCCTCACTCACAGCCCCACAGGCAAACGCTCACCCGGGACACTGGAGGTGGGCGCCCCTCCAGGGAGGGAAGCTGAGGAAATGGGCCCAAACTGCCACATGTAGGCTTTAAGGGGGCTCGGGGGGCAAAGGTGTTCATCCGTTCAGTCAGTCATTTCCCGAAAACTTATTGCGGTGTAGACGATCAAGATTCCAGCTCGGGCTTCAGAGCCAGGCTCTCCAGATCCAAGTCCTGACTCTGCCCTCTGCCCTCTGCCGTCACCTGCGTGAGTGACTTCGCTTCTCTTTCTCTGGTTTCCTCATCTGTAAGGGTTACACCAACCTTGCAGAGCTACGGAGAGAATTAAAGGAGTGTGATGCCTGGCACAGAGTAGCTACTCAATAAGCGTTTTCCATTTGTTGAACACCATGAGCATGGCCATGTACTGGGAGCTTGGGAGAGACTGGGTCAAGATCTCCATCCTAAGAGCTCACCATCAGGTGGAGAAAAAGATGCGTCAACAGAAAATTGCCCTGGGCCTGGGGCATGATAAAGGTTTTACGGGAGAAGAACCAGGGATGTGAGTTCAAAGAGGGGTACTAGCCCAGCCTTGTGGAAGACAGAACAAGTCCTCTGGAGGGGTGACTTGGAAACTGGGTCCCTAAGGGTGAAGAGGTAACAAAGACAGGGAAAGGATGTTCCAGGCAGAAGGAAGGTCCTGGGCAAAGGTGTGGATGCAGGAAAGAATGAGCTGGCTTGGGAGCCACGGGGAGGGCTGGGAGCATGGTGTGGTTCTGGCCAAGGTCCCCCCAGCAGTGGTTGGAGTTGGCCGGCAGCTCCTCCCCTGAAGATGCCTGGGAGAAATGGAAAGTGGACTCTCGGGTATGAGGTGGGTCTGTGTGGAGGCAGGGGGTGGACAAAATGGCCGTGGGCAGGTCTGGCTGAGATGGTTTGACTCAGAGGTCACCGGACAGGGAGGAGGCTGCCCAGACCAGAGAGGTCAGTCACCGTATCCTTTCCGAAGGTCCAGGAAGTTCCAATAACAGGGGACTCTCTGTTTTAGTACTGAAAGCCCCATGTCCCAGGAAACCCCTTCATCTCAGGCAACCCTGAACAGCTGGTCACCCTGAGCACATGTGTCCATGGGGCCTCCCCCTCCCCGCCATCCCTGGGAGAGGAACGGACTGACCGCTAGCCCTTCCGTGCCCACTACGGCGCTTGCCTGGCGCCACGTCTACTAGGTCCCTTTGACGGCGGCTTCTGAGGCTGCCCTGCACACACCCGTCTCCTCAGACCACCCTGCCTGTCCAAAGTGCCCCCCAGGCTGGAAAAGCATTCCTGGGAGCCCCCCACTGCCCACAGGGTCTAGGCAGGCATGAGCCGGCCCCACACAGCGGGACTGTGTGTCCAGGCCTTACCGCACCCACTCTGGCCGGCCGGAGGCCCCCGCAGCCCCACTGGTCATATAGAGGGCTCATTGACGCCTGGGCCTGGAGGTGGCCGCATCAAAGAGGAGGCTCCCTCGGTTACCTGGGGGGAGGAGGCCGGGCGACGGATAAGCAGAGCCTGAAAACCTGACCTTCCAGTAGGCTGTGAGAGGCAGGAGGGGAGTGGCGGCCTCTGACCCGAGCCTTGCCACTGAGCCAGTCTGGACTCCTCCATAGGTGGGGAAACTGAGGCCTGGGCTCTGGGTTCAGTGGAGCAGCCCCAATACCAGCTCTTATTGTCATCTCCTGGGGATGCCTCATCTGCAGACCCTTCCTCAAATCTGCCACCCAGAGTGTGTCCCCACCCCCTGTAGTTTGGGAATCTCACCCAGTCTTCCAGACTGAACCCAAATACGCCCTCTGCTAGGAGTCATTGCTGGGACACCTGCAGCCACTGGGGAGCCCTGTCCTCCTCTGAGCTTAAGTCCCTGGGCCAGCCCTGAGATTCAGCGAGTAATTCCCTACCTTGCCTGGTGGAAGAAAAGAGAGGGAAGGAAGGGAGGGAGGGAGGGAGGGAGGGAGGGAAGATTGCCTTTAGCCCTCAGTGGATCTACAGCCCAGGTCTTTGTCATCTGCCTTGAAATAGCACCTCCTGGAGCCCCTGGACACAGTGGGGATGGGAATCTTGGGCCTGGGGCTGGGAGTAGGACTCTGGTCTTGCCTTGAGAAGTCACAAGAACAAGGAATAGTGAATCAGTCCAAGAGCATGTCAGAGCCGGAAGGCAGAGAGTTCCCCTTCTCATTTCATAGATGAGAAAACTGGGGACTAAAGAGGCATGTGGTCTTGTAAAACGTCAAATTCAGCAGCAGAAAAACTGACTTTCCTTGCCTCTCCGGGGTCCAATCATCTGCTTTGCATACAGTTTAGGAGTCAGAACAATCTAGGTTTAAACTGCACGGTAGCTGGGTGACCCAATGTGTTAATTCGCCTCTTAAGGTCACAGTTTCCTCCTCTGTAAAACGGGCTAGTAACACTGACTTCAAAGGGTGGTTGGGAGGAGTGACTGTGGCCCTGCCCTGAGCCCTGCATGTGGCACCTGGTACAGAATGAGCACTGGCCTGGCACAGGCCGGCCTCCTGATGGGCTCAGGCCTCTCCACACCAGCGTGATCCCCTGCCACTCAACAGATGTTTCCACATCTCACCCTCCTGCTCTCTCTCCAGCACCAAGCCCTGGTTTTTTCAGGGCTAGAGAGGTCTGAGCAGGCACAAGACTAGAGGGACTGTCAGACCCCTTGTCAATGGCTCCCGGGATAAAGGAAGGCACTCTTCGGAGAGGAAGCAATGTCAAACGCAGCTATAAGCCTCAGCTGCAGCCAGGCTCTGCCACTTCCTTGCTGTGTGGCCTTGGGAGAGGTGCCTCACCTCTCTGTGTTTCGTTTTCTCACCTGTAAAATGGAGACAACGAATAGCACCCACCTCAAGGCTTGTTGGGTAGGTTTAATGAGATAGCATATATCATGTGCACAGCACAGGGCCTGGCACAGACAAGCCCTCACGGCATGCCAGAAATTACTAATATTTAATGTTCTTCCTCCTCTGCAAAAAACCTTCTGTCTAACTCTAAGCAGGATGTGGAAGGTGAGAAACCCTGGCCTGTCTTCTCAAGGCCCAGCTTCATGGCCGCCCCTTTGGGGAGCCTTCCCAGCCCTTCCCTTTCTCCCCTCCAGGCGCTGGGGGTGCTCTGCCACTGCTGCCCCTCACTCCTCACCCCACAGGGGTCCAAAGGGTGCTCTTGGGAGCAGGGGCAGGCTCACAGGTGACATTCAGCCCTTGTCACTAAATGGATAGAGGAAAGAAAGAATGAATGGATGGATGGATGGACGGACGGATGGATGGATGGACGAATGAATGGGCTAACAATTGGTCAGCCTGAGAGGTTTCCAGCTTCTCCCTCACTTCCCCCTTCGCTGTCTGGCTTCTTCTTTGAAACACGTGTTGGCGCGAGCCTGAGCACTCCGGTCCAATCGGTGCAGGCAGCGTGAAGGTTTAGGTTCCTCTTTGGGGTTTTCTTTCGAGTCTGGGAAAAGTGTGTTTGGCAAAAGGTTCAGACTTACGTGTGGGTGGAAAGGGCAGACGCGTATAACTTATGATTTGAAGGGTGACCAAAGTCGGCCCCCCTCCAAACATCCTTCAACGTGGGACATGGTGACTGAGATTCCACCAGCACACGCAGTCCCTGTGGGGGTGGGGCTCTTGTAAATGTAGGTCCTTCCTGTCACGCACACCTGAGTGTCCACAGTCTGCCTGATTCCTTGGCCTTTGTTGAGAGGAGTTAAACGGCTGGAGCAGAGAAAGCAGAGGGCATCTGGGGGATGGAACACTTGGAGAGTGCAAAGGGAAAGGCAGACGGAGTGGAAAGGGGTGGGGAGGAAAGGAGGGGTCCATTTTGGTCATGCCCCTGTTCCCAAACCCAACTTGCCTGGGTGCCAGGGCTGAGGACCAGCACCTGTGGCTTGGCCTCCAGTGCTCCCTCCTCAAGCCTGAGCTCTGTCCCACTCCACCTCGGTGGGGAAAGCAGGGGCAGGAGGTGAGGCCTGCTGACACGCTTCCCCCAGCTCTTTGCACCCCTGTGTCTCGGGAAGAGGTGCTGGATCCAGGAGGGATGGAGAAAGGACCTCAAAGTCGGAAGTGATAAACAGCCCACGGAGAGAGCCTGGTGCCCCCACATCTCCCACAGAGCAGCTATATCCCTTCCCAGGGGGAGAGGAAGCCACCTCTGAGAACAAGGCCATCTCAGAAAAAAAAAAACTAGAGGGAAACACTGACATGTCGATAGTAGTTAATGCTGTATGGTGTGCCATTATGGCAGGCAACTTTTATTTTACATTCTTTTGATGACTGTGTATTTTCCAAACTTTTAATACTTACAAATTTAAGGGAAAACAATTTTTGTTTTCAAAGAAAGAAAGAGGAACAGGCAGCCCCACCCTCCCAGGAACGGGCAAGCTGAGGCCCCCGTCAGCCTGAGCTCCCGCCTGGGAATGGCCTGCTCCCACCCAGGCGAGGCCCTGCTGGCCGCCCTGCTCTCTGTCCTTCTTCCCAAATCACTGTGTCTGTCGCCTGCCTCCTTGGCTCTGCCTGTCGGGCTGTGGAGCAGGGTCCACCCTGGGCTGCAGAGGGCCATGCATACAATAGGTGTTCAGGAAATGCTTGTGACCTGAGGTGTGGTCCCAATCTGCAGACAGTTTCCCTGGAGAGGTGGGCCTAGGTCCCCAGCAGACTTAGGATGTGAGGTGGGCGAATTGGTTGTTGCTGATTCATTCAATGAACATTTATTGAGCATCTGCTGCATGCGAGCACTGTTCTGGGCACTGGGGATGCAGAAGTGAACACCATGGACAAAGACGCCTTCTCCCTGGGGGCCGACATTCCAGTGATGTGTGGAGAGAGACTGCCTCAGGAACCATCCTCCCCACAGTGTTTTTCAGTGTCGCAGCTTTCCATTTATAGATGGGGAAACTGACACTCAGAAAGGAAGCAGCCCTTGCCTGAACTTCCACAGCCAGGGAGTTGCAGATGCTGTTCTAAGCTCCAGGGCCTCGAGATTGAGCCCAGACCTTAGCCCACCCAGCCCTACTAAGGTAGGCTCTCTCTTCTGGCCACCCACACCCCTCTGGCTTAGGTCCTTCCTACCTGTGTAGAATCTTGGCCTCCTGGGACTTCTATAAATGCTCCGGATTCCCCATTACATCCTCATCACAGCTCCGTGTGCTGGGCGTCACCACCTCCATTGTGGAAATGAAAACAGACTCAGGCAGATGGTGGGACTTGCTGCAACTGATGTTTAAGAAGAGGAAAGAGGACCTTGAGTCATCCTGTGGTCTGTCTGACATCAAACCAGCCCATCAAACTCTCCCCTCTGCCTGGAAGGTGTCTTCTCTTCCTTGGCCTGAGGGCACCACCTCTGTGGAGCCCTCCCTGATACCTCTAGGTGAAGTGATTCATATCCTCCTCTACGCAACCACAGCATCTTCAGGCCCTTCTCAGATACTTCCTGAAGGCTTCCTAGAAAGGGTGGAATCTGAGATGGGTCTAGAAAGGGCAGATCTGGGAAGGAAGGAACCTTGCTGGTACAAGCAGAGTGAGCAGCATGGGCAAAGGAAGAAGGACCACACAAAAGGATTACATGGAGATGGAAGGATTATGGGTCCTGTGGAGGGCTTGAGGGAGAGAAGACTGGTGAGGAAGGTGGGCCAGGCCTGGGGTTGGTCATGGCTTCAGGACAAGGGGGTCCGGGACTGAACTGAGCTGGGCCGTGATGTGGGGCAAAGCATCCCATGATGCACAGGGCGGTTCTCTGAAATAGGCCAGTGTAGACAAGGCCTTGAGGGTAGGTACGTGTGTGAACAGAGACCACAGGGGCCTCCCGCACCCGCTCACAAGCCCTATTTTTGTCAGTCTCTAGACACACATCTGAGCAGCCGAAATGCACTTGCTCTCAGGCACTTAGAGGGCTCCGTGGATGGCCACGTCCGTGGTCGGACGAGGACAAGGGCGAAGGCTCAGAGCAGTCGAAGGGAAACCTGTGCTGGGGAGAATCCCAGGGCTAGTGACGTTGGCATGATTTTCAGGGCACGGTGCAAAATGAAAATACAGGATCCCTTGTTCAAAAATCAGTGAGAATTTCAGGACAGCAACCACAGAACATGAAACTGAGCGTGAGGCCCTTCTAAGCAAGGGACCGTGTGCAACTGCACAGGCCTGAAAATAAACCTCTGTCTGCCTTTCCTTCCTTCCTTGGCCTTGTGTGGGCTTCCATTCTTCACGAGTCCACAGTTTTAAAATAATAATAATAAGTGGAGCCTTGGGTGAGAGCATAACTTGAAGATTTTAGAACCAGTAAGAACATTAGGGAAAACATGAAGCCAACCAACGTCCCCACCTTGTCTGCATTTTATGTTGTAGAACACCTGAAGGATCTAAGAAATTTAAAAATAAACTCGGTAATCTCAACACCCAGAAAAAACCGCTATCATTCGGTGTATTTCCTTCCAGTCTATTTTTACCCCATGTCTTGTTTTTGCCTCTGTGGGTCTCTTTCCTCCATGTGTGAGGCCACGCAGATATGTCTGAGAACTTCAACAAGAATATCAATAGGTTAGGCATGGCGGCTCCCGCCTGTAATCCCAACACTTTGGGAGGCTGAGGCAGGAGGATTGCTTGAGCTCAAGAGGTGAAGGCTGCAGTGAACTATGATCGTACCACTGCACTCTAGCCTGGGTGACAGAGCGAGACCTAGTCTCAAAAAAAAAAAAAAAAAACCCACATTAACAACATTAACAGTCATTAGAGGTTGAACATCCCTTACCCAAGATGGTTTGGACCAGAAGCATTCGAATTTAGGATTTCTGATTTTGTCGGATTTGGGAATAGTTGCATTATAATTCAATCCAAAATCCAAAATTCTCCGATGAGTATTTCTTTTGAGTGCCATGTTGGCCCTAAAAAAGTTTTGGATTTTGGAGCATTTCAGATTTCAGATTTTTGAATTAGGGGTAATCAACCTGTATAGGTGTTAGGATATGTCTAGGAAGAAACTAGAACAGCACCGTCCCATAGGATTTTCTGTGATGATGGTAATGTCCCCTGTCTGTGCTGCCCAACACAGTAGCCTCCTGCTGCAGGTGAATACTGACTACTTGAAATGTGGCTACTGTAACTGAGGAACTGAACTTTTTATCTGATTTCATTTTAATTATTTTCATTCAAATAGCATTTAAATATTTTCATTTAAAAGCTAATGGCTACTTTGTAGGGCTCTACAGATCTGTGGGTTTTTTTTTTTCATTTTTCAACCCAAAATGTTTGAAAAGTTTTATACATAACAAGCATGTACTGCTTTAGTAATCAAAAGAAAGGTACTAAAAATTTTAAGTTTTTAAAGCATTCGATGCTACCGGAAAAAAAATGTACTTTAGATTTTTCAAAGCCTATGATGGGGGAAGATTGATCCTGTTAGAATAACATCTATTTTTACTTTTCCAATCAACGTACAGAAGAACGAATGTGGGGTTTAGAATCAGAAGCTGTGGGTTTGTCTACCGGATCTGCCACTTACTGGCTGTGTGGCCACTTAACCTTTGTGAACCTCAATTTCCTCATCTGTATGATGGGGATATTGATGCTAGTGACCTCTCCAGGCCGCTGTGGGGACTGAATCAGACAAGGAAGGTGAGAACAGGAGGAACGGCCTAGCGATGGTGCGCATGACTGGGGATGATTTCAGTAGGGGTGGAACGGCTCATCCCTGCGAGGGGGTGTTCCTCACGGCTCTGACTCCCCTCGCCATTTCCTAGAAACCAGGAAATGAGGGTGGCTTCTCCCAACGTGTGTTCAGACGTTATCAGGTGGTGAGCAGAAATAATGGAGCTCTGTGGTCAAACAAGGTTGGGATTGGTTGTTTCAAACAATATTCGAAGGTGTTTTGCTGCAGGACTTGTCAGAGCCTTTGATATGCTAATGGCTACCTTGTTGGGCCATGGAGATCTAAAAGAGTGTATGCTCAACTGTTTATTGAGTTATCTCTTGGGGTGAGATGATGCATCTGGAAGGGGCTGGTGTGTGCAAAGTCCACTTTGGGAAAAGCTGCTCTAGAGAGAGCTGTTGAATCCACCATGGGCTACAAGCACTGTGGGGGCGGGGAAATTACCTTTTCAAGGACCTAGGAAATTGTATCGAAACTTCAAAGGAAAATTTGCTGGCTCCTAAATGCAAAAGAGAAAAGTACAACATTGAAATGAATAAATTCGTAATTGACTGTCTAGAAAATATAAATCATGACTCAACTCTTTTTTTTTTTTGAGACGGAGTCTCGCTCTGTCGCCCAGGCTGGAGTGCAGTGGCCGGATCTCAGCTCACTGCAAGCTCCGCCTCCCGGGTTCCCGCCATTCTCCTGCCTCAGCCTCCCGAGTAGCTGGGACTACAGGCGCCGCCACTGCGCCCGGCTAGTTTTTTGTATTTCTTAGTAGAGACGGGGTTTCACCGTGTTAGCCAGGATGGTCTCGATCTCCTGACCTCGTGATCCACCCATCTCCGCCTCCCAAAGTGCTGGGATTACAGGCTTGAGCCACCGCGCCCGGCCGACTCTACTCTTAAATAGTTCCATTAGCGGTAAACATTTACATAGCTCTTAACTCTATGCCAGCCACTGTCTAAGTGCTTTACATTTCTCTGTTCATTTTGTTTTTATATGTATTTGAGACAGGGTCTGACTCTGTCATCCAGGCTGGAGCGCGGTGGCATAATCTTGGCTCACCAAAGTCTCTGCCTCCCAGGCTCAAATGATATACCTTAGCTCATTTAATTCTCACACCCCTGTAAGACAAAAGTTCTTATGAGGCCCATTTTATAGATGAGAAAACGGAAGCCCCGAGAGATTAAGGCATCTGCTCAGATCCCCCACACCCAGGCAGCCTGCATCCGGAGCCTGTGTGGCTCGCCAAAGCACAGTAGCCATGAATTAATTAATGGACGTTTCCTCAGGTCAAGGAACATCCTTGGTCTTCTCTCAGCCCCTTTCTGGTAAGAGCTGGTGGTGCCCCCATGAGCTTGGTTCCCACGTCCTCCACCCACACCTAGAGAGGCTGGAGCGACTCAAGGGGTGAAGGGAAGCCAGGCAGAACCAGTTCCACCACTTTCTTACTGGGTGAGTCATTGCCTCCTCTGGGCTTCAGTTTCCTCATCTGAGAAATGGACCAGTAATCGTTTGTGGAACAGAGAGGGGAGATTCATAGAACTCAGTGCATGGCCCATGCAGAAGGTACCTGAGGTGTGGTGGTCCTCTCCGCGCTCAGTGCATAGTTAGAGAAACTGAGGCACAGAGAGAGAGAGAGACAGGGCCAAAGCTGAGCTCAGAGAGCACCCTAGGGAGCCAGGCCAGAACCCCATGCAGGGAAAGTGTTTCTTTCTCTCTCTGTCTCAGCAGGCGCCCATGCTGCCTTTTTTTTTTTTTTTTTTTTTTTTTTTTTTTTTTTTTTTTTTTTTTTTTTTTTTTTTTTTTTGACAGAGTCTCGCTCTGTTGCCAGACTGGAGTGCAGTGGCACGATCTTGGCTTATAGCAACCTCTGACTCCCTGGTTCAAGCGATTCTCCTGCCTCAGCCTCCCGAGTAGCTGGGATTACAGGCACGCGCCACCATGCCCAGCAATTTTTGTATTTTTAGTAGAGACGGGGTTTCACCATGTTATCCAGGAGGGTCTCGATCTCCCGGTCTCGTGATCCGCCCGCCTCCGCCTCCCAAAGTGATGGGATTACAAGCGTGAGCCACCGCGCCCGGCCTATGCTGCCCTTCTTACGGCAGCACATCAAGCACTTTGGCGGGGACCTCTGGGTTCCTCTCCCTTAGGCTCCTCAGCTCTCCTGGGGCCCTTCCACCTACCGCAGGTCTGCCTGATCCAGGCTCATGCCCAGGCCTACTGCCCAGGCATGGTGCAGATGTGCCCTGGCATTCCCTTGTCAGGTGCCCTCTTCTGAGCGAGGGGCAGGCACACAGGCATGGCCCTGTTCATGCCCCCCTGTGCTTGTCCAGGTACCCCAGATACTCCAAGCAGAGGGAGGTACTCCACATCTCTCTACTCCAAGAACAGAGATCCACCCCATGCCCAGCCACCTATGAGACTGCTATGTTCCAGGGCTACCTGCCCACCCCCGACCCCCTGCATTTGAATTTAATGCTCAGCAGTTGCCACATTGAAATGCTGGATCATTTTCGCTCTGAATTAGTGTGTTGTAAGTGAAGTCTGATGGGCTAATGCGGCATGCCTGGGGACTTGGAGCCCGGGTCCAGTCTGCCTCTTGCTGCCTCCAGGGATGGGTCCTCAGCAGCCCGATACCCTGCACTGCCGCCCTCCACTGAGGCAGGCGTGGGGAGGAGAGGGGCATGGAATCTGCACACCAAGTTTTGGGGTGGCCCCTGAGCATCTGTGAGGGTCTGCCCTCTCTGCACAAGTCTCCCCAGGTCCAAGGATGTGTGACATTGAATAGCAAATAAAAAACACCATCGTGGGTTGAGAGTCCACAGAAGAAAGGAAAAACTTTTTTTCCTGCATTTTGAAAAGGGGTCCTGTATTTTCTTTTTGCACTGGGTCCTATAAAGTAGGTAAATGGTCCTGCCTGAGGATTGGGGAGACATGCAGGGCCCCCAGAAATACAGTGAAGGCACGGGGCGAGCTCAGATGAGGCCTGCCCTGTTGAGTTTCTGCAAGTGAGAAGAGGGAGCAACAGCTCCTGGGGTCTCCTGGGGTTCCAGGGCCCAGGCAAAAAGAGGAGGCTGCAGTGTGAGGACTCCAGGACATGGAAGCCCTGCCCACAGGTACCCTGAGCTCAGCTATGCGGACCCCTCCTGGGGAGACCCCATGCGCTGAGCTGAGGTCCACCCTTCTGCCAAGCAGGGTGCCAAGGGCCAAGGCCAAAACCCCACTCCAGAGAGTCCTGGCCCAGAGCGGCAGGCCGGAGGTGGCAGGCGGGCTCCCGATGGCCTCCCTGGCCCTGGCCGTGTGGATGATAGGCCGGGTGAGGTGGGCTCCTGGCCTCGGCTTTCACACATGTCATGGGGAATGAAAAACTCACAGAGGCCACTGCGGAGTGCAGGAGGCCGGGTCCCAGTTCAGTCAGTGATGAGGGCCAGTGGGGGTCGGTGACAACTTGGACTAGAAATCAAGCTGTGGTCAAGGTTGGGACTCAGCTTGTGGCCCTTTGGGGAGTCAGGTTGGGGCCTCTCTCTGTCTCGTTCACATCCGCCAAGTCCTCAGTGCGGGTGCTGGGTCGGGTCTGAGTCACAGGAGGTACTCAGTAAACGCTCCTGGAGGAATGAATAACTGGGGGTCCGCTCAGAGAGGGCATGGCTGGAGTGCAGCCCCGGGCGCTGGGGACGATCTGCGTTTTCCATTTAGCCAGACTTGGATTCAAATCTTGACTCTGCTGCTTACACCCTGAGGGGGATATTTAACCTCCTTTTTGCTGTTTCTTCATCCGTACAATGGGAAGAATGACAGTACCTCCCTCTCAGGTTTTTAGAGAATTCACTGAGACAAACCTGAAGTCCTCAGCTCCACAGCTGCCCATGGGAAACGCCCAAGTATGTGGGAATGAATGTGATCGTATCGAGAAGACCTGCAGACCCCCATCCCTCAAAGACACTCACAGTGTTCACTGTGGTTATAAGACTGCAGGCTTTAACATTTTTTAAATGTGTTTTCTGTATTTTCCAAGATTTTCCATTGTGCTCGTATTATTTGTATCACAGGGGCAAGCGGCAGGGGGCAGGGTGGGGGGCTCAATTAATGTGATTAATTGACAATATTGTTTAAATAGACAATAATAAGAGGAGGCCAGGCAGAGTTGGTTCCCCCCAAGCATTCACTGGGGTCCCAGCTTCCCAGAGGCCCTGACAGCATTTGGGCCTTGTGGCCTCCCCACATGTACCCTTGTCCTGGATATGCCCCTCCCCCACATGCATGCCTGCCCTGCATTAACCCCCACAATGCACCCGTGCCATGCACTAACCCTTCTCTCCATGCACCTCTGTCTTGCAGGCACCCCCACATGCACCCCTCTTCTGCATATGGCCCTCCCCCACGTGCACCCCGTACTGCTCATGGCCCTCCCCCACATGCACCCCTGTACTGCTCATGGCCCTCCCCCACATGCACCCCTGTACTGCTCATGGCCCTCCCCCACATGCACCCCTGTCCTGCATGTACCCCTCCCCTGCATGTGCCCACCTTCAGGTCAGACCAGCACCAGCTGAGGGTTTCCGGTAAGACCTGCGGGTGTGCTGGGGCCTCTGTCACAGGCAGTCCCAGCTCAGCAACCAAAGTCTGGCCCTGCCACCATGTCAGGCCTCCCGCCCTGTGTGCCCACCCCCACCATGTGCGTGTGAACACACAGCACCCTCACACAAGCATACACACACTTCACAGGCCGCACCTGCTGCAACAGACACAGACTTTTCAGGAACTCCTTCTGGGGGGACCAAGGACCACCTGGTGGCGTGGTCGAAGGGAGGCTGCAGCGGGAGGCTGCTTAACTCCTACCCACGCTGCTCTTCCCATCTCTGGCCAGGAAATCCTTCTTCTTCCTGGGGGTCCCCAGACACCTGTCATGAGCTCCTGTCCACTGGGTTGATGCTTCCGGAGTGCTGAGGCCTCCAGGAATCCAGGACTGATATGACAGAGTCAGGGCCCCAGCTCAGAAGGAGGTTTCCCAGCTGGGAGAAGCCCCAGTGATGTCTGGAGGGTCCCATTTATCTGACAGATGGGGAAACTGAGCCTGGGAGAGGGTGGGGCCTCCCCAGGTCACCCCAGGAAGAAAGGCAGAAGCGGCAGAGGCAGCCTCACCCGGTGGAAGCACACAGCAGAAAGGGCAGAGGAAGCCAGTCGTGGTCAAACTTCTCTGGGCTCTGGGTCCCTCGCCTGTCAGGCAGGGGCCACTCAGGCCATGCCAAGCGCTGGCTGTGATCTGCGGGGAGCTCCAGAAGTACTCAGGGAGCTCCAGGTGAAGCCCACACAGCTCTGTGGGTTGTGGGGAAAGGAGGATGCAAACAGGGAGCATCCCCAGGGGCCTAGGTTAACCCCCTGCAATCATTTCTGTCCTCTTCTTCCTGTGGGGTTAGTTAAAAAATAGCCACCCATCTGCTGGGGTGGGGTGGGCCAGCCTCCATCTGGGGCTGTCAGGTCCCTCCCAGCTCAGCCTTGGGCAAAGACCTGCCCACTCCAACCCCTCAAAGACCAGGCTTGGCTGCCTGTGGTGAGCTGGTCCATCTGGCAGGGTTCTCTCTCCCTTTGACTCAGCACTGAGTATCTGCACCCACTGTGCTCAGAGCCGCCACAGGCCTAGGAGGCCGTCTCTGAATCCCTGCTCTCCCATTTCACAGACGGAGAGGGTGAGCGGCAGAGGCCTCCCAGGGCACATATGGAGTCAAAACAGGGACAGGACCTGGCTGCCCAGCTTTTAGGCCAAAGCTTGTCCTTGCTTCTGGGTAGTGTTGGGACTGCGCCCCATTGGGTAGCAAGCAGCCGGTGTACTGGGGCAGCGCCTTTGCACCCCCAGGTGACAAGGCCTAGGGCCCACAGCTCTCTGGAGCACCCTCAGTGTTCTCACCTGTAAGGTGGGAGACAGCCATCCCTAGCTTCAGGGTTACCGTGAAGACACACAGAGACGCAGAGGGTCTGGCACGTGGTGAGCTCCGTGGGTTAATCATTGACAAGTCTGATGTCTACACAGGCCTGAGGTCCAGAGCACCCTCAGACCACAGTGACCTCTGTGGCTGTTCTGGTTGGAACTAAGCATCTGGGCCTTAGACCTTAGACCATAACGTGGAGAAATAGCTGAGGAAATGGCTGCTTTCAGCATTGGATGGAATCGGTGAGGCCTCGGGCGTAGACAGGGCTTTTCTCTGGAGGAGGTGGAATATTGCCCCCTGGCTTTCTGCCGAGCTGAGAAGTCCAGGCGGCCGGTGGGAGTGGGGCTGGAGAGCAGCTGTGGGGAGGATATGGGGCGGTGTCCAGAGCCTCTCAGTGTCTATACTGGGCTCAGCAACCCCTGTCCCAGAATCTGTCCTAAGGAAGGAACCAGGGATGCAGCCAAGACATTCACGCAGGGTGTTCCCTGACAGAAATCCGGAAACCCCCTAAACAGCCCATCACAAGGGAATTATGGCAGTGCATGAGTGGGGGGGATGGCCTTTCCACACCCTGCCCCCCCCAGGCCTGTCCAGCAGCCACTTGTCCCCTGCCATCAGGGAGGCTTTAAGAAAACAGGAGAACACACATACACACATGTTGGGGGATTTCAAAAGCAGGTTTAAAGGACCCCATACTGTATGTTCCCAACACTCTAAAAGAAAGGAAGGAGCGAAGGGAGGGAGGGCGGAGAAGAGCAGCAGCAGTTAAATCTATACATACAGTAAGGAGAGCAGAAGGCAGAACACTCAGTGGGAACCATTGTTCTGGGTGGCAGGATTATGGATGGTTTTAATTTTCTTCTTCATAATTTTATTATTTTCCAATTTTTCTTTAATGAATGTGTATTATTTCTATAATCAGAAAAAAATGTGTTTTGTTTTAAGGAATGGGGGGGTTCAAGATTGTTCTTCCCCTTTTATAGACTCTGACACTGAGGCCCAGAGTGGAAACAAATAGCATTGGTTCATTCACTCAGCCATTCATTCACTCACTCATTCGTTCATTCATTCATTCATTCTCAAATGCTTCTGGGAACCCCCCTAAACCCAGACTCAGTTTGAAGCCCCATGCCAAAGAGCTGAAAGGGGCCCATCTCCGTACTCAGGGAGGTCACAGTCAGGCAATGTAAAGGACACAACAGCAAGTCCTTACAATGCATTCAGACAAGGGGTCATTGTGGGGAGGGGAAAGAGAGGGGGCCAAGTCCTCCTGGGAGTTTTAGAGATGGTCTCACAAAGAGGGAGAAGTAGGACAGGGCTTTGATGCACGAGGAGCAGTTGGGCAGTCAGAGAATGGGGAAGCACATACCCTGAAAAGGAACCGGGGGCTGTTAGACAGAGAGGATCCACGGTGTTCAGGGGAATGGGTGGGGAGATAACATTAGAACATTCAATGAGCCAAGTTTGCCAAAGGCCTGGAATTGCCTGGCTCTGCTGCTCGATGGTTATGTGACTTTGAACAAGTTACTAAGCCTCCTGGGCCTCAGTTTCCTCATCTGGAAAATGGGCTAACCACTTCATTGGGTTATTGCAAGAACCGAGTGAGTTAATAAATGTAAAGCACTCAGCCCGGGTCTGGCATATTGAAGCAGCTATGAAACTGCTTTTACTATTTGCTATGATTTACATTTTACCCTGTAGGCATTCTGGGAGCCAAAGAGGGTTTTTAAGCTAGAAGTTAGTGTGAATTCATTTGCTTATCTATTTCACTCATTCAATAGACATTTATTGAGATCCTAATACGTACCCAGGAATGGTTTTATGTGCTGGGGATGAATTTGCCAGATAAAATACAAGACTCCTAAATTTCAGATAAACAACAAATAATTGCAACATTTGGGGCAACTTTACACTAAAAAGGTGTTCATTATTTATCTGAAATTCAATTTAACTGGCTGTTTTATATTTCCATTTGTTAAATCTGACAACTCTACCTGCAAATGTAACACCAAGCAAGCAAAAAATCTCTGCCCTCCTGCAGCTGACCTTCTGTGAGAGAAAAGAGACAATTCATAAGTCAAGCTATTGTGTATCAGGCGCTAATAAATGTGCTGAGGAACTGTCAATCAAGGAAGGGAGAGACATTCGTTTCCTATGCCTGCCGTCATAAATTAACCCACTTTTAGTGTCTAAAAAAAAAAAAAAACACGCATTTATAATCTTACAGTTCCAGGGATCAGAAATTCTCTGAGTCTCCCTTGGCCAAGATCAAGGTCAGGGCAGGCTGTGTTCCTTGCTGGAGGCTCTGGTGGAAAATTCGTTTCCTTGTCTTGTCCAGCTCCTAAAGGCTGCCTGCTTTCCATGGCTCATAGCCCCTCCCTCCACCTTCAAAGCCCACAGCTTTGGGCCACGTTTTTCCCATGCTGCCATCTCGCCGCTTCCCTAATCAGTTTCCACGCCCCATCTCCCTCTGACTGTCCTTTTCTGCCTCCCTATTCCATGTGTGAGATCTCATGGGGCCCACCTGGGGAATCCAGGATAATCTCCCATCTTAAAGTTTTTATCCTTCATCATATCTGCAAAGTCCCTTTTGCCATATAAGGTAACATAGCCGCAGGTTTGGGAATTAGAATGTGGACATCTCTGGGGCCATTATTCCGTCTACCACAGGAGACCAGAGAAGGCCTCTTGGAGGAGGCAGCAGGGACCTGAATGAAGTGGGGAGCTGAGCCAGGCAGACAGAATGGGAAGGACTTTCCAGGTAAAGGGCAGCATAGGCAAAGGCCCTGCAGTGGAGTATCATGGGCATATTTGAGGGCAGGGTGGCTGGAGCAGGGTGAGGGAGGGGCAGAGTGGAAGGAGATGAGGTCAGAGAGGTGGAGGGTGGCAGGTCATGTAGAATCCCAACAAGGCTGGCTGGAAGGGGAGAATCCGCTCCCTCCTGCTCCTCAACTGCCCCCAAGCTCTGTCCCGCAAGTACCACCCTGTCCTGCTAAGCTGACACGCATTCCACGAGTACTCACGTTTTAATAAGAAACTATGTAAATCCCCAAGGGCTAAGTCGCTAATGTTTAGGGCCAGCGATGGACAGTAAAGAAGATATTTTATGGCAGGGAGAGGCACAGTCTCACCTCCCACAACACCAGGGAACTGGTGATCTTCCCTAACATCAAAGGCCAAACTCCTCTTAGAAGAGTTTGCAAGATGAGAAGGAAGAGGCTTTCCCTGCAACATGAGGGATTCAGGTTAGATGTTTAAAAGAACTTCCTGTGTGCTAGCAGAAAACTGTCAGGGTTGGTAGCATCTGGGAGCCTAGCTCCTGGCTGAGGACCCTGCCCTCAGGAGCCTGACATTCAGGGACCAGCAGAGGTCCCACGATGACCTGAGGGAAGAATGAGTCCTGATCTTGGACTCCCCTGGGCCCCAGCGCATCACATCCCCTCTCCAGACCTGTTTTTCCGACACAAGGGGATTGGCCTCAAAGATCTTCGAGGGCCCTCCCAGCACTGGCCAGCTGTTCCAGGGTTCTTATTTCCTAAGACAAAAACCTGGTAGCTGTGTGTTTGACGGGCTACGTAACCTTGCCGAGCCTCAGTTTCCCCATCTGTAAGTGGGGATGATCATAGAATCCCCGTCTTAGGACGGAGCGAGGATGAAAGAGTTAAGCTGTGTGAGTTCTCAGAACCGTGCCTGGCACAGTGAGCCCTCCATCACTGGGAGCTACTGCGATGAAGATTCTAACATCCTCAGGGTCTCGGAGCCTCAAGTCCATGACCCTGTCTCCAGGAGCCTCACATTTGCTGGCTGTGGGATTCAGAGTCTCCAGACACCCCCCTCCACCCCACTGCCAGCATGCTCCCAAAGCCCTGGTCTCCCCCACGTGCTGGGTGGCATGCCTGCCCCACAACCACATGAAAAGCCATTCCCCCAGGGTGTCCCCACACCTGGGAAAACCGGCAGTCTGCCCGGCGCTGGCCCCGCCTGGTGGCTGGAACACCGGGCAAGATCAATGACGCCCGGCTCGGCTCCCAGTGCTGCCACCTTGTTCCAATCAGGGCTGGGCGCCTTCCGCTCCGGACCCCCGCCCAGTCCTGAGCCGCTGCCCCCTCCTAGACCCTACCCAGCTGCCCACGTTTCCAGCCCTGTGACCTCTCAGGAGCGGCGCCCACAGACTGGCTCCACAGTGGCTGCAGCCTGCCTGGACTTGGGTGGTTAAATAACATGCCGGGCAATGGGCAGGCTCCAAGGAGCACCAGGCTGGGAGGCGGGAGCCGGGGTCAGGTCCTGGCATTAGGATACCACTTGATGCTGCCCCCCCCACTCTAGCCTCAGTTTCCTCAACTGCATGTCAGGCTACTTAGACTCACCCCATCTGGCTCTCAGGGCTGTCGTGGGGGGAGCAATAGAGAGAAAGGGCAGTAAGAGTTTTAGGAACTGGGGATACTGGAAGTGCAGAGGAGTGGGAAGAAGGCAGGTGGGTAAAGACAGTTCCACTGTACAGTAGGCCCTCTTACCAGCCCCCTTCTCCCTTCCTGGGTCCCTCTCAACCCCCTGGTCTCAGCTTGGATGTCACCTGCTCCGACAGACCTTCCCTGACCACCCTGTCTAAAGTACTGGCACCGAGCCCCTCTCCCCCCATCCACCCAGTCACCCTCTATGACTTTACCCCCATCTGTTTCCTTGAGTGTCCCAAGACACTATCAAATATTGGCATGCTTACTTATTTGCCTCCTTGTCTGTCTTCTGTCTGACCTGCTGGAATCAAAGCCCCAAGAAGCTCCATGGCTTTCTTGTCCATTGCTTGTATCCCCAGCACCTAAAATAGCCCCTGGAACATAGTAGGTGCCTGATAAGTGTGTGTTGACTGCTTGAATCTAGTGCCAACTCTTTTTCCTCTGTCTGTTTCTTACTTCTCTTTTTCCTTCCCATCTCATCTCTCCCCTCATCTAAGCTCAGAGCTGCTAAGGGCAGGACTGGGAACCATTTCCCCGGGGGACACGGATGGGGGCAGGTGCAAGCCCAGGCCTCCGCAAGCTAAAAGGGCCTTCAGATCATCCAGCCACCCTGGATTTCACTAAGGCTCAGAGGTGAGGCAGCGAGAGGGACCCCGACCCCAGGTCTGAGGACATTCAGTGGGCTTCTGGAAGCCCACTCATGTGATAAATGTCACATTCCTGCCAGTAGAAACTTACGCCAACAGCAAATGACAGAGTGCCCAGTGTCTGAGCCTGCCACCTGGACTTGCCAGGCAGGGAGTCCAAAGCCTGCTCTAGCTCTGTTTGGCTGTACCCACAGCCTCAGCACCTCCCCAGCAGCCACGACCCTGTAAGGAGGCAGGGACTCAGCTCATCACAGGGGGCTGGCATCACTCTGGGAGCAGATCTCCTAGGCAGCATCCTCCAGCCCCAGCCAACCACCCTGCTGGCCTTTGGTCCCTTGGGATCAGCTGTGGACCCTGGAGCCACCATTCTGTGTTTTGTTTCCATGAAGTCTGAGCTCCCCACATAGCCAGGCCAGGAAACACAATCTGGGATCAGGCTGCTGAGGTTCAAGGCTCAGCTCTGATACTCACCTGGAGTATGAACTTGAACACGTTCCTGACCTTGCTATGCCTCAGTTTTCCTACTGTTATAATGGGGGTGATGATAAATGTACCTAATACAAAAGTGGCTCTGGGGATTCAACAGCGTGTGTCAGTGTACATAACATTAGTTACTATAATCGAGGGGCCTGGCCCCTGGGGTGAGGTTGCTGCACAACTTTGGCGTTGACAGAGCTGGTTCGAATCCCAGCTCTGCTGCTTCCTACGTAGGTGCAAGGGACTTCCTTGCCTGTAAAGTGGGCCCACTGACACATACCTGGAGGGCGACTGGCGGCCATGAGGAGTGCTCGGGGAGCGTGCTCAGCAGGGGCTGTTACCTAGAAGTGCTTACCTAGGTGGGGGCTGCCATGATGAGGACAGCTGCACGGGCCTGTAGAGATTCAGCTGAGAGTGTGATGGTACACAGGACCCTCCGGATGAAACAGTGATTTGGCTGAGAATAAACACAGCCCAGCTTTGCTGCTTCATGAATAATTGTACAACATTATGCACATTTGAGCATACTGTCCATTTTTTTCAGGGGTTTGGGCAGGGGGACTTTTTCTATTTTTTATCTTTTGCTGTCCTTTAAAAATATTTTTAAACATGTAAAATACACGTACAGAAGAATGTATAAAATATAAGTATTGTTTAAAGAGGAGTAACACAGCAGACATCTGTCTACCTACCACCTGGCTTTAAAAAACAAAGCACTAATGAGACCTTAGGGCTCCCACCAGTGTCCCCTCCCTGACTGCATCCCTCTCCCTACTCATCATGGATGGCAAGGGGTGGGGACCACTCTCCTGAATTTTTTTTTTTTTTTTTTTTTTGGGTAGATACAGAGTCTCACTTTGTTGCCCAGGCTGCTCTCGAACTCCAGGCCTCAAGTGATCCTCCCACCTCACCCTTCCAAGTAGCTGGGATTACAGACACAAGTTACCACGCCTAGCTGTGATTTTTGTATTAACCATTCTCTTGCTTGTCTGTCTGCTTTTTGCCTTCAATGTCATTTTCTATTTATAAGAGCAGAAATTCTGGGACGACCTGAAAGGCCAGCAATAGGGGATGTGACTTGCTGGAGCTCTTGGAAATAATTTGTTCTCCCCATTTCACAGATGAGGAAACTGAGGTTTGGAGAGGGCCAAGGTCATGCAGATGGCAAGGTGGGAACCCAGAGCTGGTATGCTCTGAATCACGGATGACTGGCTTAGAAATGGAGCTCTGCAGTCGCTCTCTCATTTGTTCAATATGTGTTTGCTATGAGCTGAGCGTTTGAGACACTAGTATCTGGTCTGGCCCCTGTTCCATCCAACACTTGAACTCTCTCCATAATATCCTGGTCTTACCTTGAATACCTCCCAAAATGGAGAGCTCTCTACCTCTGAGGGGATGTGTTTCTATTCCGAGCCAGCTCTCAATACTTCTATTCCTGGTATGGAGCCCCCAGCATCCATGTGGTCCCTGCCACCTGGGAGCTCTTCATAGATCTGCCAGAGAAGCTCTTACCCCCAAGCCTGCTGTCCTCCAGGACAAAGTCTCCAGTTGCTTTAATAGTTCATCATGTGACACGGTTTCAGTGCTCTTCCCCATGCTGAGGTCCCTGAGGGTGTCACACGGCCCTAACAGAGGGGGCTCAGAATGAAGCTCAGAGAGGCCATGTGTTGGCCTAGGGCATCTCAACCTAAACCCAAACTGAGGTCTCTGGGCCCCTAGGCTAGTGCCCTGCCCTTCCACCCATGCCCCCGTGGGGCACCCTAGCTGCAACCCTCCCACTAATCCCCTCCCACTGCCTTTCTCTGGGCCGGGAGGACAAGCTCTCCTCGTCCCCATCGAACAATGAGGCAGCGGGTTAAGCTCAGATGCTGAGGAATGGTTCAGAAGCCCCGGGGGGGCAAACCACCCAGAAAGTCTGTACCTCTGAATTGAGGAGAAGCAGAAACTTCCACAGCCAGGGTTCAACTCCTCCAAGAGCCGATCTGCAGAACAAATCCAAAGCTCTAAGCCCTGACTCCACGCCTGCCTCTGTGTGTGAAGATTTGTCCACACAAAGGTCTGTTGTTTACACAATTGTGATGTGGGTTTCTGCCCGTGTGTGTGTCCACACCACTCTATATGAGGCCTATCTGTGCAGCTACACCAATAGGTCCGTGCATGTTGATGCAGACAGATGCATCTCCTTGGAGTACCTTTGCACACACGTGCACGTAACTGTTTTCACCGTGGCTGCACTGTAACGATGCTGTCCTCCATGAGGGCTTGTCCATGCGGGTGGGAGTTGCCAGTGAGTGTGTGAGACTGTGCCCATGAGCATGGGTGCTGTGTGTGAGTGCACCCATGTAAGGTATAGATGTGTGTGTGTGCACCCTGCGTGCCCACGGTCCAGTGGAGACTTTCCCATCCTAGCCTCCTACTTCACATGCCTCTCCAGTCCTGGAATCTGGCCTTTCCTCCTCATTTTCCAGCCAAATTATAACCCCTGGAAAAGGGGTCTTTATTATGGAAACGCTAACACAGCCTAAATGCAATTGGGGAGAAAAGGGTTGCTGCCATCCCCTGGCCCACTTTTGTCTAAAGAGAATGTCTTATCTTAGTTCATTCTGTGTCGCTATAACAAAATACCTGAGACTGGGTAATTTATAAATAGAGAAATAGAAACTTATTACTCACAGTTCTGGAGACTGGGAAGTCCAAGATCAGGGCTCTGGCAGGTTCTGCATCTGGTGAGGTCCTGGACTCCCTGTTTCCAAGGCAGTGTCTTCTGGCTGTGTCCTCCAGAGGACACAGAACATTGTGTCCTGAAGTCAGAAGGGCAAAGAGGGCCTAATCCATTCATGAGGGCAGAGCCTTCACCACTTAATCACTTCCCAAAAGGCCCCCCACTGCCTCTTAATACCACCATGATGGCGATGAAGTGTTAATGTATAACTTTTGGGAGACATTCAAACCATAGAAGAGGAACTTTATTGCATGCCAGGGACCCTTAGCTGTGATTTCCAGGCCTGGACACTCAGGACGCCTGACAGGCCAAAGTGGGCTAGAGGGGGCGGGACAAGGGCAAGCTGAGCTGATGCTGAGGCCAGGTCCTCCGAAGGTTTGTGCAGAGGCAGCCAGGCCAGCTGATAGGAGCCTCAGAGTCAAGTCCAGTTGTCAATAAGCACCTTCTGTGATGTTGGGCAAGTCTCTGAGCCTTCCTGGGCCTCGGTTTCCCCAGCTCATAGCTGGGGAAATGAGCAGACCTGTTGTAGATTAATATGGAATTCGAGAATGTTGAAGACAGAGAGGCCTCCTGGGGCTCAGGCATTGTCCAATGCATTTATCTCCCTGAAGGGGAGTCTCAGGGCCAGAGAGGGAAGGGACTTGCTCAAGGTTACCCAGCAGGGAACAATGAAATGGCTCCCCTGGATCTAGCAGCCGGCTCTATGAGCCTCAGGCCCAGACCCAGTTACAGGACATGGCAATTTTGGGCTCTGTTCAGTCCCAACTTTCATCAAGAATTTGGACTCTTTTGAGTTTATCAAGGTGCCAGATCCAACTGCTTCCCAACCAGTGAGGGTGGCAGAGGAAAACTGCAGCATGAAAGAGTGGAAGAAGACACAAGGAAGGACTTCCAGATGTTTAGAATGGAGAGCTGTTGGGGAGGGGGAAGGGGCAGGGCTCCAACCACATTCCAGACCAGACTCAAGGCAGTGACCTGCATGGAAAGAGCTAATAAATTTACAAGTGGCACAAACAAGTATAAAACTGGGACTCCATCCCCAGCCCTATGGATCCAGGCCCAGGTCCACTGGTGCCCCGGCCCTTGGTTTGACTCTGACTTGAGAACCTTCACTTCTCCGGCCTCAGTTATGCCTTCTGTTATCTGGGCATAGAGCAGCCTAACTGTGTGTATCCCCATCCCCCTGGGCATGATGAAGATGAAATCATGCAGAATGTAGAGCTGCTAAGAGTACTCACTTTGGAGTCAGGGAGACCTGAGTTCAAATCTAGGCTTCCTTGCCATATGGAAGCCTCTCTGAGCCTCAATTTTCCACATCTGTCCAATTCACGGAGTTGTTTTGAAGTTCATCTCAGGTGATATAAGCAAAGCGGCCAGCAGGCGCTCAAGAAACCCTACTCCCCGGGATTGGGTACTTGGCAGGGGCCAGGAGAGACGTGACAACTGACGATGGGCGGGTCAGGATTGTGGTCAGGATTGGCTATATAATTTGGGGGGCCGGTACAAAATGAAAACGCAGGGCCTCTGTTGAGCAAGTATTCAGAAGTTCAAGGCAGCGGTGGCAGGGCATTAAAACAAGCTCAGGACCCTTCTGAGACCAGGGCCCTGTGCGACTGCATGGGTCACAGGCCAGGAAGCTGGCCCTGCCTCTGGGATATCTGCGGTGGCTCAAATCCAGTTCAGGTGGAGGAGCTGAGGCTTCCCCCACCACACTGGGGGTCACTCCCTCTCCCCAGGACTGCAGCTGGGACCGTGACCGCTGGCCCTGCCTCTGTCAGTGGACATCAGAGGCGGCATAAAAGACCGACTGTTCCCCACCTCCGTGTGCCCATTTGTATCTCATGCCATGCGTACAGCACATAGTTGATTTCTTTCCGCAAAGGGCTGCACTTTTCTTCTTTTCCAAGGGCGACGCTGGAAAGCCATGTGGCTTTTATTGCTGGCAGGAATGTCTGAGGCGTTCCTTCACCACCACATGAAATAGAGCCGCAATCTTCATCTGCGTAAGGCCAAAGCCCCCAGTCTCCTCTGAGCCATCGGCCTCTGAGATTAATTAAGGCTTCACAAGGACTGACAGTCATTAGGACCTTTTCGGGGAGGTGGAAAATCCCTAATGGGCCTGGCTGGGCCCAGAAGCTGCTGGGTGGGCAGTGGAGAGAGGAGGGCCTGCAGGAGAGGAAGGTGCAGAGTCAGCGGGAGGTAGCTGGAGAGGGAAGGGGTGCAGACTCTGTCCCTGGCATAGGCTGTGACCTTGAGTGAGACTCTTCCTCCCTAGGCCTCAGTTCTGCCATTTGAGAAATGGGGATTTGAATTTGATATCTCAGAGCCCTTTCGAGTCTGACATTGTAAAATTCTGAATCCTGCCCACAGTTCTTCTGCCAGGATTCTAATTCTATTCCATGACTGTAACCTCGAGCATCTGGTTTTAGTCCACAAGAATAGAGTGTAGTGGGCAGCAACGTGGGCTCTGGGGCCAGGCTGCCTGGTTGGAATCCTACCTCTGTGGTTTCCCAGTGGTGCCAACTTGGGCAAGTTACTTGAGCTCTCTGAGCCTCAGTTTTCTTTCCTGTAAAATGGGAGTGATAACTGTCCCTACCTTCTAAGAATACTGTGAAGCAAAAACGTGTGTAAAGCAACAGCCACTCAGAAGAGCCCTTTCTCTCCCTGCTTGCCAGGGCTGAACCCCACCCTGGGGCTGGGGGAAGGGCACATGTTTCCCAGAAGCCCCCTTGGCTCCAAGCTGCCCAGGTCCCTCTCACCACTCCGTGCCTCCCAATAGAAGAGTGCTGTGTTTGATGGCTCTGCTGGCAGGTAGCTCTACACCCACCTGCTGCTTTGGATGGAGATCTCTGCCCTGAGAGCGGCTGTCAGACTGCAGATGGCCCCTCCCCAATCGAGGACTGGGGGTGCTGGAAGGGCTCCTGAGAACTTGATTGAACTTCTCAGATTCTGAGGCCCACAGAGGAAAAGCTCTTTACTTTCGGAGCCTGGGTTTCCCCATCTGTAAAATGGAGAGAATAAAATCCCTGACCGGCGGAGGCACCTGAGGGTGAGTGACAATTGGCGGAAAACTCCCAGCATGCAGTAGGTGTCCAAAAAATTAGGGCAATTATTAGTCATAGACCAATGATCAAAGTCACAGACCAAATAACTGTCTTCTAGAAATATTTCCCTGATTTACAGATGACAAGAGTGAGTAGCAGGGAGGGGGGTAGGAAGGTCCCACCAAGTGATGTGATCTGAAACCAGAAACCCCTTCCCTGGCAACTGATGGAGCCAGTTTTTCTGCTCCACGCCCCCGCAACAGAAGTCTCTTTTCTCCGCCCTTGCCTCCCTTTCTCTCTCTCATCCCCAAAGCAGAGCACCCTCTGTCCACCCACCTGCAGAACAGGGTGGGGGTGGGCGTGGAAGGATCCGAGGTCATGTGGACGCAAGGGAGCTGGCGCCCCACAGAAGGTGGAGAGGAGGTGGGTGGGGAGGAGGGGTCTTGGGTCACAGCGAAACCCTGGGGTCCTGCGGGAACCTGCTTGGCATGTAGAGGGGCTTGTAAGTGCACCCCCAGCGTTCACATGCGAACACTGAGGCCCAGAGGGAAACGCGACTGACTAGCACTTCCCTTGGGAGAGAGACACTGAGAGTGGCATGGGGCCCTAGTGTATGAGGCCCGGGACTGGGCTGCCGCCTCCTGCAAGGCAGAGGTCCTGCCTGACTGCATTTTGCCTCGAGGTGCTCGCTCCTGGCCTTGCTGGAGCTCAGTCCAGATCCTGATCATGCCTCTCCGCTTTCTGGGTCTCAGTGTTCCCATCTGTAAACTGGAGACTACTGCCAATCCTGCCTCTTCACAGACTGGTTCTGAGGCCAAAGGACAGCAGGTGGTGGGTGCACCTCAGCTATCACAGGACCCTCCCGAATGACCCTGGCAAGTCCTTCCTGACTCCCTGCAGATTTGAAGAGTCTGCTGATTTCCAAGTCCAGGGCTGCTTAGCAGGATTTACCACCCCAGCTTTCTCTCCCCATCACAATAGCACTTTCCTCTGTATCTAGCTGCTAGCTCTTCCCATTACTCAGCCACTAGGAGGAGAGTGCTGACATGCTTGGCCAGGTGATGCCTTCATGCCCCACATTTTGAGCCAGAGCAGGCTTTTAACCTGGGTCCAGCCCTCTCCAACCTGGCCGACCTCAAACAACATTCCGCTTTGCTTACATGGGCATAACACCTACCACATACGACGCCGTGGGGATTGAATACCATGAGTAATGCCCACGTGCGGCACCTGGCACAAGGTAAAGCCTCAGCACCCTCAGCTGTTACTGTTCTTCCCATTTTACCCACGGGACCAAGGCTCAGGGGAGTGTGGACACCAGGCAAAAGTCTCAGACCTCACAGGCAGCACTGGGTCCTAACACCCTCACCACTCTGCTCTCCCCTGCTCCTTCTCCCTCCCCTCCAAGTCCGGCACTTTCCAAAAAGGAAGAAAGATCTCTGTAATTTGAGAAGCACATTTGTCCTCCCACACATTCTGAATCCTTCCAGAGAGGCTGGCCAGGAGAGACGACCCCAGAGCTGGACTCTCTAGGGCTGGACCCCTGACCTGCAGGAGACAACCCCTCAACCCAGATATATTGCTATTTTTCATTAACATTTCTCACTTATATATTCAGAGATCATGATCTGAAATCAGGAAGCAGATGAGTCCTAGTTTACTCAGCAGCATTTTCTTTCTGTTTCTTCAAACCATCGATCACAATTTAGATACAGCGAAACACGATGCCCCTCCCCTCCTAGAGGGAATCCTTAATCCCCTCCTGTGAAATGGAGAGGTTAGAATGACCTCCATTGACAGAAGAGGCAACTGAGGCTCAGTGAGGGGCATGAATGTCCCCTTTGAGTTCTAGGGGCAGGAGATAGGTTTCACCACGGGTCCCTCTGGACAGGGGATTTAGGGCCAGGCTGGGAGAAATTTTCAGTTCTAGAAGAGAGTCCTCTGTCCTCTTCGCTGGACTAGGCTACTGTGCGATTCAGGGTATGGGAAACAGAGGCCTCCTGGGAAGGAAATGGGGTCCCTGGCAGCGTCCGCTGAGGCCCAGTTGCTACTTAGGAAAACGTCTGCCTACGGGGGGGGGGGGGGCAGCTGGGTGGGGGCCAAAGTGAGGTTCTGAGAGGAATGGTCAGATGGGCAATCATCAAGACTCACCTCCGGCCGCCCTGTGACGGTTGCTGGAAGCCCTGCTGTGAGCCGACTCCACGTGGAGGTAGGTCACGGCCAGTCCTTAGCTCCCCCAGGCAGCCCCTGGGCGAATCAAGGGGTCAGGACAGCATGGACTGGCTTGGAGTCCTGGCAAGCTTTGAACGTGAGAACTGGACATTTCACAGATGGAAGTGTGAGGCCCAGAGAGGGGAGGGGTGGTTCAAAGGCCCCCAGCAAGGATTGACAGGTCTTATTTTTTCATAATGACAGTGATGGCTCCCCATGGCTGGAGCACCCTCTATGTGCCAGGCCTGTGCTAAGCACTTTACACACAATTCTATGGGGGCCACTATGAGTGCCCCCACTTTACAGATGAAAGAAACGAGGCTCAGAGAGGCTTAGGCAACTCTGCCTAGAGAGCTGCGGGCGAGGGAAGAAGACACGCTCAGGCAGACGGACTGTGGACCCTGGCTCCTTCCACAGCCCGTGGACCTCTTAGGCAGCTTCCCAGGGCACACCTGCCCCTTGTCTGGTATACCTGGGGATCCCTGCCCAGGCGCCACAGAGTCCCCATGAATCATGCCTGCCCTGGGAAGCCGGCACCCTCACTGCCAAGAACGCACTTAGAGTGCACTCCTAAATGCTGGAGGAAGACGAATCCCCTTCCTAGGATGGGTTCTGGGTTTACCCAGCTCTAAGTCAAGGTAGGGGAGGGGAATGTCCTGACCTTCCGCTTCCTAGCCCTGCTGTGGACAACTTAGGATGCTCTTAGGTGGGGACCACTGGAGAGAAACTGGGCTGTTTGTCCATCGATCTGATGGAAGAGGGAGAAAAGACCTCCATGCCAGTTGGGGATGCCAGCTGGGGAAGGGCGAGGGTGTCTGCATGCCCCAGGTGGGGGAGTGGGAGCTCTCCCTCCCATCAAACAAACGACAAAGTTTGTCGGTCCAGGATGGGGAGGAAGCAGGTTGGCGATCGGTGGAAATTGGGAACAAGCTAGCCTGTTCTGTGGGTCTTCTCCCCGGTGCCTGAAAACGCGAAGGCGGAAGGCGTCCGTCTCATCAGAGGTGAGGAAGGCGGCCTTGGTTTGACACACAGCCATCGGTTTGTCAGAGACCTGGCCGCATTGGTGGCAAGGAAAGGGCACCTTCTTGGGGGGCGGCCACCGCGCCTGCACCCGGGGCCGCAGCTGGCGCGCATCTGTAGCCTGGCCGGGCCCGCACCTCCGCGGCTGGCAGGGTGCGGGCGCCAACTAGCGGCAGCTCCCGCCACCGTGCCTGCCAGGCGGCCGGGCGACCTTGGTCTGCGGACGCAAGGGCCTGCACCCCGCCCCCCAGTACCTTGGATCTGGTGCCCATGGAGAGCCAGCGCTCTACGGAGGGCCGGAGCCGTGCCGGGCCCTGCGCCAGGTGCCAGGGCTCACAAGAGTCCCCCACTCTCTGGGAACCCGTCTGTGAACCCGCCGTAAGGGGAGAGGGAGAAATCAGGCGGAGGGACAAGCAAAGGGCACGGTGCAAACCCAAACCACTCGACAAATGGAATTTACCACCACCTGAAACTGCGGGTCATGGTCCCGCAACAGCTCCAGGGCAGCACGTGTTGCCCGCCCCCGGCCCGGGCCCTACCTGGCCACGACGCGCTGGGCCTTCCCGGAGACGTTCCTGGAGATGGGAGCGCCCAGGCTGGATCGCTCGCTTTCCTCTAGTTCTGCTGCTCGTGCCAGCGCGTCCGAGGGTGCGCGGGCCTGGGTCCGCAATGGACAACTGCCAGGCGCAGGCTCTCTTACAAGGTTCAGTAAGGGACCTTTGCCGTTCTTGCTTTCGAAATGGCCTGAGGGCGTGATATGAGGCCTCGAGCGGGGCAGGGGCCAGCTCTTCCGACGGTCGGGGTGAGGCCAGAGTCCTTCACCCCTTGAGCGCACGAGGGGCTTGATTTCGTTTGGCGACGACGAAATGGCGCACGCTGGGCAGGGGTCAGATCCGTGATGAGATCTTGCGGCCACCGTCGAATCCTAAGCTGCTTTACTTCCGAGGCTTGGAATTGACTGTTTTGCACCTGTCGAGAGCCGGAGGCAACGAAAATATAGCCCAGTCTCCACAGCGGCGGGGAGGCTCAGCACGCGTTCGTTCCCCAGAGTCTATGGAGGGGTCTGGGGCGATAATTTGGAATGATTGGGGCTTGATCTTTCCCGTTGCCCTCCCAGCTGTAGCCGTCCCCTAGGCCTGCTCGACTGACTTAAGAGGCGGGAGAGGAAGGGGTTGTTTGCAGTGAAGCCCGGGAGAGGTTGGGCCACGCGGCTGGGAGTGGGAGCGGGGACGCGGAGCCAGGAGGGCAGGCAGTGCCTTGGCGAAACTGTCAGCGGTCCCTGCAGCGCAGCCAGAGCGCATGAGCCCAAGAAGTGGGATTGGATCCGCGGAGGCCACTTTCCACACGCATGGAGAAAGAAAATTCTCTCCTCTGAAAGCCGGGGCCCTTAGCTTTGCAGCCACTGCTCAGTTTTTCTTTTGTCGCCGACGCGCGTAGTGTTTCACGATGCAGGACCGTAGTTACATGCGTAAAGGAAAAAAATCGGGAAAACGCATTTTGCAGGCCTCGTCGTGTTTTTCAAAGAGCCACAGGCCGCCACAACGAAGAACGACGCCGCGAGGCCTGCGAGATCCTGAAACTTGTTTTGAGGGGAGAGTAGAGAGGAAAGGGGTTGTTGGCCCCAGGCTACTTAGGGTCCGTGGGAGACTCCCTTCCGCCTGTCCTCGGTTTGGCACAGGGGCCACCGAGGCTGGGACCAAAGCCGCGCAGGGCTGGGAGCGGCAGAGGCCGCCGGCCGGGCGTGGACGGCGCACAAAAATCCCATGTGGGTTGGAGGCTCTTGGGTCAGAGTAATTTGCGGGAGGAGGGAGGTGAGTAACCTCTTTGGGGCGGCTCCCAGTGCGGTGTCACCGGCCCTGGGCTCCCGCGGCCCCCAGCCCGGGGTTGCAGAAGTCACAGGCCCGAAGCAGCAAGAGCTGGGGAAGCCCGGCCGCGGCCAGCGGGGAGGAGGGGCGAAGGGTTTGCGCCCCAGCGTCAGGGAGATGCGACCCGGGAGAGGGCGACAAGGGCACCTTCTGTGGGACCCGGACGTTCTAAGCAAATTTCTAGCATCTGCCCCGGGCTCCCAGAGCTCTCGGGGGCCCTGGGCTGTGGCACGGGGGCCTCCTCCGCGGGGTGGCGCCTTCCGCCCCTCCCCGTTGGGCGGCCTCCGGCAGGCCCCGTTCCTCCCCGCGAACGCCACCGAGGTGCCCGCGATGGGGGCTCCGCCGATTGGCTGTGCGACGCGTCGCTCGGGCCGGCCCCGCCCCGCGGGCCCCGGGGGTACTAACCCCGCGCGGGCGGCCACGGCCCCGCCACTTGATTCTAGAGGATTTGTTCTGGGGCTGCGGCCGCGGAGTCGGGGCGGCCGCGGGCGAGCTTCGGGGCGGGAGGCGGCGGCGGCGGCGGCGGCACAGCCCCGCGGGGGCCCCGCCGCGGCCCAGGCAGCCGGAACAGCCGCGAAGGGCGGCCGCACGCGGTGCCGCGCGCCGGGGATGCGGGACTAGCCGGGCAGGCTGCGGACGGCCGTCGGGCTAGCGAGGCCTCGCAGCGGGCGGGCCCTGGCGAGTAGTGGCCGGGCGCCGCCCCCTGCGCCCTGAGGCCCGGGCCCCGCCGCTTCTGCTTTCCCGCTTCTCGCGGCAGCGGCGGCCGAGGAGGCGTCCGCGCCGGCCGCCCCCGGGGGAAGCCGCGCCGTCGCCGCCCGCCCGGCGCCCTGACGGCCGCTGTTATGCGTATTCCTGTAGACCCAAGCACCAGCCGCCGCTTCACACCTCCCTCCACGGCCTTCCCCTGCGGCGGCGGCGGCAAGATGGGCGAGAACAGCGGCGCGCTCAGCGCGCAGGCAGCCGTGGGGCCCGGAGGGCGCGCCCGGCCCGAGGTGCGCTCGATGGTGGACGTGCTGGCGGACCACGCGGGCGAGCTCGTGCGCACCGACAGCCCCAACTTCCTCTGCTCGGTGCTGCCCTCGCACTGGCGCTGCAACAAGACACTGCCCGTCGCCTTCAAGGTGAGTGCGGGACCCGGGGCGGGAGGGCGCCGGCCCTGGGGCTCCGGGCGTCCAAGCTGCGGGAGCCAGAGCCTCCGGAGCAGTGGGGAGGGGAGGTGCCCCAGACGCCGCGGCGACACCTGGGCACCCGGTTCTGTCTCGCTGCGCACTCGGCTTGAGGACATCGGCGTTCCGTTTTGGATGCGCCCTGCACGGATGACTTTTAAGGGGGTTGCCCCGCTCCACCTGGGTTTTAGGGCGCCCTGCGTAGAGACGTTGGTGCGGAAATGGGCGGATGGGGTTTTGCCCCCCCCAACCCGGATCGCTCAGATACAGCCCTGCGGGTAACGGAGAAGAGGATCCCGGGACCGGGGCAAGGACACCGCGGGTGGGGTGCGAACGGTGAAAGGGCCTACCCTCCGCCGCCAGCACCCCTCCTCCCGCGCCGCTTCTCAGACGCTTCCTGCTCACACCCTCGGGCTTCCGAAATTTTACGGGACGGCGCTAGGCCGGGATCGGGGCACTGCTCTCCAGACGTTTGCTGGGGGATATTCTGCGTCCTGAATGGCAGGTTGAGATTGGGGGACCCCTAACTCTGGCAGCCCCCAGCCATTTAGAGGACCTTTTTCTTTATGCCAGGGAGTAGGCGACTGTTTCATTTTCATTTTTTTAAGGGGGCAGCGAGATGAAACGAAAACGCCTCGGTTTTCCCCTAAACCTCTCACAGCTGCCGTGAGAAAAGGGCAGGGCAGGAAGGGCCGGCGGCTGGGGGTGGTGCTGCCCGAGGTGGCTGGAAGCGGCGACCGCTGGCAGCTGAGGCCGTCCCTGCTCCCATTAAGACGACTCCAAATTGGAAAAAAAGGATGAGTGGCTCTTTGAGGTCTCTCGGGTGACATCTTAAAATACCAGTGGGGGAAATCTCCCCGGGAGGGGGGGAGGCCCGTGTGACTTTAATCGTCAGATCGTCAGATCGGAGGTTTTACTGTCACTTGGAGCTTAAAAGGAGTCTTTGAAATTAAAAGAAGACAGGATGTTGACAGGAAATCTGGCCTTTTTAATCAGATCCCAAACATTTTCTCCTTGAAATTTTTACCATATGGATCCCCAGTCCCTGCACGCGGCGGCCACGTTTAAATGGTTGTGGCTGTGTTTAAAGTCTGATTGTTTTTCAAAAGGCATTTGCCTCTCCGTGCTCCTGGGGGTGGGGGACTTGGGGGAGATGGTGTTTAGGAGGACATCGCCACCCCCATCCTGCAGTTCCCAGCAGGTGCATCCTTCCATTATCAAAAGACCCCCTCTCACTTTAAAGGGGTTTTCTGGGTGACCTTTTTCAAAACACCAATGAGTTTTGCATTCTGCATTTTCTCTGCATAACGAATTTAGGCTCTGCAAAGGCCAATAAACTGGTCCTCGTCCACACTTCAGGGCCAAATTTCATGCCCTAAACAGCTCTTGCATAAATTGAGTGGGGGTAGCAGCCCTGTTGTTATTATTGTTGATACTCTTTTTCGCTTGGAGACTTCGTTGCTAGGAGCATGTTGATTCCTCTTTCGCTGCAGCCGAAGACAACAGGGGAACTGCACCCCACATCATAGTGACTGAGCTGATTTCACAGCTCTGGCTGAGATTTCACTGAAAGGATGATTTCTTGGGACACGGTTTATGTAAGCAGTTGATCTAGGATTTTGGTGTGGAAGTCTGAGATTCCATCTTCTTGTTTTTGTGATATTTGAGGGAAGGTCTTTATTGTTTTTAAGCCTCTTCTCCACCCTGCATTGGAGAAATACGCAGTGCGCCTGGGACCTAGGGGAGCTGCCCAGCCCAGCCCCTCCCTTCCTTTCCCTGGGCTCCCTCTTCCTTTCTAAGCTGTCCCCCTGCATCCCCCCTGCCCCATGTCTTCAGGTGGTGGCACTGGGGGACGTGCCAGATGGCACCGTGGTGACCGTGATGGCAGGCAATGACGAGAACTACTCCGCTGAGCTGCGCAACGCCTCGGCCGTCATGAAGAACCAGGTGGCCAGGTTCAACGACCTTCGCTTTGTGGGCCGCAGTGGGCGAGGTAAGTGGAAGGGAGGCCTCGCCAGTTCAGCATTGGCAATGGCAGAGGCAGCAGGGAAGGAGGTTGAAAGAGGGGCCTTAGAATCCCGAAAAACAGGTCCCTAGACGCAGCTGTGTAAAAACAGCAATTTGTAATCCTGTAGGACGTTACAGATCGCTTTGAGGGGGTGAGGAAAGTTATAGTCTCTCGCGTGAAAAAGACACAGTTTTCTCCCAGTTTCTAGGGTTTACCAACTCCTGAAACCGTTCATGCCACCCCCTCTTTCCTGGTTGAGCACACCTGGTCTCACAAAAAATGCTGGCACGAAATGGTGGATTAGCAGGCGCAAAAAGGGAGCTTATAGGTCTTTCAGCAAGGCGGTTGCAGGACAAGTGCCTGGTCGGTGGGGCCCAAGCACCCCAGCCACCCTCTCCATAGGGGGCAGAATCTCCCCCACACCTCAGGCTCCGTCTCTCCAGCTGTGGTCTCCCAGACCCAGCTTCCCAGCCCCTTTGAGCCCTAGGTGGTCTGGAATGGAAGCTAATGCAGCTAGATGTTGGAAAGCACAGCTCGAAGGCTGCCATCTCCTGCCCCAGAGTCAAGGCTGGTGTGCCACCCTGCCTGTCTGACCGACCTTGGGCAGTAGAAGGAAGGCGGGACAGGGGTGGGGGGCTGTTGAATGGGAGGCTTCTGGGACCTGAAACCCATCATCACTTAACTCCTGGGTGGGAAAGTCCTAGAAACCCTGCCCCTGTGGAATGCAGGCCTGAGGGTCCACTGGCCCTTTAAGACCAGGAGACATGGGAGTCGCCCTTCCCAAGCATCAGGCCCGCCTCCAGCTTTGTTAAGAAGTAAGCCGGGTTCCCTCTGCTCCCCAACTCCACGCAGGCTGAAGCAGAACTGTGCTTTTCATCACCAATAAACAGGACCTTCTCAAGGTTCTAGTTCCTTCTGAGCCGCTAGTCCCGCTCTGAAATAGGCAGCTGGGCACCATTTTTTTCCTTTCCAGCCATTCAATGTATACATACAAATGTCAACCATATTTTGACTTTTCAGCATTAATTAAAACCAGGACATTATTTGCATGTAATAACTGTTTACTTGTTACTTTTTATGAAACTGAAATAGTTTACATTCTTTCAAACATTTCCTGTTCCTGTTGGCTCCCTTCCCCACGCACAGATTTCTTTCAAACGGTGCCCTTAACTGGTTGCAGGTTGATGGATGGAAAATGTTTCCTTTTATGAATTAAGCTTTCATTGCTGCTCCTAATTAGTCTCCAAGTCCCTTTTGTCATCCACAATCTCTCAAACCCTTTGCAACTTAATCCCAGCCCTGAGAGGAGAGTCACTGGTCCCTGGTCGGTGGCAGACAAGGCTGACGGCTCTGTTGACTGCGGGGCAGTGGCCAGGTCTGCTAGCCCAGGTGCGTGTCAGGGGCACTATAGCTGCTGCCTGTTGCGAGGCAGGCAGAAGGTGCTGTCGATCGGGGAGCCCAACAAGGCATCAGGAACTTGATTCTTCCTTCCCACTCCCTCTCCTGGGAAGTGAGATAAAGAGAAGAGACGACGATTTTCTGAGTTACCGAGACCTTGTCTGGCCGTTCTGCACACTGAGAATGATTTTTTTTAGTGGTTTTCGTACCCACAGACTTTGAGCCCCGCTCCCCAGGCCTGCAGGGAGGGAAACGGGTTTCCAAAGCATTGGTTGGGAGCTTACCCTTGTAGCAGGAATGGCTGAGGGAGGGATTGTGGCTCTGGGAGATGCAAGAGGCTGAGTTTATAAACCATTCTCTCATCCATCTCCTCTCAGTGGTCCATAACCAGTCTCAGTGGTCCTGGGAGGCAGGAAGTGATCTGAGGAGGAGTTCCGATGTCTGAGGAACTGTGGCTGAGGCGTTCAGCCTTCAGAGGCTCGAGGTCTTTGAGAGCCTGCATTCTAGTATCGGGTACCCTGTATTTGAGTCCCAGCTCTGCTAATGACTTGCTGGATGATGTTGGGCAAATGACTTAACCAGTCTGTGCCTCAGTTTCCTCAGCTTTGAGATGGGGATGATAATCATACCTACCTCATGAGATTTTGGGAAGGTTAGAGAAATTGATACAAGTGTATCAGCTGGCGCATACTGAGAGCTGGATACATGTTAGAGATTTTGTTACTTCAAATGCTTGGGACTGGAGGAGGACTTTGAGGTCCCTTTGAGTGGTGACAGCCACTGATTCTCTGATTACTGTGTGGTTTGGGCGGGGGTGGGGGAAACCCAGAAGGTGTGAGCTGCTGAGTGGGAGAGGTGGAGGCGGTTGGCAGGGAGGAAGGAGGGTGCCGGGTCCGCTGGCATGCAGACACACATCTGCAGTGCCCATCCTGCCAACTGGGAAATTCCCACCTGAGAGAACAGTCAGCGGTTGACAGTGACAATCTGGGCCACTTTAGGAGATGGGACACTTTGGATTTAAGGTCTGGGGTTGGGACCCAGAACCCTTGCCTGGCTCTCTGACTTCTGCCAGAACTGAGAAGTCTGGTGGAAACCTCTGCCTGTTTCCTCAGAAACAAGTTCTACATTCTGTCTGAATTCCAGGAAGATGGCTTTCCATGAAAGACATGCACCCAGTAACACCACAGAGCTCTTACGATAGGGCTGAAGGTGTGAACCAAGAAAAGGAAGGGAAGAAAACCAGGTCACTGCTGTCTCCTGCAGTGATTAGGGCCGAGGTCCCTGCCCTGCCTGACGCAAGGAGTCTATCTTATACAATATATATTTTGTATCAAACCTTACTATTCTACATTGAAATGTGTAAATAACGTAACCTCCCTATTTACATGCAGTTGTAAACTACGTTATTCCATAGCTATGATGGAGAAGAAAAGGAAAAGTAGTTTATAATAAAACCCTGATTTGAATATGTAAATGTTGAGGCCAGAGGGCTGCATGAGGTGGACGAATGCCCTCTACACAGAAGCCCACAGCAGAGGGAACAGGCAGGGTGGCAGAACTCAATCTGAACCTGGCCTGGCCAATACCATGACTTTCTCAAGTTGTCAACAACTTTTGGCAAAACGCGAAACAAAATTTAAAAAGAAAAAGAAAAAAGAACTGTCTTTCCTTCTGGAAAATTCAGTAGATATTAAAAGTACCAAAAAAAAAAAAAAACCCTTATTTTATGTAAAACTGAATTAGGTTCATGACTCAGAGAATTTTTTTCTTTTACTTTTTTCTGGGACAAGGTCTCGCTCTGTCACCCAGGCTGGGGTGCAGTGGTGCGATCACTGCAGCCTCAACCTGCTGGTCTCAAGCAGTCCTCCCACCTGAATAGCTAGGACTATGGGCATGCGCCACCACGCTCAGCTGATTTTTTAAAATTATTTTTCGTAGAGATGGGGGTGTTCTTCACTGTGTTGCTCAGGCTGGTCTTGAACTCCTGGACTCAAGCGATCCTCCCGCCTCAGCCTCTCAAAGTGTTGGGATTACAGGCATGAGCCACCACTCCCAGCCAGAGGACTTTTATAAGCAAGTTTTTCCCTCCTAGGAAGAATGAATCTTCACCACCCTGGGCAGTGCTGGGTGCTGGCGTACCCCACCACATACACACACCCCACCCCTAACGCTGGCAGTGCCACCCCAGCACTGTGGTGACCACACGCCACTGCAAATCCCTAAAATGCCCCTCTAGCAGGCGGACACTGGCCTAGGTGAAAATGAAAAGCACATGGTCTCCTGAGCTGTGATCAACTAGTTAAAAAGCAACCGTATGTCCACGGAGATTCGGGGTGCGGTGTGCTGGTGCAGGCTGAGGGAAACCACTGGTTGGGGGAGAGATGGATGGCTTCTTGGCTGAGGTTGAGAAAACCCCAAGGTCCCCTGAGACAGACCCGTCCCCTCCCCCGCCCATGCAGCTCCTGTGGGTGGGCCGGGGACCTTCTACACATAGGAACCCAGGCAGAGAGGCTCAAGGACTTGCCTGAGGCCACGCTGCCACCCTGGTTCGTTCATGGTGGGTGCTGGAGGAGTTTCTGGAGCCCTAAAGGAAACCCATTTCCGAGACCGAGACTTCTCCCTTGCAACCAGGGCCAGCCTTCAGAGAGCCTGGATTTACACTTCCTGGGCTCCTGACAGATTGCAGGTTTGCCCAGGGCTCCTGCACGGAGTTATATCTAGACGCTGAGAGAGAGGGATGGATGGGTTTGCCGCTGCCGGGCAGAGAGAGAGCTGGGCAGGGCCAGGGGAGCTGAGAGGCACTCAGGGCGACAGCTTTCTCCCACCCCTGCTCCCTAGGCTCCCTGTCTCCTGAGGTCCCAACGCCTGCCCCTCCCTCTCACTCCTCCTCTTAGGCCCCACACTCCTCTCCTTTGTACTTGGGCAGAGGTGGTGACAGGTTCAGAAGCTGGTGGAAGTGGCTGAGGTGTGCTGGTGACCTCAGGGGTGGCATGTGGTTTGCTACCTGGTGGGAGTGGGGGCTTCTCACTTCTCTTAGTACCTGTGTGGAGGGGCAGGCTCCGGCACATTCTGACTTTTCTGAGTCCTGCCTGGATACTGTGTGACCTGCTCAACTCACTGCTCCTCTCTGAGCCTCAGTGTCCTCATCTGCAAAATGGGAGCCATTATCTCCGCCTTTAATTTATTTAACAAATGTTGTTGAGCACCTACTATGTGCTAGATGCTGTCCTAGGGGCTGGAGACACCGCATGAACAAGACAGAAACTGGGGCCCTTGGGGAGCTTATAATCTAGTAGAAGGAGACAAAATGAGTAGATGGATTATTAAAAGCATACACATTGTGAAAAAATTCCAGCAGGTGGAGGGAATAGAGAAAGGGAGTAGGAGGGCCTGTGGTACTTCAGGTTGAGCTGCTTAGCCCTTTGTTTTTGTTTTTGTTTTCCTATGGGCCCTTCTGATATCTGGTGAAGCCCATACACCTTTCTCAGAATAATGATTTTTTTAAGGTGTAAAATCAAATGCACAGTATTACAATGGAAACCAATTCTATTAAAACATAGCAAAATACTTTAAAAATTGTGGTAAATGTACTGTTTTGTTCAGTGTATTAAATAAGATCTAGCATTGGGTCTAATGACGACCATAATTTTGAAGTTGTGACGAGCATAAAAAATATTTAGAGAAATCTGCAGCAACTGTAATGTGATATGTAAGTATCTGTGACGTCTGTTGGTGACAAGGTCACAGGTACGGCTGATAATACCTCTGTGGTTTGTTGCCTACGCTCATGCTTGAGAGTGATGCTAAATTTCAGTTAGAGGTTAGGGACAATACAGTTGTAATTTTTTCCTATCCCAGTTTTCAGGCTCGTTCAATTCTATGGAGCCAAGTTAAAAACGCCTTCTAGGCGTAGTGGCTTACACCTGTAATCCCAAAGCTTTGGGAGGCCAAGGCGGGAGGATCACTTGAGCCCAGGAGTTCAAGACCAGCCTGGGCACATAGTAAAAGCTTGAAAAAAAAACAGAAAAAAGAAAAAGAAAGAAGGGGGCGGGGGAGGGAGGGAGGGAGGGAAGGAAGGAAGGAAGGAAAGGAGGGAGGGAGGGAGGGAGGGAGGGAAGGAAAAAAAAATTAGCCATGCGTGGTGGCGCTCACCTGTTGTCCCAGCTACTCAGGAGGCTGAGACAGGAGGATCACGAGCCAGGGAGGTCCAGGCTGCAGTGAGCTATGATCGTGCCACTGCACTCCAACCTGGGTGACATAGCAAGACCTTGTCTCAAAAAAATAAATTAAAATTAAAAATGCCTACTTCAGATAAAGTAGATAAAGTGACCAGGGAAGGCCTGACTGAGAAGGTGGGTGACCTGAAGGAGCATTTTAGTAAACTTTCAAATGCTGCTGTGGGCCCAAGGCCCTGTGACAGGGCACTGGGGCCCATTAGTCCTCCGGGACAGAGTCTGGCCCCCAGGGCTCTGGGCTGTCTGCCTAAACTCCCCATCATAACCAAGAAGGTGCTGGACAATGCTGGCAGGGTCAGAGGCTCAGGGACCCCAGGAGAGTGCTGGGCTGGTTACAGGAGGAAGGGGTCCAGGAGAGAAATGACCTCAGAGTGAGGAAAGGCAGTAGCGGGTGGTCGGGCAGGGAGCCCGAGGCGTCTGCCTGGCACTTCCCTAGACCATCTACACTTTCTGCTTCCAGAAATCATGCAAAGCGGCCCTGTGACCTGAGAGTGGGAGACCAGGTCTGTTCTGACCTGGGGCTCCGGGGGCAAGTGCAGTCAGAATTTCCATCCCTGCCTCAGCCGGCTGCCTTAGGAAAAGGCTTCCAGAGAACCCCTCGTTTCCCAGTTAGAGTCACACCTCAGTGGGTCTTGAGCTTTAAATTCCCCCTGGTGTCTCAGAGGGCCTTGAGTCCTGTGGCATGGCTCCTGGCAACCTGGCTGGTTTAATTTTGTTCTGGATTCTCCTGCCTCTGGGTCTAGGCTTTTCACTTGATCAGTTGACCAACAAGTACCCGGCCATGCAAAGAGAACTGTGAGATACTGGTCTCCACCCTGAGCTTCATCTCCCACCTGCAACATGGGGATGTTGAAACCTACCTGCTTACCTTGGAGGCTTGTCAGGGGGACACCAGAGGGATGCGCTTGGGCAGCCTCCCTCGGTGACCATCCAGTGCCAGCCCTGGGGTACAGGTGAGAGTGTGAGACCATTGGCCCCTACCCACAGGGAGTTCCCAGACCTGTACTTGGGATCCAGAGGCAGGGATGGGGGATAAATCTCCCTGCCACCAATCTCACAGAGCATGAGGCTGTGGATCATAATAGAGAATAGGGTGAGAGGAGGACTTTTACCCAGACCCGTAAGCTCCCAGACACGTCAGAGAATTCACTGTAGAAAGTAGAGAGAAGACTGTTGAAAGTAAATCTTCATAAACTGCTTTCTACACGGAGAAACCTGTCTAAACATAAAATGACAGAAGAACAAGAAATAGAAGTGAAAATGAAAAACTGCCCGGCGTGCGAAGGCAAACTGTGCAGGCCGGTGCCCCCGGGAAACTGATGGCCACAAATATAGCATGGAAAGTATTAACAAGCTTAATATATAGCGATTTTTAAAAGGCACTAAAACCTTCACAGGAAACTAAAAGAACATGAAGCAATAATACGTGTTGGATTATGATGGATAATAATCATATAAAAAGTTTCAGTCTCACTAGTAGTAGAAAAAAAGCCAAACAAAATCAAGAGAGTGTAAAAGATCTTCCATCTTGATAGACACGTCCCTGGGGTGTGACGCAGCCTCACACGCGAGGGTGACGACTAAATCTCTCCAGAGAGTCATCTCCCTCCAAGAGGGATCAGGGCCCGTAATATGTCCCAACCCTCTGCTGCCGTGAAATCACTCACCGCTTCTTGGAATCTATTCTAAGGAAATAAGCAGAGATGCAGACAAAGATTTTTATAAACAGAAGGTCACTTTCATTTTATTTTAAATGGTAAAAAAAAAAACAAAACAGTATTTTAAAAGTTTTTTCCCCTCTCAGGAATTTTGAATGGAGACTTTGGAGCCAAATGTCTATCTAAAAATAGAACAACATTCTGGAAATAACAGTTGTGTCTACAGAAGAAATGTCTGCAGCTCCCAAATCAGTCCTTTTTCAGCTCCAGCTGCACACATCAATAAGAAATTAGCAACGATGTAAATACCCGAGAGTAAGGAGGTAGATAAATAAAAGATGAGGCTTCCTTGAGTTGAAATATTTCGCAGCCATTAAAAATGAAGTTTATGGAGTTTTAATGACGTGGGAAAGTACTTCTGATGTGATGTTAAATGAAAAAAAAAAGCATGAAAATCTGTATTTTAGTAGCACTGCAACTGTGTAAATATACAAACCCATACAAAAAGAGCTGGAAGGGAAAACGCCGAATGGTAACGGTGTCAATCTCCAGCTAGTGGAACCGTGGGAGGATCTTTTCTTCTTTGTTTGTATTTTCTATGTTCTTGAATTTTTCTACAAAGATCACCAATTACTTTCAGAAAATAGAATATACCCATCCTGCTCCCCGCCGTAAAATCCTGTGGGTTTCTGAATAGAAGAGACAGCAGAAAGGCCAAGAAGCGGGGAACATAAGCCAGGGTGGCCACGGCATGGGGCAGGGAGGTGACAAAGTTGGCATCAGACCCCCCAGGCCTTGAATGCCAAGCCCAGCAGCTTGAGCTTCACCCAGAGCCCTATCTTTTGCCCAGGTTGAAAGAGGACAGAGTGCCCCTTCTTGAAAGTTAGGGCCTTCCAGGAGTAGGTACAGGTGGGAGAGCAGGGTATTGTGGAAGCTCCAGGTGCCAACTGCCTGCCTCTATCCCCCACTCTCCCCAGGGAAGAGTTTCACCCTGACCATCACTGTGTTCACCAACCCCACCCAAGTGGCCACCTACCACCGAGCCATCAAGGTGACCGTGGACGGACCCCGGGAGCCCAGACGTAAGTGCCACCGAGCCCCTGAGCCCCTGCATGGGGGAGGAGGGTCCAGTGCGGGAAGGACGGCAGCTGGGTCAGACAGATGGAGCCCTCCTGGGGGTTTGCAGTCCTTGGCTCTGTGCCCCCACACACTGCGTGCCTGCTGGCAAACCCCTAAACCATCTGGGCTTAGCATGAGTCTGTGGGAGGCCAGCGAGGAGGCCGGGAGTGGAGATGACTGTCCGTGGAGACTGCTGAGGGAGTCCAGGAAAGGAAAAGGATGGAGAAAGCTTTCAGATGTGGCATTTGTGGGGTGCTTGTGTGTTTCTGGATGGAGCTTGGGCCAGACTTGCTTTACTGTGCCCCCAGCTTCTCTGCCGGTGGCTGAGAGATGGGTGGAGGGCAGGAGTGATCAAAAGTCAGGGGCTGCCCTGGATGTGAGGCCAGGTCTCTTCCTTGGAAACTGGGTCTTTGAATCTTAGCGTGTGACTCGCTCAGGTCACCCAGAGCCCTGGCACCCGGACCCTATGAGCAGGGAATTCTGGTCCATCAAAGCAAGTTTGTGTTTAATTCTCTCTGCTTGCTGAAGGTCAGATTAAGGCTGGGGAAGTGGGAGGGTAGGCCGAGGCTCTGTGTCCGCAGAACGAATGAGTGAATGAATGAAACAGAGCCAGCCAGCTTCCTGAGCTCCATCCACCTCCCCGAGGCATTTTTCAGCTTGGTGCACTGAGGGTTGGCCTGCCCCTCTCTTTCTCAGAAATGTGACCCTTTGCAGTTTAGAAGTCACTATTGAATGGGATCTTTGGGACAGCAGAGCCAGAGGGGTCACCCAAGTTCTAATGAGGAGAGAATCCAGGCCTGAGGGAGTTGGGTACCTGAATAGGACCTAATGCTGTGCAAGGTGCAGGGAAGCGCGCCAGGCTTCAGTCTTCCCAGACACAAGATTCTAGGCTGAGCAGGCCTGGGGCAGGAGGCCTCGCCCTGGGCTGGCCGCTCCCTTCTTGGGAGTCAGCTGGGCCTGGCACCCCATCATCCAATTCCTGGGCCCATCCCAGCATCTGGCCACTTGGGAAAGGCTTGGAGCTGAGCCCAGCAGACCTGGAAGAGTCTCTCTCCAGGGCTCTCAGGGTCACCTCTGCCAGCCCTGAGCCCCTGCACACATCCTCAGGCCTGCACGGTCAGCTCCCAGCCAGCACTTGCTCTGACCACACTCCTGCCGGTTCCTTCCTGCTGAGATCAGACATGGACCAGCCCATGCTCTTGGCCTTGGGCTTCATGACCCTAGGCAAGTCATGTCTTCTTTGTGGCCTCAGTTTTGTCATCTGAGAACTGGATCGGTGACTCCCAGAGTCTCAAGGCAGTGATGGCTGGGAAGCCCTCGTGAGCCGTAGACCACCATAGTGCAGAGAGCAGGTTGTGAGTCAGCCTTCCTGGCTGTGGGACCTTGGGCTAGTCATCTCCATGCCTCAGTTTCCTGAACTGAAAAATGAGATTCACACAAGCAGCTACCTCATGATGCTATTGCGAGGAAACAATGGCTAACTCTATAGAAATCTCTTAGCGGTGGGGGTTGGCGGGTAATCTGTCACTTTAGCCAGGGCTGTTATCTGCAGTGTGACCTAGGGCAAGTCACTGACCTCTCTGGGCCTCAGCTCCCTCCTCCATGAAGTGTGATGATGCCACCCACCCTGCCGGCCTGGAGGTCGGGGCGACGAGTGGACAGCACATGGCCATAGCACAGAGGGGTCCCATGAGTCACTGGGTCCGCAGCGTTCTGTTGTCCTCAGTACCCAGCCCCCTTCCTACACTCCTACCACCACCATTAGTCAATGGTGAGCTCTCCCATGGGCAGCAGCTGGGTGGCTGCCTTGGTAATAGAACTGCAGGCATCAAGTCTCCATTGAAGGAGGTGGCAGGGTCAGCATGGGCAGGAGCCACAGTTGGGCTCAGGGTGGGGATGTGGCACTCAGGAGCCACTCCAGAAAGAGGGGAGCACCCAGTTGGTAGATGCTCGGGATAGGGGTCTTGAGGCTTGGTGGGAAGATCCCAAGGGACCGAGCAAGGTTGGCACCTCTGACAGCCCTCCATGCTCAGCTCAGCCCACCCCAGAGCCACCCACTCTGCCCTGCTGGGGCCCCTGGATGAGCGTGGAGACTCAGCCCTGCCTGTGGGAGATTCCAGCGGAATCCCCTGCCTGCTCTTCCCTGCCTGGGTCTCCCAGACCTGAGATGGCCCTTTCTGGGGTGAGCTGAGAGGTAGAGGGGTGACTCAGGATGAGGCAACAAGAGGGAGGGACAGAGGCTGGGTCTGGAGACCCGTGGCATCAGAGGCCAGGCTTGCTGCACCACCTGCAACAGGTGGCCTCCCTCTCTGGGCCCCGGCAGGGGCTGGATCAATGGTTTTATTTACAAAACAGAGCAGAGATGGGGTGCCGGGGGGGCAGTCTACTAGGTCCCCCATCCTTAGGACCTGCCTGCTCCAGTCCCTGGCATATCCTGGCCCTGATATCAGGTGCCCCCCATACCCTGGGTTGCAGCCCCATTCCTTTGTCTTTGACCTTGGACAAATCCTTGGCCTTTCTGGTCCTCAGTGTCCCCATCTATAAGAGTGAAGGGACCAGCTCGGTGGCTCCTGGTCACTGAGCAACCTCCTCCCTTGTGCCAGCCCCTGTGCAAAGTCCCCATTAACTGCTCTGCTGGGCAGCCCCAGGAGAAGATAGAGGCCAGGGCGTAAAACCTCTTGCCCACAGTGACCGTCAGCACACCCTGGGGGCTCCGACCGGGGGCTCCGGGAAGTGAGGGCCACTTGGAAGGGCCTTTTCGCCTCAGTGCGCTCAGCTGTCAAATGCATGGTATTGGTGTCTGCCTCGGGGAGTCGCTGTGAAGGTTGACTGGGTTGACCATGGCCTGGCCCCAGGAAGTGCCCCACAGCCTTCGTGGGTTGTTACAGGCCTTTTGTGCTCCTGGACTTCCTTTCTCGGCTTTTTTCCTGTTTTGCCACCTCCGACCCTCTGAAATCTGAGCCTGCTGTGGGGTGAAGTGGGAGTAGGGGCTGGTCCTGGAAGCCAAGGACTGGGAATCTGTAGATCCCTGAGGCCGGCTGTGGGTTCTGTGGCCAGGTCGTTCCCCTCTGGTGCCCTGCAGAGCGTGCCCGGCCTGCAGCCAGGTGGCCAGCTGGGTTTGAAGGCTGGCTTGGTGGCTTCCTGCCTGTGTGGCCTTGGTTTCTGAGGTTCTCAGTGCTGGTGTCCCTCAGAGTCACTGGGGGCTGGTTAAGAAGCAGGTTGCTGAGCCGGGTCCAGGATCCCAGCAGGAGGGGCTGCGACACCTGGCAAGTCTGGCATGGACCACGGTGGGGGAACGGACCTCACTCCCACCTAGCCTGTGCCCGTTACCCCCTGCCCTCCCTCCCACACCCTGCTCTGGCCACCCTGGCCTCCTGGCTGGTCTTTGAACTTGCCAAGGACACTCCTGCCTCGGAGGCCTTTGCACTGCTCTTTTTTCCACCTGGAACACTCCTCCCCGGACACCCCCAGATGCATGGCCCACTCCTTCACACCCTAAAGCCTGTGCACTTCTCAGCAGCGCCCCTGTTTCAAGTGGCACACACACACAGCCTTCCTCACCTCTCCCCTTTTCCTTCCTGGCTTTAAGGTCACCCCGAGCACTTACCACTACCACCTTCTAAGGTGCTACCTAGTTCGATAATTTGTTTCGTTATTCATTGCTCCCATTTTGTTTTGTTTTGTTTTTTGAGATGGAGTCTTGCTCTGTTGCCCAGGCTGGAGTGCAGTGGCAAGATCTCGGCTCACAGCAACCTCCACCTCCCAGGTTCAGGAGGTTCTCTTGCCTCAGCCTCCCGAGTAGCTGGGATTACAGGCATACGCCACCACGCCCAGCTAATTTTTGTATTTTTAATAAAGCCAGGGTTTCACCATGTTAGCCAGGCTAGTCTTGAACCCCTGACCTCAAGTGATCCGCCCACCTCAGCTTTCCAATGTGCTGGGATTACAGGCGTGAGCCACTGTGCCCAGCCCTCTATTGTTTATGCTCTACAAGGGCAGAGTTCTTTTCTCTGGTTTGCCAGGCCTTGGTATAGCTAGACCCCGGGAATGCAGGCAGGAGCCCTTCATAGCCGCTCCATAAATCGCTGATGAATAAGCAAATGATTCATTAATGTCATTTCGGGTAGTGAGAAGTCCTATGAAGAAAAACAAAGCTGGGAGAAGGAGTGGAGGGTGCAAGGGATGGGACAAGGGGTGGGGTGGGGAGGCCGCCTGAAGAGGTGACCTTCAAAGGTGGCCTCCAGGGGCCTGAGGTGGGCAGCCAGCAGAGTGGCTGCCGAGGGCTTGGCGTGGGCAGGAGGAGTGACCCTAAGCCCACAGTTGGGCCTTTGAGGGCCTTAAGAATTTCTGCAGTTTCTTCCTGGGCCGAGGAGAGGCAACTGCTCCAGGTCCCTGGCTCCCAAGACCCCCACAACCTCCAGGAGTGTCCGCTGGGCCAGGAGCAGGGGAGGGGAGTCTGCCCAGCAGGAGGGAAGGGGTTAACCACAGACCTCCCGGATTCTCCTAATCAACCCCAGGCCGCTGGAAGCCCCACTTGCAGCCCCGGGAGGGAACCGCTGGCCTCCCTGCCCGCTGGCCCCCGGCCAGCCCGTTTCCCTGCCCAGCCACCGACCCGGCTTTCATCTGCTCACAGGGGGCCGATTCACAGCAGACCACCCCAGGCCCGGCACCCGCCTGCGATTCCGCGAGGCTGTTAAGAGTCGGGTGTAAATCTCCTGACAGGCCGCAGAGCCGGCCTCGGGCCCGGCGCCCCACCCTGCTGCTGGGCAGACAGTGGCTGCTGTGTCTGGGTCACAGCCGCACCAGGCAGCCAAGAAGGCTGCCAAGTGGCTTCAGATGGGTGAAGGGCCTGGTCATTGGAGCCCACACTGTCCCCAGCCGACGATGCTGTTCCTGTGGCCCTGCCCGACTCTGCTTCTCCCAAGAGGCTGAACACTGAGCTGGCCTCTTGCCTGTCGGACCTTACAGCCAGGTGACCCAGCTCTTCTCTCGTGGAGGTCTTGGGAAGCGATGACCTTAGCAGCTGGGCTCCGTAGAGTGTGTGGCCTTTCCGGGTTTGAATCTCAGGGGTGCCACACACCGTGTGACCTTGGCTGTGTGCCTCCACTTTTCCATCTGTAAAACGGGGGTGATAGTCACAGCCTATCAGAGGGATGAGACCCTTGGAGACGAAATGCATGGCCCACCTTGCACAGTGCCTGGCACATCATGGATGCCTGCTAAAATGGTTGCCACTCCTATCATAGAGGCTTGTGTTGGGCCTGCATGGAGGCAGGGGGTAACCCTGATGGTCTCTTGGTTTCCCCAGAGGCACCTGGTGGGGGTGGGACCCCAGGCTGGCCAGGCTGGTGGTGGTGAAGGATTATTCCCTGGGGACAGTGGTAAAGGAGCCCCAACCCAGAATCCAGCCCTGGTCCTCTAGCTCCCACACTGTGTGACCCTGGTGAGTCCCCAGCCTGGCTGCGGCCCAGCATTCCTGCCCCCTCTTTGGCCTTTATCATATGCCTGTGAGGTTGGTCACCCCCACTGCACAGATGCGTCAAAAAGGAGCTGTTTGCCTAGAAGCAGATGGCCAAGTCAGAATGGGAGCCCAGAACGCCTTCCTCGAAGGCCAAGGCCTGGCGGGCTGTGTCATTGTTGAAACCTTTCCTGACCCTCGGGGGTTAAAGGTGTGATCCGCATTTTGCAGATGAGACAGCTGAGGCCCAGAGGGCAAGAGTGACTTGCCCAAGACCATGACCACGGGTGGGTGAGAGCTGCCTGGTATGAGCTTGGGGCGGCTGGGTCCTTGGGAGGGGCAGGCTGGGATCTGCCCTCCATAAGTGAGGGCTGTAGGCACTAATCCAGGCCATGCTGGAGTTGCTGTCTGATCTGAGCCCAGCAGCTGGAGGCTGACAGCAGCCAGGACAGGCCCTGAGGGCCAACACGGGGCTTTCCCCAGCTGTCTCCATCCTCTGCTTTTAAAAACATGTGGCCTGTCCTCCAGCTCGTCGGCACCCTCAGGGGTTAGACAGTATGATAACCACTTTACAGATGTGGAAACTGTGGTCCGGAGGCAGAGAGGGACTTGGTGGGCTAGAGCAGGGTTTGACTGGAAATTGCACTCTCAACCCTGAGCTTCAGAGCAGGGAAGGGCCCCTGGTGGAGTCCACTGAGACCTTCTCATCTTCCTCTCCCAAGTCTTATTCTCCTGGGCCTGAAGACGGCGGCTCTGGGCCCTGGGGCTGGACGGGGCCCTAACACCTATTGTGGAGTCCTGATGGTCAAAACACAGGCTCTAGGGAGAGCAGGTGGCCATGTGTCTTCTGCATGACCTTGAGCTCACTGGCTGTCCAGAGCCTCAGTTTTTTCACCCATATGATAGGATGGTGGCAGACGTTACTTAAGAGGATGTTGCAAGGCGAAACAAGACGGTGCGTGCCAGCAGCTTAGACGCTGCAGTGGAGGAAGCGCCTAGGGAGCATCTGCTGCCGTTTTGATGACTTCCACTCCTGCTGGCCACTGCTTTAAAGGGCAGTCCTAGCCTGCAGAGGTGCGATGGGGGCTCTCTTGTGGGAGAAAGGGGGCTTCCTGGCAGAGGGGCTCCTGGACTGGGCTTCACAGGACAGGAAAGCATTGCTGGCAGAGGCTGTCCTGAGCTGAGGCTCTGAAGACTCGGGGGCAGAGACTATTCGAGAAATACTAGGAACAGCAGCAGCAGGAAGAAGTGGTAGTGGGTGGGCCCTGGGGCCAGCAGCCTGGCCTTCTTTTCTTTTTGGAGCCCCTCTGACCACCGACTGATCTTTGCTACCTTAAATCAGTGACTTTCAAAAGGAAGGGGCCTCAGTGGGCAGACTGTACAGATGGGAAACTGAGGCGTACCAGGACTGGGCCCCAAGTGACGGAGTGGGTTAGGGCCAGAGCTCCCCACGCAGCTCTCGCTCTGGGTAACTGAATGAAAGAGGCTTTTTCTGAAGGCCATCTTCTTTCCTCAGGCACAGGAACTTCTGTCCTCTTCCCAGTGTGAGGGCCCCAGCCCCGTGGCTCTGAGACTCTCTGGCGCCCTGGCCACGTGGGGCCGCCTTGGCTCCCCTCTGCCCCTCCCTGGCAGTGGCTCCAGCATTCCACAGTAACAAGGAAGCAATTTCCGAAGTGCTGCTGGACTCCCCTCCTCCGGGAAGTCTGCCCTGTGGAGGGCAAGGGAGCATATGGCGGGAGCATGGGTTCTGGGGTCAGATTACCTGACCCACAGCCTGGGTCCTGGAACAGCCGCTCAGCGTCGGTCTCATGGTGAAGCCTCAGTGGCCCCTTCTGAACAATGGGAACAAAAGGGAAAGTGTCAGGAAAAGAGCCCTGGGCTTGGAGTCAGGGGACCCGGGTATGAATCCTGCTTTGCTGCTCATGCTCTGTGTCCCTCACATGACTTTGGCATCCTGGCCTCCGCACCCCAGTCTCCAGCATGGAGATGATAGTTCTGCTTCCTTTGGGCATGAGCAGAGATAAAAGCGATGGTCATGATGGTGGTGACCCACGTGGCTAGAAAGTGTCCACACCTTAGGCCAGCACCTCAACCCACAAAGACAGTGTGATGGGGACACCGCAGCTTGGGGTGGGGGAAGGGAGTGTGACTTGAGTGAGACCACCAGACTACAAGTGGCAGGACCCGTCCTCGAACCCAGGCTGGCTGTGAACCCCGCCCTCTTCCGCCAGGCCGCGGGAGTAACTGTAAACACTCTGTGTACACTGTGTGACTCAGAAACAGGGGACTTTATTCTCCTGTGACGAAAGTGACAAGGCCTGAGGTTTTGCACCAGCCCTGTTGGCTCCCTTCAAGCTTGTGGCTGACTAAGACACCCAGATCCTTTGCACTCAGGCTGTCGTCGGATCAGTCTGTGGTCCCCACATCCACATGGTGGGCTTCATGCCTGTTAAGATTCTTCTGCTCACTTGTCCCCCAGCTCATCCACATCTCCCTGCCATTTCCAGTGGCCTCAGGAGCAAGGACAACATTTCCTCCAAGCCCTGTTAGGGCTGAAGACTGGGTCTGGAATTGGAAGCTCTGGCTGTACTGGGCCTGCCCTCCTCAGGGTAGCAGTCAGGTGCCTTCCAAAAGGCACCCCTTCCCCATCCGCCCAGGCCCCACCCATCCCACTTGCCCCATCCCCAAGGGCATCTGAGTTTGCAGACCCCGGCTGAACTCGCCCCCAGGCCATGTTTTCCCCTTTGTTGCCAAGGGTCCCGGGAGGCAGCAGTGGGGGGCCTGGCCAGAGACCAAATGGTCTTATTCCTGCCACCAAGTGGCCCATGGATTCCTGGTCTGGGGCCTCATTGGAGGAGAAGGTGGGGCTCCCTGTTCTTGGTGACTGGCTGAGCCCCTGTGGCTCCCAGGCCCCCTGCTTTCTTTCTGAGGCTCCCAGATGCCCGTTCAAGCTTCCAACACGGATGTGTAGGGAGCTTGGGGGCCTACAAGTACCAGAATCCATTGCATTCCCATTCTGAAAATCAGAAATCAGGCCCACACAAGGCCTCAGGCTCTGTCCCCTCATGCCCTACAGTGGTTGACAGTCTTTTCCCACTTTTCGAATCCCCAGGAATCACATGTCCAGGCCCCGGGAAGCACAGTGAGTTCTGTTTTACCTCCCATCTACATCTTGCCTCTTCTCCCTCTGCCAATCTAGAAAATGCACACATTCCTCTAGACCCAAGGCCTTAGGCAAACCTTCTCTTCCTCCTCAGCCCCTTCCACATCTTTTTTTTTTTTTTTGAGATGGAATCTTGCTCTGTCACCCAGGCTGGAGTGCAGTGGTGCAATCTTGGCTCACTGCAACCTCCGCCTCCCGAGTTCAAGCGATTCTCCTGCCTCAGCCTCCCGAGTAGCCGGGATCACAGGTGCCCACCACCATGCCCAGCTAATTTTTGTACTTTTTTTTAGTAGAGATGGGGTTTCACCATGCTGGCCAGGCTAGTTTCAAACTCCTGACCTCACTCAGGTGATCCGCCCGCCTCGGCTTCCCAAAGTGCTGGGATTACAGATGTAGCCACCATGCCCGGCCCACACCTTCTTTTCTAAAGGGTCCCAGGTCCAGGAAATCCCACCCTCTGCTCCACGTGTGACCTCCGACAAGCTTCCTCGCTTCTCTGCAGTTGCAGTTCTCTTACTTGTAAAAGAGGGCCTGGCCACCCTGCCTGCCTGGCAGCCTCCCTCCAAGTCATGTGAGGCAGAATGGTTGTGACCATGTTAGGGTTGATCAGCCGAACCCTGGAGTGCACAGTCCTCCAAGGGAGCGGTCCTTTCCTCAGGTCAGCCCTGGAGAAGCCGCAGCCACTTGGGGGGTGTGAACAGGGACGTTCCGGGGAGCATGGTGTGTAAGGGAACTAAAGGGGAAGCTTGGGAAGAACTGAAGTGTGAGTGGAGGGGACAGCGGAGTGAACTGTACCTCCAGTGGCCAGCAGGAAGGAGGGATAGCAGCGTCATCCTCGCCATTTTGCAGATACTGAGTTTGAGCTCCAAGGTGTGCTACTAAAAAAGCAAGTTACAGAATGACATGCCCAGGCTGAGACCGTTCAAGGGAGTTCCATGAGAAACTTACTCTGCGTTTTCCATTCCTGGAAGATGAAAAATGTCTGGAAAGAAACTGGTCACAGTGGGGACTCTGGAGAGGAGCTTAGAGGGGTGGAAACAGCCTTATCTGTAATGCTTTTATTTTTGTAAATATTCGTATGTTGCTTGTGAAATGTAAAATTAGTAATTAAAAAAGTGTGTGTGGCAGGGGAGGTCCCTGCAAGCTTGACGTCACTCCAGAAGTGTCCCTCGGCCTCAGCAGGCTGCAGGAGGGTGGGGGCCTGGCCACCTTGACCCTCCCAGCACCTCTGAGCCCTCGGATGTGAGACTGGGATTCTTCCTGTGTGGGCTCTGGCAGATAGGGAGTGGGAAATGCTGGCAGTTTTCTCCAGGTGTGACATCTCGTCCCTGACCCCAGCTTCCAGGCACAGATGGCCGTCTAGTCCCTCATGCAAGCCCCCTACACCTCTGGCCAGCATCCTGGTGGAGTTTTTTCCTGCCGGAAGCCCAGAGAGAAGGCATGTTCTGGGGATCCCTGAGTGACTTAGGGCTGGAAAAGCCTGCAGTCCCATCCTGGGGCCACCTCCCATTGTTCTTGTAGACATGGGAGACAGTGTGCAAGGCAGGCTGGGATGCTGGGAGGCAGAGGTGGGCAGTGCTCCTGGGTTCTCTCCCTGCCTCCCTTGGGGGCATGAGCCACTGTCTCATGTGTGTTGCCTCAGTTTCCTTTTTTAGATCTAGGGCCCTCGTTCTGTTGCCTAGACTGGAATGCAGTGGTACAATCAGCTCACTGCAGCCTCCACCTCCTGGGCTCAAATGATCCTCCTGCCTCAGTCTTCCCAGTAGCTGGGGCTACAGGCTTGTGCCACCCCACCTGGCTAAGTTGTTTTTTTTTCAAATTTTTATACAGACAGGGGTCTCAATAGTTGCCCAGGCTGATCTCGAACTCCAGGGTTCAACTGATCCTCCCACCTCAATCTCCTGAAGTGCTGGAATTATAGGCGTGAGCCACTATACCTGGCCCTCAGTTTCCTCCTCTGCTAAACAGTGTGTTGTAGAGGTTTAGATCACCGGGTGTTGTAGAGGTTTAGATCACCGCGTGTTGTAGGGGTTTAGATCACTGGGTGTTGTAGAGGTTTAGATCACCGGGTGTTGTAGAGGTTTAGATTACTGGGTGTTGTTGAGGTTTAGATCACCGGGTGTTGTTGAGGTTTAGATCACAGTTGTTGTAGAGGTTTAGATCACAGTGTGTTGTAGAGGTTTAGATCACTGCGTGTTGTAGAGGTTTAGATCACTGGGTGTTGTTGAGGTTTAGATCACCGGGTGTTGTTGAGGTTTAGATCACCGGGTGTTGTAGAGGTTTAGATCACCGGGTGTTGTAGAGGTTTAGATCAACGGGTGTTGTTGAGGTTTAGATCACCGGGTGTTGTTGAGGTTTAGATCACAGTTGTTGTAGAGGTTTAGATCACAGTGTGTTGTAGAGGTTTAGATCACCATGTGTTGTAGAGGTTTAGATCACCGCGTGTTGTAGAGGTTTAGAGCACCGGGTGTTGTAGAGGTTTAGATCACCGGGTGTTGTAGAGGTTTAGATCACCGGGTATTGTAGAGGTTTAGATCACTGGGTGTTGTAGAGGTTTAGAGCACCGGGTGTTGTAGAGGTTTAGATCAACGGGTGTTGTAGAGGTTTAGATCACTGGGTGTTGTTGAGGTTTAGATCACCGGGTGTTGTAGAGGTTTGGATCACAGTGTGTTGTAGAGGTTTAGATCACCATGTGTTGTAGAGGTTTAGATCACCGCGTGTTGTAGAGGTTTAGAGCACCGTGTGTTGTAGAGGTTTAGATCACCGTGTGTTGTAGAGGTATAGATCACTGGGTGTTGTAGAGGTTTAGATCACCGTGTGTTGTAGAAGTTTAGATCACTGCGTGTTGTAGAGGTTTAGGTCACCGGGTGTTGTAGAAGTTTAGATCACAGTGTGTTGTTGAGGTTTAGGTCACCGGGTGTTGTAGAGGTTTAGATCACAGTGTGTTGTTGAGGTTTAGTTTAGATCACAGTGTGTTGTTGAGGTTTAGATCACCGTGTGTCGTTGAGGTTTAGGTCACCGGGTGTTGTAGAGGTTTAGATCACTGCGTGTTGTAGAGGTTTAGATCACTGTGTGTTGTAGAGGTTTAGATCACTGTGTGTTGTAGAGGTTTAGATCACAGTGTATTGTAGAGGTTTAGGTCACCGGGTGTTGTAGAGGTTTAGGTCACCGTGTGTTGTTGAGGTTTAGGTCACCGTGTGTTGTAGAGGTTTAGATCACAGTGTGTTGAGGTTTAGGTCACCGTGTGTTGTTGAGGTTTAGGTCACCGGGTGTTGGAGAGGTTTAGGTCACCGGGTGTTGTTGAGGTTTAGGTCACCGGGTGTTGTAAAGGTTTAGATCACCGTGTGTTGTAGAAGTTTAGATCACTGCGTGTTGTAGAGGTTTAGATCACCGGGTGTTGTAGAGGTTTAGATCACCGGGTGTTGTAGAGGTTTAGATCACCGGGTGTTGTAGAGGTTTAGATCACTGGGTGTTGTAGAGGTTTAGATCACTGGGTGTTGTTGAGGTTTAGATCACCGGGTGTTGTAGAGGTTTGGATCACAGTGTGTTGTAGAGGTTTAGATCACAGTGTGTTGAGGTTTAGGTCACCGTGTGTTGTTGAGGTTTAGGTCACCGGGTGTTGTAGAGGTTTAGGTCACCGGGTGTTGTAGAGGTTTAGATCACCGTGTGTTGTTGAGGTTTAGGTCACCGGGTGTTGTAGAGGTTTAGATCACAGTGTATTGTAGAGGTTTAGGTCACCGGGTATTGTAGAGGTTTAGATATGTGGGGCAGGACATAACAACCATTCTCTGTTCAGAAAGGCGTTTGAAAACCTCTGGAAAGAGGCCGGTGGTGACCTCAGGGTTCTCCCAGCAGAGAGCTAAGGTCAGACCTCAGGAAGAACTTCCCAGCAGAGTGAGGCATTTCTGTCTCCACTGAGACTCAGGAAGCAACAGCTGATGGGCTCCCTGTGCTCTGCAGGGCACCGGCAGAAGCTGGAGGACCAGACCAAGCCGTTCCCTGAACGCTTTGGGGAACTGGAACGGCTGCGCATGCGGGTGACACCGAGCACGCCCAGCCCCCGAGGCTCACTCAGCACCACAAGCCACTTCAGCAGCCAGCCGCAGACCCCAATCCAAGGTACGGCACGGAGGGAGGGCTGCAGCGGGGCGAGGTGGGGGTGGAGGTCCTGGATGTGGTCCAATCTGCCCCAGACCAAAAGCCTGTCTGAGGATCAGTCACTGCACCCCCTTGTTTTGTGGAGGAGCTGCTGGTGCTTATTGGCACCTGCAGACAGTTCCTCTGGGCTTGCTGTGTGTTGGCCGTCATTCATTGACTCAGCAAACACTTACTGACGTTACTGGCACACGCCCGGTGCCTGGCCCCAGGAATCTGCATACTAGGAGTTCACTGCGCCTGGGGAAATGGGGTTAACCCCATAGTGCCCCTATTAAAATTGGGGCATGACTTGTCCAAGGAGCCGTGACAGACTCGCTGCTGCCGTGTACAGTTTCCCCACCCCTGTCCCACAGCCTCCGATTTTTCATCCGAAAGTGGATTGGTGGCGGATGCCTCTGCCCAGGGCTGGGATGGCATTCAAATGACATTACTGCACTCACACAAACTTTGCACACTGTTAAGTGACATTCCAACCTAGAGAGGCACATAGCATTCCTGGGAAAGGTCTCCCGCCCTGCCCAGCGCTTCCTCCCAAACAGGAGGAGCTGAGGTGGAAGGGAAGACACAGCCGGGGTCTCCATCTCCACTGCCTAGACAGATACAGCAAGCACAGCTGCAGCCACTCCTCAGGCGGGTCTGCTGGAGTTACCGAGGTGCCTGGCGCGTATAGTAGGCACTCGTTAAATGGCTGCTGGCTGCATCTCTCCTCTGTTCTCTCAGTCAGTGAGCTGGGGACACGGGAGGCTGCGTGCACAACCGGCCCTCGGGCTAGGTGGGGTGCCAAGGGTGCTTGGTGGCCTGGTGGACGGAGGCAGGCGGCTGGCTGCCATCACTGGCTGTGCCCATTCTTTCTCAGTTCCCCCGGGCCTGGTTAGAACCCCGTGGCAGATGAATGAATTGAGAAGCCTAAGAGGTTCAGAGCCACCCTCGGGTCACACAGCCCATCTGTGACCAGGTCCAGAGTCTCCACAGTACCTGTTCCCAAAAACTTTCTGTACCTCTGAGGGGACAGACAAGGGGGCCTGGAAAAGGGCTGCCAACCGGTCTGCCTGCCCCACCCCCTTCTCCAGTGCCACACTGAGGTGGGGGCCAACTGGGTCCCTCTACTGACATTGTTCCAGGCATAGTGCAGCAGCCGGGGGCTTGATGCAGGCCCTCAGTGTGAAGAGAGGACCCCTCCCCTTCTGGCCTGAGCTCAGGACTTCCGGCCTTGGTCCAGCTGAGACACCAAGGTGGGCAGAAGCCCCAGGCCCAGCCTCTCTGAGCCCAGGAACTAGTGCGTTTGAGACTCTCAGCTCTTGAGCCCATGAGTTGGAGGTCTGTTCTTAAGAGGCATCGGAAGGAGCCCTGTACGCTGTGCTCACGCCCACCCCTGCCCCATAGCTGCCCCTGCTCCTGCTGCCCACAGGCCAGCATCTGTCGAGGTGTGGTAGCCTGAGAGCCAACCTTTCCCCGCCATGGACAGAGCCAGACCAGGGGATCAGGGCCCAGCGGGGGAGCCAGAATCCAGGAGGTGGGGTGAACAGTGGCTTCCTGTCCACCAGCCCCCATGGAAGGAGAGCCCACATCTGCCCATCCACCGCTGGGTGGGCACAGCTTGGGAATCAGTGCCTGGCGCCACAGCAGGCACAGCTGCTGCTTCCACCCTGGGTTGGGAGGAAAGGAGCCCCAGCCTGTGTGGGGCAGTGGCTGACTTCTGCTGCTCTGCCTGCTTCTTCCTGAGGCCTGGCCCCGTCCCTTGCTAGCCCCCCACAGCACTGGGCCACAGGCAGCCAGACCTCTCCGTCCTCAGGCCTATCCCCTTTGGGTGAGAGAAAGGGCCTTGGATGACCAGGACAGGCAGGAGCATGAACTCTGCAGTCAGCTGGACCAGGCTAGGAATTCAGGTTCTGCCAGGCATTGGCTGTGTGATCTCAGACAAGACACTTAAACTCAGCCTCAGTTTTCTCATCTGTGAAGTGGGGAGAAGGAGGTCCCTAACAAAGAGGGGTTGCTGGCAGACCCAGGCTTGGGAAGACTCTCACAGGCCCCCCTCCCTCTGCCCTCAGACTCCCTCCTGGGGATCCCCCTCGGGACACCCCACTATCACTTCCCTCGGTGCCTGTTAACTGCTTTGACCCCCCAACCTTGGTCACTGGCAAGCAGTGCAGAGACCCCGGCCCCTCCCATACCCCAGCCCCAGCCCCCAGCCGCAGCCGCCCACAATGGGGGCTTCTCACAGCTGAAAGGGCTCATTCAGCCACCACGCAGCAGCCGGGGCAATCTGGAGAAGAAAATAAACATTTCCTTCCACTGTTGGGATTGGCCGCTCGACAGTGCCCCGGGCAGCTCGGGTTTCCTGGGGCTGTGAGGCTGCGGGGTGGGGGTACAGGAGCTCTGAGGAAGCTGCTGGGGGCTTCTGAGGGAGTGCTGAGGGCAGGTACTTCCCCCACCACCCCGCAGGAGGAGTGGTGCCCCTCAGGAAAGAGGCTGGAGGGGACGGTGGCAGGTCCAGGGAGGCCCAGCCCAGCGCCCTGCAGCCCGCATGAGCTCTGAGGGGCACAGTCCTGCTGTTGCATCCTGGGGTCTCCGTTTGTTTCCTTCGTCTTGAGAATGGGGTTCCCATCAGGCGGCCAGCACCCACTTCCACCCCGCCCATCTTAGCTGTGCTGACGTGCCCGGCACCTGCAACGAGACCTCTCCCACCGAGGGGCTCCCCAGATGAAAACTGGCAGCCAGGCGCCTCGGAGGCTCTCGGCCTCCAGGGGCAGGGACCTACTAGGGAGCATCCCAGATATCCCAGAAGGCCCCCGCCACCCAGACTGCTGTCCCCACATCTTCTTACCTTAAGCCAGGAGCCTCGCTCCGTTCCGATCCACGCCCAGGGCCGGAGTCCGCTGCTGAGGGAAACATAACGCCAGCTGACTTGGGAAAACCCCAAAGCCCCGAGAAGTTCCAAGTCCCAGCCTAAGTCACACAGCACCTCAGGCTTACAACTCTCCGTCCTCAGCCAAGCCTCGGCATGGCAGGCAGAGCCCACCCCGCCTAGCACCGGCCCTTATCCTTTGGTGGGTGACACAGAGGGGTTGCTGGCTGGACAGACTGCGCCTCTGGACCACTGCTAGGGGCTCATCCACCTCCCCCCGCTGCCAGAGTACAAGGGAGGCCCCACACCAGGGCCTCCACTTGGCAGGGCCCTGAATAAGCCAGTTCTCCTGGGTACCCAGAGTAACAAGCACCACAGCCACAGTGGCCTTGCAAAGCCTCATGGACCACTACTCTGTGCCCAGTGCCATTCTAAGTACTTGATGTGTATTAACTGAATCCCGATGAACTGTTATCGTCTCGTGTTTTATATGGGGTAACTGATGCACAGAGAGGTTAAGTGGCTTGCCCAAGGACACAAAGCTAGTAAGTGTCCAAACCAGGATAACTGTCTGGCTCCAGAAGCCACACAGTAAGCTTTGATCCTGTGCTGCCTCAAAGACGGACAGCTCCCACTCATGCATGTGCTGGGGATCAGGACCAGAGACCCTAAGATTGTGTGCCAGGTCCATGTGCTGTGTGACCCTTAGGCAAGTGCCTCACCCTTACTGGGCCACAGTTTTCCCACCAAGGGTGTTAGACTCAATCCCCAAGCCCTTTTGAATGCTGAGGTTTGGGGGGTCTGTGATGACAAAAGTGGGGGACAGAGGATGGAACACCCTTGCCTTGGAGCCCATTGAGAAGCCACATTCCCGGGGGAGCAGGGGCAGGGTCTGGGCTGGACACTGTGACCAGGTCGGGGTCTGGGTCCCCAAGTTTGTCTGACTGCTGTCTCACTTTGTTGCCAAGGCAGGTGAGGGTGGCATCCAGTCACTGTGTGGCCACGAGTCAGCTCCAGAAACACAGGCCCAGGGTGAGGTGGAGGCCAGAGCTGCTCTGACCTCAGTGCCCACAACCCAGGTGTGAGCGCACAGAACCTCCGTGTGCTGCGCCTGGGCAGGAGAGGCACGTGTGTCCCCAGCAGAGGCCTCGTGATGAGAACCAGTCCTTTTTCTGCCACAGAGACTCAGTCTTGCTCTCTCTGCCTCCATTTTCTTGTCTTCAAAAGCGGGTTCCAACTCCCAGTCTCACACGGTCATCGGAGCCCTTTACACATCCACAGCCTTGCCAGCTGTTAACACGGGCCGGTGGGGAGAGGAACTTGCCTGGGCAGGGCTGCTGGGAGGCCTGAGCTGACCCTGCCCTCAGCCCCACTGCCTCGTCCTAGGCCTGTCCTCTGCGAGGCTGGGCAGGAGGATTGAAAGAGAAGACAAGACCCCACCGGTCTTCTGTTGCTGCTGCCGCCGGTGGGGGTGCTCCCGTGGCCCCTCTTGGCCCAGGGCACGCTTCCACCAGCTCCCCGGCAGGTCTGTGTTTGGAGTCCTGGCAGGGGAGTCCCTGGGCAGCCTAGGGCAGGAAGAGGAGAGTCAGGTCTAGAACTAGGGGTCCCCCAGATGGGCCTTGGGAACCAGAGCCCAAGGGCATTCTTCAGGAAGGCCTCCTGGGGTTGTCTCGAGCTGCAGCTGACCTCTTCCTCGCTGTCCTCCAGGCACCTCGGAACTGAACCCATTCTCTGACCCCCGCCAGTTTGACCGCTCCTTCCCGACGCTGCCAACCCTCACGGAGAGCCGCTTCCCAGACCCCAGGATGCACTACCCCGGGGCCATGTCAGCTGCCTTCCCCTACAGCGCCACGCCCTCGGGCACGAGCATCAGCAGCCTCAGCGTGGCGGGCATGCCGGCCACCAGCCGCTTCCACCATACCTACCTCCCGCCACCCTACCCGGGGGCCCCGCAGAACCAGAGCGGGCCCTTCCAGACCAACCCGTCTCCCTACCACCTCTACTATGGGACGTCCTCTGGCTCCTATCAGTTCTCCATGGTGGCCGGCAGCAGCAGTGGGGGCGACCGCTCACCCACCCGCATGCTGGCCTCTTGCACCAGCAGCGCTGCCTCTGTCGCCGCCGGCAACCTCATGAACCCCAGCCTGGGCGGCCAGAGCGATGGTGTGGAGGCCGACGGCAGCCACAGCAACTCACCCACGGCCCTGAGCACGCCGGGCCGCATGGATGAGGCCGTGTGGCGGCCCTACTGACCGCCCCGGTGGACTCCTCCCGCTGGAGGCGGGGACCCTTACAACCTTCAAGACCCATGATGGGCTGGCTCCGGCTCCGAGGCTCCGGGCAGGAATGGGACCTGCGCTCCAGGGTGGTCTTGGTCCCAGGGTGGTCCCAGCTGGTGGGTGGCTCTGGCTGCATCTGTCCAGCCACATCCGTGTACAGAGGTGTAGGGAACCACCCCCACCCCCGCCCAGGACACCACCTCGCCCAGATCCTGGCTGTCTCATCCCACACTTCTGTGGGGAATCAGCCTCCTGCCAGCTCCCCAGAAGAACCTCACTGTCTCCAGCTATGCCCAGTGCCCCATGGGGCCCGTGTCTCCTGGGACAGAGGCCGTCTCTCTTCCAGAGAGAGGCAGCATTGGCCCACAGGATAAGCCTCAGGCCCTGGGAAACCTCCCCACCCCGCACCTTCGTCGGAGCCCCTACACCCCTGGGTCCAGCCCTCTCTGCATTTACACAGATTTGAGTCAGAACTGGAAAGTGTCCCCCGCCCGCGCCGCCCTCGAGCGGGGTTCCCCTCGTACAGACGGGGCAGGACCCAGCACGCTGCTGGCAGAGATGATTTGAGAACACATCCAAGCCAGTCCCCCCAGCCCAGCTTCCCTCCATTCCTAACTGTTGGCTTTCCCCCAGCCGCATGGGTCCCAGGCCCCAGAGAAGATGAGTGTATGGCATCAGGTCCCTAAACCCAGGAAAGCACCTACAGACCGACTCCTCCATGCACTTTACCAGCCCAATGCATCCACCCTTTGTTCTCTTGCCGGGGCTGGGTGGGTAGGAGGTCCCCTCTCCCCTAGGTGGTCTCATAATCTCCATTTGTGGAGAAAACGGGGGGCCAGATAGGTCCTAGCAGAAGGCATTGAGGTGAGGGGTCACTTTGGGCCAGACGTCAATGTCCCTGTCCCACCTAGGTCCAGCCAAGCTGCGCCTCATCCCCCAAGCCTCCTGGGAGGATCCAGCCAAATCTTGCAACTCCTGACACACACCTGTCTGTCTTTAACCTGTTTTGTGCTCTGAAAGCAAACAGTCCTGAGCAAAAAACAGTTTTTAAAACTGATTTTAGAAAAAGAAGCTTAATCTAACATTTTCAAACACAAGTTCTCCTACAGGTATAGCTCCGTGATTATGAGCACCACCCTTGCCCCCTCTCCGCCCCCCACGGAACCCCAGCTACCTCCTGAGGGTGTGGGGTTATCAGGGTCTCAATACTTTCTCAAGGGGCTACACTCCCCACCAGGCAGCGTCCCACCAGCCTGCACCACAGGCATCCCTGGGAGGACAACGGAAATGCTGATGAGACGCTGGGCGCTCTCCTCTGTGGCTCTAGGACATCTGTCCGGGAGGCTGTGCGGGGGTGGGCAGGATGTGAGAGGTGGGGAGCACTGGCTGTGCGTGGCAGAACAGAAGCACCGTAAAGGGCTCTCCAGCCACAGCTCAGCTGCACTGCGTTCCGAGGTGAAGTCTTGACCCTGAATTTTGCAAAACGGGAAGGTGGGCGCTTGCCCAAGGGCCAGGCCACGTGGATTCTCACATCAGAGTTCTCTGGCCCTAGAAAGGCTTAGAAAAGGTGTAAGGGAACTCAAAGACTAGCAGCATGTGGTATTTTAACTTTCTGCCTCGGCCTCTGTGGACGCAGAAATCTGCCCCGCAGAATGCTCTTTAGCGGTCGTCTCTGTGAGAGCACTGTCCCCACCCAACTTGTCACAACGGCCAGAACCATACACCAGAGACACCGACAGGTCAGGCAGTCCTTCTGGTGATCCTATTCCATTCCCTCCTGCTGCGGTTTCCTCTTGGCCTGTCCTCACTGGAAAAACAGTCTCCATCTCTTCAATACAGCTGCTGACTCCCTGCACCCAAGGGGCCTTTCCATACCTTCTCAGGAAGCAGCGATGAATCCATTGTCCTTGTAGTTTCTTCCCTCCTATTTTCTGGTTGTAGCTGGTCCCAGGTCATCGTGGGAGGCACCTTTGGGTTCCCAGTGCCCAGCACTTTGTAGTCTCATCCCAGATTACTACCCCTTCCTGATCCCCAAGCCCCGGAGAGGCAGGGATAGGAAATAAATTGCTCTTCCTACCCCATCCCCCATCCCCTGACAAAAAGTGATGGCAGCCGTACTGAGTCTGTAAGGCGCAAAATGGGTACAGACAGCCTGGGCTGGTAAAAGTAGGTCCTTATTTACAAGGCTGCTTTAAAGTTGTACTAGGCAAACACACTGATATAGGAAGCAGGAGGAAAGGAAGATGTTTTGATACAGTGTTACTGTGAGTCTGTCAGTAGTGGGTACCAATCTTTTGTGACACATTGTCATGCTGAGGTATGACACCTGCTGCACTCATATCCCATGTAAAACCATCCCAGAGCTGGCGAGAGGATGGAGCAGGGTGGAAACTGCTTTGCACTATCATTTGCTTGGTGTTTGTTTTTAATGCACAACTTGCTTGTACAGTAAACTGTCTTCTGTACTATTTAACTGTAAAATGGAATTTTGACTGATTTGTTACAATGATATAACTCTGAGATGTGTGGAAGGAGTCCAGTGCCAGGCTTCTAGGGCTATGCGTGGAGGTGGGGTGGGGCTGGGGAGAGGATAGAGACCTCCTGCTGTCGCCCAGGAGGAACAGGAACAGAGACACCCAGCGCCTTCATCTCCTTGCTTCCAGCTTCTTCAGGAATGGCCACAGAGACCACCCTGGCTGCAGGACAGCCGGCGAGGCCTGCTCCTGTATGACTGGAACCCCAGGAGAGCATCAAATAGGTCTTCCAAGTGCCACCAATCATGAGCGGGCTGTGATTCTCTTCCCAGCCATGTTGGGAGGAATTCCTGCCTGTTCCCCAGATTCAGATTTGGGGAGGGGGCAGAGGCAGAGGGAGAGTCCAGCTGCCTTGGTGAGAGCCCCCCTCTGAGGCTCGTGTTTCAAGATCTGTGGCAAGCTAGCAACAGTGGGGATTGGGAGCAAGCAGCCATTTCAGTGCCCCCATTTTGCAGATGAGACAACTGAGGTACATCAGGGTCTGTGTCTCCCTGGGGTGGTCCATGGCTGAACTGGGACCACAGCCCAACAATGGTAGCATGGGTGTGATGGTGTGGTGGCCTGACTTGACAGTCCCCCTCCCACCTTGCCAGCAAGGAGGCCTGGTCCACTTGAGATTTGTACCAGCACACAGCCCGGAGCGTGGCTGGTTGGGATTTGTGAAGGGAAATGTTCATGAAACAGACCTTATTTTTGAGTGATGCCCACTGACTTCAGAAATCACTCCCAAAGCTTTGCCCTGTTCAGTTTGGTTGGTCTGCTTGAAACTCAGCACCCAACAAGAAGCTTCCATTTCCCTAGCCCGGCATCCTCTTTTACCCAAGAGACAGCAGGTCCATCTCTGGACAGGACCTCGGCAGCAGCTGTAGAACTTCTCTGTGGGTCTGCTCTGGGCAGCCTCTGCCAGGGTTGGTCCTGAAACGGCATCTACATGGCCAAGACCGTTTCTATTTATGTTTATTTGGGGTCACTTTGTAGTGGATGGTAGCCACCCCTCACCAGGCACACTTTGGTGCCACAGCAGATGGGAGAAGAGCTGTGACCTCCAGAGTCCCTGACTCAAATCTCCATCACCTGCACCCTAGCAGGCACGAACCAGCACACCCAGCTTGCCAAGGGGAAACTCAAGGTCCAGAGAAGTCTCAGGCCTGCCTGAGGTCCCAGGGCTGCGGGAGGAAGCGCTGCAGTAGCCACAGCGGCCTGCAGGTGGCGGCAGGGGGCGGCATCGCTGGGCAGCAGGTGGACAGAGTGGCCATCATCCCTTTTGGACAGGGGTGAGGAGAGGCTGCGTCAGCTACAGCAAGAATTGAGGTTAGGTATTAAGAAGAACTTCCCAACCTCAGGTGATGCATTCCCGAAGGGCCTGCGAAAGGTCTTGATGTGGGGAAGGTTTTCTCTTCCTGAGCTGCGTGGTGGTGGGAGGTGCCTGTCCCGCTCTGAGTCTCCCTTTTTGGCCATACACTAAATGAGCACCGGCTGTATGCCAGGTGTGGAGTAGGATCCCACGCCCCATGATCGTCTGCTTTGGGACAGGGGTGTACCTGGCTTGAAGGAAGGGTTGACTTTCATAGTCCTACAACCCTGGCCTCCTGGACCCTGGGCCCAGTCCCACGTGTCCCCTGAGCCACCAGCAGGAGCTTAGGTCATGCAGCAGCCAGTCCAGGCTGAGGAAGCCGTTTGGTTCCACAGTCCGAGAGCCCTGGACTCCAGAATTCCGCTTTGGAGGCTCTAGGAGTCCTGTCGATTTGGGCTGGACTTTGAGTCCCTCCAGTTTCTCCAGCCCCCACAGCTTGAAGGACCCAGTGATGGACCCAGAGAGCCGGCTGGGTGTCCTGGGAGCTCCCAGAAGTGGCCTCCTGTGGGGTGAAGTGGCCCAGATGGACCCTCCTTGCCGGCCCCTAGGAGCAGCCCTGCCACTGTCGGGCTGTGGCCATAGGGATGCATCTGGCTTTTATGCTGAGAAGTGGGTGTCCCAGCAGTGAGACCATAGGCCAGAGATGACACGTTCCCATGTGAGGGCCTGGTGAGGGCTTGAGGAGATAGTGCGGGGCGGGGCCAGTGCTGTTTGTCGGGGAGGGCAGGGCTGGCTGCAGGCCCAGCCCTGCCTCCCTCCTCAGCCCCGGCCCCTCCCTTGCCCCAGACTGCACCCCCCATAAACGCGGCCCCCCAGCATGGCCCAGAGGGCAGCTCTTAGCTGCCCCAAACACCCCAGCCTGACCACGTGAGTAGAGAATACGCCTCAGTGGGTCAGTTCATTTTGGGGTCGTAAATGAAATGAGCTGTCAAATGGGATGGGGGCAGGAGGGAGGCCAGAGTGAAAGAATGAACTGTTCCTGGCAGAAATCCAGAATGCTCCTGATTCCTCCCCATGAGGGCTCCGGAGCTGGGAGGGGTGAGGGGCCGCATCGCCCCGACATCCGCAGCCACACCTGTGTGGTCCAGCGGCTGGGGAAGCCTGGGAAGCCGGATCCCGCGCTTCCTATTTTTAGTTTTACAGCTAAGAGTGCGCTGTTTGTTTTATATATTTATATTCACCCACAGAAAGGGCCTGCCCTGGGCCCAGCCCGGAGGACGTATCATGGGAAGGGAGTGCGGCAGCCCTGGAGCCGGCCTGGACCACCCTCCTTTGTGCCCACCCTGACGGCTGGCAGCAATGTGGGCTCTCTGGTGTCCAAACACAGCATTTGGGCCACACCACCCCACGCAGCTCTTTGGGCTGGGTGTCTTCGAGGCCTTGGCCAGAATTCATTCACTCATTCACCAAACACAGAGCCCCACCCCACCCCCAGGTGCCAGACACCAAGAACAAGGTGAACAAGTCACAGCCATGGCCCCGGGGATCTCACAGGGCAGACAGACAGGAAAGCAGGTTGTGCCAGCCCAGTGCGGATCAGGGCAAACCAGGCAAGCTCCTCAGAGAAAACGTGTCTCCCCCGAGATCAGATGGAAAGATGAGTAGGAATGGACCAAGCAGAGAAGTGGTAGGAGGGAATGCCGTGTGCAAAGGCCTGGAGAAGCAGGTGTCACTGAGCTGGGAGGATGGTGGGACAGGTGTAGCAATGGTGATGGGAGATGGGAGAGGATCCATGCCAGGGGTCAGTGGCACGGGGGAGCCAAGCGGAGATGTATGTGTAGGAGGGGAGCACCACGACGGTGCAGACTGGGGATGAGGGTGCAGAGACCTGTTCACAGGCTACTAAAATAGTCCGGGCAAAGGAGAGTGAAGCCTGTGCAGAAAGACAGAAGTAGGAGCTAAGAGGTGTCTTAGACATCATTAGCACTGAAGTCACAGGAAGGGCGCCATGCCCCAAACCTCAGGTTTGAATGTCTCTCAGTCCCTCATGGTTAGTGGCATTTCATGTGCCACTGGGGGCAAGGTGTTAACAATAGCCTTTGTTATCACCCAGTTGGCCCTTGCCCCCTCCCTCCCCGCCACTTCACAAGTGTTCAGTGAAGCCTTATGTCCTGCCTCGGTTTCCTTATAGAACCGTGTGACCACACTGGAGGTCACATGCAGCCTCTCAGACTTGTGGGTCCAGGATGCTCAGAGTCCAGCCGAGCTACCCCACTCTCCTTCATGGTCTGAAAATGTAAAGGTTATGAGACTCTGCATCTGCGGTTCCTGAGTTCTATATATTACATTTTAAATAATATTTTTAGTTTTTATTTTTAGACAGGGTCTCACTCTGTCACCTAGACTGGAGTGCAGTGCAGCCTCCAACTCCAGGGCTCAAGTGATCCTCCTGCCTCAGCCTCTCAAGGAGCTAGAACTACAGGTGTGCACCACCAGGCCTGGCTAATTTTTTATTTAGAGGCAAGGCCTTGTTATGTTGCCCAGGCTGGCCTCAAACTCTTGGCCTCAAGCAAATCTTCCGCCTTGGCCTCCCAAAGTGTTGGGATTACAGGGATGAGCCACTGTGCCCAGACTAAATGACATTTTTAAATGACACAAACTAATATATAATCTTGAGAGGGAAAGTAGACAGTTCTGATGACCAAAAAACACACCAGAAAAATGACTGATAATCCCCCCTCCAAAGATACCCACTGTTAATATTTTTAGGCTTTTCTCCCCCATTCAGATATTTATTTCCTATAAATATGCAAATACTTTTTAGAAATAACATTTTTCTAGCCAGACACACACTGCGTATACAGATTATCAATTAATATAGTTAAAAATAGAGATAAAAGTAATCTAGAATGAAATCAATGCAAAGATGAGATTATGGCTGTTTTCTGTTTTCTTCTTTATAGTTTTCTAAAATTAGCACACTTGCTCAGGGTATAGCATATTAAACTTCTAGACTGGTAAATGTCCAAGCAGAGGAGTTCAAGATCATGCAAGGACTACCTCATCTGTCATTGGCTGAAACACTACCTCTTCCAGGTAGCCTTCCCTGATACCCTCATACTAGGTTTGATGCCTTCTCTTTTTCTCTGGAATAATAATAATAATAGTTAACACTTACTCTATGCCAGGCACTATTCTAAATATTTTGCGATTTTTTTAACCCAGCCCATTGAGGTATGTATTATCATTCTCCCCATCTTACAGATGAAAAAACTAAGAAACAGTTCGGGTGCAGTAGCTCATACCTGTAATCCCAGCACTTTGGGAGGTGGAGGCAGGAGGATCACCTGAGGTCAGGAGTTTGAGACCAGCCTGGCCAAAGCAGTGAAGCCCCATCTCTACTAAAAATACAAAAATTAGCCAGGTGTGGTGGCATATGCCAGTAATCCCAGCTACTCAAGAGGCTGAGGCAGGAGAATCACTTGAATCCAGGAGGCAGAGTTTGCAGTGAGTTGAGGTTGTGCCACTGCACTCCAGCCTGGACCACAGAGTGAGATTCCATCTGAAAACAAAACCAAGCAAAACAAAACAAAACTGAGAAACAAGGACAGAATTCCACCTGATCCTGACAAAGGCAGAGCAGTCGCTGAAAATGTTGAGTTTAAGTCTCCTACCAACTAAAAGTATTGGGGGCTCAAAGTAAGAATCAAGTTGACTTTAAGGGAAAAAAAAAAATGTGACATTGCTACACATACTTGCTTACAAAGATTGATCAAGGGGGAGGAAAAAAAAGAAAAAGAAATGAGAAAATGTCTTTTTTTAAAAAACAGAGGCCCTTTCTCTGCATCTGAGAGGGATGCCTCTACCTTTCTGAGTTGTGATTCTAAGATTTCACAAAGCATGAAATCAAAAAACAGAAGTCACTGTGACTGTCTCTGAATCTGTCTGGGAACCCCCAGTCCATCTTTCCCCACCCAAGTGGGGGTCCCTTCATGAACGAGGCCTCCCTGGAGCTAGGTCCGAGCCTCTTCATGGCAGGTTCATCCCCCTATCCAAATATGCACACAGTGGGAGTATCTGCCCAGGCGGCAGTCTTGCCCTGCCACAAACAGGTTCTATTTCTTTTTCCATGAAAACAACTCCGTCCTAAATCACTGACGCCTGAAATGAGAAAAATACAAGGCCTATATTATCATAAAACTATTTTAACACAGTGGGGCCCCTTCGGTGGTGGGAGGGATGGCCAAAAACTCTGCAGCCCCTTCCAGTTGTAGCCCCTGGAAATGCTCAGATGGATGAGAAATTTGGTTTTCATTAGCGGCAAATGTGAGGAGTCTGTCGCTCTGAATGGACCTTTGATTCTGGCTGGTGGTGGACTCTTTCCAGGGCCTGGTGAGTTTTGTTTTGTTTTGTTTTCATATAAAATGGGCCAGGCCCTTCCAGCTTATATCTCCCTGTACTACACAAGAATTGGGCAATGCCTCAACCTCTTGACTTCTAAAGTCAACAGCTGGGGCCGGCAGGAGAGGCACCCGGGACCATTCGCCTTTATTGACTCTGAGGTTTTATTAAAAATGTTATGTTTCCTTGAGGCCAGTGCCAGACCCAACAAGCAGACTGGCCAGTGAGAGGCTGGCAGAGGCCAGGGGGTTCGCACCGCCTGGAAGACAGCCCACCTTGACCTGCCTTCTCCCACCCCAGTGATCCCCCAGAAATGGCCTCTGCCTTGGAATCTCCACAGAAAACCCTATTTCTTCCCCTCTATCTACTTCAAGCGAAAGAACATTATTCTGCTCTTTTATTCATTCAACACACATTGGTTAGGCATCCACTACAGTGGTGGGTGCTTGGGATGCAGATGCGAACAAGTCACACAATGTACTTATTCCCCTGGAGCCTACACCCTAATAGGGGAGAAAGGCTACAGCGAATAAATAGATCACATGGCTGCAGACAGTAATAGTGATGTTACAAAAAAAAAAAAAAAAAAAAAAAAGGATAATGTTATGGAGGAAGACTGGGAGTTGGAAGTCATTGTTAGATAAGGTGGTCAGGGAAGGTCTCTCAGAGGAGCTGACTGCGGACTACCATAAACATAGCCAGGCATAGTCCAGTTTCACCCACTGTGCCAGATGTGACATCTTGACTACAGCAGATCAACACTGTCTCTGGAATTTGGAATGCAGCTACCAATTTGGTAAATCCTTTCTTCCTGATATCCAACAGCAGAGAGGCACTAGAGCAGTTTACATGGTGAGGACAGCAGAGCACCTTCCCGGTCCAGCCTCAGGACTCCCTCACTCCATCCTCCATCATGGTATCATTTAATTGACTCTCTGTTCCACATGGTTGGGGAGGCCTCACAGTCATGGTGGAAGACAAAGGAAGAGTGAAGGTGACTGTTGCTATGTTTTACCAAAGAGACCGCCCCTGCCATAGAGATTTTTGCCCCTGCCCTAGAGATCTGTGGAACTTTTTGAGAGAGATGATTTAGGGCATCTGGTGGGAGAAATTTCTAAGCAGCAAAGTGTTCAAGAGGTGACTTGGGTACTTTTAAAAGCATTCAGTTTTATTCATTCACAAATATATGGTTTGGAATTGGAACTTATGTTTAATGGGGAAGCAGAGCATACAAGTTTGGAAAATTTGCAGCCTGATGATGCAATAGAAAAGAAAAACCCATATTCTGAGGAGAAATTCAAGCCTACTGCAGAAATTTGCATAAGTAATGAGGAGCCAAATGTTAATTGCCGAGACAATGGGGACACTTCTCCAGGGCATGTCAGAGATCTTTGTGGCAGCCCCTCCCATCACAGGCCCAGAGGCCTAGGAGGACAAAATGGCTTCATGGGCTGGGGCCCAGAGCCCCCCTGCTGTGTGCAGCCTAGGGACTTGGTGCCCTGTGTCCCAGCTGCTCTAGTCATGTCTAAAAGGGGCAAAGGTACAGCTTGGGCTGTGGCTTCAGAGGGTGGAAGCCCCAAGTCTTGGCAGCTTCCATGTGGTATTGTGCCTGTGGGTGCACGGAAGTCAAGAATTGAGGTTTGGGAACCTCTGCTTAGATTTCAGAGGATGTATAGAAACACCTGGATGTCCAGGCAGAAGTTTGCTGCAGGAGTGAGGCCCTCATGGAGAACCTCTGCTATGGCAGAGCAGAAAGGAAATGTGAGGTTGAAGCCCCCACACAGAGTCCCCACTGGGGTGCTACCTAGTGGAGTTGTGAGAAAGGGCTACTATCCTCCAGACCTCAGAATGGTAGACCCACCAACAGCTTGCACTGTGCACCTGGAAAAGCTATAGATATTCAACATCAGCCTGTGAAAGCAGCTGGGAGGGAGGCTGTACCCCATGAAGCCACAGGGGCAGAGCTGCCCAAGACCATGGGAACCCACCTCCTGCATCAGTGTGACCTTGATGTGAGACATGGAGTCAAAGAAGATCATTTTGGAGCTTTAAGATTTGACTGCCCCACTGGATTTTGAACTTGCATGGGGCCTGTCATCCCTTTGTTTTGGCCAATTTCTCCCATATGGAACAGCTGTATTTACCCAATCCCTGTACTCCCATTTTATCTAGGAAGTAACTAACTTGCTTTTAATTTTACAGGCTCATAGGCAGAAGGGATTTACCTTGTTTCAGATGAGACTTTGGACTCTGAACTTTTGAGTTAATGCTGAAATGAGTTAGGGCTTTGAGGGACTGTTGGAATGGTTTGATTGATTTTGAAATGTGAGGACATGAGATTTGGGAGTGGCTAGGGATGGAATGATATGCTTGGGCTGTATCCTCACCCAAATCTCTTCTTGAATTTTATCTCCCATAATTCCCATATGTTGTGGGAGGGACCCAGTGGGAGATAAGTGAATCATGGGGGGCAGTTTTCCCCATACTGTTCTCGTGGTATTGAATAAATCTCACAAGATTTCATAAGGACTTTCCTCTTTCACTTAGATCTCATTCTCTCTTGCCTGTCACCATGTAAGACACTCCTTGCTCTTCCACCATGATTCTGAGGCCTCCCCTACCATGTGGAACTGTGAGTCAATTAAACCTCTTTCCTTTATAAATTACCCAGTCTCAAGTATGTCTTTATTGGCAGCATGAGAATAGACTAATACACCCAAGGACTCTCTTAGGTCAGGTTTCCCTAGAAGCAGATCCAGAGGTGGGGATTTTTGAGGGGAGGGCTTTCAGGGGAAGTGGAAAGAGGGAAGTAGGACAGAGCAGGGGAAGAAAGGTAATCTATGACATCCCTGGGCTGGAGGCCAGCCTCATTCTGGTCTCATGAGGGCTCCTCTGGAGCATGAATTACAGCACCAAGTTGTCCCCTCCAGAGAGCAGACTTTTTGTTTCCTCATGTAAGTCCGTTGGCAAGACTTGCCAAGCCCCCGAAGGGGCATACCTCCATGGTGAGATGCCTACTATTTGGCAGAGAGCAATTTTCCAGAGACGGGGGCAGATGTGAGCAGTTTGCAGCCAATGCTCACACGATGTTAACATGATGGACCTGGGTGGTAGCGTGGGGTGTCAAGAGGATCAAGGACCCTGTAGTGGATGCTGTGGGTAAACCTCTCAGTAGACCCCCTTCACTGGACAGTTGCCACCATGCTCCTGCTGTTCTAAACCTAAGGAGGAGAAGTGGCAAGAACCCAAGATGCTTTAATAAAATATATGGCTGGGCACAGAGGCTTACCCTTGTAATCCCAGCACTTTGGGAGGCTGAAGTGGGTGGATCACCTAAGGTAAGGTGTTTGAGGCCAGCCTGGCCAACATGGTGAAACCCTGTCTCTACTAAAAATACAAAAATTAGCCAGGCATGGTGGTGGGTGCCTGTCATCCCAGCTACTTGGGAGGCTGAGGCAGGAGAATGGTTTGAACCCGGGAGTTGGAGGTTGCAGTGAGCCAAGATCGTGCCACTGCACTCCAGCCTGGGTGTCAGAGTAAGACTCCATCTCAAAACAAAACCAAACAAAAATGTATGCACACCAGAGAGTGGAAGACAAATCCTCTGAAAATTCAGGGTCCCCCATATTGATGAAGATCTTAAGGAACCTGTGATCTGAGGCATGCCAAGCCATTCCCTCTCAGAAAAAAAGACAAATTGCTGCATTTAGTACCTCTACTATACAGTAGGATGAAAAAGCCCCCCCCCCCCCCCCCACTGCACCGCCACAAAGATATGTCCATGTTCTAATTTCCACAACCAGTGGGGATATTACTTTATTTGGAAAATGGATCTTTGCGGATGTAATTCAGTTAAAGATCTCAAGATGAGGAGGTAATCTTGGATGATGCAGGCAGGTCCCAAATGTAATGGCAAATGTCCTTATAAGAGACATACAGAAGAGAGGCACATAGGGAAGAGGAGGAGGTCATGTGACCACAGACGCAGATTGGAGCGATGCAGCCACAAGCCAAGGAATGTCTGGACCCAAGAGAAGCAAGAAGAGGCAATACACGGGCCCCGGGAGGGAGTGCAGCCCTGCCGACATCTTGATTTCAGACTTCTGATGTCCCAAACTGCGAGAAACTGTCTTTCTGTTGTTTTATGCCCACCTTCTTTGTCCTCCTTGAATTTCAAAGCAGCATATACCACACTTGGGAACACTACTCTGACCTATTTATTAAGCGATTCAGAATGCTTTCAGTTCTGAGACAAAGCAAAAGAGAACTCTGCATAGGTCCAAGCTGCAGTGTGAGCTGCTCTGCTAGCCACAAGACTGAGAAGATTTATGGTGCTAGATAAAGAACTTGGGTGGAGCCTTTAACAAACCCCAGTAGAAGAGTCCCAGTATAGACCTCTAAAATTTTCTGCAGTGGAGAACTACTCTCCTTTTGAAAAACAATTGCTGGCATATGCTACTGAACCCTACAGAGACTCGGAGCCTGGCCATGAGACGTCAAGCAACTGTGCTGGCTGAGTTTCCCTCTGTGAGCTGGCTATGACCAGATCCACCAAATCCTAATGTGAGGCAGGCACAGCAGCAACCCACGGTACAATGGAAATGCTACAACGCACTATTCACAATAGCAAAGACATGGCATCAACCCAAATACCCATCCATGATAGACTGGATAAAGAAAATGTGGTACATATACACCATGGAATACTATACAACCATTAAAAGGAACGAGGTTATGTCCTTTGCAGAGACATGGATGGAACTGGGAGCCATTATTCTCAGCAAACTAATGCAGAAACAGAAAACCAAACACTGCATGTTTTCACTCATAAGTGGGAGCTGAACAATGAGAACATATGGACACAGGGAGGGGAACAACACACACTGGGGCCTTTCAGGAGGTGTGTGGGGAGGGAGAGCATCGGATAAATAGCTATTTACAGAGCACCATCATTCATGAATCATGGAACCCCCAGATCCGGGAGGTGGATCCCTTTGTGGCTCCCTGGGCTGCAGCAGGCTCCAGGTAGGGGGATCTGTTTCAGCTTGGGCTGGCCAGAAGCAGACTTTGAGAAGAGAATTCACATGGAAGTGATTTCTTAAGAAAATGCTCCCAGGACAAGCCAGTGTCAGAGTAGGGGGAGCTGGACATGGAGGGTGAAGTCAGTTGAAACTGACCTGTGGGGGGCTCTGGAGTGTAAGTTACACCTCAGAGTTTGTGCCCAACTCCTGACCAGGGATCTGGGCTTCCATACTTCCGCATGTGCACCTGTCAGTCGTTCCTTTTTTTTTTTTTTTTTTTTTTTGAGACGGAGTTTCACTCTTGTTGCCCAAGCTGGAGTGCAATGGCGTGATCTTGGCTCATTGCAACCTCCGCCTCCCGGGTTGAAGTGATTCTCCTGCCTCAGCCTCCCAAGTAGCCAGGGTTGCAGGCATGCACCACCATGCCCAGCTAATTTTTTTCTATTTTTAGTAGAGACAGGGTTTCACCATGTTGGTCACGCTGGCCTTGAACTCCTGACCTCAGGTGGTCCACCTGCCTTGGCCTCCCAAAGTGCTGGGATTACAGGCGTGAGCCACCGCGCCCCGCCCACCTGTCAGTCATCACCATGGTAAGACAGCTCCAGGGGTCATGAATGCCCAGGCACTCTGGTTCTGTGTGTTTGCATATATGTGTGTGTGTGCACGTGTGCGTGTGCATGTGTGTGCGTGTGCATGTGTATGTGTGTGTGTGCATGTGTGTGTCTGAATTTTGTGCACACAAAGCCCCTCTAATAGCTCAAGGGGAGCCCTCGAGAGAGAGTGGCAGGCACAGGCTATTAGAAGCAAAGACACAGAGGAGCCAAGGAGGAGCTCACAGAAACGGAGTCATCTCCAGCCTCCTACCTAGCGATGCCCTTGGCATTGCCTGGTGCACTGGGCTGGACATTATCCCGCTCAAGAATTCATGTCCTTCTTAGAACCTGAGAATGTGACCTTATTTGGAAATAGGGTCACTGCAGATGAAATTAGCTAAGACGAGGCCATACCGATGCAGGGTAGGCCCTTAATCCAATGTGACAATAAGATGAGGAGAAGAAGACACAGAGACAGAGACACGGAAGAATGCCATGTAAAGATGAAGGCAGAGACTGGGGTGATACATCTACAAACCAAGGGGCTCCAAGGATTGCCAGCAACTACCAAGAGCTAGGAGAGAGCCTGGAACTGATTCTCCCTCAGAGCCTCCCATAGGAACCAGCCCTGCCAACACCTTGATTTTGGACTTCCAGCCTTCAGAACTGTGCAAGGAACAATGCCTGTTGTTCTGAGCCTCCCAGTTTGTGGCTCTGTGTCATGGCAGCTCTAGGAAATAAACATACCTGGGAGAATATGGGTTACGGGTAAGAGGCAGCATCTGAGGCCCCTCAGCATTGATGGGAGACCGACAGGCTCACACCATCATCATCTGGCCAGAAGGACTTGGAAAGATGCTTACGTCCCAAAAGAGAAAGGAGAAAAAGAAAACCACACTTCCATAGCCTTCCAGGAGGTAAGGAGCTGTAGCCCCACCCAGAGGAAACAAAGCTGGGTCCCAGCTATGGACAGGAACACCACTAGTCCAGGCTGGAAAATGTATCCAAATATTCTGCAGTTGTTTTTGGAACTACATCTGGCTAAATGGGAGAGTCGCCGGGCCTGGCAGCTGGACCAATGCCCAGTTACAGAAAGAGGAGGGAGTGGCTGGCTAGCCGGTAAGTGGTGGCAGGGTTGCGGGAGAGGGAAGGAGTCACTCTCCTTTGCACCAGAGACCCCTTGTCCATGAATGCATGTTTAGGAACAGCAGAAGAGGGGGAGCCTGACTGGCATCTTGCCAAGTTTACCCTCTGGGTGGGAGACCAGAGGCCATATCTCCTCACTCAGCCCTGGCATCTTTTGCTGAATAAAGTATATCCACAGGCCAGAGGAAACCAAGGAGAAAGAATTTGCTAGAAATAACATTGCCCAAACTTCACTCACTCAAGTACCATCTTCACACATTTTGCCATGTCTCAGGGTTTCATCAAAATAAAAGTATATAGTTCATCAAAAAACACTATCAAGGCCGGACACAGTGGCTCACGCCTATAATCCTAGCACTTTAGGAGGCCAAGGCAGGCGGATCACCTGACCAGCCTGGCCAACATGGTGAAATCCCATCTCTACTAAAAATACAAAATCAACCAGGCATGGTGGTGCATGCCTATAATCCCAGCCACTTGGGAGGTTGAGGCAGAAGAATCGCTTGAACCTGGGAGACAGAGGTTGCAGTGAGCCGAGATCGCTCAATTGCACATTGCACTCCAGCCTGGGCAACAAAAGCAAAACTCCATCTAAAACAAAAACAAAAACAACAACAACAACAACAACAAAAACAAAAAAAAAACAAACAAAAAAAACACTATCAAGATCCAGCCTGGGCAACACAGCAAGACTCCATCTCTACAAAAAAAAATGTAAACGTTAGCCAGACGTGGTGGCACACACCTGTTGTACTAGCTGTTCAAGAGGTTGAGTCAGGAGGATTGCTTGAGCCCAAGAGTTCAAGGTTACAGTGAGCTATAATCATGTCACTGAACTCCAGCCTGGGTAACAGAGTGAGACCTTGTCTCAAAAAAAAAAAAAAAAAAAAAAAGACACTATCAAGAAAATAAAATGAGGCTGGGCACAGTGGCTTATACCTGTAATCACAACACTTTTAGAGGCTGAGGCAGGAGGATCACTTGAGCTCAGGAGTTTGAGACCAGCCTGGGCAGCACAGTGAAACTTCATCTCTACAAGAAATACAAAAATTAGCAGGGCATGGTGGTGTGCACTTGTAGTCCCAGCTACTGGGGAGGCTGAGGTGGGAGGATTGCTTGAGCCGGGGAGGTGGGGGTGGCAGTGAGCCAAGGTTGCACCACTGTACTCCAGCCTGGGTGACAGAGTGAGACCCTGTCTAAAAAAAAAAAAAAAAAAAGGAAAATGAAATGACAATGAATAATGGGATAATGGGAGAAAATATTTGTATTGTAAATCATATATCTGATAAGAGTCTAGAATTCAGGATATCTAAAGAACTCTTGCAATTCAGCAACAGAAAGACAAAATAACCCAATTTAAAAATGGTCAAAATGCTTGAACAGACATTTTTTCAAAGAAGATATACAATGGCCAAGACGCACCTGAAAAGATGCTCAATATCATTAGTCATCTGGAAAATCCAAATCAAAACCACAATGAGATACTCTTTCATATCCACTAGAATGGCTATAATTTAAAAGACAGAGAGAGAGAGAGAGAGAGAGAAAGAAAGAAAAAAAATAGAGAAAGAAAGAGAGGTGGGAGGGAGGGAGGAGGGGAAGGGGAAGGGGAAGGGAAGGAAAACAAGCACTGGTGAGAATGTGGAGAAACTGGAACTCTCATATGTTGCTGGTGGGGATGTAAAATGGTTCAGCTACTTTGGGAAACAGCTTGGCAGTTCCTCACAATGATACCATATAACCCAGCAATTCTGCTCTTAGAATTAAAAACAATTCTCCAAAAGAATTGAAAACAGATATTCGAACAAATGTTTGTACACAATGTGTACAATGAGTACAAATACATAGCAGCACTATTCACACAGCAAAAGTGGAAACAACTCAAATGTCCATCAGTAGATGAATGGATAAACACAACATAGTATATCCATACAACACAATAGTATTTAGCCCTAAAAAGGAATGCTATCAACATGGATGAACATTGAAAATATTATGAAAAGTAAAAGAAGCCAGATACAAAAGATCACATATTATATGATTCCATTTAAATGAAATATCCAAAATGGCTAAATTCATGGAGACAGAAAGCAGATTAGTGGTTGCCAGGGGTTGAGAGCGGAGACATGAGGAGTGGCTGCTTAATGGATTCAAGATCTCTTTTGAGTTGATGAAAATGTTTTGGAGTTAGATATAGGTGATGGCTGCACAACATTGTGAGCATACAAAATACCACTGAATTGTATATTCAGTGTACAATGGAATTAACAAAAAATGAAAACAACCCAAATGTCCACCAACTCATGAGTAGTTAAACAAAATGTGGTATATCTACACAATGGAATATTATTGGGCCATAAAACAGAATGAATTTGACCACATTTTGGGCCATAAAACCCACCTTAACAAATTAAAAGGAGTAGAAATTATACAACATCTGCTCTCAGACCACAATGGAATTAAATTAGAAATCAATAACAGAAAGATAACTAGAAAATTCCAAAACATGTGGAGATTAACACACATCTAAATAATACATGGGTCAAAGAAGAAATCTCAAAAAAATGTTTAATATTTTTACCTATGAAAATTAAAACACAACTTCTTAAAATGTGTAAGATACAGCCAAAGCAGTGGTTAGAGGGAAGATTATAGCATCAAATGCATATATTAGGAAAGAAGAAAAATCTAAAATCAATAATCTAAGTTTCCACCTTCACAGACTAGGAAAAGAAGACCAAAGTAAGTAGAAGAAAAAAAAGAATAGTAAAAATTAGGGCAGAAATCAATGAAATTGAAAAAAGAAAATTAACAAATAATGAAATCAAAAGCTGAATCTTTGAAAAGATCAATTAAATCAATAAGTCTCTAGCCAGACTAAGAAAAAAAGAGAGGGAACACAAATTACTAATATCAGAAATTAAAGAAGGGACATCACTACAAATCCTATGGACTTTGAAAGAATAAGAAAGGAATACTATGAACTCTATTCCCAGAAATTTGATAACCTGGGTGAAATGGGCCAACTCTGTGAAAGACACAATTTGCCAAAACTCATAAAAGAAGAAATAGACAATCTGAAAGGCCTATATCTACTAAAAAATTGAATAAATAGTTGATAACCTTCCAAAACAGAAGGCGCCAGGCAGATAAGAGTTCACTGGTGAGTTCAACCAAACATTTAAGGAAGAAATTATACCAATTCTCTACAATCACTTTCAGAGGATAGAAGCAGAGAAAATACTTTCTAACTCATCCTATGAGTCCAGCACTACCAAAACCAGAAAAAAAATTACCAAAAAAGAAAACTACAGACCAATATGTCTCATAAACACAGATGCAAAAATCTTCGACAAAGTACTAGCAAATCAAATCCAGCCATGTATAAAAAGAATTATACCTCATTACCGAGTGAGATTTATTCTAGGTATATAAGGCTGGTTCAAGGTTTCAAAATAAATTAATATAACCATCACATGAACAAGCTAAAAAAGAAAAACCCCATGATTATATCAATAGATGAAGAAAAATAATTTCACAAAATTCAATACTCATTAATATAACAACTCTCAGTAAACTAGGAATTGAGGAGAACTTCCTCTATTTGATGAAAAATAGCTACAAAAAACTTACAGCAAACATCATACTTAATGGTGAGAAACTAGAAGTTTTCCCACTAAAATCAGGAACAAGTCAAGGATGTTTCCTCTTACCACTCCTTTTCAACATCATACCGGAAGTCCAAGCTAACTCAATAAGGCAAGAAAAGGAAATAAAAGTTATACTGATTGGGAAGGAAGAAATAAAACTGCCTTTGTAGATGACATGATTATCTATGTAGAAAAATCCAAATAAATCAACACAAAAATTTCTGGAACTAATAGGTGATAATAGTAAGATTGTAGGATATAAGGTTGTTGTACAAGTCTGTCACTTTCCTATATACCAGCAATGGGCAAGTAAAATTTGAAATTTAAAACACAATACCATTTACATTAGCACCCAATAAAAGAAAGTACTTGGGTATAAATCTAAGTAAATACATACAAGATTTATATGAGGAAAGCTACAAAACTCTGATGAACAAAATCAAAGAAGAACTAAATAAATAGATATTCCAAATTCACAGATAGGAAGACTCAATATTGTCATGATACAAGTTTTTTCCAACCTAATCTGTAGATTCAGTGTAATCCCAATGAAAATCCCAGCATGTTATTTTGTGGATATTGAAAAATGATTCTAAAGTTTATATGGAGAGGGAAAGATCAAAATAATCAACACAATACTGAAGAAGAACAAAGTTGGAGGACAGACACTACCTGACTTCAAGACTTACTAGCTATAGTAGTCTTCAAGACTTAAAGCTATAGTAATCTTCAAGACTTAAAGCTATAATAATCTTCAAGACTTAAAGCTATAATAATCAAGACAGAGTGGTATTGGCAAAAGAATAAAGAAGTAGATTAATGAACAGAATAGAGAGCCCAAAATAGGCCCACATAAATATAGTCAACTGATCTTTGACAAAGAAGCAAAGATAATACAATAGAGCAAAGACAGTCTTTTCAAAATATTATGCAAAAATCAGTCTTTTAAAAAATATGAATAACTGGACATCCATATACAAAAAAAAAAAAACCCTGAATTTAGACACAGACATTATACATTCCACAAAAGTTAACTCAAAGTACCTCATAAATCTAAATTTAAAATGCAAAACTAGGCCGGGCGCGGTGGCTCAAGCCTGTAATCCCAGTACTTTGGGAGGCCGAGACGGGTGGATCACGAGGTCAGGAGATCGAGACCATCCTGGCTAACACAATCAAACCCCGTCTCCACTAAAAATACAAAAAAATTAGCCGGGCGTGGTGGCGACACCTGTAGTCCCAGCTACTCGGGAGGCTGAGGCAGGAGAATGGCGGGAACCCGGGAGGCGGAGCTTGCAGTGAGCCGAGATCGCGCCACTGCACTCCAGCCTGGGCGACAGAGCGAGACTCCGCCTCAAAAAAAAAAAAAAAAAAAAAAAAATGCAAAACTAAACCTCCAAGAAGACAACATAGGAAAAAGTCTAGATGACCTTGGGTATGGTGATGACTTGTCAGGTATAACACCAAAAGCATGATTGCTGAAATAAATAATGGATGAGCTGGAATTCATTAAAAAAAAATGTTAAACTTCTGTTTTGGGAAAGCCAATATCAAGAGAATGAGAAGACATGCCACGAACTGGGAGAAAATATTTGCAAAAGACATGCTGATAAGAGACAGTTGTCCAAAATACACAAAGAACTCTTAAAGCTCTCAATAAGAAAAAAAAAAAAACTCAATTTAAAAAAGGGCCATGTACCTTAATAGACACCACACCAAAAAAGAAATACAGATGTCAAATAAGCATAAGAAAAGATACTCTGCATCACATGTTATCAGGGAAATGTAAACTAAAACAACAATGAGATACTATATATCTATTAGAATGGTGAAAATACAGAACAAACAGCACCAAACACTGAGGTGGATATGGAGCAACACGAACTTTCCTTCATTGTTGTAAATGTAATGTTACATTTCATTGTTGTAAATGTAAATGTGAAATAGTACAGCCACTTAGTACATAGTACAGCCACTTTGAAAGATGAATTGTCATTCTATAAAGCTAAACATACTTTTGTGATATGATCGAGCAATCACACTCCATGGTATTTACACAAAAGAGTTGAAAACTTATGTTCACACAAAAATCTGCACACAGATGTTTATAGCAGCTTTATTCATGTTGCCAAAAGAAGAAACCAGGATGTCCTTCAGCAGGTAAATGGATTAACTGTGGTACATCCAGACAATGAACTATTATTCAGCGCTAAAAAGAAATGAGCTATCAAACCATGAAAAGAATGGAGGAAATTTAAATCCATATTACTAAGTGAAAGAAGCCAATCTGAAAAAGCTACATACTGTGTGATTCCAACCACATGACTGCTATTGTTTGAATGACCCCTCAAAAAATTGATGTTGAAGTTTAGTTGCCATAGTAACTGTTGAGAGGCGAGACCTTTAAGAAGTGATTAGGTTATGAGAGCTCTGCCCTCATGAATGGATTAATGCTGTTATTGTGAGAGTGGGTTAGTTATCTAGGAAGTGGGCTCCTGATAAAAAGAATCAGTTCAGCCTGATTTCTGTTCTCTTTCTCTTGGCCCTTCTGCCATGTTATAACACAGCAAGAAGGCCCTCACCAGATGCAGTGCCTCAGCCTTGGACTTCCCAGCCTGTAGAACCATGAGTCAACACTCGTGTATTATTATATAAAATACATATATATATTTTTTCTATATATTATATATATATATTCTATACATATGTAAAATTACCCAGCCTGTGGTATTGTGTTATAGCAACAGAAAATAGGCTAAGACAGAAAATTGGTGCAGAGAAAAGGGGCTGTTGCCATGACAAATACTTGAACATGTAGAAGCTGCTTTGGAACTGGGTAATGGATAGAAGCTGGCAGACTTTGTAGGCGCAGGCTAGAAAAAGCCTAGATTTCTGTGAATGGAGCATTAAGGGCAATTTTGCTGAGGGCTCAAAAGAAGGCCCCAGAACTAAGGACAGCCTAAATCTTCTTAGAGATTATTTAAGTGGTCATGACCAGAATGTCGGTAGAAATATGAACAGTAAAGGCCATTCTAATGAGGTCTCAGACAGAAATGAGGAACAAGGTATTGGAAACTAAGGGGAGAGGCCATCTTTGTTACAAAGTAGCAAAGACTTTGGCTGGACTGTGTTTATGTCCAAGGGCTTCTTTATAGAGTGCAGGACTCAAGAGCAATGAACCGGGATATCTGATGGAAGAAACAGCTAAGCAGCAAAGCATTCAGGTTGCTGAATGGCTCCTTTTAACCACATACAGTGAGATGCAAAAGGAAAGGAATGACTTAAAGCAGAATTTATAGCTAAAAGAGAAGCAAAGGAAAACTCACAGCCTGGCCACCTAAAGAGTGAAAAGCAAGCACATTTGGAAGAGAATACTAAGGGTGTGGCCAAGCAACCATTTGCTTAAAAGATCAGGCTAGATAGAAGAAAGCCAGGTGTTACTCATCAAGACAACGGAGGAAAGACTCCAAAGACATTTCAGAGATCTTCCAGGCTGTTTCTCCTATCACGGGCCCAGAGCTCTAGGAGAGCAGAATGGTTTCAGGGGACATGCCTGGGATATCCTACACAGGCTCACTGCCCAGAGCCATCTCAGGACTCTGCCCCCCTCATTCCAGTGCAGCACCTCTTGACTTCCCTGGCTGTGGCTTAAGTGGTCCCAGGTGCAGCTCAACCTGCTACTCCAGGAGGTACAAGCTTTAAACTTTAGCAGCATCCACATGGCATTAAGTCTGCAAGCTCACAGAATGCAAGAGCTGTGGGGGCATGGCTACCTTCAACTAGATTTAAAAGGGGGCGCAGGCAGAAACCTGCCACAGGGGCAGAGCCACCACAGAAAGCCCTACTAGGTAAATGCCGAGTGGAAATGTGGGATCAGAGGCACTGTACAGAGCCCTCACTAGGGCAATGCCTACTGCAGCCATGGAAGAGGGGCCACTCCCCAGACCACAGAACTGTTGAGCTGCCAGTGTGTGATGGCAACCTGGGAACGCTGCAGGCATGAGATCCCAACCTGTTAAAATTGCGTGGGCTAAGCCTAGCAAAGCCATAGAGGCAGGGCTGCCCAGTGTGCCCAGGTTGCGGGTTGTGGAGTCAAAGGAGGTTGCTCTCCAGCTTTAAGACTTAATCTTGTTTTCCCTTTGGGTTTTGGACTTCTTTGGGGCCTGTTACTCCTTTCTCCTTTCCTGTTGCTCCCTTTCGGAATGGGAACATCTATCCTATGCCTGTCCCACCATTGTATTTTGGAAGTAGATAACTTGTTTTGATTTTGCAGACTCACAACTGGAAGGAATTTGCCACAGCATGAGTCATGCTTTGAGTCTCATCCATATCTGATTTAGATGAGACTCTGAGCTTCAGTCTTTTGAGTCGGTGCTGGAATGAGTTAAAACTTTGGGGCTACTGGAATGGGATGAATGTTATTTTGTATGCAAGGAGGACAAGAATTTTGGTGGGCCAGAGGTGGAATGCTATGGCTTGAATGTCTTTTCCAAAACTTATGTTGAAATTTAGTTGCCATTGTAACAGTGTTGAGAGACAAGACCTTTAGGATGTGATTAGGGCCAGGCGCAATGCCTCACACCTGTAATCCCAGCACTTTGGGAGGCTGAGGAAGAAGGATCACTTGAGTCCAGGAGTTCAAGACCAGCCTGGGAAACATAGCAAGCCCTCGCCTCTAAAAAAGTTTGAAACTTAACAAGCATGGTGATGCATATCTATAGTTTCAGCTACTTGGAAGCCTAAGGTAGGAGGATCACTTGAGGTCAAGGCTGCAATGAGCTATGGTTGTGCCACTGCACTCCAGCCCAGGCAATAGAGTGAGACCCTGTCTCAAAACAAAAACAAACAAACAAGAGGTGATTAGACCATGAGAGCTCTGCCCTCTTGAATGGATTAATACCATCATTAGGGGAGTGGGTCAGTTAGCGCAGGGGTGGGCTCCTGATAAACAGGTGAGTTCAGTCTGAGTTCCTCTCCCTGTTCCATGTGCTCGCTTGCCCTCTGCCATGTTATGACACAGCAAGAAGGCCCTCACCAGATGCAGCCCCTCAATCTTGGATTTCCCCAACCACGAGGCTAGTAAGTCTCTTTTCTTTATAAATTACCCAGTCTGTGGTATTCTGTTATAGCAGCAGAAAATGGACTAAGGACTAAGAGAATGACATTCTGGAAAAGGCAAAACTTTGGAGATGGTAGAAAGATCAGTGGTTGCCAGGGGCTAGGGGAATGGGAGGAAGAAATACGTGGCACACAGAGGATTTTTATGGCAGTGAAAATACTTTGTATGATACCATCATGACAGATACATGTCATTATACACTTGTCCAAACCCATAGAATGTACAACATTAAGAGTGAACCCCAAAGTGAACTATGGATTTGCAGTGATAATGATGTGTCAACGTCAGTTCATCCGTTGTTAAAATTTTTCCATTCCGGTGGGGGCTGTTGATGATGGGAGGCTGCGTATGTTGTGGGGGCAGGGAACATAGGGAACTCTCCATACCTTCCTCACAATTTTGCTGTGAAACTAAAACTACTCTAAGAAAATTTTTGAATGTATTTTTTAAATGTTTTTCATTTAAAAAAAAGATTTTTTTAAAAAGGGTGAAACATGCTACAACATATATGTTCCATCAGTACAACATGTACTAATGCATATTACAATATGGATGACCCTTGAAGACATTATGCTAAGTGAAAGAAAAGACCACATACTCTATGATTCCATTGATATGAAGTGTCCAGAATAGGCAAATCCACGGAGCTGAAAAGTAGGTTTGTGAATGCAGGGCTGAGGGACAGGGGAGTCACTGCTAAATGGTACAAGATTTCATTTGAGAGCGATGAAAACATTCTGGAATTAGTGGTAATAGGTTCTATTACCCGGCGAATAATACTAAAAGTCACCTCATTGCACACTTTAAAGGGTTAATTTTAGGGGATATGAATTATATCATTTAAAAATTGTCCTTGGGGCCGGGCACTGTGGCTCACGCCTGTAATCCCAGCACTTTTGGAGGCCGAGACGGGTGGATCACCTGAGGTTAGGAGTGCGAGACCACCTGGCCAACATGGTGGAAACCCCGCCTCTTCTAAAAATACAAAAAACTTACCTGGGTGTCATGGTGCACATCTGTAATCCCAGCTACTCGGGAGGCTGAGGCAGGAGAATCACTTGAACCCAGGAGGCGGAGGTTGCAGTGAGCTGAGATTGTGCCACTGCAGTCCAGCCTGGGTGACAGAGCAAGACTCCATCTCAAGAAGTAAATAAAAATAAAAATGAAAATTGTTTTTGGATTTAGAGTAGTTGGGGTGGAATCCAAGAATTCGCATTTCTGGCCAAGTTCCCAAGTGATGCTGACACTGCTGGTCCCTGGACCAGACTTCGAAAATCATTGCATGTAAATTGATGTGTCTGGCCAAGAGCAAGGGCTCAATACCACATGAGGAGATTTCAGTGATATCCACAACCAACCATCTGATGCAGGAACAGGGTAATTTTCTTTAATTTCCAGTTGGGGAAACTGAGGCCCAGAGAAGGCAGTAACTACTGGGAGTCATGAGGGAGGACAGGACATGGCAGAGGTGGGACTTAAGCCCAGGTCTTCCAGCTCCACATTGAAGGCTCTGCCACTGGCCTGGAGAACGTGGGCGTCTCTCTGAATTCCCCATAGACAGGGACATGCTCTCAGGAACATACCCAACCCTCCAAGCCTCTCACTCCATCCTCAGCAAAATCCTTCCATTCTCCCAGCCCCTTCTGAGATTATATCCAAGGGCTGGTCTGCCTGGCTCCAGATCTACTTCATTTGTGGAGTCTGCCTCCTGCCGCCCTCCTTCCCTGGCCCCCCAGGGCAAGTCTCAGCCGGATCCTTCCTGCTGCCACTCCCGCCCCACCCCACCCGGGGACCCAGGCCTTGACCCCAGCAGGCATCATGGCAAGGCAGCCTGAACTAAGTCACAGAGGGGTGGTGTTGAGGTCTCCAAGAAGGTCACCTGAAGACATTCACAGTTAACCCCTCACAGCTCATGCAAAGCCATTTTGCATCTTTGTCTCATTTGCTCCCTTGACTTTTGCAGACGGTGGCTTTCCCAAGGGCAGCCCGGCAGGCAGGCTTCAGAATAAAGGCCCTCCCTTCCTGGCCATTCATTCGCTCCTTCATTCAAATACTTACTGGCTGCTTGTTCCATGTCAGGGTCTTGGGAACACAAAGGTGATTAAAACGCAGTTGCATGGCCAGGCACGGTGGCTTACACCTGTAGTCCCAACACTTTGGGAGGCCAAGGTGGGTGGATCACTTGAGGTCAGGAGTTTCAGACCAGTCTGGGCAAAATGGCGAAACCCTGTCTCTACTAAAAATACAAAGATTAGTCAGTGTGGTGGTGCACGCCTGTAATCCCAGCTACTCAAGAGGTTGAGGCAGAAGAATTGCTTGAACCCAGGAGGCGGAGGTTGCAGTGAGCCAAGATCACACCACTGCACGCCAGCCTGGGCAGCAGAGCAAGACTCTGTCTCAAAAAATAAAAAATAAAAAAAAGATAACAACGACAACAAACAAACACACACAGTTGCAGAAGCTCACAGTCAGGTTGGGAAAGTAACTCACTAGGACCCTGAAACAATCGTCACAGGAATGTGTCTGAGGTCTGACCCTGAAGATGGTTTTGAACAGTCCCCAGAGAGCACAAGCCTGGTCTTTATCCACACCCAGAAAAGACTGTACAGAAGCGGCCTGGTATTAGAGCTGAGGTTTCCCACGGCCTGCTGGCCCGCTTATTCCAGGCTGGGGCCAGAGGTAGTAACACTTGGCTGCCCCATGACAGAAGTGGGCAGACGCTACCTGTTTGGGGGTGAAGTGACCACTGAGACAACTAGCTCAGAGGAAATGCAGGCTCATCTGCTTTCCGGGGCTTAATGATGAAGACACACTGCTTCTCAAAGGAAACTGCTTCAGTAAAGATCTTCAAAAGGCAATACACTGTATTTTGGTGACTCTAAGAGGCTTGATTTTTCACATTTTAGTGTCTCTGAAATCGGGGTGTGTCTTACAACAATTGTTGGCAGGAGGCCCTCTCCAGGGAGTGGTCGTAGCCCGCTTACACCGTCACATCGACGATGGGATTCTGTGGCTTGGAAGGAAATCCTGGAGACAATAGAGGAGTGTTCTCTTAACCTCTAGGAACCAAATGGCTGTGGGTACGGGGTGGAGAAGGTGGTAAATCGGACGTGTTTAGCAGCATTCCTCCCATGGGCGTCGAAAGCGGGCCAGCCCCGCACGATGGCACACCCGGCACAGGAGCCCAGCGCCAGCGGCCCTCAGCCACCTCTAGGAAATGCATCCAGTAGTCGTTCCCTTGGTGGAAAGGGGCTCGGGCAGCCACAGAGGAGGCTTCCAGGATGCTGGGAATCTCTCCTGATCTGGGTAGTAGCTACACTCAGTGGCGGGCCAGTAAACCAGACCGCTGAAGGGAAAAAAACAGCCCTGAATTGTGTAGCATTTGCCAATTTCCATGATGTAAAATACTCCCATTGCGGCTGGGGTTTGTTTTTTGTTTTTGTTTTTTGAGACGGGGTCTCGCTCTGTCACCCAGGCTGGAGTGCAGCAGCTCAGTCATAGCTTGCTGCAGCCTCAATCTCCTGGGCTCAAGCGATCCTCCCATGTCAGCCTCCCAAGTAGCCGGAACTTACAGGCACACACCACCACATCTGGCTAATTTTTTAAAAAATATTTTGTAGAGACAGGGTCTCCCTGTGTTGCCCAGGCTGGTCTCAAGCTCCCGGGCTCAAGCAGTCCTCCTGCCTTGGCCTCCCAAAGTGTTGGAATTACAGGTGTGAGCCACTGCGCCTGGACCGCGGCTGATTTCAAGTGACCAACAATTTAAAAACCAGTTTGCAAAATTCCTGAGTGTTTAACAATCCTAATGTGAGCCAGCTCCAAGCCGCCAGTGAGTCTAGATGAATATTAACACGGATAAAAATTCATCAAGTGTACTTAGAATGCATGTACTTTATTAGATGTAAACACGGTTTTCCTCTCTAATATATTTTTGAAGAGAGAGGGGGAAATCATCACCAACATTTGCTGGTGTGGAGAACAATATTGTGGGAAAGAGCTGGGCTTCTACTGCTCACTCAGATTTTGTCTTTTTTTTTTTTTTTCTTGAGACAGAGTCTCACTCTGTCACCCAGACTGGAGTGCAGTGGCACAATCTTGGCTCACTGCAACCTCTGCCTCCCAGGTTCAAGCAACTCTCCTGCCCTGACCTCCCAAGTAGCTGGGGCTACAGCCTGTGCCACCACACCTGGCTAATTTTTTGTATTTTTTGTAGAGATAGAGTTTTGTCATGTTGCCCAAGCTGGTCTCAAACTCCTGGCCTCAAGTGATCCACCTGCCTTGGCCTCCCAAAGTGCTGGACACAGACATGAGCCACCACACCCAGCTACTCAGATTTTGGACGTGAAGAAGTTTATTTTCATATAAATCCATCTCATGTCACATAAATTTATTTTCGGATAAATTTTCCTTTTATGTACGGACAAGTGATATATACATATATATATATATATATATATATAATGCATATGGATATGAAAGAGCTTTTAATTAGTCTAAAATAAAAAATTCTGGCCGGGCGCGGTGGCTCAAGCCTGTAATCCCAGCACTTTGGGAGGCCGAGACAGGCAGATCGCGAGGTCAGGAGATCGAGACCATCCTGGCTAACACAATCAAACCCCGTCTCCACTAAAAATACAAAAAAATTAGCCGGGCGTGGTGGCGGCGCCTGTAGTCCCAGCTACTCGGGAGGCTGAGGCAGGAGAATGGCGGGAACCCGGGAGGCAGAGCTTGCAGTGAGCCGAGATCGCGCCACTGCACTCCAGCCTGGGTGACAGAGCGAGACTCCGCCTCAAAAAAAAAAAATAAATAAATAAAATAAATAAAATAAAATAAAATAAAATAAAAAATTCTAAGTGATGAGAAGTGTCTTACTGTAGCTGACAGCATTTCTATTTCCTGGGGTACATAAAAGAGCGGTGTATCTATATTCAATGATGTCATAGATTTGTTGAAATATAGTCATATATATTTTTAAGTTTGATGGATGTTCTCAAGAGTTGGTTAGAACACGGAACCAGGAGTCAAGACCCAGAGATGGGTTCTAGGCCTGGATTTGCCACCGTGTGACCTTGGGCAAGTCAATTATTCTCTCTGAGCCTCAGTTTCCCTACTTCCAATGAGGGATTATAATAATATGAGGGATTATAATAATATCTACCTTGCAGGGCTCTTGTGAAGACCAAGTGAGACACTGTGTACAGGGCAGTTTCTGTCTGTCTTTGAGCAAGGCATGATGACAGATCTGCAAAAGGCAACTAATTGTTGTCACTGTTGTTACTTAGCCTCTCTGAGCCTCCATCCTGCAAATGAACCCAAGTCCCAGCTTGTTGGGAAGAGCCACTGAGCCAGTGCATGAGAAAGTGCTGTGTGCAAACTGGGCAGTGCTCTACCCGTGAACAGGACTCTTAAACAATCTAAAGACTGTGCACAACAGACATGGAAACCTATTAGGGCAATGAGACCATGTCTGGACACATCCCCCAAGGAAAGCGTGAAAAGGGAACCACAGGAACAGCGCATCGACGCTCAAACCTCACTTCCACATGTGGAAACATCTGTCAATCTGTGGTCAGACCTGCCGTCCCAGCTAGGCCTCTTGGTCATTTCAGAATAGAGAAGTGGCTGTGGGAATGGCTGCCTCGCCTTCAAGGGGCTGACATGAGGCCTTGGACAGAGGACAGGGGAAGAGGCCCCAGGAGCTGAGCTGGAAACATTCCCAGTGAGGGACTTCACACCGTCCCACCCTGGGCCCAGCTGCACTGTGGCAGGCGCAGTGGCTCACACCTGTAATTCCAGCACTTTGGGAGGCCAAAGCAGGAGGATCACTTGAGGTCAGGAGTTTGAGACAAACCTGGCCAACATGGCAAAACCCCGTCTCTATTAAAAATACAAAAATTAGCCAGGTGTAGTGGCGTGCACCCATAGTCCCAGCTACTCGGGAGGCTGAGGCATGAGAATCACTTGCACCTGAGAGGCAGAGGTTGCAGCGAGCCGAGATTATACCACTGCACTCCGGCCTCAGTGACAGAGCGAGACTCCGTCTCAAAACAAACAAACAAACAAACCAAACAAACAAACAAAAACCTCCCATATCCCCTTTACCTAGGCTCACAGATTGTCATTTTGCTCCACAGGCTCTCTCCGAGTATCTGCATAAATTTTGTTTGCTGAGCCATACAGAAGTATCTACACATGTCAGGACCATTCCCCATGGGCCTCCTGAGAACAAGGATCTGCTCTTACATAACTGGGAACAATAATCACGTTCAGAAGAGTTCACATTGACACAATACAGCTTCCATTGCACCATGTGCATGTGTTTTTGTTTTGTTTTATTTTGTTTTGTTTTTTTGAGACGGAGTCTTGCTCTGTCCACCCAGGCTGGAGTGCAATGGTGCAATCTCAGCTCACTGCAACCTCCGCCTCCTGGGTTCAAGCGATTCTCCTGCCTCAATCTCCCGAGTAGCTGGGATTGCAGGTGCCCACCACCGTGCCCAGCTAATTTTTTTGTATTTTTAGTAGAGATGGGGTTTCACCATCTTGGCCAGGCTGGTCTCGAAATCCTGACCTCATGATCCACCCACCTCAGCCTCCCAAAGTCCTGCGATTACAGGCGTGAGCCACTGCTCCCGGCCACCATGTGCATGTTTTTAATATGCATCATCAGTTTTGTGCTGGGTTCTCCTTCTTCCTGCTTCCACATGTCTCAGGTCCTGCCTGTTCCTGGAGCTTGCAGGGTGCCCACTGCTGCAGGTCCAGCGCGTTTTCCCGCCAGGGACAAGGCTGCAGTGAGCCCGCCTGTGCGCTGGAGCAGTGCTTCTCAGAGTCCACCCTGCATCTGATCTCCTGGCGCTCTGGCGGGAATGCAGAGCTGGCTCAGGACTGCAGTGGGGCCTGATCCATCCCAGTAGATGTGGACACAGACCATGCTTTGAGCCGCGAAGCCCTGCGCATGGACCTGTGTATGATTTTCTTTGGTGGGAAGATTGAGCTCAAGAACTCAGTTGCTGTTTCTCGGAGCTTTGAGAACTTAATGTCACTAAGTAGGGTCAGTCCAAGCTTGACGATGGCTGCCTTGTGTGTCCGTGCTCCCACGAAGGTCCGGGCCCTTTGCTGCCTCCCTCGCCCCACCCAGACTCTCCTTCCTTCTTTCTGCACCACAGCCCAGGCTGATGATGGAAACAGCAGCTTCCCACGGTGGACAGGGCTCCCTTCTGTTCTCTCAGCCACGAGCAGCACCCGGAGGGTTACTGTGATCGGCTTTCCAGGCTTGTCCCAGACACCTCTGTGGGCGAATATTTCTGGAACTGAGTATGAGTTACTACGTGCTCACAGACCTCGGTCCACCTGCCTTTAGCTCACTCCTGTTTACAGCCCAGGCAACAGAGGCACTGAGAGATGGAGCGGCTTGCCCAAGGCTACGCGGCCAGCCAGACAGAAGGACTAGAGCTCAACCACCAGGCAATGGTAAGGAGGAGCCCCACTCTCCAGGGAGGAGGTGAGAATGCCTCTCACCAACTGCTCTGGGGAGAAAATGACATTCTAGAAAGACCCGCCCTGATCACTGGATGGACGCTGGACATTTTGAGGTTTTGAGGGCGTGGGAAAGCCAGGTCAACCAGTCCAAGTCCCTGCCTCTGCTAGGGGCGCTCTCACAATTCTGAAAGTGTGTCCCTGAGCCTCCTGTGGAACCAACACCAGGTCTCCAGTGGTGTGACCTCAGCCCCTCTCTGGGCCCGTGGACCTCCTCCCACATCTGTGCAGGTCAGGGCCATTCCTGCACCGCTGCTTCCCTCTGCTCTGCCCACATGCCCCATTCCTGCCCCCCATCCTGCCCAGGGAGAAAGGGCTCAGAGCAGGTGCCTCACCCTCCCACCTACCTCCATGGTCCTGCCTGACAGCTCCTCCCTCTTTCTCACCTGTCCAGACCTGGAAGCCTCTCTCCACTGTCCCAAGCAAAGGACACATGTCCACGAAGACATTCCCACCTCTAGAGACCACCTCTAGTGCACAGGCACTGCCCAGTGGCCCCCTGCCCGTTCTCCCTGCCCCGGCCTTCTGTTCCTCACCCGCTCTAGCTCCTTCCTTCCTTGGGGCTGTCCCTTGACACTTCCTGTAAACAGCTTTCCATCACTGACCTGCACCACGCCGCTCAGCCTCTGTGCAGACATCACAAAGTCAGAGACGCCCCTCCCTTGCCCAGCAGCCCAGCCCCGAGGCCGCTCCATCGCGCTGTCCAGCGTGGGTTCTCCACGACACTCACCGCCCTGTGAACTGTGTCAGGCTTTACCGGTTGATTATGTGACTCCAACCACTTGAAAGTAACTCCAGGGACCAGGACCTCATCTGTCATGTTTGCTTCTGTCTCCCCAGATCCCAGAGAAGGGCTTGGCATGAAAGTGGGTGTGTGACAAATGCTCATTTCGGGAATGAATAAAGCACACCTTACAGCACACATGGTGTTTTCATGGCCATCACACACTCAGTCCACACAAGCCTGCACAGTAGGTGGTTACTTTTGCGTACGAGCACATTGAGGTGCCCCTTTTGCGTACGAGCACATTGAGGCTCGGAGGGGTGAAGGGATCTGGCAGAAGTTACACAACCAGAAAGTGGCAGAGCTGGGACCACAAGCCCCAGTCTTTCTGGCTCTGAACTCCTTGCTCTCCCAGGTGAAGGCATAAATCCTACCCCGGTGCCCTCGGCATGGGCAGCATCTCCCCTCGTGTGAGGAGTCTGCTCTGAGTCACTTGTCCCGTCTTGCCTGTTGTTGCTGTGATCAGTGTCATTTAGGGACCCATGATTCCCCACTGGGGTCGGTCTTGCCTGGGCGTCAGAATCTGCTTCACCCTGTTCTGCTGTGTGAGCCTGGGCAAGGCACTTCACCTGCCTGGATTTCAGTTTCCTCGTCTGTAAAATGAGTACAGTAGCCATCCTCACAGCCTGCTACAGGGTCAGAGCCCAGTAAACGGGGACTGTTATTCATGTCACTTTATTCATAAGTGGATATTAAAATATTTTTACTACCAAAGTAGTTGCTACATCCATTCTAATTACAAAAATTATAATGACACACAAAGCTAATGAGCTCCCGGCACCCACTGCTGGTTTGGTGAGTAATTTCCAGGACTGTTTTTTGTCTCATCGAAAGAGATAGAGGAGGGGCTTAAAATTGTAAGCATCGCCATCCTGCGTTGCTGAGTCCTAACTTCATTCTTCCACGCAGCTCTTTGTCTCAGAGATGTCCCCATGCTTTACCTTTTATTTTTACTTATTTATTTTTCTTTCTTTCCTTCCTTCCTTTCTTATTTTCTTTTGTAGAGACAGGGTCTCACTCTGTGGCCCAGGCTGGAGTGCAGTGGTGCGATCATGGCTCACTGCAGCCTGGACCTCCTGGGCTCAAACCATCCTCCCCATTCAGCCTCCCAAGTATCTGGGACTACAGCGTAAGCCACCATGCCCCGCTGGTTTTGTTTGTTTGTTTGTTTGTTTGTTTTTTGAGACAGAGTCTTGCTTTGTCAACCAGGCTGGAGTGCAGTGGTACTACAGGTGTGCACCACTACACCTGGCTAATTTTTCTATTTTCGCTAGAGATGGGATTTCACCATATTGGCCAGGCTGGACTCGAACTCCTGGCCTCAAGTGATCTGCCTGCCTCAGCCTCCCAAAGTACTGGGATTACAGGTGAGTCACCGCGCCCGGCCCCAGCTGATTTTTTAAATAATCTTTTTTAGAGATGAGGTATTGTTATGTTGCCCATACTTGTCTCAAACTTCTGGTCTCCAGCAATCCTCCTGCCTTGGCTGGGATTCCAGGCATGGGCCACTCTGCCCAGCTGCTGTATCTTTTAGGGAATACGCTCCCTCCTGCCTTCTGTTTTGACCTTCACAGGTCTGTGACGTGAACTGGGCAGGCAGTATCCCCTTTTTGCGGATGGAAAAACTGAAGTTCCAAAAAGTAAATGACATCTGCCAAAGGTCACACAGGGAGGAAGAGGCTACATCCCAAATCTAGATCTTCCCATGCTGGATGGCTGAAGATGCGTTTTCCAGGATCCACTGCCCACTCAGAGACAGACTGTTCTGCATAGTTTCATTGTTTTCATTCATTCGTTCCTTCCTTCCTTCATTCATTCCACCTGGGCCAGAAGCCAGGCCTCCTGCTGTGATGAGTAAGGTTCCAGTAGTGGCCGTGGACAATTGGCATTCACGGAGGCAGATGAGAGGCCTTCAGCTGCTCCCCACATCATGCAGGTCTCGTTCCTGTGGGGAGAGCATTGGGACCAAAGGGGAGAAAGAATCTTCATTTCTCTCTCTCTTTTTTTCTTTTTTTTTTTTTTGAGACGGAGTCTTGCTCTGTCTCCCAGGCTGGAGTGCAGTGGCACGATCTCGGCTCATTGCAACTTCCACCTCCCAGGTTCAACGATTCTCCTGCCTCAGCCTCCCAAGTAGCTGGGATTACAGGCACGAGCCACTATGCCCTCCTAATTTTTGTATTTTTAGTAGAGACAGGGTTTCGCCATGATGGCCAGGCTAGTCTCGAACTCCTGACCTCAGGTCATCCGCCCGCCTCAGCCTCCCAAAGTGCTGGGATTACAGGCATGAGCCACTGTACCCGGCCGGGATCTTCATTTCTATGCTGCTTATAGTTTTAGAGACAAACATGATTTCTTTTGTTACTAAAAAGAAATAGAAAAAACAAAACCAGTGGGATCCCTAGAGAGAGGTACACTCAGGGTAAAGCCAGGTGAGAAACTGGGTGTGGGCTGTGCCCTGGCCTTGCTGAACGGCTTTTCTGGGCTGCGCAGGACACCTGGAATCTGAGACGCCGGCTCCTGGGCAGTCTCAGAACGTGAAAGGGAAAAAAGGGGAAGCATGGAACTGTCAGCAGTGCTCAGTCCCCATTAAGAGGGCCCCCAAAACCCGAAGGTCATTTCCTCCTGCACAGTGGATGTATTTATTTTACATATCTGGCCAAGCACAGGGGAAAAATCCCGGCTATGGAGCCAAGGGGCCGAGAAAGAAAGGGGAGAAAAGAAAACAGAAATGAAGTGGTGTTTTATGAGCAGCTTTAAATCCCCCTCCCACAATGAATCATGAGGGCTGCTAACGAGGACGACTCCGGAAAGTCTAGGGGTGGGAGTCAGGGGAAACACAGGGAAATCGGATCAACATGGATGAAAACACACGTGTGCTTATTCACACATACACACACGCACACACATGCACACACGCATACACACACGTATACACACATGCATGCACACACACACTCACACATATGCACACACAGAGCTGTTCTGATGAGAACAGAGGTGGGGAAGAGAACACATAACCTACAAGGTTAAAAACCCCAGCTGGGCCGGGTGCGGTGGCTCATGCCTGTGATCCCAGCACTTTGGGAGGCCGAGGTGGGAGGATCACCTGAGGTCAGGATTTCGAGACCTACTTGACCAACAAGTGTCTACTAAAAGTATTTAAAAATTAGCTGGGCGTGGTGGTAATCCCAGCTACTCAGGAAGCTGAGGCAAGAGAATTGCTTGAATTGAAGAGGCAGAGGTTGCAGTGAGCTGAGATTGCACCACTGCACACCAGCCTGGGTGACAGAGCGGGACTCCACCTCAAAAAAATAAAAATAAAAAAAAATAGCAACAACAACAACAGTAACAACCCCAGCTGTCCCAATAAGAGTCCTGTGTGCAGAACCTTCACAACCGGGGCTGGGGGCAGCAGGGAGACACTGCCACTGGCAGGCTCTCCGCTCCACTCCTGCGGGTGCCCCAGCGTCGTGGTCACCCCAGGGAGCACCTGGACCTCACTGCCTTGTCCCCCACCATCCCCTCACATGGGGCCTAGGAGTTAGGCCTGGTACAAGATGTGATCTCACTTACATACACGCTCACATGCACATGCACACACACTCATTTACACATACACCTCTTTAATGTCTTTTCCTCTGGGGGGCACATCTTGGCCAACCTCCGAAAGGTGGCCTCTGACTCCTGTGTTTTCCACAATCGCCAGCCCCTGCCCCATGGGTGGCAGCAGGAGGCGGTTTCTGGCACACGGGGTGACGTTGAGCGCCTGGGTCCGGCCGCCCCCCAAGCTCCTAGTGCAGGGCCTGGTTCAGAGCCTCCAGGAATGGACGGTTTTCTTTTCAGCATCACTGTGCTCATCGTAGGTAAGGACCTTGGGAGGGCCTGTGGGGAGGGTGGAGAGAAGAAAAGAAGGACAGAAGACGCAGGAGGAGGGTGGCCAGGGAGGGAGAGCCCAGGGCACGGTGTCCAGCTCAGCCAGCTCATCAGGGCCACGTCGAGGGACTGGGAGTGGGTCCACCGTAGGGATGAGGCAGGAGCTGGTGGGCAGCCTGTGCCCCTGGAGTCACTCCAGGTCACCGAGACTGGCAGTCGGGAAGGAAAACTGGATGTGGACCCCCTGGGCCCCATGAGGATGGGGTCAACGCACCCACCACTGAGCGTGGGGAAGGGAAATGTGGGTTTGGGCGCCAGGAGGAGACAGAGTTGGCCTGGAAAGATGCCTGGTGTCCACTCAGTCATGCAGGGAAGCTTTGCCCCCAGCTGTCAGCCCTCAGCACACCACTGACTACTCCGGGATTCAGTTTCTCGTAGTCTCTGAGAGACTGGGGCGGGGGCGTCCCATCTCCCATAGATTTAAGGCTCATTCGAATGCTACCGACTGTCTCTACCCACACAGCCCCTCTCGGCAGCTGCTTCTCCTCCCGGCGGCTGCCTCCCCTCCCAGCGGCTGCCTCCCCTCCCGGCGGCTGCCTCTCCTCCCAGCGCCTCTCCCTCAACACATTGCCGTCAGCAACTCAGAAGTGGCCAAGAATTTCTACTAATTGCCTCTCCCTGCAAAACAAACAAACCAAAAGGAGTCACAGTTTAAGTGTCTTTTGGTCTGCCGCCTGATTTTCTTTAAGCCCAGCTTGATTTCTTCTAGGTCCAGGTGTACGAAAACGTCACCTTTTCTGACAGCGGAGACACAGCCATCGAGTTTTCATGCAGGCCACAGGGAGGAGCTCGTTCTGGAGGATAATACAGCGAAAAAGACTGGCGAGTGCAGCCTTGAAATGATTCAAAGCCGTACCTTGCCCCTCCTAAGCACCTCTCCAAACTGCGGTGCCTCTGTGGGGAATGTGGCAAAGCTAACAGCAACTTCTGCCAGAAAGGAGTGCTCGTCTGAGAGCCTGCGGCGACCGTCTAGGACAACTGTCTGTTGTCTGAAGGAGGGGCCTGTGGGGATAGTGACAGGCCTAGTGGCCCCAGAATCTGCCCCTGGTCCACTCCCACCCACTCCTTTAAGGAATGTGAACTGCAGGCTTCCAGAGCCCCAGATGTTGGCCACCAGCTTTACAGCTGCCACCAGCCTTCCCAGGACTAAACTGGTGGCCGCAGCCAGGGTAGGAGGAGCCAGCAGCATCCCCCCACCATTTTCTGGGGGAGTCCAGGGCAAGTCGCACTCTCTAGCCTATACAGGGTCGCTTGTCTGGCCGGGGTACCCAGGAGGGCCGGGTGCCCATGTGGGTCATGCCAACCTCACCTCCTTCCCTGCTGACCATACTCTGCGTATGGGAGGGGGAGTGATATTACAGAAGTTCTGGCACCTTCCTGATCTCCTTTTGCACTTCCAGGTGTCATGATTTCTGCTCTTGGGGACCTAAAGGTCAGCAATGTCACCTACAGTGTCCCAGAGAGGGCTGGGTTTCCATGTGCCTGAATTTCCACGTGCGCTGGCCGCCCAGTGGTTCTGAACAGGGTATGAGGCATATCTGGCTGCTGAGATCCCACCGCAGACCTAACAAACAGAATCCTCAATGCCCTGGGCCCGAAAAGGACTCCGGGACCCCCCCTAACAATAGGCATGTGAGACACCCTTCTTCCAACACAGCCCCAAGAGCCAACAGATCCAGGATGAAGCCTTAGGATGTGTACAGCCTTGAGCAAATGACTGAACTTCTCAGAGCCTGTGTGCTCGTCCCTAAAGTAAAGATAACACTGGCACCTACTCCATAAAGTCACAAAGAAAACACCGGCTAACTCAGGCCGGGGCTTCCCACAGACTAAATGCCTGAAAAATGTCAGCTCTTTTTTTTTTTTTTTTTTTTTTTTTTTTGAGACGGAGTCTCACGCTGTTGCCCAGGCTGGAGTGCAGTGGCGCGATCTCGGCTCACTGCAAGCTCCGCCTCCTGGGTTCACGCCATTCTCCTGCCTCAGCCTCCTGAGTAGCTAGGACTACAGGCGCCCGCCACCGCGCCCGGCTAATTTTTTGTATTTTTAGTAGAGACGGGGTTTCACTGTGGTCTCGATCTCCTGACCTTGTGATCCGCCCGCCTCGGCCTCCCAAAGTGCTGGGATTACAGGCTTGAGCCACCGCGCCCGGCCAATGTCAGCTCTTATAGTGCTGTTGCTGTGTGGACAGAGAGAGTCCACTGTGAACCACCACCTTGCCTGCTTTCAGGCTGGAGTCTGTCTGCTCCGCCTTGTTGGGCAAGTCACCCCTTGCTGGTCAGGGTTGCCATATATGGGTGTATAACTTGTGCACTGCACAAAGTGCTAGCGCCGGAATTGGGGCCAAAATCTAACGTGACTCCACTGCTGAGCCACGTATGTTGGCATAAGAGGAGCTCAGCAAGGAGCACGTTGTGTCGTCTGCCCAGGAGCACCTTGCAGGCAGTGACGGCTGCTGTGGAGCCCGGGCTGGGCTCGCCTCAGCCTCCGCCAGTCCCAGAACCAGGCTCAGTGTTTGCCAAGTTGTCTCCAGTCCCAACTCAGTCACCCAGAGAAGGTGGTGGCCAGCGTCTGGCTCCCAGTACCTCCCCGACAGGAAACTGTCCCAACCCCGCCCCATGCCTCCACCTGGTCCGCGCAGGCTGCAGATTCTTTGTGTCTCTGCCCGCCGTCGCCACTGTCCCTGATGGGGTTTACAGGCCCAGGCCCAGGTGGGAGAGGAAGAAGTTTCATATGGGTGGAAAAGAAGAGAATGGCATTCTACTAGAAGCTGGTTTGCAATTTGCATATGTAGAAATGCATATATAGGCCAGGTGCAGTCTCTTACGCCTGTAATCCCAGCACTTTGGGAGGCCGAGGCAGGTGGATTACTTGAGATCAGGAGTTCATGACCAGCCTGGCCAACATGGCGAAACCATATATCTACTAAAAATACAAAAATTTGCTGGGCATGGTGGTGGGCGCCTGTAATTCCAGCTACTTGGGAGGCTGAGGCAGGAGAATCACTTGAACCCAGGAGGCAGACGTTGCAGTAAACCAAGATCGCGCCACTGCACTCCAGCCTGGGTGACAAGAACGAATCTCTGTCTTAAAAAAAAAGGAAATACATATATATAAATATATTTTTTATTTTTACAATATAATTATATATAGAGAGAGTGTGTGTGAGAGAAAGAGGACAACTTGAGAAGCTTGAAAATCTATTTATTATTATATGACATTAGGAAATAATTGGTGGTTTTTTTAGATATTAGATTATGGGGCCGGGCGCAGTGGCTCATGCCTGTAATCCCAGCACTTTGGGAGGCTGAGGCAGGAGGATTGCTTGAGGCCAGGAGTTTGAGACCAGCCTGGTCAACATGACAAAACCCCTTCTCTACTAAAAATACAAAAAATTAGCCGGGTGTGGTGGCGTGCATCTTTGGTCCCATCTAGGGAGGCTGAGGCTCAAAAATCACTTGAACCCAGAAGGCAGAGGTTGCAGTAAGCCTAGATCATGCCACTGCACTCCAGCCTGGGTGTCAGAGTGAAACTAAAAAAATATTATGGGCCAGGCACATTGGTTCACGTCTGTAATCTCAGCACTTTGGGAGGCCGAGGCAGGAGGATTGCTTGAGCTGAGGAGTTCAAGACTAGCCTGGGCAACATGGTGAAACCTCATCTCTATAAATAAATACATAAATACGTGTGTGTGTGTGTATACGTGTGTGTGTGTGTGTGTATATGTGTATATATATATATAATTAGCTGGGCAGCTGGCATTGTGGCATGTACCTGAGGTCCCAGCAAGTTGGGAGGCTGAGGTGGGAGAATCACCTAATCCCAGGAAGTCAAGGCTGCAGTGAGCCAAGATTGCACCACTTCACCCCAGCCTAGGTGACAAAATGTTGAATTAGGAGTGAAATGTCATAATGTTTACAGCTTACTTTGAAATGTTTCTGAATAGACGGGTAAAGCAAATACAGCAAGTGTCAGCAGCTATCACATCTGGTCGGTGGCTGCGTGGATATTTGTACGGAGATTTGTTAGATTCCTCTTGCACTTTTCTGTATGTTTGAAAATTTTCACAACGAAAATGTCTACATAATTTCAGATGAGAAATGGCCTCCAGGGTCACCTCAGTTCTCCTGTTCCCTCCCCAACCTGCACTTCTGTCTTTACCTCTGAGAGGAATGCCCCTGGGCAGACCCCTGCCTCCTTTGGGTATGTGGGCAGGGGTCCTCGCAGGGTGACACATTAGAGCCACTCAGAAGGGCGGACCATTCACCGTCTCTGACTGTGCCTCCTGGAGCAGCTGACGATGCCCTGCTCATGTCCCCCTCATCTCCTCAACCTCGGGGATACTACTTTTGGAGTAAGAAACTCTATAGAAAGATGTTCCTTGCTTATTTTGTATAATTAAAAAAAGAGAGAGAAAAAGTAGACTAGTCCAACCGTGCATCAATGGGAAATTGGCAGCAAAATTTAACAGCTGTGTCTTAGTACATCCCAACATGCAAGTATGTTCATACTACTGTGAAGAAAATAGCAACTTGCAAACACTGTGTATGATATGATGCTTTAAAAAGAAAACATAAGCCAGGTGTGGTGGCTTGTCCTTGTAATCCCAGCACTTTGGAAGACCAAGGTGGGAGGATCGCCTGAGCCTAGGAGGTGGAGGTTGCAGTGAGCCATGATCGCGCCACTGTGCTCCAACCTGGGCGACAGAGCAAGATCCTGACAAAAAAAAAAAAAAAAGAAGAAGAAGAAAAGAGAAAACACTATATGTATAATCATGGTGTATTTCTTTTATTTATTTATTTATTTTTCTTGAGTTGTTTATTTTTTTATTTTTTATTTTGTTATACTTTAAGTTCTAGGGTACATGTGCACAACGTGCAGGTTTGTTACATATGCATACATGTGCCATGTTGGTGTGCTGCACCCATTAACTCATCATTTACATTAGGTATAGCTCCTAATGCTATCCCTCCCCCCTCCCCCCTCCCCACAATAGGACCCGGTGTGTGATGTTCCCCTTCCTGTGTCGAAGTGTTCTCATTCTTCAATTCCCACCTATGAGTGAGAACATGCAGTGTTTGGTTTTCTGTTCTTGCGATAGTTTGCTGAGAATGATGGTTTCCAGCTGCACCCATGTCCCTACAAAGGACACGAACTCATCGTTTTTTATGGCTGCATAGTATTCCATGGTGTATATGTGCCACATTTTCTTAATCCAGTCTATCATTGATGGGCATTTGGGTTGATTCCAAGTCTTTGCTATTGTGAATAGTGCCGCAATAAACATACGTGTGCATGTGTCTTTATAGCAGTATGAAAAAAAGTTCATCATCACTGGCCATCAGAGAAATGCAAATCAAAACCACAATGAGATACCATCTCACACCAGTTAGAATGGCGATCCTCAAAAAGTCAGGAAACAACAGGTGCTGGAGAGGATGTGGAGAAATAGGAACACTTTTACACTGTTGGTGGGACTGTAAACTAGTTCAACCATTGTGGAAAACAGTGTGGCGATTCCTCAAGGATCTAGAACTAGAAATACCATTTGACCTAGCCATCCCATTACAGAGTATATACCCAAAGGATTATAAATCATGGTGTATTTCTAAAGAACGATATGGAAGGTGGCCTAGGGAAGGAACTGTTCACAGTGCTTTCTTCCGGAGAGTGAGATTAGGTGGGGCAGGAGAAACTTTCACTTTTCATGTCAAACATGACTGCATTTTTGGAATCTGTTTACAATTCTAATAACACACATCTCAGAGCATTTGTTACATTTCAGGCACTGTAATGATATCTAGTACTCATATAGCACCTACTATTTGCCAAGCACTATTCTAAGGGCTTCACACATATTAACTCATTGAATCTGCACACCCTTTAATCCACGTTATGATCATCTTTCCCAGGTTAAAAATAAGTGATGGCTGGGCATGCTGGCTCACTCCTGTAATCCCAGTGCAGGAGTGGGAGGATCCTTTGGGAGGATCATTTGAGACCAGGAATTGGAGGCCACCCTGGGCAACATACTGAGATTCCGTATCTATAAAATATTTAAAAATTAGCCAGGTGTGGTAGCACTCACCTGTAGTCCCAGCTACTTGGGAGACTGAGGTGGGAGGATCACTTGAGCCCAGAAGGTCAAGGCTGCTGTGAGCCACGATGGGGCCCCTGCCCTTCAGCCTGGGCAGCAGAGCAAGACCTTGTCTCAAAAAAAAAAAAGAAGGAAAGAAAAGGAAAGGAAAGGAAAGGAAAGAAAAAAAAAAAAGAAAACTGAGGCACAGAGTAGTTGAGTAACTTGCTCAAGGTCACACAGCCAGGGATTTAAACCTGGACAGTCCCTCTCTACTGATAGTGCCATTACAACTCTATTCTGTCACCTCAGAAGGTGTTTCATTGAATCCTCACAACAGCTTGTTTCATTGAATCCTCACAACAGCTCTCCCAGGGGGTCCTTGCCTCACTGAAGTACTCAAAGAGCAGCTGAGGAGGCTGACACGACACAGTTCAGGTGCGAAGGCAGTTGAAGGCTGGCGTGAGGTTTGTCCTCCTCTCTTTTTAGGAGAAGGAGAGGACCCCAGAGAAATAAACATCTACACATGCATGAGGTCCTGCCAGCAGCAAAGCACTTTCTCTTCCACGGACGCCTCTCATGACACACAGTGTTAGACCTGGAAGTCAAGGGGCCCAGCTGCTCACTTAACATATGAGGAAACTGAAGGCCAGAAACAAGAAATGACCAAAGTCCAGATGAGGATGGGATGGCCACTCCCTACCTAAGGCCAGGGCCTTGCCGGGGAAAGGGGGTAAATGCAGGGCAGAACTGTCCCCCTCAAGGCTCCTGGTCTTACCTTCTGCAGGTGGCGAGGGCTGAGTCTTGAAGTCCTATCTGTCCCCACACATGCAGCAAAAGTGGCCCGTTTGGGGGCCCCTGTCCAGCACTCACTGCACCCCTCGCTGGGGCCTGGACAGAGGTGTCGCACTGCCCCGGAGCCACACCGTAGAATTCTGAGAATAAGAAGTGGTCCGGCACCCAGGAGGAGACACACCCAAAGGTTCACAGTGACAGATCTGGGGTGTGAAATTGCGGGTGATTTTTATTTCCTTCTTTGTACTTTCCAAATTTATCAGTGGTGAACATGCATCACTATTATAATTAGAAAAAAACAACAACAACAACAGACTGGACTTCTTTTTTCTTCAGAAGAAACCAAGGACATATCACAGGAAGTATTTCAGCCAGTAAGTGTCAAATGTGTGAACCAAGAAGGGGAAATGGGAGAGGCAGAGAGGTGGAAAAGCAGCGTTTGCTGGGTGCCTGCACTGTGGGAACTGTGGTGCTGGGAAGGCTGCATCGCCGCCTCTTCAATCCTCCCAGCTACCCTGGGAGGTTGCGGCTGTGATCTCTGTTCACCAATGGGGATACTGAGGCACAAGAAGAAAGCAGCTTGCCCAAGTTCACCCAGCCAGCACTAAAATTTGAACCAGACTGTCTTCCTACAAGGCCCCTGTCCTTTCCACCTCCCCATGCTGCCCTTCCGAGAGGGGGTAGAAAACGGAATTTCAAAACCAGTTTGGGCCAGGTGCGGTGGCTCACACCTATAATCCCAGCACTCTGGGAGGCCGAGGTGGGAGGATCACTTGAGGTCAGGAGTTCGAGACCAGCCTGGCCAACATGGCGAAACCCCATCTCTACTGAAAATACAAAAATTAGCCAGGCGTGGTGGCGGGTGCCTGTAATCCCAGCTACTCGGGAGGCTGAGGCAGGAGAATTGCTTGAACATGGGAGGCAGAGGTTGCAGTGAGCTGAGATCGCACCACTGCACTCCGGCCTGGGCAACAGAGCAAGACTCCGTCTCAGAAAACAAACAAACAAAGGAAAAACAGTTTGGTTTAAAACTATCCAGCAGAGGACCTGTTATCCAGGGCCTCCCAGCAAAGCGTCTCCAGTCTTCACTGTGGAAGGTCTCCTCCAGGCAGCACGGTATTGAAGCCCAGAACAGTGCCTGCTGCTTATTATTTGCCATTATCTTGATTACAGAGGGTCATTTTCATGTTCTGGCACCCTGCTCTGTCTGGCGGCATGAAGGTCTAATGTAGATGGAGCTGAAGTGGACTCGGTCTACCGTCGACTTGCTAGTAGCACTGAAAATTGTACAATCCAAAGAAATAGCCACACACGGGTTGACATCTTTTGACTCAGGAGTTCCATTCCCAGGGACAGATTTCTAAGAACTACATCAGAAATAAGAAGCTGTGCACACAAGGATGTTCACATCATTATTAACTACAGAATTTACTCATTTAATACAAAATCAACTCATTAAATTTGCAAAAAATTTATAATACAACACTGTGAGGGGAGATGCTATAAAACATGATCTTTTACAATAGATAGTGGTCACCAGCCTCTAAAGGCCCCCCGAAATCCTTGCCTCCTGGTAATCACATCCTTGTGAAGTCCCCTGTCACACTGAATAGGGCTGTCATGGTGATCAACAGGATGTGATGGAAGCGACCATGAGTGACTTCCAACGACAGCTCATGAAAGATGTTGCAGCTTCTGCCTTGGTCTCTTGATCATTCACTCCGGGGAAAGCCAGAGTCATGTCAAATCATGAAGAACCTCAAGCCACACTGTGGAGAGTCCCCTGCAGAGAGGAAGGAAGGCCTCCTGCCAACCGCCATGTGAATGATGAAGTTGGAAACGGAGACCCTCAAGCAACAGTCAAGCCCCAGTCAGATGTCTGCAGCCCTGAAGGACATCTTAGCTGCAACCACATGAGAGGCCCTGAGCCAGAACCGCCCAGCTAGGCTTCTGTTGAAATTCCTAATGCATAGAAACTATGCAAGATACATGTTATTATTTTAAGTCACTAGGTTTTGGGGTAGTTTGTTCCACAGCCATAGATACAATAGATAGATGGGTCATACAATGGGGTCCCATAAGGCAAAGAGAGTGAATGAACTATTGCTATGCACGTCAATGTTGATGAATTTTATAAACCTAATGTTGAATAAAAGCAGCAGATACCAAAGAGAACATATGTCTTGGTTCATTTTCTGTTGCTGTAACAGAATACCACAGATTAGGTAATTATAAAAAGAAATGTGCTGGGCATGGTGGCTCACACCTATAATCCCAGAACTTTGGGAGGCCAAGATGGGTGGATTGCTTGAGTTCAGGAGTTTGAGACCAGCCTGGGCAACATGGTGAAACCCCATCTCTACCAAAAATTTTAAAATTAGCCAGGTGTGACAGTGCATGCCTATAGCCCCAGCTACTTGGAAGGCTGAGTTGGGAGAATGGTTTGAGCCCAGGAGGCAGAGGTTGCAGTGAGCTGAGATTGCACCACTGCACACACTCCAGCCTGGGTGACAGAACCAGACTCTGTCTCAAAGAAAAAAAAAAAAAACGAAAGAAAGAAAAAGAAAAAAAAATGTATATATTACAGTTAGGAAAGCCCAAGGCTGAGGAGTTACATCTGGTGAAGACCTTCTTGCTACGTTATAACATGGCAGAGGGCATCACATGGAGTGAGGGCAAGAGCATGGCAGTTCAGGTCTCTCTTCCACTTCTTATGGGCCACCAGTCCCAACCATGGGGGGCCTACCCTGATGACCTTATCTAATCCTAATTACCTCCCAAAGCCCCTTCCTCCCCTTAAATGCCATCAACATATTAATTTGGGGATTGTTTCCAATGCAGGAAATTCAAACCACAGCAACATACTTTATGATTTTATTAATCAAAGGTCAAAAACAGTCCAAATTAATCTATGCTGTTAGAAATCAGGGTAGTTGTTACCTTTGCAAGGAGGAGGTTGGCAACTAGGACAGGTAAGGAGAGGACCTCCAGGTGCCAGTAAAGTCCTCTTTCTTGATCTGGGGACTGGTTACATGTGTGTGCTTAGTTTTCAAAAATTCAGACTAAGGCTGGGCGCAGAGGCTCATGGCTGTAATCCCAGGACTTTGGACAGCCAAGGTGGGAGGATCACCTAAAGCCAGGAGTTTGAGACCAGCCTGGCCAACATGGTGAAACCCCATCTCTACTAAAAATACAAAAATTAGCCAGGCGCGGTGGCAGGCACCTGTAATCCCAGCTACTTGGGAGGCTGAGGCAGAAGAATTGCTTGAACCCAGGAGGCAGAGGTTGAGGTGAGCTGAGATTGTGCCACTACACTTCAGCCTAGGTGACAGAGTGCGACTCTGTCTCAAAAAAAAAAATTCTAACAGAGCTGTACATTTAGGATTTGTGCACTAGTCTGTGTATGCTGTGTGCAAACAGACTATTGAGTATCCTAAAAAAATGTTTTAAATATTTAAATATTGTGCATTTCAATAAAAATGTTCTTAAATTATCATTTTATGCTCACTGTATAAAATCTAGACACACATGATCAGGCCTTGGTCAGTGAAACCCACAAAACCATAGAGAGTCCGTGCAATGATTTGCGGCCCCATGCAATGCACACGCACACGGAAGGCAGGTCAGAAACAAATGGAATGTTTGTGTTGGGAGGCAAGGATTCTGGGTAGCTTTTAAATATTTAAGTATTTCATTGAAGAATGTAATCTTTTCAAAGAGAATGAAAAAAGGGCCTAGAGGTATCCTACATTTCCACATAGTGTCTAACCAAAAAGTAACATACAGTCCTCGAAGGAAAAAGCTTTTTATTCACCAAAAAATTGGCCACCCAGAATAACTCCTTCCCAGAGATTTTAGAAATTGTTCAAGTGTGGTTTCTCTAGCAGAATCAGTTATTGAAACTACCGTTTTCCTTAAGGCAGAAAAGTGGAGGTCTATTCGCCACGCTCGCGGTTCAGCCAGGCTTGCGGGGAAGCTATGCCAAGCGGGGAGAGAAGGTGTCGGCGACATGCTGGGCAAACAAGCTGCAAGTATCAATTTGCTGCAAAGAAAGAAGGAAATGTGCGGGCCTGGAGGATCCTTCCTGGTGCTGATAGAATAGAATCAAAGCAGAAACACCACGCTCTAATCCCCACACAGGCCAGGCGTGGTGGCTCCTCCCTGTAATTCCAGCACTTTGGGAGGAGAATCACTTGAGCCCAGGAGTTCAAGATCAGCCTAGTCAACATAGCAAGACCCAGTCTCTATTAAAAAACAAAAAAAAAAATCCCCAAACAGCTGCAGACTCAAGAAATATGGGAGAATTCTTCAGTTTCATTGAGCAGTGAACTCTGGATTTCCCATAATAGCTATTCAGAAGAAGTCCCATGTAGTTCTCGCGAGAAATAAAACATTCCAATATTCACATATCATTGTGAAGATGTAGAATCCGTGTTTAGCAGCCCCTCCCATATGTCATCATCTTGCTCGAAAATCTTCAGTGGCTCCCCTGACTTGTGACCGCACAGCACAGTCTTGCTTTTTGTTTGTTTGTTTTTTTTGAGATGGAGTCTCGCTCTGTTGCCCAGGCTGGAGTGCAGTGGTGCCATCTTGGCTCACTGCAACCTCTGCCTCCTGCTTTCAAGCAATTCTCCTGCCTCAGCCTCCCGAGTAGCTGGGACTACAGGCGTGCGCCACCATGCTTGGCTAATTTTTGCATATTTAGTAGAGATGAGGTTTCAGTGTTTTGGCCAGGATGGTCTCGAACTCCTGACCTCATGATCTGCCTGCTTTGGCCTCCCACAGTGCTGAGATTACAGGTGTGAGCCACCGCGCCCAGCCAGCACAGTCTTAAAAGGTGTCTCTGACTGGGCTCGAAAGCGCAGGTTCAACTCACCATGCACCCGAGACAGTGTCTCCATCAGCTTCCAGGCCAAGCCCCTATTGTACCCTTCACCTGGGAACTCCCTTCACCAACTGGTCTTTCGGGTGAAGGGCTTTCTAAGCCTCAAAGCCGTGGAAGAAACCACAAGGGAAATGTTTGACAGATCTGTGTCACATAAAAATAAAAAATTTCAGTATGATTAAAAAATACAAGCAAAATTAAAACACAAACAATCGGGAAAAAGCTTGGAGAAATGCCACAAACAGATGGTTAGAATCCTTAATTTATAAAGAGCTTACATAAATGGATTTAAAAAGACAAAAATGTCCATGAATAAAAGGGTAAAGGCCATAAACAATAAAATGCAAATACAAATGGCCAATAAATGTTAGCAGGGGGCAGTGTCGGGGAGAATGTTTAATCTCTCTAGGGGCCAAAACAATGCAAAATAGCAATGAAATAACATTAAGTCAGCAAAGATACTGCTCTCTGTTAGCTGAAGTGTAAGAAGATGGCATTTGCACAGGCACTGGGGGTGTGTAAACTAATGAAGAATTTCTGCAAGCCACTTGATGAGATTCATCAAAAGCCTGAACATGTTCCTACCTTTCAACCATTTTTTTTTTTTAAACATTTCCTTAGAAACTCTGGCAAATACTTTGGTGATATTTATCATTCTCCTTTAAAATGTTCATATTTCTTTTGGTTCATATTTCCAATTATTTCCTCTGAAACTTAGTAGTTGAAGTACAGTCAAAGCGGTATGTACAGAGATGTCCACTGCAACATAAATGTGTGGTGATTGAAAGCCGGAAACAACCTCGACGTCCTACAGTCAGGAATGAGTGAGATGATTAACGATGGTTCCTTGTGATTGAAAACATCAGGCAAATAGCCTTAAAATAATCAAGAGAGACCGGGTGTGGTGGCTTACACCTGTAATCCCAGCATTTTGGGAGGCCAAGGTGGGCAGATCATTTGAGCTCAGGGGTTTGAGGCCAGCCTGGGCAACACAGAGAAACCTTGTTTCTACAAAAAAATACAAACATTATCTGGGCATGGTGGTGCATGCTTGTAGTCCCACCTACTCGGGAGGGTGAAGGGGAAGGATTGATGGAGCCCAGGAGGTTGAGGCTGCAGTGAGCCAAGATTTCACTACTGCACTCCAGCCTGGGCAATAGAGCAAGACCCTGTCTCAAAAAAAAAAAAAAAAAAAAAATCAAGAGTTCCAGATGATGTGGGAAAATGCTTATGGTACAACAGATTTGTAATAGAAATTAAGCTCTAAAATCCTTAAAGGCAAAAAAAAATCCTCACCAAATGCGCTGGAAAACACACTATAAATAGTCATCTCTGGGTGGTAAATTTGGGGGAAATTTGTGTATATGTTTCTTTACTCTTTTCTGTACTTTCCAAAACTTGTACAATGAGCAGAATTGCCTTGATAATCACTTAAAAAATTCAAAACCTGTACAAAAAAAAAAATCCTCCCTGATATCCTTTTGGTTTTCCTACTGAAAAGTTCCCTTTATGAATCTTCATAAAGTAGGTTCAATAAATTTTTGTGAATGGATGAATAAATAGCACTTTTAGTCTCTTGAGAATCGTTTCTCACCTTCTGCTTTTATGGCCCAGTTATTTGTGTTCATGTCTTTTCTCCCTTGTGATCCTGGAAGCCTCTTAAAGGCAGAAATCACGTGTCTTCATTAATTCACATCCAGCCAGGGCCTTGCACCCGGGAGGCATTCAACAGTATTATTTTTTAATGAATAGAGAATGCCATATATTTAAGTGCGTGTGTTTTAACATTAGATAAATATATTTTTAAACATGAGATCAAGATTCTGGTTGCCAAGGATTATTTAAGCCCATTCCTTAGGAAGTCAGGGAACTCCCTGAAAGCCAACAAGAGGGGATAATAGGAAGTCAGGGAACTCCCTGAAAGCCAACAAGAGGGGATAAAGATGTCATTCTAGTAGCAACTCTGTCCCAGCCTAGTTGCCATCATATGTTTACGCTAAACACACAGTCTGATCCAAGGAGTCCCCATTCTGCAACCAACAGAGCCTTGGGTGAGTCACTCATCCTTAGCTCTTTCTTCAGTGAGACGAGAGTCCTGGAATATTTCCAGCTTGATGTCATCATGGTTTCTAAAAAGCATCTGATAATGCAAGCTGGCTTAGAATTTCAAGTTGAAAGGTAACTTTAGAACACTGCAGATTGAACAAACAACAAATCTCTATTGATAATCAAATCAATACTGTGCACCAGTGATCTGGGCTTCACTTTATGTACATTTTTTACATTTATTTACATTTTCTGACCAAAAATAAATAAATACTAAGAGGCAAACTCATGACGCTGGCATAAACCATAGAATTCTTGGAGGATTGGTAAAGATTAGCAGCAAGACCACAGTAAATTATTTAAGAGATGAGATTAAATCTTTTTTCTTTTTCTTTGGAGACAGAGTCTCACTCTGTGGTCCAGGCTGCAGCACAGTGAACCTAGCTCACTCTAGCCTTGACCTCTTGAGCTCAAGCGATCCTCCCACTTTAGCCTCCCAAGCAGCTGAGACTACAGGCGTGAGCCTCCGTGCCCGGGCTTTAAATCATTTTTTAAAAGCATGTCTATGAAGGAAGGGAATGGAGAAGGCCCAGGGCTTTTCTCCTCTTGCCCCTTCCTGGATTGGGAAACCTCCAGTCACGTGAGAGAGAGTCTGCTGGCTTACAGTGACCTCTGCAGACTGCAGGGAGTTGCCTGAACATCTCTGAGACAAGGATGGGGAGAGGCCCCTTTTGCCCTCCCTGACCCCTCAAAGTCCCCCCTGCCAAGCAGGACCCTTTTACCCAGAAATGTGGTGCCAATGCACTTGGTGCATGGTATTGGAACCATTTGTTTCTGCTTGCATTGCCCTCATTAGGCTCCTAAACTTCCTGCTGGAAAAGGCCACTTGGGGTGACACGTGCCTGTAGTGCCAGCTACTCAGGAGGCTGAGGCAGGAGGATTGTTTGACACTGTTTCTAAAAAAATTAAAAAGAGAGAGAGAAGGAGGAGGAGGAGGAGGTGGAGAGGAGGAGGAGGCAGAGAAGAGGAGGCTGAGAAGAGGAGGAGGAGGAGGAGGAGGAAGAGTACACTTGGGGAGCTGAGGAGATCTGGGCAGTTCTACACCTGGGCTAAGAAATCAGCTTCCCTGAAGGTCACAGTGAGCCAAGATTGCACCACTGCAGTCCAGTCTGCGCAATGGGAGTGAAAGTCTGAAAAGAAAATAAAAAATAAAAGAGAAAAGAAAGAAAGAGAGAGAGAGAGAGAGAGAGAGGAGGGAGGGAGGGGAGAAGAGGAGAGAGGGAGACAGGGAGAGAGGGAGAGAGGGAGACAGGAAGAGAGGGAAAGGGAGAGGGAGAGAGAGGGAGAGGGAGAGGAGGAAATCAGCCTCCCCGAGTCTCCACTACACCCTGCACAGGGCAGGTGACAGCAACCAACCCAGTGCGATGTTAAGCTCTGGAGCCAGATGACCTCTATCAGTTCCCGGTGTGACCTTGAGCAAATTATTTAACCTCTCTAGATTTAAGTTTCTTTATATAAAACAATAGGGACAAGAATAGTCCCTCCTCTAATAGACTGTTGAGAATATGAAAAGACTTGAAACATTTTAAAAACTTTAGCACAATAACTGGTACATCGAGTTTAATGAGAATTTTTATCTGACTGAGGAAATTAGAGAAAGGAAGCACAGGAAGAAACTGAGGTTTACCTATTTCTTATTTTATAAGAAATTGGATCAGAAATGTGTCACTGGCTTCCCCAAAGGATGTCCCGAGGCCGTCCCTCCCCATGGATGGGTGCCGCTTCTGGCAGAGAAGTGAGGCCCTTCCGAGTCAGCAGAGCGGGGACCGCCCCACCTGGAACCGTGGCCCCTTTTCCTAGTGCCCAGGCGGCCCCCTCCCGCAGTCGGCGCTCCGGCCTGTGCCGGGTGTCCAGGAGGGCTCGCTCGGGCTCCCGCGCGCGCTCTCAGAAGCGGAGAACCGGCGCCGGGCGCGGCGACGGGGGCGCTCTCGAGTCCCCAGGCAGTGATCGGGGCCCCCGGGAGAAGGACGCGGCTCGGGGCCAACCGCAGCTGAGCCCTCGCCCTGCCGCGACCCAACCGCCGCCCAGCCTTGTGGTTCCACGGGCGAGGCGCTTCCTCTAGCTGCCGGTGGCGGGCCGAGAACCAGGGGCATGCAGAAGTGCCAGCGCCGAGGCCCACGCACGACCTGACCTCGCGTGGACTTTGGCTGGCTCCGTCACACCCATACCGCTGGCACCTCCCACCCCACCCCACCGAGGGTGCGAGCGGGTCCCTGCCCTGCCCCGCCGGGGGAGGCGCGGAGGTGTCGGTACGCGGAGGTGTTGGTTCGCAGCGGCGCCGGGGAGCGTCCGTTCGACACCGGAAGGAGGGAAGGAGGCCGGAGGCGCCTTCGCAGCGCGCAGCAGCCCTGACAGATCTGATAAAGAGGAAGGAAGCCGACAACGCTGCAGATCGGGTCTGGCAGCTCCCCAAACTGACGAGGTCCTGCAGCTGTCCCAGCCCTGCTTGCAGAAGTGGCGCCGAAAGGAGGGGAACCGCGGCCCCTGCTGGCCACTTCGGCAGGAAGGCCAGCTTTAGGGACAAGGCCAGCTGATGCCTCTTGCAGCAGGAGGTGGGGGATGCAGGGCTCCTCTGGGCCAGGGACCTCTACCTCCTGCTTAGTGCGAGAGACCTGCCCCACAGGACAACCCAAATGTACTCTTGGCCGGGCGCGGTAGCTCACGACTGCAATCCCAACACTTTCGGAGGGTGAGACAGGAGGATTGCTTCAGGCCAGGGGCTTGACACCAGCCTGGGGAACAGAGCCAGAATCCCGTCTTTTTTTTTCTTTTCTTTTCTTTTCTTTTTAAAGAATCTGTATATTCCAGCTGGACCTCTGCTTACCTGGCAACCAATTACCTTAGTTGTCAGGGGCCAGGGAGCCAAGTCCACTCTTTTGAGGAAAGCAGACACACTTTTAAAGACTGCTGAGCACTATCTGCGTATTGCTATATTGCCTAACTTTGACTGTCATTTACTAGCTGTGGGATTTTGAGCAAGTTTCTTATTTAGAGATATGATCTTGCTTTGTTGCCCAGGCTGGAGTGCAATGGCACGATCGTAGTCCACTGCAACCTCGAACTCCTGGGCTCAAGCGATCCTCCTGCCCCAGCCTCCCATGTAGCTCGGACTAGAGGCTCTCACCACCATACTCCGTTTTTTTTTGTTTTTGTAGAGACAAGGTCCTGCTATGTTTCCCAGGCTCTTGAGCAAGTTTCTTAACCTCCACATACCTCAGCTCATCCATGAAATGGGAATAATAGTCTCTATCTCATAGGATTGTTGAAGAGACTAATACATGTAAGGTGTTTAGAATAGTTCCTGGTATATAATAAGTACGTGTGTTCAATTTAAAAATTTAGATTTTCACGCAGGATGTGGTGGCTCACGCCTGTAATCCCAGCACTGTGGGAGGCCAAGGCAGGTGGATCACTTGAGGTCAGGAGTCAGAGACCAACCTGGCCAACAGGTTACAATTTTTGTATTTGTAAAAATACAAAAATTAGACGGGCATGGTGGCAGGCGCCTGTAATCCCAGCTACTAGGGAGGCTGAGGCCGGAAAATCACTTGGACCTGGGAGGCGGAGGCTGCAGTGAGCCAAGATCATGCCATTGCACCCCAGCCTGGGCAGCAGAGTGAGACTCTGTCCAAAAAAAAGAAAAAAAAAAAATCAGCGTGGGTTGTAGGCTACTGTAAGTAGTTCCTTATTCTAGGGATTTTCTTGGTATCTTTCAACTATTGAGTTCTAGTTTAATTCCACTGTGGTCAGAAAATGTATTTTGTATTTCATTCCTTTGAAATTTGTTGAGGCTTGTTTTATGGGTCGGCATATGGTCTATTTCACTAAAAGTTCCACATATACCTGAAAAGAATGTACATTCTGCAGTTGTTGGATATAGGGTTCCATATGCATCCATTAGGTCAAGTGGTTGCGTTATTCTCTGTTCTGCTATTCCTATGTGTGTACATGTGTATGTGCACACGCACGTGTTTTCCTCCTTGTTCTATCAGTTACTGAGAATTATGTTAAGATTCTCCAATTATGAGGAGGAATTTGTCCTCATAATTGGAGACTATTTCTCTTTTAGCTTAGTCAATTTTTATTTTATTTAAAGGTGTTATTAGACACAGAAATTTAGGACTGTTAAATTTTCATAGTAAATAAATTGTTCATGATCATCAATGTCCTCTATTGTAAAACATCCTTCTTCATTTCCAGTAACACTTCTTGCCTCAAAACCTACTTTGTATGATAGTCACATCTTTTCATTAACTGTGTCAATGAATTAACTATTCCATTCTTTAATTTCACCCTTCTGAGCCCATATATTTATCTCTTGTAAATAGCATATATTGGGGTTTTTTAATCCAGTTTGACACTTAACATTGTTCAGTCCATTTACATTTCATAAATTTACTAAGTGTTGGATTTACAGTTAACCTTTTGCTATTTTTCCAATTTGTCCTATCTTTTGTTCATTTGGTCCTCTTGTCCTTTCTTTTGGATTAAGTGAATTTTTTAAAACTTCCATTTTCTCCTTGAGTCTTGGATTTTTATTCTTGTAGTTCTTGTAGTAGTTAGCCTAGAAATTCTGATATTTATCCATGATTTATCATTTTCTTAAATTGGTACTTTTACCACTTCCCAAATAATGTAAGAATCTTACAAGTCCTTAACTCCACTTACCTTCCTTCCATCACTATTATTTATTTTTTGTAATTTTAGTAGAGTCACGGTTTCATCATGCTGGCCAGGTTGCTCTCAAACTCCTGACCTCAGGTGATTCTGTCTGCCTTGGCCTCCCAAAGTGCTGGGATTTGAGCCACTGCACCTGGCCTATTTTGGTGTTTTAATAGTTTTTTATGGTTGTTGCAGCAGTAGTATTGTGTTGCTGTGACCTATATCTTACCCATCAATTACTCTAAGTTTTTAATAAGTCTTGGCATCTTGTCAGACAAGTTCTCTTTCCCCATCTTCAAATATATGTTGGCTATTTGGGGGCATGACTCTTCCATATGAATTTTTGAATCAGTTTATCTAGTTTCCAAAAACACCTGTTAGGATCTTCTTGGAAAATATATTTATAAATAGTCAGAATTTAAATTTTCATGCTTTTGAGCTCTCCATCCATGAATATGGTATGCCTATCCACTGAACAAATTTCTATTAGGCCTTTCAATAATGTCTTGTACTTTTCTTCATAAAGAATTGCACTTAAAAAGATACAGGGTCTTGCTCTGTCACCCAGGCTGGAGTACAGTGGCACAATCATAGTTCACTGCAGCCTCAAACTTCTAGGCTCAAGAGATCCTCCTTCCCTAGCCTCCCAAGTAGCTAGGACTACAGACTCATGCTACCACTTTTTTTTTTTTTTTTTTTTTTTTTTTTTTTTTTTTTTCTGTAGAGACAAGGTCTTGCTGTGTTGCCCAGACTGGTCTTGAACTCCTGGCCTCATGTAATCCTCCCACCTTGGCCTCCCTAAGTGCCAGGATTACAGGTATGAGCCACCATGCTTGGCTAGGAATTGCACAGTTTGATTTGATCCTCAATCACTTAGGATCTTTATTCTTTTTTTAAAGCACTTTATTTATTAGAATAGGTAATATATTTACCAATTTCTAAAAACTTAAAAGTATACCTTGATAATTTCCCACCTATTTACCTCAGGCACCCAATTCTCTTCCAGAAAAAAAAAAAAAAACAATGTTACCAATTTCTCTATTGGCTTTCAAGGTGGTTACTATTTGTATATAGTAGTTATATTAAATTTTGTTCCTCAATCTTGCAACTAGAAATCCAGCTGAATTATTTTTAGTAGTTGTAAATTATTTTGGATTTTATACACACACACACACACCATCACCATCATCATTACCTGACAAGGGCAGTCATTTTGTTGCTTCTTTTCCATTCCTTATTCCTTTCACTGATGTTACTGCATTGGCTAGGATATCTCTAAATAAACTAGCTGTGAAAGTAGCTGGATAGTAGCTGTGATAGAGGGCAACCTTGTCTTATTCTTGACTTTAACGATATAGCTTCTATTTCATTTGCTATAGGTTCTCAATAAAAGTCTTTATCAGGTTAAAAAAAAGTTACCTATTTTGCTAAGAATGAGTAACATGAATATTTTAATCAAGTTATTTTCTGTACCTATTGAAATGATCTTATGGTTTTTTTCCTTTAACGTATTAAATGTGCTGAATCACCCATAGAAAAAAAAGTAGTCTCAAAACACTTTTACCCCAAGTTGTTGTTTATTTTCATGAGGGGGGAAAAAAGAATCCTTTATGATAGTGAAAATATACTTTATTTTTAATACCATAGCTGCCAGCAATATACTGGTGTTGATGTTCCAAAGAGAAAAGAAAATACATGCATCCTATAATAAGCTTTCATTTGCCTGTTCCAGAAATTCTAAAGAAAATACTCCAATTCTGTTCAACATGATGGCTTGAGGAGCTGAAATTTTTCCATGATAAAAATATACTTTGTGTGGCCCAAACCTTGACTATTTATAAAGGATGGAGTTTTTAAAAGCCCACATATATCAATAATGAATGCTCCCCTCTCTTTGAATTAAATGCTTAATTCAAATTAATGCAAGAAATTGATGAATCATTAAATGATGAACTTTGTATCAAAATGTTCATGAAAAAATACATTTCGATTTCCTCTCCATTTTTACTTTGTAGTTATTTTCTAAATGGGTTTAAGTACACAGAAATCAATGCTATCTACATGCAACTCCGGAGAGATTCAAAACACAACAGAAATAAAGCTAACGTGCCTAAATCCTAGAGTTGATCCACTTAGTGTAAGAATAAATGTCAGAAATCTCTTAATTGTATACAGATTGCTCAAGGATTTAAAGATAAATTGTGAAAGCCAAAATTACCAAGAAATAAAATCTTATTTGAATTTTATCATAAAAGTTAACAGTCCTAGTAAAAGACAACAGAACTGTACAGAATATCTGCATCTACATCAAAAAAAAAGGGAAGTTTTATCAGCTAGAATAGAGAGCTTTCCAACTGTTGAATACAAAAATTTCTCAGAATCTCTTGGAAAACAGATCCATTCAGACTCCAATCTCCTCACTGAAGTAAAACACAAAAGGTGTTTAAATGAAGGGGAATGGATTCACTAGTTGTAAAAATAAAATCAGATTTTTCCATTATGTCAATTCATATACTGCATGACCTGTCTACTATGAAAACTTTTATGTCCCAAATTTCTCAAGATTTTAAACTATGCTCTTTCCACAAACATACAATGGGGTTAAAGCATGTTGCTGGATCGTCCTTTTTACTAGCTAGCTTTTGTCCATTTACCAATTTCCATTTCATTTGACTAACTTCCCTGATAAAGTGGTATCTGTCTTTCTACAGAGAAAAATAATTCTGTCTTCATCAAAATCACAATAGACATGCCTTCCTCGAATTTAGAGGGATGGCCAAGTATAATCACTGGGTTAATAAAAACAGGAGAATATCCAAAATGAAAAATATTTGAGTTTCAAAATGAATTTTCATCACCATATTTTGAAGAATGGAGCTCTCTGTTAGCCCTCCACCGTGCACCACTTGGTCCACTGTTCACTGGAAAGAACAAATCTTACTGCTCTTGAATCTTTTTTATACTTTAAGCTATGAGGCAAGGTTCAGTATCACCAGAATGAATGCCAAGTTGCCACTATTTAAAAAGTAGGTGAAGAGTGATAATGCCTGCCTGTGTACTGGTGCAGATGGGACACTTTCACCCACTAAAACCACTGCAAAATAATTTCTCAATAGATAACTGACTAGTGCTTCTTCCTTGAACCAGATAAATCATACAATATTTAATTACCAAAAAAAAAAAAAAAAAAAGCGGGTACTCAAAACTTTTGATAAGCAATAAAGAGTTTTAAGAAAGGTATGGTAAAGAATCTCCCTAAGCCAAATGGATAGGACATGGAGATTTTCTTATCTTTCATACTAAGCTAATTAATGATAAGTTCAAAAAATGCAGGACACTTATAAAAAGCTGCTTCCATAAAGCCAGTGCTCACTAAATGTTAGCATATCAAAGTGGGAGAAACACTGCCCTTTTAAAGCAATAAACTTAAAATTTCAAGAAACAGCCTATGAGAAATAGCATTTCCTATACAAATTAAGTATAAAAAAATTACCAAAAATGTATTATAGTCACAATCACAGTCTTTGGAGTAGTACTTAGAAAGTCTGGTTTTGTTTTTGTCTTTTAAAAAAGAGTAAATACATAGCAAAGTTTTATTTTCGGCAAGTTCATCCTCCCTTGTTAGAGCACAAATAATTCCTGGTTTAGGACTTCAATTTTAAAAAAACCCCAAAAAACAAAACAAAAACATGCAGAGTGCTAGTCCTCAACATGGCTATTGGAAAATTTAACTCCAGGAAATGCAATGAGTGAGATCAGGCAAAACTACAGTAAAGACACACTCACCATAATTATAACTTAGTCCCAAAGGAATGAACAATCCTCTATACAAGGTAAATGGGGTGAACTGAGAAAGTTGGTGACCTGTGTTTTATCTTTTTTTTTTTTATAGGACGGATAATGCATTCTTTAGGTCATCTACATTAAATGTACTTTAGAAATAAAAATTCACTTGATATTTTGACAAACCCGCCCTTCATTCCTTAGGTTAATTTCTGTGTTAATTTTTACATTACTAATCATTGTACTGCTATAGCTAAATCAACTAAAAATCAGTTTATGTAGTGTTGCTCAAAAGTTGTACAAATAGCAAGCTCTATGATTACCTAAAAACAAGCTTTTTAAAATAAAGAAAGCAATAATGTTCCAAATGAATGGCACAGGGCACAACACATATAATAAACATATTTAGACAGAGTATCAGGTGCTCATCAATTCCTCTTATAAAGATAAAATGCTTGAGGAAGGTCTTGAGAAAGCCCTCACTCCCTCTAAACTTTTAGCTTCTACATGGTGTCAGATGTTACAATTGGTATGAAGGATAAATACTTTTAGGCAAAAGTAAAAATCTATCTACAAAGCAATATAGCAAAATCTGTAGTGACTTTTGTAGAAAGCTCTCTTCTCTGGTGGTAATAGTCGTTAGTACATATCCTGGATAGACTAAATTGAAACAGTATTTCTGATACAGTAACAATCCTTTCCTATACTTTTACTAAATATTACAAAATTCCAAAAAATACATAAATATTCCTTGTACCATGCATTATGCACCAGTTTGGGGCTGCCTGATAAAGTCGTGGCTACTATTTTAACAATTAAACATTGCACCTCAAAAGTTCTGCCATCTGTACACAGTGAATGGACACAACGGTGAGGGCTCCTGAGAGATGGCAAGCTACCTCTAAAGTGAAAAGTTTGTGGTGGAGTGTCTCCAAATTAAAGAGAGGGGAACCCGGGTAGAGAAGATAGGCAGGGTAAAATGATTTTAAAATAATACTGCTTCGGAGTGTATATTTTAAGATAACTACTATACCTTGTCTATCCTTGATCCTAATCTTTAATAACTGCATGTTCGTGCAAAATACAATTTCTGCTCTGTAAGAAGGAGTAGCCTGTTAGGAAAGCATATTCTTAGGGGAAGACATGAAGACATCTCTTTTATGAACGCAATTTTACTTGGTGAGTCTTTTGGCTACGTCACTATATGCTATTTCAACCTCCTTATCACTGGGACAGGTATTGGTGAACTCATCCCTACTGTATGCATTAGTTAGGTATCTCCAGATGCCGGTCATGTCTTTTGGAATATCAAAGTTGCGATATTTTTTGGCCACCACCTGAAATACAAAGAGATCAAAAGTTAACAGACTTATTTTCCATGTCTTGCAAGCTAGACACATCTCAGATTTGGGAGCAAATAATTAATGCTCTAAATCTTTGAGAACTGCTTCTATTTGAAAAGAAGTCATTCTAACCAGTTTTAAATAATGACCAAGACTGCAAGCTACACCAGGGATTTAGAAGTGTGACAGTGACTGCAAATAACTGCCTTGGACACCCAGAAAGACAGCCAAGTATAATCACTGGAAAATACTTCACAACACACATACACTATTTTACATCTATTTTTGTTATCTTAGGTCTTTATTTACAACTAGTGCTTATTGTTATTCTATTTAACAATGTGCCCAGCCCAGTGTCTCATATAATAAATGCTCAATACTTTTTGCCTTGAATAGAGAAAGCCAGGTGTGATCACAGAACAGAATTTGACAACAGAAGTCAGTGTGGCAAACTCCAATTCAAAGTCATGCATGATATCTTTGAATTTTTATGCAGTCACAGAAAAAAAAATTCATCTTTCTTATATTCCTCAATTTTAAGACATAATTTTCCATTTAACTAACTCTAGGGTGTTTCAACTATTGCCTAAACAGCATTGAGTTAAACAACTAGTCATATAAGATCAGAAATGTTTTGAGCACAAAGGAAATGCCATGTTAGTAAATACAATACAAGGCAATGGCAATGCGACATCACCCCCTCAGACCTACCTTGACAATATGCAGTTTGGGCAGCAGGTTGCAATCAGCTAATGTCATTTCATTGCCATCCAGAAATTTACGTGTAGAAAACTTAATGTCCTCCATACTATTTTCATCAATTTCATCAGGGAGAGGAGAATTCAGATATTCATCTAGTTTCTGCAGGGTTTTCAGGAGACCCCTCTCCAGTGCTTGGGGGGGATAAAAAAGGAAAAAGTGAGAATACTGTAAGAACGAAAACCACTCAAGTCCACATGTAGAAGCATGACTCTTTGAGTCAGTAACTAGTGTTTACTCTGACACAAGGTACTGAGAACAATACAGACAAGGCCCCTGCTCTCCTAGAGCTTAATTATGTGATAGGGTGGGGGATGAAACAAGTTTGTTCAGGTAAAAGTATAAATAAGCATAATAATGTCAAACAGTGGTGTTTGTGAAAACTTGCTAACAACAGGCCGGACGCGGGGGCTCACGCCTATAATCCCAGCACTTTGGGAGGCTGAGGCAGGCGGACCATGAGATTAGGAGATCGAGACCATGGTGAAACCCTGTCTCTACTAAAAATACAAAAATGTAGCCAGGTGTAGTGGCAGGTGCCTGTAGTCCCAGCTACTCGGGAGGCTGAGGCAGGAGAATGGCGTGAACCCAGGAGGCAGAGCCTGCAGTGAGCCAAGATAGGACCACTGCACTCCAGCTTGGGTGAAAGAGCGAGAATCCATCTCAAAAAAAAAAACTTGCTAACAACTACATGTCCCACACATGAACACAAATGCTCCAACACATTTGACATTTAAACTGGAAAAATGGATGAGAAAAGGCAAGCACACTAATTCAAATCTAGAGATTAAAAAATCTTAGAGACAGATTATTGCCCTCATTTTTAATTCCTGCTCCCCCAGGAATATTTTGATTTATCAGCAAGAAATGTGTTAAGAAATACCAATTCAAACAATCCAAACAGAAAACCTGGGATTTTCAAAACTGTCTTATAATTCACAGGAAGCCAAGAATAGCATTATCTTACACAAAAAACACAAAGGTCAAAGAGTTCAATTTTCAATACTGAACTAGGAGCCTCTTTTAACCAAATAGATTAAGATGCTCTGATTGTCATGATTCAGATTATCATGATTCTGATTGTCAAGATTCAGAAGAAAGGATAATAGAAGATCTGTCTGTTATTATTCCGTATTTTTGATGGCATTCATTAACGTGGGACAGAGCACCACTGTATATCTGGAAAGTCAAGGTTAGTGGCCCTCAGCAGAAAGGGGGTACGAATGTCATTAAAAATATGGAGTAACAACAGACAGACCTTCTATTATCCTTCTTATCCTTTACTTCCAATCCACCTTCCCGCTCACTCTCAGAATAGATGAACTTACACAGATGACTGTGGTAACTGGTCACAAAAGAAAGTTAAATATCATGAGGTGGCAAACCATGTAGTTTTAAGTCTGAATTCAGTTGTGTCCTTTAAGGAAAAAGGTAAAGGCTTACATGCTGCATCTTAGATATTTTACCAGCAATGTACATATGTCCTAACCCCAAACCTCTTCTTCCAAATTGCAGCCACCCACTCAGCCTTTGGTCCCTTCATGGTAGTCCAGGTAACACATGGTAGTCTTAGTTAGGTAAGGGGCTACAGGCATAAAAAGGAATGAATAGATTTTAGGAGATAAAAACTAACAGAGTTCAGAAACCAAAGTGAATATGGAGAAAGGGGGGGAAGATGCATTCGACAAAATATAATTGAGCCCCTACTACATGCCAAGTCTTATTCTAAGTCTTGTTAAATTCACTGTTGAATAAAGCGTAATAGGTTCCTATCCTCAGAGAGTTTAGATCTTGGGGACAGAGGGTAGTATAGAGAAGCTGGTCAAGAAAGTAAAGACTCCCAGGGTGAATGCTGGTGTCAGTTACTGAACCATTTACCTTCCCAAGGAGAAACAGATTTAGGGGCTATGGAGATGAGTTCAGTTAACATGCTGAGTTTGAGGTGCCTGTAAGACATGTGAATAGAGATGTCCAATAGACAGACAAATACGGTTTCAAGTGTCACAAACTAAGCTGGAGTAATGTGTTTAGAAGTTATGAGAAAATAAATGAACACTGAAACCATGGAGTAAAGGATAAGTAGAAGGCCTAGAGAAAGCCCTAAGGAACATCATTTAAAGGATAGGTAGGAGGAAGAGCCTGTGCAGAAGACGGAGTTTCACCATGTTAGCCAGGCTAATCTCGAACTCCTGACCTGAAGTGATCCGCCTGCCCTCGTCCTCCCAAAGTGCTGGGATTACAGGCGTGAGTCACAGCAACTGGCCAGATTTTTGAATTTTTAAACAATCTTCCATTCCTGAGAAATCCAACGTGGTTGTATTACCTTTTGTTATGTTGCTAGATTTGGCATATTTTGTTTCAGACTTTTGTATCTATATTTGAGAAAGACTGGCTTGAAATTGTCCTTTCTTTTGATGTTCTTATATGATTTTGGTATCAAGGCTCCCTGCCCTCAAAAAGCAAGTTAGAAAGTATTCCCTCTTTTTTGTTCCCTGGAAAAGTATATGCAAGTATGACCTTCCTTCCTCCAATGCTTGGAAGAATTCAACAGTGAAGCCAAATTATAAGAAATTTAAACGATATAAGAATATTCACATACTTAATTCCTCCTTGTGTCAATTTTGTTACACTGTACTTTCTGTAAATTTCTCCAATGTTTTCAAAATTATAAGCATAAATTTTTTCATAATATCCTCCAAAAATCACTTTAATGGAACATCTGTAGCAATCCTCCTTTTCATTCCTAATATTGGTTTTTGCTGTCTTCTCTCACTTTTCTTGATTTTCCTTGTCAAGGACTTATCAATTTTTTTTATTTGTTAGATTTTTCAAAGAACTAGCTTTTAGCTTGCTTGTTCAATGTCATGTTTGTTTTCTACTTCCTTATATTCTGTTCTTTAGTATTTCTAATTTTTACTTCACCAATATTGAGCTCTTTTCTTTTCTAATATAGGCTTTTGGAAATATACAATTCCCTCTAAGTACGGTTTGAGCCATATCTCACAAATGTAGACATTCTGTATTTTCATCCCTTTATTCTTTTTCAATCTGTGGATTATTTAGAAATATGATAGTTAATTTTCAAACATGTAGAAACTTTCTAGCTGTAGCTTTTTTTTTTTCATTTTTGAGACAAGGTTTCACTCCTGTCACCCAGTCTGGGGTGCAATGGCATGCTCTCAGCTCATTGCAACCTCCATCTCCTGGGCTCAAGCGATCCTCCCACCTCAGCTTCCTGAGTAGCTGGGACTATAGGCACATGCCACTGCACCTGTCAAGTTTTTTTATTTTTTGTAGACAAAGGGTTTAGCTATGTTGCCGAAGTTGGTCTTGAACTCCTGAGCTCAAGTGATCCATCCACCTCAGCCTGCCAAAGTGCTGGGATTACAGCTGTGAACCACTGTGCCCAGTTCTAGCTGTACTTTTGTTATTGATATCTATCATATTTTCTTTGATTGAGAAACATTCCACATGTTTTCAATTTTTTGGAAAAATTTTTAGCTTTGTTTTATGGCCCAGCTTTACCATCAATTTTGTTCCATGTGCATTTGAAAAACAAAAGTATATTCTGAAGTACAGTGAGATATGTATATACATATATGAGATTAAATTTGTTCACTGTATTGTTCAATTTTGTCTTCTCATTGTTTTCCTTTTGCGGTTGGTTCTAACAGTTACTAAGGAGGTAAGTTAAGATCCCACTGTGACTGCGGATTAGTCTCTCTCTCTTAGTTCTGTCAGTTTGGCTTTTATTTTCAGGCTAGTTATTTGGTAACACAAATTTAGAATTATTTTATCTTCCTGGTAGATTAACCTTTTTAAATCAGTCTGGAACATGTTTCATTATCTCATAATGCTTCTTTCCTTAAAGTCTACTTGATCCAATGTCAGTGTGGCTTTGTCAGCTTTCTTTAGGTTAGGATTTACACTATTGCATTTTTAGCTTTCCTGGATCCACATTTCATTTATGTATGTGTTTCAGATAGATAGATAGAGATAGATAGATAGATAGATAGATAGATAGATAGATAGATAGAGTCTTGCACATAAGCAACATTGTTTTTAATCCAGTTGGTAAACTTTGTTTTTTCTTTGGAATATTTAAACAATGTATATTCAATGTAATTACTAAAAACTCTGGTTTAAATCTGCCATATACTTCTTATTTGTCCACCTGTTCTGTGTTCTTTTCTTCTCTCCTACCTTCCTATGGATTACATTTTTAAAAATTATTCCTCTATTTCCACCTCTGTTAGCTTACTATACATCCTTTTCTAGTTTTTGTTTCCCTGACTCATTAAAGTTTAATTATAACTGTTGCCACTTCCAGGATAATGCAAAGAACTTGGAACTCCATTAACCTCCTTTCTGTCCTATATGGTACTATTGTTATATATTTAATTCTACTTTTTACAAATTAATTAGTTTATTTATTTATTTATTTATAGACAGAGTCTCATACTCTGTCGCCCAGGCTGGAGTACAGAGGTGCAATCTCAGCTCACTGCAACCTCTGCCTCTGGGTTTCAAGTGAATCTCCCACCTCAGCTTCCTGAGTAGCTGGGATTACAGGTGTGTGCCACCACGCCTGGCTGATTTTTGTAGTTTTAAGTAGAGATGGGGTTATGCCATGTTGGTCAGGCTGGTCTTGAACTCCTGGCTTCAAGCGATTCACCTGCCTTGGCCTCCCCAAGTGCTGGGATTACAGGCGTGAGCCACTGTGCCTGACCTGGTAATATTTTTTACTTAGGTAAATATCAAACAAATTAGAATGTGTTACCTAAGTGATAAGTGACAAGGTCAAAGATCTACCCACTTTATTATTAAATGATAATGCTAGCCATAGTCATGATCAAGTTAGCTTATTTCTTAGAGGAAACATAACCAGCAGAGGGCACTGGAACCCAGTAAAATGAAGTTGAGACATTAGCAGAGCTCAGCTGAAACTACAGAAGTGACAGAGAAACAAGCCACTTAAAAGATCAAAAACACAAAACAATAAACAAACTTTTATTAATTACATTCAGGCCAGCATAATGCATATAGTTAGCTGAAATGTAGTTTATAAATTAACAAGAGAATACAATGTCAGAAACAGCTAGGTCAGTAAGAATTCCAGGAAATGATGAAACACATTTTATGGTTATATTTAAAAGGAAAAGAGAAAAAGGAGAGAGCAGAATCTCAAGGTTGTAAAACAAGGTTTAATATGCTTTTTATTAAAGGCAGTGAATGCATGGCCGGGCACGGTGGTTCACACCTGTAATCTCAGTACTTTGGGAAGCCAAGGCAGGTAGATCATCTGAGGTCAGCAGTTCAAGACCTGCCTGGCCAACATGATGAGACCTCGTATCTACTAAAAATACAAAACTTAGCCAGGCATGGTGGTGCACACCTGTAGTCCCCGCTACTCAGGAGGCTGAGGCGGGAGAATCACTTGAACCCGGGAGGTGGAGGTTGCAGTGAGCCGAGATCATGCCAGTGCACTCCAACCTGGGCGACACAGCAAGACTCTCTCTTAAACAAAACAAACAAAAAACGACGACAAAAAAAGCAGTGAATGCAGAACAAGAACATATTAGAGTACAAGGACTAGTTCTTTGACCAGATTACAATGAATAGAATCAGTCCATGGGGAGGATAATGTTGCCTGAAATCAAACATTGAATTATTGTCTCAAATGCTATTTGAGTGTTCTGACAAGTTTTTGAGCAAATGTTTAACCTTGGACCTGCCGTAAATTAATGTTTTTCCTGAATTTTATATATATATAAATAAAATATCCTAAATTTACAAGGTTTATAACACATAGTATTCCTCAGTGCAAGGCACAGTTGTTCATGCCTGTAATCTCAGCACTTTGGGAGGCCAAGCTGGGTGGATTGCTTGAGTCGAGGGGGTCAAGACCAGCCTGGGAAACGTGGCGAAACCTTGTCTCATTTAAATACATTTTTTAAAGTCTAGCATAACATTACAATGACTCTTTTTTCTATAATTTTGGACTTAGCAAAGCACTTTTGATGAAGTTGAATTGCTATACCTGACTAGAGTGTTAGTAATTTTTCATAGTTAAGAATGTCATAACAAAGATATATTAATGAAAACAAAGAATGATGAATTACTTTGATACAATTATATTTATCAACGTAAGGTATGACCAATAAAACAGATGCAAACAGAGCTATCAAAAAGTACTAAGTAGCACCATTCAATAAACACAATACAGTTTTCAAGACTAATCATCACAAAGGAGTATGTAAAGAAAAAGAAAATGCCAAAATTAACCACTAGAAGGCAGTAGCAAGCCATCACAAAGTAGCTCCCTGTCTGTAGATAATAAGTAGCACTATTATTCTCCAATACCCTTGATGTAGTAATGCTGGTATCTCTAAGAAGCTATTTCAAAAGCTCTCAAAAAATTATTAAGTGCAACAGAGCAACACAATCGGTTTAAAATTAATTATGAAAGTCAAAACACCCTTTTTTGTCTAAGAGAACACAGTAAAATTAGAAAGATTAACACACACCAGGGTCCAAAGTGTAGGGAAATGAATACTTTCATGTTTGTGGGAATATAAACTGGTATAGACTTTTAGAGAACAATTTAGCAAAATAGAGCAAAATTTAAAATGCACAAACTTCTTGAACTATTTGGAATCTAGCTCAAGGACATTCACCAGCAGCACTGTTTATTATAATGAAGAAAAAAAAAAAACTTGAGATAATCTAGATGTCTATCAACATGGAAATGGCTAAATGAAAATCCATATTATAAAATACAAAGCAGAATTTCTAAAAATAGAGGTAGATCTATATTTTGATATAGTAACTGCATAATGTATGTACACAATACATATTTACAGAAATGTTTGCAAAATTACATAGAAAAAAAGGACATTAAATTGTTGAGGTCATGTAATACGATTAAAGAGGGGCAATTAAGTTTTATTAAATTTATTTCTATACCATTTTAACTTTTTCAGCAAGCATGTATTCTCTGTTGTTACATGATTTGAATGTGCAAAATTCAAGGCAGAAAACATTAAATGTAACAAGAGCATTTCTGTTATTGAAAAACAAGATAATTTACAATGACTACAACAAAGACTAAAAATTATAAGCACTGACATGGATAAAACTATATTTTCAAGCTACCTACCACAGTCTTAATAAAGGGTAACCTTATACAAACAAGTTTTAAGGCTAAGTTACACATCAATGGAAAACAGAAAGAAGTAATGGGTATTTAAAGATAATTTAATATACAATGCAGGCTTACTGCTACAATAATGCACAACCATCCTCTGACTTACAACACTTTTCCAGAGAGAAAGGCAGGAGTTGTGGGGAGAGGAGAAGGGAGAGGATCCTGAATAAAAAGGAACTAATCAGGACCTCTAGATTCCTTGCCTCCATCTAAAAATAGGAATTTGGACATCATGAAATATGCCTCAGAGTACATTCAACAACGCTAAGTTCACTTCTCTCTTGTGAGTATTATAAATACCAACGACTAGTTACAGTTGGGACCTTGGCCAATTACATAAATTAATACCACCACAGAACTTTAAAAAAAAGTAAGAGATCTAGGGACAGGTCATGCTTAACACATCCCCACAAAAGAAATTACCCATGAACTTCTCTTTGAATGCCTAAATGGTTACATAAACTTTTACTCCCAATCAACTTGAACATGTTACCAAAATAATTATATATGTGTTATCTATCATCAGTGTCTCCCTTTATTCTTTACATTTTACTTTTTACTTCGTACTCCAACCTAACCACTAGTCCTTCTATTTCAGTTTCACTAGCCCAAAACTGTAGCATTCAGGCATCAAATCCCTGACTTAGAATTAAGTCCTAAAAGGTTTAAAATTGTCTAAACATATTGGATTTTGAAAATATTTAGTAGGTGGTAAAACTAATCAGACTTGTCTACTCTGATTTACACCATGTAAAATGACAAATCCATCTTTGTGTGAATTGTCAGCATTTGGGTGGGGGTTGGGGGAAATAAAAAGGTGAATCACTAATTTCCTAGGATTACTAAAGCCTTTTGATTGCACTAAACAGATGTGAGACCTGCAGCAAACATACATAAGGAGGGCCCATTAAGTTCCAAAGTGATTTGAAATATTATTTTCTAAAGTATCATGGCCTCAACAGGTCCCTGTGGAGAGAAGTTGCTTGGCAACTGGAACTTTTATTTTTTCCAGTAGGTAATTCAATATAAAGCCTTCTAGATTATGTACCATGTATTATATTATGTTGTTTGTTCTTACTAGTTACAGCACTCTGAGCACATGAAGAGTAGGTGGCTACTTAAGATAGTAACAAATTGATAGGGAAAAAATAGAATACAAAGTTATACTTAAATGAGTCACTTTCTAACCTTTTTATTCCCCCCCCACCCCGCCCCATCCTCATCCCTCAAAGCAGAAGCAAACACATTTTATTCCTTTCTCCTCCTCACCAAGTGTCAGAAGAAATTTAACCACCCTCCAACTCCCAAAAAGCCACACAGAAAAATACAAACATAACCGTAACTAAGATTGTTCCAAGAAGTATGCAGCAGGAGCATCTGGGTATAAAAGGGTAATTTTATGAAAAGAACAGTTAGCTTGCATGAAGGAAGGGCAGAACAGAAAAGACACTGTCTGTGGAAAGGAGGGGCTCCAACATAATCACTTACTTAATGTATAAATTGCTTAGACAGAAACATTAGTCAGGAAAAAAAAAAAAAAAAAAGCCAATTACTAAAGAAAATTGCTTCCAAACCATGGCAGCTACCGCAATACATTATTAACAGATACAAGCCAGACCTAAGCACTAACATTTTTCCCTTTTTTCCCTTCACTGTAGAAAAACATTTCATGTAGTATTATTCCAAAAATCAAGAGCAAAAAACATTGGAATTCAATACTATTATTATAAAGTGCTGCAATTTTAAAATTTAGTAATAAAAAATAGCCTGAATAGCTTGGGAATTTGCCTACTGAAATAACATAAGGAAATTAGGAAGTATTTCACTTTTTTATACGACATTTATTCTTGTTTAACTAGCACTGACATTTTCCCCTTTGGTATTCTTGTTCCTTTGCTGACATAAACTTCTCAAAAGAACCCCACTCAAGCTAGGAAACTATCTGAAACTATGATAAATATTTTTAGGAGCTAGCATTTTTGGTTATTGGGTTACTTTCAAATAAACACTAATGTGTGCTACACAGTTTTCCCCAGAAGAGAAGAACTATGCTTAACATCCCGAAGAGAAGAGAAAATGAAATTACTGAATGCTGTAGTTAAGACAAGGTTCACTGAATGGAACCTCTTGCAAAGAGACCTCCCTACACTATACATCCATTTGGTAAATAAGATAATAAAAATAGTGTCCTTTAATAAATAAAAGAAAATTGTATCTGTACTACCTAAACAATTCTCACCATGAAAACATGACTTGAAAATGAAATTCCAGCTTGAAGATGCAGATAAATTTGGAAGGATAGTATGTCTAATTACCCTCTTAGAGCAACTCCAAAAATTGCTCTTTAAGGGTAATTAGCAAAAACAACAACAACAAAACCCTCAGACTGACTTTAGGCTGCAGGCACTCAACAATAAACATTTAGTTTTAATTTAAATTAAGCTCGACCAATCTATGCTAAACCACCACAACCACACAATCCACTGTTTCTGATGCACCATTAATTCTTTGCCTAGCTCCCCTCACAGTAACTTCTCAAAATAATATGAGATCAACTTCACTCAAGAAGCATTTTATCACACACTTAACTATATACTGTGCTACTAGCTAGAAACATGGAAAACAGCAACATAGGGACTTACTCCAGTTTACCATCCAATTTCTGACCAACCCTGAAAGACAGTTTTTATTACTTACGGGAATGGCTGGACTCTAAAGTATTCATTTATAATCACTGTCATAGTAACAGCTTGTTGTTGTTTGGGGTTTTTTTTTTTTGCAGTGTTAATTCAATTTTTTGTTTTTTACCTTCATTAGCCTCTGGCCTTGAATTCTTGATATATGCAGAGAATTTGGCAAAGATGTCCATTCCAGCAGTATTTGATTCTGGGTGTTTTGGTGAAAGCTTTAAGTACCTAAACAGAAAAAGTGATACGGATTATAGATCCTTCAAATATGAATTAGCATAAGTTCTCTCAAACCACCGTGCTAGCAGTTACTAGACGTCTTTTAATAGTTATTACTATAAGAAATACCATCATTTGTTTTCTATGGTATTTTTAAAAAGTGTTTTTTCCTTAGGAGACAGAGCTCTGATGTTTTTGTTCACATATTAATATTCTTGGCAACCACAGGGCATGTGCACTCCACCTCCATCTGATAAATTAGAATGCTGGGGAAATAGTTGACTTGTTCAGAGATTTGTGCCAGGCCAACGGGAGTCTTGGAATGAGATTGCTAGAGCAGTGCTGTCCAAGAGAACTTTCTGTGATGATGGAAGTGTTCTCTATCTTCATTGTCCAATACAGTAGCCACTAGTGTCATGTACCTATTTGAATATGAATTTAAATTAATCACAAATAAAATTAAAACTTCACTTCCTCAGTTGCACTAGTCACATTTCAAGTGCTCAGTAGTCACCAGACAGCACAGCTCACGTGCCTTCTCAAACAGCAGTGCCAACCAGATCCTTAGTATGCCCTGCACTAAACCAGCCAGAGAACCCCAAAGGCAGGAAAAGCGCCTAGGCTGGTCAAGCATCATGATCATCCATAGCAGGTTAAGCACAAAAACAGTAGGAGGCGGATCAACCGCTTAAAACCTACACCTGGGATTTCCCAAAACCTCACTTATATTACACATTCCCTAGAATATTTATGAGGGTAGCACTGAACAACAAAAAACTAAGATGTCAGAAAGCACGCTGACAAGTGTTCTATTGTGTTGTCACATTTTTCTACTTTTAGAACAGACGTAATACACCAGCTTTCTAAAACACACACACAAATACATTTTTCACATGTTTAGATTCAAAACACACATACTCTGTGTATATTTCTTCTTCAAACTGGAAAATATATGAAAAGGCTCAATTATTCATCTTCCCCTTAGCAGGACTCATGTCAGCCCCAGGAGTCAGGGCTAGAAGAATTCAGATTCTTAGCCCCATATTAGGGAAGATTAATCAGCTTGAAGGTCCTGCAAAACGTCACTAGAAAATGGACTTGGGAGCAATAAGACTTTAGAAAGAACCTTACAGTGTACTAATTATTTCAATTCATTTATTTGGACAGATTGTCTTGCCAGCTTTCTTTAAAAACGAAGGGGATATAGTTTTCAAAATTTAGTTCAGTTGCAAGTTGTGTTTCAGCTTTTATATTCATGTATCTTCCATTTACTATTTTGGATTCAGGAAGAGATGTATCTTCTAAGTATTGGGCAGAGTACTATATTGGCAAGGAAGATGTAAAGTATCTATGAACACCTATATGCTCAAGACATCTTTCTTTTTAATAGGTCTACCTAGTCTCTAGATAGCTCTCATTTTTTAAGCTTAAAGATTTATCTTATAAACTCAATTATTTACATAAAGAGTTTTTCTATAAAAAATTACAGTGAATTTCACCTGAATTTAGATATCTATATCTATCTAGACATACATTAACCGCACATCCCCAACTATAGAACCCTTTACCCTCTCCATTTTCTTTGTTTCTGCCTGAGCAGAAACAGTTAATCACAGATCCACCATCCCTGGATTTCCTCTGACTATAGAAATAAGCCTCCAGTTTAAATGTTTGTACTGCTTGTAATACAGGACCATCACTGACTCATTTCAAACAAAAAACAGCGCAGTGAACATAGTGCCTTTTCAATACATCTATGTCTTCCTGTAGCCAAGTTGCCCAAATTCTCCTTTTCCCCAACCACTATTTAGCTGTACCTATTTGCACTAATGAAGTAAGCCTCACAGTTCTCAAAATAATTTACAGGAAAAGGCAGGCTTGAATTACAGATCATTTATATATTCATCATTCATATATACAGTGTAATTCTTACAACATGCCCTGTTGTCCCTCTGAGATGAATTACTAATTTTGTACGTGTGTGTGTGTGTGTGAGAGAGAGAGAGAGAGAAAGAGAGACAGAGAGAGAGAGAGAGAGAGAGAGAGACAGAGGGTCTCCCTCTGTCACCCAGGGTGGAGTGCAGTGGCAGGAGCAGCCTCAACCTCCTGGACTCAAGCAATCCTCCCACCTTGGCCTCCTAAGTAGCTGGGACTACAGGCATGTGCCACCACACTTGGCTAGCTTTTTGTATTTTTTGTAGAGATGCGGTTTCACCATGTTGCCCAGGCTAGTGTTGAACTCCTGGGCTCAAGTGATCCTCCTGCCTCAGCCTCCCAAAGTGCTGGGATTACAGGCCTGAGTCACTGCACCCAGCCTGTACTATTAATTTAATGCACAGAATAGTACAGCTATAAGAGAATGTTCACCTCAGATCTCTCATTTAACCTAAAAGGAAATTATGTTCCAGAAAGTTTACACACTTGGCCCCCAAATCACTCAGCTAATTAAAAGTATTGACAAACTAGGCCAGGCACAGTGACTCACGCCGGTAATCCCAGCACTTTGGGAGGCCAAGGCGGGTGGATCAATTGAGGTCAGGAGCTCAAGACCAGCCTGGCCAACATGGCGAAACCCTGTCTCTACTAAAAATACAAAAATTAGCCAGGCATGGTGGCGGGCGCCTGTAATCCCAGCTTCTTGGGAGTCTGAGGCAGAATAATTGCCTGAGACCAGGAAGCAGAGGTTGCAGTGAGCAGAGATCGCGCCACTGTGCTCAGCCTGGGCGACAAAGCAAGACTCCATCTCAAAAAAAAAGTACTGACGAACTAAAACTGAAATCTCCTGTCCCCAGGTGTTTTTGTTTGTTTGTTTGTTTCTATTACAGATCAGATTTTCTCTAAAAGATAAATCAAATTCTAAACCAATAGGTTCAAAATCAACTTTTTTCCATCTTCCCCAAACTTTACATTGTAATTTATGCATTATTATTAGCTTTAGCAAATAGCTTGATCAAGCAATGGTTTTCAATTATTGTGAGAACTCATTTTAACATTTAGCAAAAGGGAGGCAAGTAATAAAAGACCAAGTGTCAATGACAGAATAGACATGAACACCCAGGGTATTTAGACTTTCAGATTAGTCCTTAATTCTCCTTACATCACAGACTTTTAATAGCAGACTAGCTGGCTGGGCGCAGTGGCTCACGCCTGTAATCCCACCACTTTGGGAGGCCGAGGTGGGCGGATCACAAGGTCAGGAGTTTGAGACCAGCCTGGCCAACAGAGTGAAACCCTGTCTCTACTAAAAATACAAAAATTAGCCGGGCGTGGTGGCATATACCTGTAGTCCCAGCCACTTGGGAGGCTGAGGCAGAAGAATCGCTTGAACCCAGGAGGTAGAGGCTGCAGTGAGCCGAGATCGCCCCACTGCATACCAGCCCGGGTGATAGTGTGAGACTTTGTCTCAGGAAAAAAAAAAAAGGGTAGACTAGCTAAGAATGTTTCTATGCTTTTAGGAAAGATCTCAGGCATTTTCTCCTTTCTGGTGTAAATGTAAAAATGAAGGCTGATTTAGCCTTATAAATTCCTTTTTTGTATGTCTCTCTCTCTCTTTTTTTTTTTTTTTTTTTTGAGACAGAGTTTTGTTCATATTGCCCAGGCTAGAGTACAGTGGCACAATCTCAGCTCACTGCAACTTCCTCCTTCCAGTTTCAAGCGATTCTCCTAAGCCTCCCAAGTCGCTGGGATTACAGGCACCCGCCACCACGTCCAGCTAATATTTTTTGTATTTTTAGTAGAGACAGGGTTTCACCATGTTGGTGAGGCTGGTCTCAAACTGCCAACCTCATGATCCGCTGTGCCCAGACTGTATGTCTCATTTTTTACAAAGGCTTAATAACATTTTATAGCATGCTCCTCCAAATCTATCTAGCTTCCTCCTATTTTATCTTTTTATCAGTAAGTTAGCTAAGTATCTAGGCTGTTTCAGTTAAAAATCCAAGTTTCAAAGTTTTTTAGCAAAGTGGTTTCTTCATTCAAGCAAGAACTAAAAAATATACACAAAAATACTTTCCCCGGGACAAGAAGAGAAAGTTCACTTTAAAACCTATAGTTACATACACCAGTAAGTTATTTAATTTGAGCTTTTCATTAGCCTCTCAATGTTAAGTAACTCTAGAGTAGACAATTGCCTGTATTTATATTTGTCATGATTAAATCAGGAAGTGTTCACAAAAAACCACTCAGTCCTCAGTACATCACATGCCAAAAACATATAATTAGAAATGCCAGATTCCAGTCTACCAGCTTGCACAATTCTTCTCCCTTTTCTCCTCATCCTATTTAGAAACAAAAGTCTTATAAGCAGAGCCTGAAGAAGACTAGCAATAAAGACCTGCGACCTCCTTGTTCTGAAAGGAAAAGGCAGTGAGACAGAATGGTTCCTGGGTGCGCCCTAGAACAATATAGCACAACAGAGGAAAGGAAAATAAATGCAGCTTGTGATCCCAGAAACCCTTCCTCCTCCCACTCATCCCCTAGAAACAAATTCTGCATGATGAAAATTATGCTAATTAATTAGCATTTCACATTCTGGGTCCATAGAGCCCACTAAAAAGAAGGCATTCCCACTTCAAACATGCTGTTTCAATGCATACAAATAAATAAAAATTCATCAGAAGAATTAAGATTCACCTCCTTTTTCAAGGAATTTACTGAATTAAGTAAGGGCGGGCACTGTGGCTCACACCTGTAATCCCAGCACTCTGGGAGGCCAAGGTGGTCGGATCACTTGAAGTCAGGAGTTCCAAACCAGCCTGGCCAACATTGTGAAACCCTGTCGCTACTAAAAATACAAAAATTAGCCAGGCATGGTGGTGCACACCTGTAATCCCAGCTACTCGGGAGGCTGAGGCAGGAGAATCGCTTCAACCTAGGAGGCGGAGGTTGCAGTGAGCCAAGAAGGCACCACTGCACTTCAACCTGGGCAACACAGCAAGGTTCTGTCTCCGAAAAAACAAACAAACAAACAAACAAAAAAGAATTCATTGAATTAAGTTTAATAACCACCTTTGGTCCCACTTGCTCACAGTCAAGTAAACTATCTTTGATTTCTCTCCTACCTTTCCTCTAAACTTGAGCTAGCTTTCAATTTTGTACTCATTAAAGCACAATCCCAATTAAAGACTTAACATTTTCCCTCTTTCACAAAAGCCAAACCCAATAAAATGAGAAGCAGAAAGCAGAGAACAGATGAAACACAGATTTCTGAAGTCATACTGATGTGGCTTCAAAAGTATCCCTGCTCTGCTACCATTAACTGTGAAACCTTGGACAAATTATTTGGATTACACCTTCAGTTTCTTCACAAAGTCTTTGCGAGGATTAACAGAGATAATCCACAAAATAACCCACAAAGCACAATGCATGACGCATAATTAGCACTTGAGTGTTATTAATAACAGCACCAGGATAAGCAACATCAAAAACAATCCTTGGTCAGGCACGGTGGCTCACGCCCGTAATCCCAGCACTTTGGGAGGCTGAGGCAGGCAGATGGCTTGAGCCCAGGAGTTCAAGGCCACAGCTTGGGTCACATGGCGAGACCCTGTTCTCAGACACCAATTGAAAGTGATCTTACTCTCTACAAAAAAATACAAACATTAGCTGGGCTTGATGATGTGCACCTGTAGTCCCAGCTACTCAAGAGGCTGAGGGAGGAAGATTATGAGCCTGGGAGGTGGAGGCTACCGTGAGGTAAGATTACACCACTGCATTCCAGTCTGGGTGGACAGAGCAAGGAGCGAGACCCTGTCTCTAAACAAAAACAAAACGAAACAAAAAAAACACAAAGTAGTAGGAAAAATTTTTACCCCTACAGGGGATTTGGCACATTGTGAACATTTATAACACAAAGATTCCCATGTATTTAAACTGAATGAAAAAGACCATCTCTGGTTACAGTGTTTCTATGAATATGCTCAAATATAATGGGGCTGGAATTTTTATATAAAAAAGCAATATGAAAATGTTTATTTTCAAGGTCCAATTTAAAGCGATGATGTCTTACAGGGCATTACATGCTAAGAATCCAGAATATTCCATATTAACTCTACTATTTCTCTTAATGTCACTTTCCCTCAGAGGGAAATGAGAAGGAATAATGAAAATTCTTTTTTTTCCTTCTTTTTTTTTTTGAGACAGGGTCTTGCTGTATCGCACAGGCTGGAATACAGTGGCATGATCTCAGCTCACTGCAACCTCTGCCTCCCAGGCCCAAGCAATCCTCCCACCTCAGACTCCCCAGTACCTGGGACTACAGGTATGTGCCACCACACCCAGCTAATTTTTGTATTTTTTGTAGAGACTGGGTTTCATCATGTTGCCCAGGCTGGTCTTGAACTCCTGAGCTCAAGCCATCCACCCGCTGTGGTCTCCCAAAGTGCTGGGATTACAGGCATGAGCCACCATGCCCAGCCGAAAAGTCTTCATTGTTGTTGTTGAAGGATATAAGAGAATATGAGGAAATGTCCATTTAACTAAAGTCATACGTATGTTATCAGCACACTAATTTTAAAAACTTAAAAATACTTGGAAGAATTCATATAATAAGCACTTCAGACAATGCTTTAAAACAAAAGTTCCCTTCATAGAGAATGAATAATAATTCAAACTGCTTGCTTCTCCATTTATAATTTAATGTTGATACAATGATCTACAGTGACACAAGAGGAAGATCATTTTCAATTAGTGTCTGAGAGCAAGTTGGCAAATATGGAACTTATCTCAGAGCTGATACTTTTAAGATTAAAAAGGTGCTAGGCATGACAGCTTATATCTGTAATCCCAGCAATCTGGGAGACTGAGGCAGGAGGATTGATTGAGCCCATGAGTTTGAGACCAACTTGGGTAACACAGCAAGACCCCATCTCTACAAAAATTTTTAAAACTTAGCGGGACATGGTGGCACACACCTGTACTCCCAGCTCCTCAGGGGAACTGCTCGAGTCTAGGAGGTCGAGGCTGCGGTGAGCCATAATGCCACACTCCACTCCAGCCTGGGCAACAGAGCAAGACCATGTCAAAAAAAAAAAAAAAACACAGACAAAAAAGGGGATCCAGAAGTGGGACATAGTGGTGCCTGCCTGTGGTCCCACTTATTTGGAAGGGTGAGGCAGGAGGATCATCCTACACAGGAGCCTAGGAGTTTGAGGCTGCAGCGAGCCAAGACAGCACTACTGCACTCCAGCCTGGGCGACAGTATAAGACATTGTCTGATGTTTTCTTGTTTTTGTTTTTAAAGTATGGCTGGGAGCGGTGGCTCATGCCTGTAATCCCAGCACTTTGGGAGGCCGAGGCGGGCAGGTCACAAAGTCAGGAGTTCAACAGCAGCTTGGCCAATATGGTGAAACCCCATCTCTACTAAAACTACAAAAAAAAAAATTAGCCAGGTGTGGTGGCAGGTGCCTGTAATCCCAGCTACTCGAGAGACTAAAGCAGGAGAATTGCCTGAACCCAGGAGGCGGAGGTTGCAGTGAGCCGAGATCGCACCACTGCACTCCAGCCTGGGCGACAGAGTGAGACTCCATCTCAAAAAAAAAAAAAAAAAAAAAAAGTTATGGCCAGGCGCGGTGGCTCATGCCTACAATCCCAGCACTCTGGGAGGCCAAGGCGGGTGAATCACCTGAGGTCAGGAGTTCGAGAACAGCCTGGCCACATAGTGAAATCCCATCTCTACTAAAATTACAAAAAATTAGCTGGGCGTGGTGGTGGACGCCTGCAATTCCAGCTACTTGGGAGGCTGAGGCAGGAGAATCTCTTGAACCTGAGAGGCAGAGGTTGCAGTGAGCCAAGATTGCACCATTGCACTCCAGCCTGGGCAACAAGAGTGAAACTCCATCTCAAAAAAAAAAAAAAAGTTATTTCCACTAAGTTGAATGCATGTTCATAATAGTACCCTATTAAGAGATATAAAGCTTCCATTTATATTCACAAATATCCTAGCTTTGATTTATTGGCATTCTAATTATATGCATAGCCTGGAGGAAAAATGAAGATATAGTTTTCTTAATGTTGGTCTGGAGATACTTTACTAGGGATGAAAGGAAAGTTAGGACTCCTGGGAAGGTAGAGATAAAAAGAAGCTCCAGGCTCTTAGAAGGGCAGGAAGGATAGTAGAGGACAGGCTTTTAGAATTTTAGTAGAAAAAAGAATTAAGAAAATAAAGTCTTAGGCTTAGCACAAGATTGTTAACCAGAGAGCAATTCTGCTCACAACAGATGAGAAGCTAGTTATACACAGAGGCATTGTTGTTCATCAGCCTTCCTGCCTACCATCCCAACCATGCACATCACAGTTCAGCCACTCTCCCAAATATACGTATATTATTAATTATAATATACATTACATACTATTTATGTGTAGTATGTGTATAATATATATGTTTATACTATGTATTTAAAATGACTCTTCTGCTGTGGAACACCTGTCATTCCTTTGTTCAACTGCTGAACATCTTTTTATTTTTTTAAATTAAGACAGTTCAAGCGCTGACTCTTCTCTAAAGCCTTTCCTGATTCCATTCACTTTCCGGTCCCACCACCATAACCACCTCTCCAACCATACTTGACTGTACTTGAGGGCAAGAACTGTGTTTTATTTACTAATATATTCACAGTGCTTTGTAGTCCATTAACCCTTTGCAGAATGAATAAATCAATAAATAAATGAATGGATCAATACTGAGTAACTGGGCCAGGCGCAGTGGCTCACACCTGTAATCCCAGCACTTTGAGAGGCCGAGGTGGGCGGATACCTTGAGGTCAGGATTTCGAGACCAGTCTGGCCAACATGGTGGAACCCCATCATTTAGTGGAGACGACATAGGGACAAAGTTTGAGTGGTCCAGATAATCAAACCAGCCACAGCATTCCCTTAAGCCAAAGCCTAATCCAGAGCAAGGCCCTAACTTGCTTCAGTTCTGTCAAGGTAGAGAGAGGTGACAAAGCTACAGAAGCAAAGTTTGAAGGTAGCAGAGGTTGGTTCGTGAGGTTTAAGTAAAGAGGCCATCTTCGTAACATAAAAGTAAAACATGAAGCAGCAAATGCTTATGCAGAAGCTGCATGCAGCCAGTTATCTAGAAGATCTAGCTGATCTATCTAGATCTTCCTTCATCACCTTCATCAGATGATCTATCTAGAAAATCAGATCTACCTTCATCAATGATCTATCTAGAATTGATCTTCTAGATAGAAGACCATTTTCAATTAGTGTCTGAGAGCAAGTTGGCAAATATGGAACTTATCTCAGAGCTAACACTTTTAAGACTAAAAAGGAGCCACGCATGACAGATTACATCTGTAATCCCAGCAATTTGGGAGACTGAGGCAGGAGGATTGATTGAGCCCATGAGTTTGAGACCAACCTGGGTAACACAGCAAGACCCCAACTCCACAAAAATTTTTAAAAACTTAGCTGGGCATGGTGGCACACACCTGTACTCCCAGCTCCTCAGGGGAATTACTCGAGCCTAGGAGGTCGAGGTGGGGGGCAGTGAGCCATAATCGCACCACTGCACTCCAGCCTGGGCAACAGAGCAAGACCATGTCAAAAAAAAAAAAAAAAAACCCAGACCAAAAGGGGATCCAGAAGTGGGTCATAGTGGTGCCTGCCTGTGGTCCCACCTATTTGGAAGGCTGAGGCAGGAGGATCATCCTACGCAGGAGCCTAGGAGTTAGAGGCTGCAGTGAGCCAAGACAGCACTACTGCACTCCAGCCCCTGGGTGACAGTACAACACACTGTCTTTTTTTTTCTTAAAAAAAATGAAAAAAAAAAAGTATGGCTGGGCGCGGTGGCTCATGCCTGTAATCTCAGCACTTTGGGAGGCCGAGGCAGGCAGGTCACAAGGTCAGGAGTTCAAGAGCAGCTTGGCCAATATGGTGAAACCCCATCTCTACTAAAACTACAAAAAAAAAATTAGCCGGGCGTGGTGGCAGGTGCCTGTAATCCCAGCTACTCGAGAGACTGAGGCAGGAGAATCGCCTGAACCCAGGAGGCGGAGGTTGCAGTGAGCCGAGATTATGCCACTATACTCCAGCCTGGGCGACAGAGTCAGACTCCGTCCCAAAAAAAAAAAAGTATGGCCAGGCACCGTGGCTCATGCCTGTAATCCCAGCACTCTGGGAGGCCGAGGCGGGTGAACCACCTGAGGTCAGGAGTTCGAGAACAGCCTGGCCAAATGATGAAATCCCGTCTCTACTAAAAATACAAAAAATTAGCTGGGTGTGGTGGTGGACGCCTGTAATTCCAGCTACTTGGGAGGCTGAGGCAGGAGAATCTCTTGAACCTGAGAGGCAGAGGTTGCAGTGAGCCAAGATTGCGCCATTGCACTCCAGCCTGAGCAACAAGAGTGAAACCCTGTCTCAAAAAAAAAGTTATTTCCACTAAGTTGAATGCATGTTCATAATAGTACTCTATTAAGAGATGTAAAGCTTCAATTTATATTCACAAATATCCTAGCTTTGATTTACTGGCATTCTAATTATATGCATGGCCTGGAGGAAAAAATCAAGATATGGTTTTCTTAGTGTTGGTCTGGAGATACTTTACTAGGGATGAAAGGAAGGTTAGGACTTCTGGGAAGGTAGAAATAAATGATCAATGATCTATCTAGATAGATCATTGATGAAGGCGGCTACACTGAACAGATTTTTAATGCAGACAAAACCTTCTATTGAAAGAAGATGTCATCTATGATTTTCATAGCTACAGAGGAAAACTCAATGTCTGGTTTCAAATCTTCAAAGGACAGGCTGAGTCTGTTAGAGTCTAATGCAGCTGCTGACATTAGGTTGAAACCCATGCTCATCTTCCATTCCAAAATTTGCAGAACCCTTAAGAATTATACTGAAGCTACTCTGCACATGCTCTATAAATGGAACAATTTAAAAAAACCTGGATAATGGCACATCCATCTGTTCACAGTGTGGTTTACTAAATATTTTAAGCCCACTGTTGAGAGCCACTGCCCAGGAAAAAAAGATTCCTTTCTAAATATTACCACTCATTGACAATGCACTAGTCACCCCAGAACTCTGATAGCAGTATACAGGGAGATCATGGTTGTTTTCATGCCTGCTAACACGACATCCATTCTGCAGTCCATAAATTAAAGAGTAATTTTGACTTTCAAGTCTTATTATTTAACAAACACATTTCAAAAGGCCATAGAAAGTGATTCCTCTGATGGATCTGAGCAAAGCAAACTGACCTGGAAAGGATTTACCATTCTAGATGCAATTAAGAACATTCAGCTAGGCCTGGTGGCTCACACCTGTAATCCCAGCACTTTGGGAGGCCGAGATAGGCGGATCACCTGAGGCCAGGAGTTCAAGACCAGCCTGGCCAAAATGGCAAAACCCCATCTCTACTAAAAAAATACAAAATTAGGTGGGTATGGCAGCAAGCACCTGTAATCCCAGCTACTCGGGAGGCTGAGGCAGAAGAATCGCTTGAACCTGGGAGGCGGAGGTTGCGGTGAGCCAAGATTGTACCACCGCACTCCAGCCTGGGTGATAAGAACAAAAACTCCATCCAAAAAAAAAAAACAAAAACGAATATTCATGATTCATGGGAGGAGGTCAAAATAGCAACATTAACAGGAGTTTGGAGGAAGTGGATTCTAACCCTCATGGATGATATTCACAGGTTCAAGATGTCAGTGGAAGGAGGAACTATGTATGTGTTGAAAATAGCAAGAGAACTAGAATTAGAAGTGGAGCCTGAAAATGTAATCGAATTGTTCTACCTTCATAATAAAATTTGAAACGATGAGGAGTTGCTTCTTATGAATGAGCAAAGAAAATGGTTTCTTGAGATAGAATCTATACCTAGTGAAGATGCTAAGAACATTGATGAAATGACAACAAGGAATTTAGAATATTACATCAACTTAGTTGTTCAAACAGCAGGAGGGTTTCAGAAGATGGATTCTAATTTTGAAAAAGGTTCTACTGTGGGTAAAACACTATCAAACGGGGCGCATGTTCTCAGGACCTCTTGAGATTAGCCTCAGGCAAAGAATATTTATTTAAAAATTTTTAAATGCTATCAAACAGTATTGCATATTACAGAGAAATCTTTCATGAAAGGAAGAGTCCATCAATGTAGAAAAATTCATTGTTGTCTACTTCAAGAAATTGCCACAGTCACCCCAACCAGCAACCACCATTCTGATCAGTCAGTGGCCAGCAACATCAAGGCAAGACCCTCATCGGCAAAAAGATTGACTGGCTGAAGGCTCAGATAACCATTAGCATTTGTCAACAATGATTTTTTTTTTTTTTTTGAGGTGGAGTTTTGCTTTTGTCACCCAGGCTGGAATGCAGTGGCACAATCTCAGCTCACAACCTCCACCTCGCGGGTTCAAGTGATTCTCCTGCCTCAGCCTCCTGAGTAGCTGGGATTATAGGCATGTGCCACCATGCCCGGCTAATTTTGTATTTTTAGTAGAGATAGGGTTTCTCCATGTTGGTCAGGCTGGTCTCAAACTCCCAACATCAGGTGATTCACCTGCCTCGGCCTCCCAAAGTGCTGAGATTACAGGCATGAGCCACCGCACCCAGCCTGGCAAAGAAGTATTTTTAAATTAAGGTATATGCAATATTTTCAGACATAATGCTATTATTGCACACTTAAAACACTACAGTATACTACTATAAATATAACTTTTACATGCACTGGGAAACCAAAAATTTCATGTGACTCATTTTATTCCAATATTCATTTTATCACAGTGGTGTGGAACCTAACCCGCAATGGTCTGGAACCATACCCTTCAGGGTATGCCTATAATTATTTTAGACCCCTCTGTCTCAATAATCCCATTCCTGGAAAATATATCTGGACATGGAGGGCAAGAGTCAAGTTAACCAGCATGAAAGGTTTGGGTCAGTAGAAACAAAACATGTCAATTTTCAGGATGATGAAACTGGAAAAGCCTAAAAGAAACAAATAATGCTTTGAACCTATGCCAAGATTATAGTATGATGCAAAACTGCATATTTGCAATTTAGGTAACTATCATTACAGTACATCCGGGACCTAGACATCTGGAACACCTCAAAGAAATAAGTAAATAAAAACTCTGAATCCTAGGGACACGGTCTGAAAAGTCGAAAATTTCCTTGGATTATAGCTTTAGAAAGTTAACTTTAAAATGAACTGAAATCAAATCTCATAGCAGTCTGTGCCACACTCCTGCTAAGATGATTCTTACTGGGTTCAGCTGAAATGTGTCTTTCCCCACTCCTTCTCCTCTTTAAACTTCTCTCTCAGTTTGAGACCTACTGCCCAGAAATAACCAGTCTTTCCTGACCTATCACACACATCCCAAATCTGTTTTTATCATGTACTCTACAGCTTAGACAAATCCCCACCTTTCTTAGTATGGCTTATTGGCCTAGCTGGAAGCCAATTCTTTTATCTGTGTAACATTAATTATAAGAAACATAGAAGAGAGTCCTAGTCATTCCAAATTAATGCTGTGAGAAAGATCTCTACAGACAAGTAACACAAGCTTCAAAGAAGTGACAATATTTTCATACATATTTTCTTTGATACTCACTTGGGAGGGCATAAGACTTCTTCAAGAAATTCCTCAATCTTATTTACATCCGTTTTGACTTCACTGTTGAAAGTTATAAATGGTGGGTGGGTCCCGGGAGCCAAGTTCTGCAGGTCTGCAGGCTTCCTGTTGGGCAAAATATTGGTCAAAATCAGATCATTTTTTACTCTAAAACACCAGTAATACTTTAAATTCTCAAAGTTGGCCAGGCACGGTGGCTTGCATCTGTAATCGTAGCACTACGGGAGGCTGAGGTGTGAGATTGCGTGAACCCAGGAGTTTGAGACCCAGCCTGGGCAACATGGTGAGATCCTGTCTCCACAAAATATAAAAAATTAGCCAGGCATGGTGGTGCACGCCTACAGTCCCAGCTACCAGGGAGGCTGAGGTGGGAGGATCACTTGAGCCTGGGAAGTTGAAGCTGGAGTGAGCCATGATTGCACCACTGCACTACAGCCTGGGTGACAGAGAGACCCTATCTCAAAAAGAAAATAAATAAATTGTCCAGGCGTGGTGGCTTACGTCTGTAATCCCAGCCCTTTAGGAGGCGGAGGCAGGTGGAACACCTGAGGTCAGAAGTTTGAGACCAGCCTGGCCAGCATGGTGAAACCCCCATATCTACTACAAATACAAAAAATTAGCCGGGCATGGTGGCGTGTGCCTATAGTCCCAGCTACTTGGGAGGCTGAGGCAGGAGAAGAACTTGAACCCAGGAGGCGGAGATTGCAGTGAGCTGAGAATGTACCACTGCACTCCAACCTAGGTGACAAAGCGAAACCCTGTCTGAAAAGAAGAGGAGGGGAGGGAAGGGGAGGAAGAGAGATCAAAGTGGTTCTAAATTTTAAAATATATAAAACTGAATAAGAAATGGTATTTTTCACCCAGGCACGGTGGCTCATGCCTGTAATCCCAGCACTTTGGGAGGCCAAGGCAGGAGGATCATGACGTCAGAAGTTTGAGACCAGTCTGACCAATATGGTGAAACCCCATCTCTACTAAAAATACAAAAATTAAGCGGGTGTGGTGGCATGCGCCTGTAATCCCAGCTACTCAGGAGGCTGAGGCAGGAGAATCACTTGAACCCCGGAGGCAGAGGTTGCAGTGAGCAGAAATCTTGCCACAGCACTCCAGCCTGGGTGACAGAGCGAGACTCTATCTAAAAAAAAAAAAAGAAATGGTATTTTTCGACCGGGCGCGGTGGCTCACACCTGTAATCCCAGCACTTTGGGAGGCTGAGGGAGGCAGATCACGAGGTCAAGAAATCAAGACTATCATGGCCAACAAGGTGAAACTCCATCTCTGCTAAAAATATAAAAATTAGCTGGGCACGGTGGCATGTGCCTGTAGTTCCAGCTACTTGGGAGGCTGAGGCAGGAGAATCACTTGAACCTGGGAGGCGGAGATTGCAATGAACCAAGATTGCGCCACTGCACTCCAGCCTGGTGACAGAGCAAGACTCTGTCTCGAAAGAAAGAAAAGGAAAGGAAAGAAAAGGAAAGGGGAAGGGAAGGGGAAGGGAGAGTACTTTTCCACTAGGTATAATAGCTGTAATAGTATTCTAATAAGAAGCAAAGCTCCACAAAATACATAATTTATGGTAAGAAAATTCTTTGATTTTTTTAACCAAAATACAAAATCCATCATTCTCATTCCAAATTAACTAAGGCACTCATTAGAGACAGGGATAGAATGAGGAGGAAAAAAATATTTTGGAGAGTGAGTCTCTGGTTTCAACTCTGGCCCCAACTAACTGTGTAAAGATGGGTAACTCATGACTTCCTTGGGCCTTTTTTTTCTTTTTCTTTTTGGCAAAATAAAGGAGAAAAGCAGCTGATTCCTGCACTCATCTTCACCTTTATAAGATTCCAAATTCTGGTGCTATTTCTTTCCCATGATTCATCGAAGTCCAGGCTTAACAAGGAAAAGGATCACCAGATTAGACTATCTAATATCAAAATTACTTCAATATATAAAAGATGGCATAATGAAAGGCAAAAAGCAACAAAGAATGGACAAAGTATTATAGTGAGTGAGAAAAGCTTAAAATCTACATTACCTAAGGATTTTGTCCAAATTCATTTCAAAGGTCATCAAAAATATCAAATAGGTATGGGTCAAAAGAAATTGATAAGAGACAGATAAAACAAGTGAACATACAGAAAAATGTAAAATAGCACAACTATAAAGGGAATTTAAAAGTAAACAATAAGATATCTTCCTCCTGTTGATTAGGAAAAATTGAAAATACCACAACACACTGATAAAGATGGTGAAACTGTTATGCTGACAACTACTAACAGCAAGAAATGTTTGCACTATCTTATTAAAAAAGCAAAATGGCTCACCCAAACCCACCAATGAATCTTTGGATCAAAAAATGAGATGACCAGATATGGTGTGTTTCCTAATGACAAAATATGAAGTATATAATATAGCATCATGAAGTATTCTTACCAAAAAAGTTGATTCTGAATCTAATCAAGCCTCCAGGGCAGGCTGGGAGCAGTGGCTCATACCTGTAACCTTAGCACTTTGAGAGGCCAAGGCAGGAGGATTGCTTGAGTCCAGGAGTTCGAGCGAGACCAGCCTGGACAACATAGTGAGACCCTATCTCTATAAAAAAATTTTTTTAATTAGCTGTGTGTGGTGGCATGTGCCTGTAGCTGAGGCTGAGCCCAGGGGGTCGAGGCTGCAGTGAATGGTGATCACATCACTGCATTTCAGTCTGGGCAACAGAGTGAGACCCTGTCTTAAAACAACAACAACAACAACAACAAACGAAAGAAAACAGCCTCTGGGGCAGCTGCTTCTGAAATCGTAAGCCAGGAGATCCTTTCACCAGGTGATCCATGATGTCAGAACTATTCTTATAATACTAAGGCATCATTTGCCTTCTTTACTCTCATTCTCCTCTCATGCACATATAAGTAAAGTTTTCCAAATTTACTTGGCTACTTGGTATATCACAAAGTAATGAATACAGAAGCAGACACAAGAAATCTCTTCCAAGATGTGCAAAAATGTAAAAGAATGCCACTCTTCTCACTATTTTTTGTTTTGGGAAATATAGTTGTTTTACATTAAAAATGTTTTATAATAAGTAGTAGGTTCATTATTGTTCTATATTTAAATGAATTAGTAAATAAATATTTTTAAAATTTCTCAGGGTTTTTTTTTTTGAGACCAGTCACCAAAGCAGGAGTGCAGTGGCACAATCATGGCTCACTGCAGCCTTGACTTCCTGGGCTCAAGCGATTCTCTTACCTCAGCCTCCCAAGTAGCTGGGACCAGAGGCACACGCCACCAAGCCCAGCTAATTTTTTTAGGATCTCACCATATTGCCCAGGCTAATTTCTCGGCTTTAATTTCTAATATAGTAAAATCAGTATATATAACCCACATAACTGAAAGCTGTTTGAGGCCTTCAATAATTTAAGAGTACAAAGGGGTCTTGAGATTATTTACAGGAAATGCAGGGAGGAGGGAAAGAGAGGACAAAGTTAAATGATACCACAAGGAAGCAATTGCTAAATTCTGGATTTGGGACAATCTACCTTTCAGCTGAATGGCATTTTTACCAGACACAGGTGGAGGACTGTTACAGATTAAGAAAAGCTTAAGAGACATCACAATCAAACATAAAAAGGAGAAACTGCTTGGATATTGACTTGAACAAAAAATCAAAAATAAAAAGATGTTTTAGAGATAACCAGGGAAATCCCAAATTGTATACTAGGAACTTCAGGAGATAAGAGCATTGTGGTTAGGGAAGAAAATGTCCACATTGTTTGAAGACATACACTGAAGTAAGTAGGGGTGAAATGACATGATGTCTAGCACTTACTTTAAAACATTTCAGCAAAGAAAATAAGAAAAAAGGGACAAAGTAAATGTGGCAAGGTCTTGATAACTGAATTGGGTTTACGGAGAAGTCTGTTCTATTCTTATGCATGTCTGAAAACTTTCATAATTAAAAAAGCAAACTTATAAAAATGTGTACTTCAAGAAAAGTAATACAACAGCACATTGTTTTAAAGAATGTTTCTCCCTCCTATTATGGCCCAGAGTTGTTTATCTTGTTATTAAGTTAGCCTGCCTGCCTTCCTTCTTCCTTCCTTCCTGACCATAATCCCAGCACTTTGCAAGGTCGAGGCGGGTGGATCACATGAGATCAGGAGTTCAAGACCAACCTAGGCAACATGAAACCCCGTCTCTACTAAAAATATAAAAATTAGCTGGACATACTGGTGCATGCCTGTAGTTCCAGCTACTCAGGAGGCTAAGGCAGGAGAATTGCTGGAAGGTGGAGGTTACAGTGAGCTGAGATCGCACCACTGCATTCCAGCCTGGGCAACAAAGCAAGACTCTGTCTCAAAATAAAAAGGAAAAGAAAAGAAAATAAAATATCTAAATATATCATGAAAGTGAAATACTTCATCATCAGAATTTTCAAGATAGAGTGGAATCAAAAAACTATAACCAGTTTATAATCTATCAATTTCCCTCGGTCTTATTCATTTATTCATATTCTCTCTCTGGCTCCATCTTTCAATTTAGGTTAGAAAGCCTCAGGTTTCTATGACTACATTCCAACCAAAGATACAAAGATTTATTTAATTATCTCAATAATTCAAAAATTTTTAACTCAAAGTCCAAGTTCTAGAGTCTATCTTGCTTCCTAAACAAAGAAAAATAAGACATATTTTCTATCAACTTCTATAAGAACCTAACCTCCAAAAGAAGACTTTTAAAAGTCAAAATCTGATTTGATTTTCAACTCTGATCCTTTCACACTGAACATTTTTTAGTCTGACAAGGTAAAGTTTTTCACAAAATGAAACAAGTTAGCCCTCCTTATTCATGGGTTCAGCATCTATGGATTCAATCAACTGAGGATCAAAAATATTTTTTTTTTTTTTTTTTTTTTTTTTTGAGACGGAGTCTCGCTGTGTCTCCCAGGCTGGAGTGCAGTGGTGTGATCTCAGCTCACTGCAAGCCCGGGTTCACGCCATTCTCCCGCCTCAGCCTCCCAAGTAGCTGAGACTACAGGCGCCCGCCACCACGCCCGGCTAGTTTTTTGTATTTTTAGTAGAGACGGGGTTTCACCATGTTAGCCAGGATAGTCTCGATCTCCTGACCTCGTGATCCACCCGCCTCGGCCTCCCAAAGTGCTGGGATTACAGGCTTGAGCCACCGCGCCCGGCAAAAATATTTTTTAAAAGGCCAGGCGCGGTGGCTCACGTCTGTAATCCAAACACTTTGGGAGGCCGAGGCATGCAGATCACTTGAGGTCGAGAATTTGAGACCAGCCTGGCCAACATGGTGAAACCCTGTCTCTACTAAAAATACAAAAAAATTAGCCAGTCATGGTGGTGGGCGCCTGTAGTCCCAGCTACTTGGGAGACTAAGGCAGGAGAATCGCTTGAACCTGGGAGGCAGAGGTTGCAGTGAGCCAAGATCGCGCCACTGCACTCCAGTCTGGGTGACAGAGTGAGAGTCCATCTCAAAAAAATAATAATAATAATATTTTATAGACAGGTAGGTAGGCAGACAGATCGATACCTGGATCTCCTGTCTCTACAAAAAATACAAAAATTAGCCAGGCGTGATGGCACATGCTACTTGGGAGGCTGAAGTGAGAGGATCGCTTGAGCCCAGGAGATCGAGGTTGAGATGAGCCATGATCACACACTGTACTCCAGCCTGGGTGACAGAATGAGACTCTGTCTCAAAAAAAAGGGCGGCGGGGCAGGGGCAGGGGGAGGCCGGTGGTTGCAGTTGTACTGAACATGTACAGACTTTTTCTTCTCATTATTCCCTAAACACAGTGTAATGACAACTTACATAGCATTTACCCTGTATTAGGTATTACAACCTAGAGATGATTTAAAGTATATGGGAGGCTATTTGGAGGTTAATATGCAAATACTATTCCATTTTATATAAGAAACTTGAGCATCTATGGATTTTGGTATCCACCAGGGGTCCTTGAACCAATCCCCCATGGATACCAAGAGATGACTGTAGACCAGGCACAGTGGCTCATGCCTGTAATCTCAACATTTTGGGAGGCCAAGGCAGGCAGATCATCTGAGGTCAGGAGTTCAAGACCAGCCTGGCCAACATGGTGAAACCCCATCTCTACTAAAAATACAAAATTAGCCAGGCATGGTGGCGCATGCCTGTAATCCCAGCTACTTGGGAGGCTGAGGCAGGAGAATCGCTTAAACCCGGGAGGCAGAAGTTGCAGTGAGCTGAGATCGTGCCATCGCATTCCAGCCTAGGCAATAAAAAAGAGTGAAACTCTGTCTCAAAAAAAAAAAAAAGACTGTTTTTTAATCTTGTCATATATAAATTGTGATTACCTGGAAAACGATTTTCTCACTCCAAAGTCATAAAACAGATCCAATGAACAGTCAATTAAATGCCTAAATGTAAGTTAATAATATAAGTCTGTTTTTCACAAGTAGTTTTTTTAAGAACAGGGTAGATTAGATAAAGGGGAAGATGGTCTTGTTAGATATGAGTTCTAAATTTCTTTTCAAAGAATCAATATGTCAGTATGTCAATTCTTCGCCTTCTACTTTTAAACTTAACTTCCTAGTAAAGCAACCATATTCTATAACCTGCTCCACCCTGACACATTCCGATTACCTGCTCCGTCACAACCACGTTTCCGGCCAAACCACTCACCCGGTCACTCTCTTTAAATTAGCCAATCAGAATTAGTTTAGACTGTGCGGTCTAACCCTAGCCAATGGGGGAAACGACACAGCAGCAGGGGTCACGTGCATCAGGGATAGGAACCCCTTCCCCTCCCTCGTCCAAGTGTGCGCTCACCATTGCTCCATCTGTAAGAGCGCACCCTTCCATATAAGTAACTTGCCTTGCTGAGAATTAAAAAGAAAATTTTATATTCGAGTGCTATTTCTTTTGCAGCACTGAAACTTTATTTATAACAGTCTCAATGCTTTAAAAAAAAAAAAAAAAAAAAAACCCGACCGGGCGCGGTGGCTCAAGCCTGTAATCCCAGCACTTTGGGAGGCCGAGACGGGTGGATCACGAGGTCAGGAGATCGAGACCATCCTGGCTAACACGGTGAAACCCCGTCTCTACTAAGAAATACAAAAAACTAGCCGGGCGAGGCGGCGGGCGCCTGTAGTCCCAGCTACTCGGGAGGCTGAAGCCGGAGAATGGCGTGAACCCGGGAGGCGGAGCTTGCAGTGAGCTGAGATCCGGCCACTGCACTCCAGCCTGGGGGACAAAGCAAGACTCCGTCTCAAAAAAAAAAAAAAAAAAAAACCAAAGAGGGTAGAGGTGGGTTAGGGTATGTGGGATAAAATAAATAACACCTATTACTTCTATAATTAATTATGAAAGTTTTTAAGCTCTCTAAACAAAAAGATTCTTAATTTTTTAAAAATTTTTATTCAACTTTTTTTTAGAGATAGGGGTCTCCCTCTCTTGCTGTGTTGCCCAGGCTGTCCTCAAACTCCTGGGCTCAAGTGATCCTCAGCTGTGAGTGGCTGGGACTAGAGAGCACGCCACTGCACCCGGCTCCCAAATAAAAATATTTATTGGGAGAGGGAGAAAGTTAGCATATCAGAGAAAGAAGAACCAAGGTTGAATAAAAAGGACTGGCTTGAAGTCCCAAATAGAAAAGCTCTGCCATTTACCAGCTTCATGACTAAGTAAATTACAACCTCTTTGGGTCTGGATTTCCTCTTTTATAAGATCTGCTTTGTCTGTAAAGATTAAATCAGGCACGTGAAAGTGAACTAAAAGTATGCAAATGAAAGTCATTACCACTTTTAGTATCACATTAACAAAGTATTATGCAGGAAATAAGATTGGCAGTTTTAATTTTAATAGAGCTGATGGTTCATAAATGGTTACCTAGCATTAACTGATTGGTAATAAACAAAGTCTGATTAATTTAGAGTTGTATATATAACCAAGGAAAGTTTAAAAGGGCATATGATTACCAATTTTCTATTAATATTTGTGATTAGTGAATAGTCTATCTTGTTTCAGTTGAAAGGCTATATATATATATATATATACACACACACACGTATTTTTTTTTTTTAATAAATAAAGCGATAAAACTATTTTCTAGGATTCACTGTTGAGGTGGCAGACAACCATGGCAGGTCCTGATTCCAAGTGAAAAATTTGAGAAGGAACTTTAGTGCCTCCAAACGTGTTAGTAGACTTCAAATAAATGGACAAGTTCTAAATAGTAATCTGATTCACTCACAAGCTATATATGAACCAAAAAGAATCTAAGATTCTTCAACCTGCAGTTCTCCCCTGGCACTCTCAGGCCTCAGGTGTTCTGTTTGACCCACAAAGGCTCATTTTACAGATATTTCACAGAAACGTAACACTGTAAGAATTGCAGTTTGAGATAAATGAAACTGAGCCGATAGGTAATGGCTAAAAATTTCAAGACATCTTTGATTTACTTCCAAAAAGGCCTTCAGTAAATATTCAACACTTGATTAAAACTCATTCAAATATTTCCCTTACGTGACATCAAGAGCAAAGTGCACAGAACTCATGCCTTGCAACAGGGTGCAAATATTCTCCGGTGTTTTGGGGTTTATTACTTTTACCCTCATCATGGTAGTCTTTCAGATGAAATAAATTATTCTGTTGTTTCCCATTTTCTTTCTAGATGAAGAAAAGGAAATAAAAACAAAAACCAAAAGGAAAAGAAAGGAATGAAAAGGAGGAATCCTATAGGAGCTAATGTTTTCAGAGACTTAAGTGGCTTAATTTCTATTAAAACATAATTCAGTACACTTGCAACAGTTGGAGGAAGCTGGGCTGGTGACTTAGTTCCAGCTGCTTGGTATGAAATGAGTGCAGCATAGATATAGGACACTAGAGCTGACTCTTGAAGATGACCTATCTGCAACAAGTTGACTTGCCCAATGAAGAAAAAAGTACTAGATATGTAGGCCTTATCTTTTAAATTGAGCTTCTTTTTTCTCCAGAAAGAGAACAACAAAAAAATTGAGTTCCTTTTTGAAGGTGCTGATTTTCAAGGCATAAAATTAATTCACACATACCAAAGAGACTACTGGACACTATATAAACATACAACAATAACAAAAAACCTCACAGAAGTTAACACCATCGAATCAGAATTATTTATTTCAGAACGCTTTACTACTATTAATTATTCTTTATACTACATTTGCTATATTCTGTTTTCACTGACAAGTCACTAATTGAACGAATTAATCATGTACTCAACAAAACAAACACACCAAGACTCTTTGTCACTAAGAATTTGTCTTTGTCCCAGTTCAACCAGTTAAAGAATTTTACTGATTTGGATTATTGTTAATTTGTCTACTTTTAATGTCAATATGTGGAAGAATACTTAAAAAAAAAAAAGCACCCATGAAAAGATTTCAAATACAGATTTCACAATTCCTTTGTTTTTGTTTTTGAGATGGAGTCTCACTCTGTTGCCCAGGCTAGAGTGCAGTGGCGTGATTTCAGTTCACTGCAGCCTCTGCCTCCGGGATTCAAGCGATTCTCCTGCGTCAGCCTCCCGAGTAGCTGGGACTACAGGCACTCACCACCATGCCCGGCTGATTTTCGTATTTTTAGTAGAGATAGGATTTCACCACATTGGCCATGCTGGTCTTGAACTCCTGATCTCAAGTGATCGCCTGCCCTGGCCTCTCAAAGTGCTGGGATTACAAGAGTGAGCCACTTTGCCCAGCCCAAATATAGATTCTATAATTTTTAACATCTTAATAACTGTTTAGGAGTAAAGTATACTGATAACAGGTTTAGAAAAACATTCACTAATAACTCTATTAATTCAGCTCTTAGCAGCCTCAACAGGATGTATCATCTTTGAAATCGCCTTGAAAAAGAACATAAAGACATAGCAACAAAGTACTCCCTCTCTATGTGTCTATGTCTCCCTTGTCTCTCAATCACACACACACACATATCCCCACTCACCCACCCACATACACACACCCCCTCAACCCACACACATTCACACACACACACTCCCACTCACACACACCCCACCACCCACACACACACCTACTACCCACCTACCCACACACACACAGACACACATACACACTCTCCACAAACACACACACCCCCCACCCACACACATTCACACACACACACACACACACACACTGGGTACACATGTGATTCTGAATGCAGTCATAAAGCACTTGAATTGGACTATTCTAACAAGTGCCTCATGTAGCTCAAGTCAATTTTACAAAGGGGAAAAATGGAGTCTGACTTTCCTGTCTGGCCAGCAGCAGGAAACAGATGATCTCTCTGAAATACAGGCCTGTTTCATTCCATTTAGTCTCTTGGCATGTGTCATTCATGCTGCTGCTACTGAAGATCATGGAAACTGAACTGATTTCTCAAGTTACTGAAGACTGTTTTCAGAAAGGTGGAACCACAGAGACATGATCATGAAAATGAAACTATCTGAAGAGTCCATTTGGGAATCAGATTTTCTTCTGAGTTTCTAACTGCCTTTTAAGATATGCAGAACTATCAGTTTCATAGTTCCATTGTAACATTTTAAACTATTACAAAAGTGAAGTTTTTTTCCCTTCCTTTTTCCTGAATTTAAACATAAGGTGACCGACTCCAAGGAAGACGAGGCAGCTTGCCCAAGGTCCCAGTGAAATCAGTGATAGAGCTCTCTCATACGCAGCCAGGTCTCACTCCTGAAATTTTCTATACTATGCCATGGCTGTTTCTCAACTGATGACATGCCAGAACATCCTTAACTCTGCCCTCAATTTTAATATTTTCACTTATATTATCTGAAGCTTTTGTTCAAATCGTTTATGTAAATCGAAATTCTTTGTGAAGCCTGGGCACTTTTTTTATCTAAACGTTCTTTAAATTGCAATATGAACAGAAAATTAGGTTTGGAAATGACTCCCACCAAAGCACTAAGGCTGCTCTGACAGGCAAGTAATGGGAGATTGTTAAAAGCCTCACAAGGGACACATGAATACTACCAGCATAGCCATTAATGCCAACTGAGATTCAAAGAGAACATGTCATACAGTGCCAGAACTAGAAACGGGCTTGTTCTTATGGATGAAATGTCATGTAACAATCATTTTTTTCAAATCATAGAGTAAGCTGCTAAGTAACTCTCAGAGGAGTTCTATTGTTCTCCGCTGGTTTGTTCTGGAGTCAGTACTTCTCACCAAGATATTAGGCAATTACCAGGAAAAGCCGGAAAATAAGCACTATAGGCATTTTCTCCCCCACAAATTTCTAAAAAGACTCACATTTAATGTTTTAAGATTAAGAATATGTTATGAAAAGTACTACAGGGATGTTTTATTCCTCTGTGATAGCTTTCATATATACTGGTGCGTTTTTGTTGTTTGAACCAATGTTCACTTTCTTGAGGTACCTTCTCTTTAAACTTTTGTTTACGACTATAAGTGTGTAAACCCATAGAAAAGATCTGGACGAGGCCAAGCACAATGGCTAAAATCTGTAATCCCAGCACTTTGGGAGGCCAAGGTCAGAGGACTGCTTGAGCCCAGGAGTTCAAGACCAGCCTGGGTAACAAAGGGAGACCCTGTCTCTTAAAAATAAAAAATTAGCCAGCTATGGTAGTAAATGCCTGTAGTCCTAGCTATGTGGGAGGCTGAGGCTGGAGGATTACTTGAGCCCAGGAGCTCAAGGCTACAAAGTAAGCCGTGATCGTGCCATTGCACTCCAGCCTCGGTGACAGAGGCAGACCCTGTCTCAAAAAAAAAAAAAAGAAAAGAAAAGAAAAAAGGAAAAGATTTGGAAGAATAAAGACCAAACCTAAAATAAATTATCTCTCTGAAGGCGAAGTTGATGACTAGGGGGTAGGGATGGTAAAGACTCATTATCATGTACTACTTGTATAGTTTTAGTTGCCCTAAGAAGCATTTTTTAGATTTACTGGAGACCTATGATTGCTAAAGAAGACCAAAAAATATATGCTTCAATTTCAAGTGCTCTCTACTGTTGATTTTACATAAAGTCCTAGGTAATAAACATATATCTTCTTTGATATTTTCTAATTATGAGGCCCTGAATGCCTACCTCCCATGTGCCACTTTTTATATATAAACACTTAACATATACACTTAAACATATACACTTACACATATTTCCACATATACACGTAAACATATATATACAAATCTGCAAATATCAATCAACCTATAGGAATAATGCCTTTAAAAAGTCTGCAAATGAAAAGTAACAGACAACTCTGAAATAGCTATAATGGGTTTACTTCCTTTTCTGACTCAGATTCCCATCGTTTATGGCGCTATTACTGGTATGTATCACAATTAAAGCACTGTATTAAACTATTCAATGAAGGCTTTTTCAAAGCATGGCAGTCAACTCACTTGCTCCAAGCCAAAAATGGAATAGGAGAAATTCATGTATTTTAGGACACAGTAAGGGTGTGTGCCTGGTGGCACAGTCTGTTTTTAGGAGTTATATTGGGAAACTGAAACTTCCTTTGTGTATACATGTATAAAAAAAACAGTAATAGAAGGGTAACTACATGACTTATTTCATTCTTACAACATCTCTGTCCAACATGAATAAGGTAATGTCTTCCCAAGAGCTTGTAGTTTTAACTCACTATTCCCAAAGTCTTATTTCTACATTTGTATACATAACTAAAGGGGTTCCTAGATGACTTTATGGTTTATTTTCAATAAATTTTAAAGTCTGTAAAATTTCAAATATATGCACTAGCAGTAAGTAAAAATATATTTTAAGGGAATGACAGGAATCTGAGTACACTAACCCAGAACTGGGAATGGAATTATAGCTATCGGGTAACTATCAGCATATGACGCTCAGAAGGGTGACATACATGAATTCTGCCACTTTATCAAGTGATAGGCTGTCAATATTTTTTTCTGGACACTGTTCATGACTTGATATATAATACGGTTTAAATTTGTGTCCTTGCCCAAATCTCATATCAAATTGTAATCTTCAATGTTGGAAGAGGGGCCTTCTGGGAGGTGACTGGATCACAAGGGCAGACTTCCCTTGCTGTTCCTGTGACAGTGAGTGAGTTCTCATAAGATCTGGTTGTTTAAAAACGTGTAACTCCTCCCCCTTCTCTCTTCTTCCTTCTCTGGCCATGAAAGACGTGTCTGCTTCCCCTTTGCCTTCTGTCATAATTGTAAGTCTCCTGAGGTCTCCCCAGCCATGTTTCCTGTACAACCTGCAGAACTGTGAGTCAATTAAACCTCTTTTCTTTATGATTTACCCAGTCTCGGGTAGTTCTTTATAGCAATGTGAGAACAGATTAATAGTTTTAAAAACAAGTATAATAGCAAATCATGTTGTGACACTTGCATCAAGAGGAATCCACTGCCAAACCCTAGATTTTCCCATTAATACAACTATTCTTAACTCTTGATTTAAATCTTTTGGGGAAGGGGATGTATCAATGTTCTTCACCTCAGACCTGTTTGCTAAAGGTTAGAATACACATTCCTGAATAAAACAGAGCTTTCTATTCATCATGGCTCTTCTCAGCCCTCTCCACTATGGAAAATAAGCCATAAAGTCATCCAGGAGAGAAAGCTGCAAACAACTCTTCACTTAGCAAGAACAGACATGGGGCCACAGATAATTGCTCTTATTTTACAATACATTTAAACAAATATGATTAAAATCATGCTATAGAAAATTATTGCTGTTCCCTGAAAAGTAAATTAAATGAAATTGACAACAATGGTATTCAACCTCCTAAAAATCCTTGTCTTTAAAGATCCAGATTATATAGGTCACACGTTTAACACATTTGGGGCCAAGATGATGTCTGCTTAGAAAGTTCTTCATGACTCCATGTTTACACTGGAAAAAAGAAGTCAAGGATTTCACTGTATCACACTAACACTTGGCTCCTGGTGCTGCTCATGAAATTTAAGGTAAACATACAAAAGTTCCTAAAAAAGACTGAGTACCACATGCAGTATACTGACAGCGTGACTTGTCCAAAATAGTTATATACAAGTTAAGTTTGTCCAAAAACCAGCAGAACTTTAATACAATACATTTCCTTTAGAGAATACACGCCATCAAGGTGAAAATAGGATCAAACCGAAAAGACAGTTTAGCTTAAGTTGACTGCAAACCGTGACCATGTCTTACCTTTTCAGGTCAACAGTCGTCACACTAAATACAACTCCTTTGAGCCAAAGAATCATGAAGAGCCTCTGGGAAAAGGGGCAGTTCCCTATGCTTTCACCATCACTGCCAGCCTGGAAAACAGAATTAAACATTAAAAAACAAGGTCAAAGTGATGACACTCAACATGACATGACTTTTTCTGAATTTTAATCAAAAGTACAAGAAGCCAGGAAAAGTTACATTGTGGAAGGAAGAGTAGAAATTTGGGTCTTTATTATTTTGTCTTTTCATTAGCCATTTTTTTTTCTTTTTTTGAGACAGGGTCTCCTTCTGTCACCCGGCTGGAATGCAGTGGTGCGATCTCAGCTCACTGCAACCTTAACCTCCCAGGCTCAAGCAATCCTCCCATCTTAGCCTCTCAAGTAGCTGGGGCTACAGGCACGTACCACCATCCTGGCTAATTTTTAATATTTTTAGTAGAGACAGGGTTTCACCACGTTATCCAGGTTGGTCTTGAACTCCTGGGCTCAAGTGAACTACCTGCCTCAGCCTCCCAAAGTGCTGGGATTACAGGCATAAGCCACTGCACCCAGCTAGCGCTAGCCTCTTTCTTTCCGTAAAAATGATCAGTCTAGGGCCAGGCATGGTGGCACACGCCTGTAATCTCAGCACTTTGGGAGGCCAAGGCAGGAGGATCACAAGGTCAGGAGTTTGAGTCCAGCCTGGCCAATATGGTGAGACCCCGTCTCTACTAAAAATACAAAAATTAGCCGGGTGTGGTGGCAGGTGCCTGTAGTCCCAGCTACTTGGGAGGCTGAGGGAGGAGAATCACTTGAACCCGGGACACAGAGGTTGCAGTGAACTGAGATCACACCACTGTACTCCAGCCTGGGTGACAGAGAGATACTCTGTCTCAAAAATAAATAAATAAATAAATAATAAAAATGACCAGTCTAGTATACTACTGCCCAAGAGAACTTAATGCATGATGGAAATGATCTATATTGCCAAAGTCCAATATGGTAGCCATTAGCAACATGTGGCTAGGGAGTACTTAAAATGGGGCTAGTTCAAGTGAACTGAATCTTTTTGTTTCATTTATTTTAAATTACAGTCATGCATCACTTACTGATAGGGACACAATCTGAGAAATGTGCTGTTAGGCGATTTTGGCATTTTACAAGCATCACAGGGTATGCTTACACAAACCTAGATGATATAGCCTACTACACACCTTGTCTACATGGTATAGCCTAGTGCTCCTAGGCTACAATGTGTACAAACGTGTATAGCACATTACTGTACTGGATACTGTAGGCAAATGGAATATAATGGTATCTGTACATCTAGACACATCTAAACATAGAAAAGGTATAATAAAAATATGAATTATAAGCCGGGCACGGTGGCTCATGCTTGTAATCTCAGCACTTTTGGAGGCCAAGGCAGGCAGATCGCCTGAGGTCAGGAGTTCAAGACCAGCCTGGTTAACATGGTGAAACCCCATCTCTACCAAAATACAAAAAATTAGCCAGACATGGTGGTGCGCGCCTGTAGTCCCAGCTACTTGGGAGGCTGAGGTAGAAGAATCGCTTGAACCTGGGAGGTGGAGGTTGTAATGAGCCGACATCATGCCACAGCATTCCAGCCTGGCAAAAGAGCAAGATCCCATCTCGAAAATAAAAAATAAAAGCAAATTACAATCTTTTGAGACCACTGGCATATGCAGCACCTGACTATAATTTATAATTTAAAACATAAACATAATTTTTTTTTTTTTTGAGACAGAATCTCGCTCTGTAGCCCAGGCTGGAGTGCAGTGGCACGATCTCGGCTCACTGCAGCCTCTGCCTCCCAGGCTCAAGTGAGTCTTCTACCTCAGCCTCCTGAATAGCTGGGATTACAGGCATGCGCCACCACATCCAGCTAATTTTTGTATTTTTAGTAGAGACAGGGTATCACCATGTTGGTCTCGAACTCCTGACCTTGTGATCCGTCCACCTTGGCCTCCCAAAGTGTTGGGATCACAGGTGTGAGCCACCGTGCCCAGCCAAACATAATACGTTTTCATAATTCAAATAGCCACGAATGACTAATGGCAACTATGTTGGACAGAACAGTAATTCCTAGTGGGTACATAACTCCTTGCCTCCGGGCAAAGGCAAAGTCTGTTACGGGTTTTATGAAATGTAAAAATCATTTTTCATTATATCAGACAGTATTCTTATTAAGGCAAAGTAAAAAGGGAAACTTGTAGGTGTGCCTGCCTCCAAAAAAATTCATTATAAATATCCCATATCCTGGCTGAGCGCAGTGGCTCACTCCTGTAATACCAGCACTTTGGGAGGCTGAGGCAGGCAGATCACAAGGTCAGGAGTTTGAGACCAGCCTGACCAACATGGTGAAACTCCATCTCTACAAAAAGGACAAAAATTAGCCAGGCGTGGTGGCACATGCCTATAATCCCAGCTGCTTGGGGGGCTGAGATAGGAGAATTGCTTGAACCTGGGAGGTGGCGGTTTCGGTGAGCCAAGATCGTGCCACTGCACTCCAGCCTAGGTGACAAAGTGAGACTCCATTTCAAAGATAAAAATAAATATCCTATACCCTGTTTTGTTTTTTATTTTTTTTTCAATTAGAGATAGGATCTTACTATGTTGCCCAGGCTGGTGTGCAGTGGTTACTCATAGGCACAATCATAGCAAACTGCAGTTTCAAATTAGTGGACTTAAGAAATCCTCCCGGCCGGGCGCGGTGGCTCAAGCCTGTAATCCCAGCACTTTGGGAGGCCGAGACGGGTGGATCATGAGGTCAGGAGATCAAGACCATCCTGGCTAACATGGTGAAACCCCGTCTCTACTAAAAAAATACAAAAAAAACTAGCCGGGTGAGGTGGCGGGCGCCTGTAGTCCCAGCTACTCAGGAGGCTGAGGCAGGAGAATGGCGTGGACCCGGGAGGCGGAGCTTGCAGTGAGCTGAGATCCGGCCACTGCACTCCAGCCTGGGAGACAGAGCCAGACTCCGTCTCAAAAAAAAAAAAAAAAAAAAAAAAAAGAAATCCTCCCGCCTCAGCCTCCCCAGTAGCTGAGACTACAGGCATGCACCACCATACCCGGCCCATATCCTGTTGTACACATTCCTACAGGGAGCAAGAAAATAACAAAAGATATATTTATAATAATCTATTTCTAATCCTACTTAATGAATGGCAATGACGAGGTAGATTTTCCTAAAAATCAGAATGGTACAAATCTTTTTTAGTCCCATCATGTGTGCCCCAAGGTGCGTTGTTTTTTTTTTTTTTTTTTTAACTTTTATTTTAGGTTCAGGGATGTTATGTGCAGGTTTGTTATACAGGTAAACTCATGTCACGGGGTTTGTTGTACGGATTATTTCATCACCCAGGTACAAAGCCTAGTGCCCAATAGTTATTTTTTTCCGATCCTCTCCCTCCTCTCATCCTCCACCCTCAAGTAGAGCCCAGAAATAAGGCCACACACCTACAACCATCTGATCTTTGACAAAGCTGACAAAAACAAGTGATGTCAAAGACTCCATATTCAATAAACAGTGCTGGGATAACTGGCTAACCATATGCAGAAGATTAAAACTGAATCCCTTCCTTACACCATACACAAAAATCAACTCAAGATGGATTAAAGACTTAAATGTAAAACCCAAAACTATAAAAACCCTGGAAGACAACCTAGTCAGTGCCATTCTGGACATAGGAACTGGCAAAGATTTCATGACGAAGATGCCAAAAACAATTGCAACGAAAGTTGACAAACAGGATCTAATTGAACTTAAGAGTTTCCGCATAGCAGAAGAAACTATCAACAGAGTAAACAGACAACCTACAGAATGGGAGAAAATATTTGCAAAATATGCATCTGACAGAGGTCTAATATCCAGCATCCATAAGGAACTTAAACTAAATTACAAGTAAAAAACAAACAACCCTATTAAAAAGTGGGCAACAGACATGAACAGACACTTTTCAAAAGAAGACATACATGCAGCCAACAAGTATATGAAAAAAAGCTCAATATCATTGATCATTAGAGAAAAACAAATCAAAACCACAATGAGATACTATCTCACCAGAACGGCAGCTATTTTTAAAAAGTCAAAAAATAACAGATGCTGGCAAGGTTGTAGAGAAAAGGCAACAGTATACACTGCTGGTGGGAGTGTAAATTAGTTAAACTATTGTGGAAAGCAGTGTGACAATTCCTCAAAGAGCTAAAAACAGAACTATCATTCGACTCAGCAATCCCATTACTGGGTATATACCCTGAGGAATATAAATCATTCTACCATAAAGACACATGCATACGTATGTTCACTGCAGCACTATTCATGATAGCAAGACATGGAATCAGCCCCAAGTTTAAAAAGGAAAGATGGGCTGAAGGAAAAGGAGAGATGGGAAGGACAGAGAGCTGGAATGCTGGAAGAGAACGTTCTGACATTGCTAGAGATCAACACAGCCTGTTGACTATGACGTCTATGGAGAGTGCCAGAAATAACTCTCCAATAAGTCATTCAAAGATGCTGGTGAAAGTACTGTTTATTACCCTAAAGTAACTCTCAAAAAATTCAGAAGTATTTCAGTAAAATGCTACATCAGTAAAAAGTCATTAATTCCTAAACTAATGGAGAGGTAAAGGGACTTTAAAAAACAAAAACAAAAACAAAAAAACATGGGCTTATAATGAAGATTCTAGAAACCTAATCAGACAGCATGGGACAGTTACAACAGAGCTTGGTTTAAAAAACAAAATTCCGATTATTCTTTATCAGTAACAAAATATACACAGAATTTGAGGGCAGAATGAATCATATTAATTCCTAATACTACATACAACTTGTACAAAAATGTACTTCCTAAAAAAGGCCTAGTTCTTAAATTTTATTGTGATTACAAATAACCTAAGGAAAACATTTAAAATGAAGACCTCAGGGCCTCATATCTAGAGATTCTGATTCAGCAGAACTCCTGGGTTGGGGCCCAGGAAGCCTTATTTTGCTATAGGCACTCAAGGAGATTTCAAAGTAAGGCACCTGCCTGCTGGATACATTAAGAAACACTGGTGTGGGAAGGTTAGGATGATATTTGGTTCTCAGAACCCAAGTCAATTTACAGCACTAAATCATCCTACTATATAACAAACTGGTGTCCGAAGTTGCCTTTCTGATGATACTGACCATTAATAGCATGGAAAGCTGATAACACACAAGTGAATTTACTACAGACAAGAAAATGTTAATACATTACCTTTCCAATTAGCTTGATAATCCAAATTTGAGATTTACTGGAAAAAAAAAAAAAACAGTAGTTTGGTAGACAAAGAACTAGTCTGACTCAAGGTCTTTATCCTCCTCCACTTAATCTATAAAATTAACTAAAATTTCCCAAGCTGCCTGTCATAGCAGTGTTAAAATCATTAAGTTGGTAAAGGAGACATAATAAAGATATTACATGTAGGAACTTAGAAACACGTTAAACTAAAAGCAGGCTAAAGATGAATGGGGACTGGCTACAGAGCAGTCACCATACATAATCTCCTACAGTGGTCTGCAGAGCCAGTCCTTGAGCATGGGCAAAAGAATCTCAGAATACAGAACAGTTCACGAAGACCTGGTCAGGACACAAATGCCCCTTTCCTTTCACAGATGACTGCCTCCTTTCTCTATAATTTTCTAGCAAATTTTCCCAATTTACTTTTGTTTCTGGTATATCAGAAGCTTGTTACACATCTCATACTCCTAATAAGCACTTTCCTTCATGCACACATAAATAAATGCGTATTCTTTAAAAAAAAGTACCTTCTTTACTAACCACTCATGACAAGTCAAATAAGAAACTTCATCATCACCATGAACAACTTTTTCCAAAGTTTTAATAGCATCAGAAAATTGGGAGCTACTAGTCAGATGAAATATTTATTTTTATTTTATTTTTGAAATTTTTAGAAGTATACAAAAGGCCACGCACAATGGGTCCCGCCCATAATCCCAACACTTTGGAAGTCAAAAGCAGGAGGATCACTTGATGCCAGAAGTTTGAGATCAGCCTGGGCAACCAAGCAAAACCCCATCTCTACCAAAAAAAATTAGAAAATTAGCCACCGTGGTGGCACTCTCCTGTAGTACCAGTTATTGAGAAGGCTGAGGTGGGAGGATCACTGGAGCCCAGGAGTTCAAGACTGCAGTGAGCCATGATTATAGCACTGCATTCCAGCCTGGGTAACAGAGCAAGACCCTGTCACTATTCAAAATATATATATATACACACACACACACACATATATATACACATACATCCATATAGATATGTATAATTTATATATATATAGTAAAACTGTGGAAAAATTCAAATTTCTTTTTTTTTAAATTAGATGGAGTCTCGTTCTGTTGCCCAGGCTGGAGTACAGTGGTGCGATCTCAGCTCACTGCAACCTCTGCCTCCCAGGTTCAGGCGATTCTCCTGCCTCAGCCTCCCGAGCAGCTGGGAGTAATAATAAATAATAAATAAGGCACCACCATGCCTGGCTTATTTATTTATTTATTCATTTTTTGAGATGGAGTTTCAGTCTTGTCACCCAGGGTGGAGTGCAATGGTGTGATCTCAGTCACTGCAACCTCTGCCTCCCAGGTTCAAGTGATTCTCCTGCCTCAACCTCCTGAGTAGCTCAGATTACAGGCGCCCACAACCACATCCAGCTGATTTTTGTATTTTTATTAGAGACAGTGTTTCACCATGTCGGTCAGGCTGGTCTCGAACTCCTGACCTCAGGTGATCCGCCCGCCTCGGCCTCCCAAAGTGCTGGGAATACAAGCATGAGCCATGCCGCCTGGCCTAATTTTTTGTATTTTTATTAGAGACGGGGTTTCACCATGTTGCCAGGCTGGTCTCGAACTCCTGACGTCAAGTGATCCACCCACCTCAGCCTTCCAAAGTCCTGGGATTACAGGCGTGAGTCACTGGGCCTGGCGAAAAATTCAAATTTCTAGAATTCTGCAAGTCAAAAACTTTCTCCTTTAATCCAAGTTAAATATAAAATTCAATTTCAACAAAGTTATAGAATCAAAATTACCCTGTTTAGTATGAACTACACTGAATACAGCCCATTGCTACAGCTGACTGAGGGCATTGTGATACAATGGAAAGCATCCTACACTGGGAGCCAGGATACGTTTATTCTACATCCAGTTTTGTATTAGTAACCATAAAAATTAACATATAGGTATCTAACGATAGCATCTGAGAAAAGTATGCCTTTAAAAAATACTTTTCACTGCTTCTAACAGTTATATTCATTGTTTTAAAAATAAATAAAAACTGAAGCACTAGAGAAAGTCAGAGTTCCCTTACCCTTGAACCACTAATTTGCTGCTTATTCTTCTACATTTTTATTTTCTATGTACATACTACTATTTTTCTTTTAATAGAGACGGGGTCTAACTATGATGCCCAGGCAGGTCTCAAACTCCTGGCCTCAAGTTATCCTCCCACCTTGTCCTCCCAAAGTGCTGGGATTACAGGTGTGAGCCACCATGCCCGGCCCATACTACTTTATTCCTTGAAAAATGTGATCACACTGTATGTAACTTGTTTTTATAGTTTATATATTTTATTTCCAACTTAATGTAACCAATCCTCTGGAGGCTGTAATGTCTCTGCCAGAATACTGTCAGAGATGGCCAGGGAGGAAACCAGGGCCTTCAAACCCTGCCAGGCCCCTGCCCCTGGGGTGGGATCAGAGGAGGCCTAACAGAGTCAGGACTTTGAACATCAACCAGTGGTAATGAGGCCACCTCCACTAGCATATCAGGGAGACACACTAGTTTCACCATGTTGGCCAGACATTTCCGTGGAGGGAAAAGGAGAAGAGAGATGGTACTGCTTTGTTATAACCAGGTGGAGACAGAAGTCCAAGTGCTCCACTGGGTTGTCTCATTTTTATATTATTATTTTTATTTTTATTTCTTTTGAGACAGAGTCTCGCTCTGTCGCCCAGGCTGGAGTGCAGTGGCATGATCTTCGCTCACTACAACCTCTGCCTCCCGGGTTCAAGTGATTCTCCTGCCCCAGCCTCCTGAGTGGCTGCAATTACAGGCATGCACCAGCACACTTGGCTAATTTTTGTATTTTTAGTAGAGATGGGGTTTCACCATGTTGGCCAGGCTGGTCTCAAATGCCTGACCTCAGGTGATCCACCTGCCTCGGCCTCCCAAAGTGCTGGGATTACAGGTGTGAGCCACCGTGCCCAGCCCCATTTTTTAGATTTAATACTTCTTGCTTTCAGAATGTGATTTAAAGGAAAAGAAAAATAAACAAACTTAATACTTCTGAGAGACTTCTGCTTCTGGAAGACAGAATTAGATGGCAGTGAGCTTCTTAGTTTTTTGCCTTATACATCTCAGACTTGGAGCCAAAAAAGCCAGCAACCATGGTGAGGAGGCTCCTTATTACTGCCGGGGTGGGGGAATGGGAGTTGCAGCTCCCATTCACTAGTGGAGGGATACACTAGTATCTATTTTTAGTAGAGACAGGGTTTCACAGTGTTGGCCAGGCTGGTCTTGAACTTCTGACCTCAGGTGATCCGCCCACCTCGGTCTCCCAAAGCACTGAGATTACAGGCGTGAGCCTCCACGCCCAGCCTATTTCCATGTTTTGAGATCATCCATCTAAGTGCCATTCCTGAAGGCCTCACTGGATGCTACTGTCCCAATAATTTTACATCTAGAAATTTATTCTATAGAAACAGTCATACAGATGTCCAAAGATACAAGAGAGGAATACTGAGGCCTTACTGTTTGTAATAGCAAAACACTAGAGACCACCCAAGCCCATCAGTAAAAGATTTGTTAAATTTATAGACCACCAACAGAGGATGGAAGTCTAGGCCACCCATTCAGCCTTTGCTGGCATGCGTGAAGATGGAGCCACAGCTTTTTCTGTGGTGTTTACAGTAGAGCAGTAATTATCTAAAAGTTTGTGATCTTGTTTAGGCTGCCCCTTCCCTGGTTCTCAGGCAAGAGGCAGCAGGATTTTGTTGGAATTTTTTTTCTCAGTCCAGGTTGCTGGCTTCTTTAGCTCCAAGTCAGGAATATAGGAGGCAAAAAAGCAGGAAATTCTATATTCCCAGAATACTTCTGAGAAGTCTCTCAGAAGTATTAGATTTAAAAGCAAAATTAAAAATGCATAACATGTGACATATCCATACAGTGGAACATTATTTGACAATTAAAAGCAATGAAGTATGGACACATGCTATAACTTGAATAAACTAAGTGAAAAGAACAAAAGACCACATATCGTATCCACAGATGCAGAACCCGCAGATATAGGGACAACTATAACGGACTTCTGCATCCACAGAGGAGTCCTGGAACCAATCCCCCGTGGATTTCAGGGGACAACTGTATATGATTCCATTTATATGAAATGTCCAAAATAGACAAATTCATACAGACAGTAGACTATTTGCTGCCAAGAACTGAGGATGGAGAAGAGGAGTGACTGCTAATGGGTACATGGTTTCTTTTTGAGGTGGTGAAAATGTTTTAAAATTGGACCCTGGTGGCTGGGCGTGATGGCTAACATCTGTAATCCCAGCACTTTGGGAGGCCAAGGCAGGTGGATCACTTGAGGTCAGGAGTTCAAGATCAGCCTGGCCAATATATAGTGAAACCCCATTCCTACTAAAAAATACAAAAATTGGCCAGGCGCAGTGGCTCATGCCTGTAATTCCAGTACTTTGGGAGGCCCAGGCAGGTGGATCATGAGGTCAGGAGTTTGAGACCAGCCTGACCAACATGGTGAAACCCCATCTCTACTAAAAATACAAAAATTAGCTGAGTGTGGTGGTGCATGCCTATAGTCCCAGCTACTTGGGAAGCTGAGGGAGGAGAATCACTTGAACTCAGGAGACAGAGGTTACAGTGAGCCAAGATCATGCCACTGTACTCCAGCCTGGGCAACAGAGCAAGCCTCCATCTCTCCCCCCAAAAAAAAAAAAAAGGGCTGGGCGCAGCGACTCACACCTGTAATCCCAGCACTTTGGGAGGCCGAAGCGGGTGGATCACGAGGTCAGGAGATTGAGACCATTCTGGCTAGCACGGTGAAACCCCGTCTTTACTAAATATACAAAAAACAAAAATTAGCCCGGCGTGGTGGCAGGCGCCTGCAGTCCCAGCTACTTGTGAGGCTGAGGCAGGAGAATGGTGTGAACACAGGAGGCGGAGCTTGCACTGAGCAGAGATTGTGCCACTGCACTCCAGCCTGGGTGACAAAGTGAGACTCCAGCTCAAAAAAAAAAAAAAAAAAAAAAAATTAGACCCTGGTAATGGTTGCACAACTCTGTGAATATACTAAAAACCACTGAATTGTATATTTTAAAGGGGTGAATTACATTGTATATGAATTATATCCAACAAGTTGTTTTTTAAATATATGCATACAGATCATAAATATAAATATATACATGCTGCAGAAGATTTTAATTTGGATTACACAGGTTTGTTTTGTTTGGTATCTTTAGTAGAGACGGGGTTTCACCATGTTGGCCAGGCTGGTCTCAAACTCTCGACCTTGTGATCCGCCTGCCTCAGCCTCCCAAAGTGCTGGAATTACAGGCGTGAGCCACTGCACCCAGCTTGGATTACATAAAGTTATGATTTCATGTTACAAAAACATATATGTCTATTATGTTTTCTTAAAAATTAGAATACCAGTCTGAGAAACATATAGTGAGATCCCATCACCACAAAAAATTTTTAAAAATTAGCCAGGTGTGGTGGCTCATGCCTGTGGTCCTAGGCTACTCAGGATGCTGAGGCAGGAGGATCACTTGAGCCTGGGAGGTTGAGGCTGCAGTGAACCATGATCACACCACTGCACTCTAGCCTGGGTGACAGAGTGAGACCCCCATCTCCAGAAAATAAAAATAAAAATAATTGGCTGGGCGCGGTGGCTCACGCCTGTAATCCCAGCACTTTGGGAGGCCGAGGCGGGTGGATCATGAGGTCAGAAGATCGAGACCATCCTGGCTAACACGGTGAAACCCTGTCTCTACTAAAAATACAAAAAACTAGCTGGGCCTGGTGGTGGGCGCCTGTAGCCCCAGCTACTCGGGAGGCTGAGGCAGGAGAATGGCGTGAACCTGGGAGGCGGAGCTTGCAGTGAGTCGAGATAGCGCCACTGCACTCCAGCCTGGGCAACAGAGCAACACTCCGTCTCAAAATAAATAAATAAATAAATATAAAAATTGAAATAAAAATAAAAATAATTTTTTAAACTCAAATAATTAAAGAGAAAACTTAATCCCACTGACAGAAATAAACATGAATCTCTAGATAGAGTCTTAGTATTCATTTGGGTTTTATTCTTATAAAAGGAGTATTTTCTTTACCTTGCTGTCTGGGTATTCTTCACTAGCCTCACACCTCTTCCCTTCACACCTCTGTGGTAATTCTTGAATTGCATAATACTGGTATTTAATCAGAAACTGCTGGATTAACTCCTATATTGCAGAATAGGGGTCAATGGCAGATGCCAAATATTTTAATGTTTTACTAAGTCAACATTAAGGAATTGCTCACTTAGAAAACCTAGTTTAATCAGTCTTTAGAATAGTCTGATTTTTAAACACCTAAGAAGAAAAGCTTTAACTTCATTCTTCTCTTTATTTATGTTTATGGAACTGAGGGTAAGCAGTGGTGATGACTGGAGGAAGAGAGACAGAAGTAAGGACCTGAAAGTAAGAACAGGCTCCTGACCATTAAATTATTTTCCTCAACATATTTTCTGGGGAGCGTATAGAGTAATGTGTTATTAAAGAATGAACTTTAAAACTTTTGGCCGGGCGCGGTGGCTCAAGCCTGTAATCCCAGCACTTTGGGAGGCCGAGACGGGTGGATCACGAGGTCAGGAGATCGAGACCATCCTGGATAACATGGTGAAACCCCGTCTCTACTAAGAAATACAAAAAACTAGCCGGGCGAGGTGGCGGGTGCCTGTAGTCCCAGCTACTCGGGAGGCTGAGGCCGGAGAATGGCGTGAACCCGGGAGGCGGAGCTTGCAGTGAGCTGAGATCCGGCCACTGCACTCCAGCCTGGGCTACAGAGCGAGACTCCGTCTCAAAAAAAAAAAAAAAAAAAAAACAAACTTTAATACCCCATTTACCTTTAGTATGAATTCTATCTAAATTAGCTGTCTGAATACACAAAATGGTTGCTTTGATTTAGACTAACTTAAAAGTCACAAAACAATGTGATAAATGAGCAAAGTCACCTGGCTTCTATTACCTATTTCTTCAGTTTTTTGTTGTTGTTTTTTTTTTTTTTTTTTTTTGAGTTGTAGTCTCTCTCTGTCACCCAGGCTGGAGTGAAATGGCACGATCTCAGCTCACTACAACCTCTGACTCCCAGGTTCAAGCAATTCTCCTGCCTCAGCCTCCCGGGTAGCTGGGATAATAGGCACCCGCCACCAGGTCCAGCTAATTTTTGTATCTTTAGCAGAGACGGGGTTTCACCATATTGGCCAGGCTGGTCTCAAACTCCTGAACTCATGATCACCTGCCTCAGCCTCCCAAAGTGCTGGGATTACAGGTGTGAGCCACCGCGCCTGGCCTATTTCTTCAGAATTTTTGCTAAACACATGCTAGAACCAAGTTTGGAGTCCAGAGGTTTTATAAGCTGTTCTTCTACAGGGTCTGCAGAGCATGTGGGAAACCACAGTTCAGAATCATACATACCTAGGTTTGAATCCCGACTTCCCTACTTCATTAGCTGTGTAATCTTCAGTAAGTGACTTAACATCTGTGAAACTTGACTTACTATATACCATGTTATTGTGGGGATCAAGTTAAGTTAGGATACACATAGTTCCTGGCAAATGGTAAGAGTTTTTAAAACGTTACTTGACCCAAAGACACTCCATGCAAAGAACTCAAGGCCTAACAACAGATTCTTCAGTTCAAGCACTTAGTGGTTAGAATCCCTAGATTGCTTTATTCTTTCAGAAAACAAGGAGAGAAGGGAAAAAAATCTAAATATCTTCCACATTAAATTTTTCCAACTGACATAGATTATGGTCCGATGCTTTAAAAAAAAAATAAGTCTACATAAAGTTTAAACAGTTCACTAAATAGAAAAAAGCAAAGATATTCTTTTTTTTTTTTTTGAGACAGAGTCTCGCTCTGTCGCTGGAGTGCAGTGGCACGATCTTGGCTCACTGCAAGCTCCCGCCTCCCGGGTTCATGCCATTCTCCAGCCTCAGCCTCCCGAGTAGCTGGGACTACAGACGCCCACCACCAATGCCTAGCTAATTTTTTGTATTTTTAGTAGAGACAGGGTTTCACCGTGTTAGCCAGGATGGTCTCGATCTCCTGACCTCGTGATCCGCCCATCTTGGCCTCCCAAAGTGCTGGGATTACAGGTGTGAGCCACAGCGCCCGGTCAAGATATTCTTTAATATGTCAAAAATCTCTGGCCATGCAAAGATTATATTATTGTTTCCTGGCCATAACCATGTCACAGAACGAACTCAATAAATAAAGTCAAATGATACATAATGGAAGAATTACTATATGTCCAAGCTCTTTCTGTGTAAATAAAACAGTTAAGCAGAGGATAGTGCAAAGACTTTGGTTGCTACCATTTCTACCATTTCCTTACTCAGCATCACCAATTCATGAAATCTGCTCTTCAGATAAAAGCTTGTACAATTTAGAGAGGAAATGATTAGCTTGAAATTACATCAGGATGCCCAATTACCAGGGCTAGATGAAACTCCAGGACAGACCATTAAGAGTTCATTCACATGGAACATTTACCTTATTGAAGACAAATCTCTCTGCTTGTCCAAAACAAGCTCTTCGCATGTATTAATCTAGTTAATCCTGATATCCTCTTGCTTAGCAGAGAACGGTGGTTAAGATCACTAATTTAGAGCCAGACTCTCAGACAACTCCACTACTGCCTACCTAAGTGACTGAACAACTGGGCCTGTTTTCCTTTTCTATAAAATGGGAATAATAACCTCACTGGATAGTTGGGAGAACGGAATGAGTTCATACATATGAAGGGCTTAGATTAGCACAACACTCAAGGAACGGGGTTGGGGGAGTTGTTTGTTATATACTTTTTCATACTTTTTGATATTTGTAATACGGACATGAATCTTTCATTTTAAAAAAGCAGGCAAACAAAAACCCTCCCATCAAAAACATGAAAATAGAGTAAAACACAAGTTAAAGAATGAATGTGGAAAAACTCTGAAGATAAAATCTTACTCATTGCCTGTATTATAACAAAACATAAAATTAAATAAAAGATAAAATCTATGTAACAGGAGTATATAAGAGTAGGATACGCAAAAACTCTCAAGAAAGTGGGTTTAAAGACTGGGCAAGGTGGCTCACATCTGTCATCCCAGCACTTTGGGAGACCGAGGCAGGCAGATCGCTTGAGCCCAGAAGTTCAACACCAGCCTGGGCAACATGGTGAAACCCTATCCCTACAAAAAATACAAAAGTTAGATGGGCATGGTGGCACACGCCCGTGATCCCAGCTACTCGGGAGGCTGAGGTAGGAGAATCACTTGAGCCCAGGAGATCAAGGCTGCAGTGAGCCACTCATGCCACTGCACTCCCGTCTACATGAGAGAGAGAGGAAAAAGTTTAAAATGTAGATTACCAGGTACCACTTCCAGATACTCTGATTCCATATGTCTGTGGTGGGGCCCAGGAATCTATAATTTTTAATAAGTACTTCAAGTAATTCTAATTTGGATGTATTTGGTGCATAGACCATATTTTCATAAACATTCACACATTGACAGAAGAAAAACACGTTTAAAAAAAAAAAAAGGCCAGGCATAGCGGCTCATGCCTGTAATCCAAGCACTTAGGGAGGCCGAGGTGAGTGGATCACAAGGTCAGGAGTTCGAGACCAGCCTGGCCAATAGGGTGAAACCCTGTCTCTACTAAAAATACAAAAATTAGCCGGGCGTCGTGGTGGGTGCCTGTAGTCCCAGCTACTGAGGAGGCTGAGGCAGGATAATTGCTTTAACTTGGGAGGAAGAGGCTACGGTGAGCCAAGATCATACCACTGTATTCCAGCCTGGGTGACAGAGCAAGACTCCATCTCAGAAAAAAAAAAAAAAAAATCAAAACTGGAATGAAGAAGTTTGCCCCATGGTTAAACTTAAACTTTGAATTCCTCGTGATGCCTTTTGGACTCAGCTCTCTGTAGGCCAGTAACTGGTCACTGTTTGATAGAGTCAAATTTGGTAAATAACAGTCTATTTCCTCCACACTATCATATCTTAAACTTGGACAAACTCAAACTAAGCCAAATAGAATGTCAAGGACAATTTTGGTGATCCAAAGTCCTTTATAGATGAAGTGCTATCGGATGGTTATATATGGTTCAGAAAATAATTACAAATGTTTTTTTTTTGAAACAGAGTCTTGCTCTGTCACCCAGGTTAGAGTGCAGTGGCGCAATCTCAGCTCACTGCAACCTCCGCCCACTGGGTTCAAGTGATTCTCCTGCCTCAGCCTCCCGAGTAGCTGGGACTACAGGCAGGCGCCACCACACCAGGCTAATTTTTTTTATTTTTAGTAGGGACGAGGTTTTGCTATGTTGCCCAGGCTGGTCTCGAACTCCTGACCTCAGGCGATCCGCCCCCCACGGCCTCCCAAAGTGCTAGGATTACAGGCGTGAGCTACCGTAACCGGCCACAAATTTTTTTTTTTTTTTTTTTTTTTTGAGACGGAGTCTCGCTCTGTCGCCCAGGCTGGAGTGCAGTGGCCAGATCTCAGCTCACTGCAAGCTCCGCCTCCCAGGTTTACACCATTCTCCTGCCTCAGCCTCCAGAGTAGCTGGGACTACAGGTGCCCGCCACCCCGCCCGGCTAGTTTTTTGTACTTTTTTAGTGGAGACAGGGTTTCACCGTGTTAGCCAGAATGGTCTCGATCTCCTGACCTCGTGATCCGCCCATCTCGGCCTCCCAAAGTGCTGGGATTATAGGCTTGAGCCACCAACGAATTTTTATTACTGTATTATACTACTAAATAATTTGGCATGTCAGGGGAAAAATAAAAAATAAAAAAAAAAGATTCTGTTGTGATGTTAGGGACCAGGGCTAATACCTGACTAGCAGAGTAGGCTGGATTTTCCATTTAGAACCTATCTAACCACAGGGCAAGTCACTTAACCTCTGTGGCTCTTAGTTTTCTGGAAAAGGCAGGTGGGGAGAGAGATTAATTTATTGAAGTTTTAACTGTAATGTAAACAACATTACATACACAAGACATATCCCTACTCTTAGGGAATCCACACTGAAGTATTTGGGGATAAAATGCCACAATGTATGCAACTTATGAGAGAAAGAGCAAATAATAAAGCAAATAGAGTAAAATGTTAACAATAGGTAAACCTGGGTAAAGAGTATCCTTTCAACTGTTTTGTTTTTGTTTTTGTTTTGTTGGGTTTTTTTTGAGACAGGGTCTTGCTCTGTTGCCCAGACTGGAATGTAGTGGTGCCATCAGAGCTCACTGCAGCCTTGAACTCTCCAGGCTGTAGTGATCCTCCCACCACAGCCTCCACAGTAGCTAGGAATACAGAAAAACACCACTATGCCTGGGTAATTTTTTAATTTTCTTGTAGAGACAGAGTTTTGCTCTGTTGTTCAGGTTAGTCTTGAACTCCTGGCCTCAAGTAATCCTCCTGCCTCAGCCTCCGAAAGCAGTGGGATTACAGAGCCACTGTGTCCGGCCTCTTACGCGTGTAACTTGTAAGTATGAAATTATTTCCAAATAAAGTGTTTTTAAAATTATTAATCTAGTTTCCACTTCAGTCCTAATAGTTTCTAACTATATTATAGCTCATTTTATTGTGTGTCATTTATATATTATCTTCAAGGGCAGATAGATATCAATCTTTTAAAGTTAAAAGCTTTTTTTTTATTCATTCCCCATCCATGTGAGGACCTACACTAAACGCCAGAGATCTGGTGATGAATAAGAGAAGAAATGGTTTCTGCCTTTGCATTACCGATAGCGTTCCAAGTCTAATCTGAATCATTTAAGAATTTCGGAATACCCTAAAAGTACAAAATTTCAATTTAGAATACAGTGAAACTCAAAATATACCCCACAACCTCACCACCATTAAAAAACCACCAGTTTAACATTTTCTCAAAAGTGACATAAACTTCTCCTGATAAATTATGGTTTTGTGAGTTTCAGTTTTATGGGCTTGCCAGTGGCTCCCCCTCTGAGTTAGTAGTTCAGCTTATAACAGTACATTTGATGTTCTCTTGCTTCAGCCTAAGTCACTGTGAATTGAAGTCATTCAAATGTTGAATGGGAGAGATGATTCACCTTCCAGTAGTTTTCAAAGGTTATCTGTTGCTGTTTCTTTTGGTAAATGACCAAGTTATGATCAATTACCTAATATAATACTTTCATTAAAAATAAAAACCATAGAGTGTACAATAGTCTTTAAAAACTAGGTCTTACAAGTCCCAGCGCAGTGGCTCACGCCTGTAATCCCAGTACTTTGGGAGGCCGAGGCGGGCGGAACATGAGATCAGGAGTTTGGGACCAGCCTGGTCAACATAGTAAAACCCTGTCTCTACTAAAAATACAAAAAATTAGCTGGGCATGGTGGCGGGTGCCTGTAATCCCAGCTACTTGGGAGGCTGAGGCAGGAGAATCCCTTGAAGTGGGGAGGTGGAGGTTGCAGTGAGCTGAGATCACGCCACTGCACTTCAGCCTGTGGAACAGTATGAGACTCCATCTTTAAAAAGAAAAAATAGGTCTTACAAAGTTCTCCATCCTCCTTTCCTAGAATGACTTCCTTACTGATGTCCTTGAGGACCCACAGCACTGCTCCACCCCCAGTCCCGTTCATCCTGTACAATAAGGCCACATAAATCTGGACCCTTATATGTGACTACAATCACATTAACCTCTACTGAAATGCTCACTGCCACATCGTGCTTCAGGTCAAGCTCAAGTCTCACTACAAGAATTCAGTTACCTTGCCGGGCGCGGTGGCTCACGCCTGTAATCCCAGCATTGTGGGAGGCCGAGGAGGGCGGATCACGAGGTCAAGAGTTCAAGATCAGCCTGGCCAATATGGTGAAACCCAGTCTCTACTAAAAAAAAAAATACAAAAATTTGCCGGGCATAGTGGCATGGGCCTGTAGTCCCAGCTACTCGGGAGGCTGAGTCAGGATAATCGCTTGAACCAGGGAGACGGCGGTTGCAGTGAGCCGAGACTGTGCCACTGGACTCCAGCCTGGGTGACAGGTGAGACTCTGTCTCAAAAAAAAAAAAAAAGAATTCAGTTACCTGTCCTTTCCATTTCTTTTTTTTTTTTTTTTTTTTTTTTTTTTGAGATGGAGTTTCACTCTTGTTGCCCAGGCTGGAGTGCAATGGTGCGATCTCAGCTCACTACAACCTCCGCCTCCCAGGCTCAAGTGATTCTCCTGCCTTAGCCTCCCGAGTAGCTGGGATTACAGGCATGCGCCACCATGCCCAGCTAATTTTGTATTTTTAGTAGAGACGGGGCTTCTCCATGTTGGTCAGGTTGTTCTCAAACTCTTGACCTCAGGTGATCCACCCGCCTCTGCCTCCCAAAGCGCTGGGATTACAGGCATGAGTCACTGCGCCCAGCTGCCCTTTCAATTTCTATCCCAGCTTCTCAAACTCTGATGTCAACACAACTTATTAGGAGATCTTGCAAAAATGCAGATTCTGATTCAGTAAATCTGGGGTGACAACCAAGATTCTGCATCTCTTACAAATTCCCAGGGAATAGCAAGCCTATACCATGTATTTAACAATTAATCATGATTTGCCTAAAGGGAAACAAAGTACTCAGAGAGAGGACAAGAGCACCTACTTTAGATAAGATGACCATGGAAGACCTCTTAGACATAAAGAATGAGAAGGAAACAGCCATGCAAAGAGCCAGTGTGACAAGACTGCCGTAAGTATATGAGAAAGTGGTGTTGGCAGGGGCCAGATCATGAAAGATTTTCTAGACCAAATTAAAGTGTTTGAATTTTATGAAAAGAGGGAACAATTTATTCATGAACTTAACAAATGTTTACCAAGTACCTACTATGTAGAAAAAAAGCATTTAATACAACGTTTAACAGCAAGGACTGAAGGCAGAGTGCCTGGTTTGATATATTGATTCTTCTACTTAAGCATGAGTGTGATATTGCGTAAGTTACTTAAACCTCTCTGGGCCTCAGTTGCTTTATACGTATAATGATTGGAAGAATACCTGCTTCACAGAGTTATCATGAATATAAATGAGTTAATAGATGAAAAGCTCTTAAAATATTGCCCAGCATGTGGTTAAGTGCTCAGTAAAACAGTATGTGCCAGAGAACATATTCCTGACTTCATGGAGCTTCCACTGGTGGGAGGGGAAAGGGGTTAAGGAACGCCAGAACAGGGTAACAGGATACCACTGAAGGGTTTTGATGGGTGAGGGTATATAAGGGCAAAATCTGATTTCCATTTAAGACAATAAATAACACTCTGCCATATGGAAAACAGGTCAGAGGCATCAAACTGATAAAGAATTGAAGCTGGGTGGCCTCTTGTGGTAGTTGTGGTGAAATGTGCTCTGGATTAGGTAAAAGCAATGGACGTGAAAGGAAAAGTATGGATTAAATTGAATTGGGATAGCATAATCCTAAAGACGTGTGGATGGTTTGGATGTGGAAAGCGGGAGAAAGAAAGAAATCAAGTAACTCCTACCTATCTGCTTTGAGCAACTGGGTCAAGGAAACCTCAAGATGGGAGTAAGGGTAGGCCTATACTTTGCTGGAGGATGGAAAGGGAAATAAATCCCTTTAAGAGATACCACAGATCTATAACCCTGGCATTTACATCTTGAAAATACTTCCCGGGTATGGAGGGCTATAAATCAAAATTAACATTGTTTACCTCAGGACAGATCTGGGGAGAGGTAGGGACAGGAGATTATTTTTATTTTTTGAGACAAACTCTTGCTCAGCCGCCCAGGCTGGACTACAGTGGCACAATCACAGCTCACTGCAGCCTTGACCTCCTGGGTTCAAGCAATTCTCCCACCTCAGCCTCCCAAGTAGCTGGGACTACAGGCACATACCACCATGCCTCGCTAATTTTTGTATTTTTTTGTAGAAACAGAGTTTCACCATGTTGCCCAGGCTGGTCTCGAACCCCTGGGCTCAAGCGATCTGCCCACTTTGCCCTCCCAAAGTGCTGGGAGTACAGGCATGAGCTACCATGCCCAGCCTGGGGGTATTAATTTTATATATTTGTGTCCTATTTGTCTTTTTATAACAAGCATGTTTTTCTTTTCTATTCTTTGTAGATTTAAGAAAATTATTTTTTAATGTTTTTACATGATAATCTTATTACTGTCTCTAATCAGTGCCAAAATGTTAAACTGCTTAAATATAATAGAACTTCTTTTGAATAAATGCTAAATGCAAAGTAGTCATTCAAAAACTACTAGATGAAATAACAAAGGGAATTAATGTCACTTGAGTTCCTTTTGAGTACTTTTGTTACTTGCTTGAAGTATATGCTGAAGATGGAAACAAAGGCTTTAATCTGTAGGAAAATCAAATCTGAAATATCTCAGCCAGAACCACTTTTTAAAACAAACTGTCAGATGTACAATGACCAGACTTTCCATCTAGGCACAATAGATCCATGACGAAAACAAGTTCTGCTTGTTCACATTCACTCATCAAAAGCCTAAAAGGAGGAACAAAGTCTATTATCTCTTCAGAATAACTAATAAACCATATAATTTAAAATATTGACTGTCTGGAGGCAACATCTCTTCTTTTTACAGAGAGGTCATCCTTTTTCTTACAAATTCTTCATCAAAGACATATTCTCTAGTGGGGGAAAAAACCTGAATGACAACAAATGAAAGAAAGAAAGAAAGAAAAATGATCAAAGCTACAGTCCTTTTTTCCTAGTCTGGATCTACCTTGATTGTATTCCCTATAAGTATCAACTACAATAAATCAAAATGTCACCAAAACGTTCTGGAAACAAGTTAAAAGCTACTATTTATTGAGTAGTGTATTTTGCAGTTGACATGCACTATATAAAACTAGTTTTATGTATTTCACAATAACCATATGAAATTAAGGGTTGTTTTCCTCATGTTTCATATGAGTTTCAGATGAGGAAACTGAGGTTCAGAGAAGCTCAGTAATTTGTCATAGGTCATACAACTGAGGAGTGTCAAAACTGAGGTTTAAACTCCAAGGTCCATACTATCTACAACCACTATGATAGTTTCTTGCACCAAAGCAAAGAAGGAGATGCTAGAATCTCACCTGCTTGATCTCAAGATTCTTAGAGAACAACCACCATCTCACTCATAGACATTACTATCAAGTAAGATAAATGACCTGAGCTACGACCCACAGAATGTAGGCCACAAATGTTTTAAATTTTCTAGCAGCCATATTAAAGACGTAAAAAGAGTACTTGCTTTGACAGCATAAATACTAAAATTGGGTCAATTCAAAATAGATCAGCATGGCCCCTGTACAAGAATGATGCACAAATTTGTGAAGCATTCCACATTTTTTTTAAAGTAAAAGAAACAAGTGTGATTAAATATTTTTATTTAACCCAATATATCTAAATTCATTTCAACACATAATCAATATAAAAAGTTATTACATTTTCTTTGTACTACATCTTTAAAATCTAGTGCATATTTCATAATTATAGTACATCTCAACTCAAACTAGACATACTTCAAACACTCAATAACCACGTATAGGTAATGACTATTGTATTGACAGCACCCGTCTAAAGAAAAGGCCTCTGTGGGCACCAACGTCATCAAGACCAGGTTCTAAGGATGATGTACCTGACTCATTAACTCAACATTCAAGCTCTCACAAACTATTTATTTATTTTTTTTCTTTTTTCACTCTGTCACCCAGGCTGGAGTGCAGTGGCGTGATCTCACCTCACTGCAACATCTGCCTCCCAGGTTCAAGCGATTCTCCTGCCTCAGCCTCCTGAGTAGCTGGGATTACAGGCACATGCCACCACGCCCGACTAATTTCTGTATTTTTAGTAGAAACTGGGTTTCACCATGTTGGTCAGGCTGGTCTTGAACTGCTGACCTCGTGATCTGCCCGCCTTGGCCTCCCAAAGTGCTAGGATTACAGGCGTGAGCCACCATGCCTGGCCTGAAACTATTTATTCTTATTTCAAACAAATTTTAATGGTTTATCTGGTGTACTGAGCCACAACAAATTACAATAGAAAATTAATGGGCTGGGCCTCAGCTACTACTCAGGAGGCTGAGGCAGGAGAATGGCATGAACCCAGGGGACGGGGCTTGCAGCGCGCAGAGATCGCACCACTGCACTCCAGCCTGGGCGACACAGTGAGACTCCGTCTCAAAAAAAAAAAAAAGAAAAGAAAAAGAAAATTAAAGGAAATGGGCTATATCAACAGAGCTAAGGTGGCAAAGGAAGAAATACAAAATACACACACACGTGCACATACGCACCCATCCACACATGCACATACACAAAGGAGATTTAGGTTCGAAAAGCACAATAGCTGAGGCCATTTAGCAGAAAAGCAAAAATAGTCTTACATGCCTCAATGGCTCCCGAGGCCATTGCAGCATTACTGAACTTATATTCAGAATGTTGACATTAATTGGCAGTTAAACCCAGCATTTTCGGGGTTTTTTAATACGGAGTTTTGCTCTTGTCCGTCAGGCTGGAGTGCAATGGCATGATCTTGGCTCACTGCAACCTCCGCCTCCTGGGTTCAAGTGATTCTCCTGCCTCAGCCTCCTGAGGAGCTGGGACTACAGGCGCCCACCACCACGCCTGGCTAATTTTTTTGTATTTTTAGTAGGGACAAGGTTTCACCGTGTTAGCCAGGATGGTCTCGATCTCCTGACCTCGTGATCCGCCTGCCTCAGCCTCCCAAAGTGCTGGGATTACAGGCGTGAGCCACCTCGTCTGGCCAAACCCAGCATTTTCAAAAGTGAAGGAAGCATTAATATATTTTAGAAATATTTTCATTTAAAATACATTTCAGAACTCAGTATTATTTTTGCAATTTTTCTATAAATCTAAAACTATTCTATTGGATTCTGTTTTTAAAAAAAATAAATTTGAGGCTTCTAGTAAAACCAGGCAGTTCCTCCTATAGAATCAACTCTGCCTGTCATAACAGCTATAACTTCCAGACAAAAACAACCACCTGAAGGCACTGGACAGTGACAGAAGCAGGCAAATATTGGAAGGCAGTTGGCAGCTGGAGGAAGGGAACCGCACTGGACAAGTTTCCCCAGTTTGTATCTTTTAGCCTTGCACCATGCAGGGCAGCTAAAACCCCAATGGAAAATTCACAGTCCTGCTGACTTTAAAAACCAAAAAACAGTCTAGAGCAACCATCACCACTGGAAAGAAAATAAAAAAGGAGAGACAGAGATGGAGAACCAGCAAGGGGGGGCCCTAAAATCTGCATAAATCTGTCTAAATCTCTAGCTGATCCGTGAAACACACACACGCACAGAGTAGGGTCCACGTAGGCCAGCTAAGAGAACTGAACTGAAATATAAACTGCCACCTACTATGGGGGGACAGTTTTGCAGCTTGAATTCAGCTAAGTTAATCAATCGGCTGCTTTAGAAAAGAAAATCAATGCTCTGAAGAGTGGCATAACAAAATTTATATATATAAATTATCATTTATCATTTGTAATATTCAAAATACAATCCAAAATTACTCCCCATAAGAAGAAACGGAAAAACCTGACCCATTCTCAAGAAAAAAAAAAAAAGGAAACAAGAAGACTACCCTAAGATGACCCAGATTCTACAGTTTGCAGTCAAGGATTTTAAAGCAGTTATGGTAACTATGTTCAAAGACCAAAAGAAAAATATGCTCATAATAAAGGAAGATAGGAAATCTCAGTAAGGAAAGAAATCACACACAAAAACGTAAATTCTAGAACTAAAAACTACAATATCTGAATTATTTTTTCAAATTACTAGATTGGCTTAACAGTAGAATAAAGAAAAGAAAGAAACGAAGAAAGAGAGAGAGAGGGAGGGAGGGATGGAGGCAGGGAGGGAGGGGAAAGAAAAGGGTCTGTGAACATGAAGACAGAACCAAGAAATTATTCAATTTGAAGAACAGGAAAAAAAAGCCTCAAAGACCTACGGGACAATATTAAAACGTTTATATTTTAGAGTTCCAGAAGGCGATAACGAAGAAAACAAATATTTCAAGAAATAACGGCCAAAATTTTCCCACATAAAGACGAATTTACAGATTCAAGTTTCACGAACATCAAGGAGATTCAATATAAATAACGCCACACCTAAGTATATCATAATTGAAATAACAAAAAGCAAAAAAAAGAAAGAAAATCTTCACAGTAGCTAGAAAAAAACAACACACGGCATACAAGGGAATAATAATTTGAATGACTGTTGACTACTCATTTGGAGTAATGGAGACCAGAAAACATGGAACGACTTTTTTTTTTTTTTTTTTTTTTTTGAGATGGAGTCCTGCTCCACCCAGGCTGGAGTACAGTGGCATGATCTCGGCTCACTGCAACCTCTGCCTCCCGGGTTCAAGAGATTCTTCCGCCTCAGCGGCCCCAGTAGCTGGGGTTACAGGCAGGCGCCACTATGCCCAGTTAATTTTTGTATTTTTAATAGAGTCAGGGTTTCACTATGTTGGCCAGGCTGGTCTTGAATTCCTGACCTCAGGTGATCCACCCACCTTGGCCTCTCAAAGTGCTGTGATTATAGGCATGAGCTACCGCCCTCGGGCCGTTTTTTTGTTTTGTTTTTCACACAGGGTCTCCTTCTGTCGCCCAAGCTGGAGCGTAGCTCTCACTGCAGCCTCGATCTCCAGGGATCAATCCATCCTCCCACCTCAGCCTCCCAAGTAGCTGGGACGACAGGCACTTGCCACTATGTCCAGCTATTTTTTCTATTTTTTGTAGAGATAGGTCTCACTAGGTTGCCCAAGAGGGTCTCCAACTCCTGGGCTCAAGTGATCTCCCACTTCAGCCTCCCAAAGTGCTGAGATTACAGGCATGAGCCACTATGCCCAGTCAAGAACACTTTTTTAAATGCTGAAAGAATGGCCGGGCAAGGTAGCTCTCGCCTGTAATCCTAGCACTTTGGGAGGCCAAGGCGGGCAGATTGCCTGAGCTCAGGAGTTCAAGACTAGCCTGGGCAACAACGGTGAAACCCTGTCTCTACTAAAATACAAAAAATTAGCCGGGCGTGGTAGTGTGCACCTGTAGTCCCAGCTACTCAGGAGGCTGAAGCAGGAGAATCGCTTGAACCCAGGAGGCGGAGGTTGCAGTGAGCTGAGATCACACCACTGCACTCCAGCCTGGGCAACAGAGCAAGACTCTGTCTCCAAAAAAAAAAAAAAAAATGCTGAAAGAATAACAACAACAATAAAAATCAACTCAAAATTCTATTTCCAGCAAAACTATCTTTAAAGAATGGAAGAGAAGTAAAGGCATTTTCAGATAAAACTATTTAGAATGTGAAAGTTTGGCATTAAATGACTTAATTTCAGAAACACGGAACACTAATTTGTGTTTATTATATTAAGCCATGATTACTTTATTTAAAAAAGAAGTTACTTAGCTGGGCGCAGTGGCTCACGCCTGTAATCCCAGCACTTTGGGAGGCCGAGGCAGGTGGATTGCCTGAGCTCAGGAGTTTGAGACCAGCCTGGGCAACACAGTGAAATCCCGTCTCTACTAAAAATACAAAAGAAATTAGCCAGGTATGGCAGTGTGCGCCTGTAGTGCCAGTTACTTGGGAGGCTGAGGCAGGAGAATTGCTTGAACCCGAGAGGCAGAGGTTGCAGTGAGCCGAGATCACACCACTGCACTCCAGCCTGGACCACAGAGCGAGACTCCATTTCCACAAAAAAAATTAAAATTAAAATTAAAAAAATAAAAATAAAAAAGAAACATGCTCCTTTATAATTAGTTATTCTCACTTTGGTTATATCAAAAAAAGTCCATCTCTGGCTGGGTGCAATGGCTCACACCTGTAACCCCAACACTTTGGGAAGCCAAGGTGGGAGTTTTGAGACCAGCCTAGACAACATAGTGAGACCCCATTTCTACGAAAAACAAAAAAAATTAGCCAGATGTGGTAATATACACCTTCAGTCCTAGCTACTCAGAAGGCTTAGGCTGGAGGATCCCTTGAGCCCAGGAGGTCAAGGATGTAGTGAGCTATGATCTCACCACAGCACTCTAGCCTGGATGACAAAGTGAGGCCCGGTAAAAAAAAAAAAAAAAGATGCATCTCAAATTTTTTCATTGTCTAGCTCTCATTTTAAAAAAATATCTGCTAACTGAAGATAAATTCACTAACTGCCAGGGTCTTCCTTTGTTTATCAACTAAAGACAAGTGTGTTGGGGAATGGGTGAAATTCTTCTGCAAGTCAAAATGCAGCAACCCACTTTCCTTAAGGGCAATTTTAAAATACACATTATACTGCAGTATAGACTAGATTCAGAAAGAATCCCAACAGTACAAGAAAACAATGAAATGTTCAAGAAATTAATACTCTTCTTCCCCATCTGTGCTTAATTTAGTGGGTGAGAGCTATTTCTGTTCATCAAGTTCTCAGACCAATTTTAACTACACATTCCACCAAGAGTTCAGTAGTAGAGTCAAAAATCCAATTTTTCCCTTTGTAAAAAACCTAAGTTCTGCAGAAAGTTTTTCTTTTTACTAGATTACATTCCAGGTGAAGTGTGAAAAAAAAAAATTACAGTTTAAGTAAACAAAAGGAAAATAAAGAATTCAGAGAGTAAATGAGATATATGGGGGACTATTTTAAAACAGAATTACTTGACATGCACAGAAAATCGGCTGTAAGGATATATATCACAATACTGCTTAATAGCCAAATTTCAGACCTCTAAATGACTAAGAACAACGGATTAATGAAGATGACAATAAATAATGAAAAACTGCAATCATGAAAATGCTATAGAATATTTCATTAACACTATAAATTAGCTCTCAATAAACATGAGTAAATTAATGAATCTTCCTCAGATGTTTTAATTTTGGACTATGTATTTTTAAATGTTCATTAAAATATATTACAAAATCGGCCAGACACTGTGGCTCACACCTATAATCCCAGCACTTTGGGAGGCCAAGGTCAGGTGGATCACGAGGTCAGGGGTTCGCAACCAGCCTGGCCAAGATGGTGAAACTCTGTCTCTACTAATAATACAAAAAATTAGCCAGATGCGTTGGCGTGGGCCTGTAATCCCAGCTACTCAGGAGGCTGAAGCAGGAGAATCACTTGAATCCGGGAGGCGGAGGCTGCAGTGAGCCGAGACTGTGCCACTGCACTATAGCCTGGGCGAAAGAGCAAGACTCCGTCTCTCCATATGTATGTATTACGAAATCAGTTTTTGTAAAAAATTATATATTCAACACTGTATTTCAGCTGTGAAAGTTAACATTCAGAATTCTTGTCTATCTTCTTGGCTGGCCTAAAACTTCAAATATCTGAATAGTATAACAGAGCAGGATGTTTCTTACTTAAATATTTTACTTCCGATTTCAATGCACAGGTTCCTCAAATACAAAGAAGGAAAATTCTATAAATTTGACTGGCTTTAAGAAAAAACAAGAAGAAGAACAGTTCTGTGTCTGCTTTATTTTAGACACAACAAACAAAATCTTTCCTTAAACTTTCTTTCAGGAGTTAATTTGGGAAATAAAACATATTCTTTCTGGTCAAAGAATTCACTCCTGAAATATGTTTTCTTTCTTTGGCAAACTGCCTCCATTCTCATGAAGAATTTGTATTGGCCCTATTTTTATTTGTTATCTAATAGATTGCTTCTAATTATGAGAATTTAATTCTCTGGATCTGATGTTGGAATCTCGGGTCTCAACTTTCTGCGTAAGCCTAAGCTTAAGCCAAGCCTGAGGCTACCTTGGTATATAAAATAATACAAACTAGACTGAACGTCACCTCCAAGAAACACACCCACTTTACAGATGAGATAGCAGATCAATTAGGATACACATAGGACTTGATCCTGGCCTTCCAGTTACATAATTTTAATATTCTAGTTCTCTAAACCAATCTGTTAAGTTTAGACCAATAGCTATATAGTGAGCAGCTAGTTACAAAACCCAAATTACATGTCTCAAGTTCAATAACTGAATACTATTTTTATCTCTGGTATTTTACTATGAGGTAATATAGAACACAATAACAGAAAATACTTAATATATTCTCTCTTACATGCTTATATTCCAATACTATGCATACCAATTTGCCCAAAAACACTAATAAATGCTTACTGAATTAATGAATTATCTCCTATACATAATGGTTTGTGGTAGGGGGTAGATACAAAAGATGAAGAAAATAGTCCCTTTGTCTTTGGAAGAACATAATTTTTTAATTTAAAATATAAAAAGAAGAAAAAAGAAAATAATCCCTTATCCCTGATCTCCTGGAATTTACATTCTAACCTGGAACAAAAATGTAATCAAAGGTGATTCAGATGAGTGGCAGAATACGAAAATGCACTAACTGCCCCAAACAGTAGGCAAGAGTAGTTCTGCTAACGGAACGACAAGGTCAGAGAAGGATTCAGAACAGATTTCAACTTAGGCTTGGAGAACATTTAGGTTTATGAACTGACCCCTAAAATCCCGAAATATGTTAAGCTAAACTTTTTACAGAATTAGTTGTATTCCAAAGTATTTATAGTAAGATACACCATAGATGTGTGTATACAGTTCTTCTCTTCAGAAGCATAGCAGTTCGTAAGGGCTTGAGTGTTTAGGCATGCTTGCAAAGGGCTCTAAGGAGGAGCACAGGAGTTGGAAACAATTATTGTAAGAATGCTTTAAGGGACTTTTCAAAGTCCTTATTTGAGAAGGACATGTGCTGTGACCAGAAACAAATTTACTCCATCATTCCATTCTACTACAATCTCTCTAACCAGCCAATCAGAAGAAATCCTATTACCATTTAGCCACACTGAGATCTGCTTTAATGGTTAAAAATGGAATAAACCAAGAAAATACTAAGTAAAACAGATGTTTCTTACAATTTACAAAGATGAGTCCAGCCTCACAGTAAAAATATGTGACAAAGTCTCAAGGATAAAACCAACTCAAAAAACAAAAAAAGAAGAAGAATTGGTGTGAGGAAAATGACAAGGTCAAGAAATTAAAGAAGCTAATTTATTTATAACCTCCTCTCAAAGGGAGGCATAAGTAGCTATGCTTCATATACAAAGCCACTTTTTAAAAATTTGTGTGCTTGTTTTACAGAAAGATTCCTTATAATTTTTTTATTCTTCTTTTAAAGAGGCAAAGGCAGGCAGACTATAGGACGAATCAGTTTGGTAAGTGAGCCAAAAGTAAGGAGGGAAAAAACAGATCCGAAAGCACTGGCTGATCTCATTAGCTTTGCTTAAGAAACTTTATAGATGTGACTTCACTCCTGGATTACACGTCTATATTTAGTTTATACCTAATATGGATAAAGTCTTGAACCAACAGCCATTTCCTCTCTCCACAAAAAGAAACTTCCTTGCCTTTTTTTTTTTTTTTTTCTATCAACAATGCAAAGTATAGACTCCTCTGAAGGGGGAGGAGGGGAGAAAGGGAGGGGGCAGAAAGAAAAGCACTCAGAAAAATAATCAACAAATTAGTATATGATTTTTATTAAACTTGAATCATTTAGACATTTCTCAATTGGAAAACAATCCTAAAATCAAAATATGTGAGGCCAAGCACAGTGGCTCATGCCTGTAATGGGAGGCCAAAGTGGGAGGATAACTTGAGCCCAGGAGTTCAAGACCATCTTAGGTGACACAGTGAGACCTCATCTCCACAAAAAATTAATTTTAAAAAAATTAGCTGGGCATGGTGGCACTGAAAGTCCTAGCTACTACTCAGGGGCCTAAAGGAGATGGATCACTTGAGTCCAGGAGGTCAAGGTGGCAGTAACCTGTGATGGCACCACTGCACTCCATCCTGGGCAACGGTGAAACCCTCTCCCAAAAAAAAATAATAATAAAAACTTTTTAAAAATGACATTCGAGTCAGGTTCCTTAACGAGTTTATAAATAAACCCTCTAAAGTACTTTATAAAATACTAATTAACCAGGCCCCCAAAATGCAAAGAGGTGAGGTAATGGAAATTTTAGTTTCCTTTCAAATTTTACCAAGAGAACTGAAAGCAACCAAACTCATCTAATGAACCATCTAGGCTCACTAGTTGTTAGTATGTTTTAGAAATATCCTAAAATATACTCTGAACTTTTTTTTCAGGGTGACTGAAAACAGAACATAAGAAACTCTGTTCGGAAAACATTCAAGTTTCAAATAAATAGAGAAAAAGAACATAAAGTTCTTGATTCAAGTTCTGAAATCCCAAAGACGTTAGTACAAATCCCAGTACTGCTACTTACTGGCCCTGCAACCATACTCAAACAATGCTCTCTCTAATTCTCATGTGCTAAACAGTACTGATAGCACCTATTTCAAAGTTTATATGAGGATTAAATTAGCTAACACACATAAAAGGCTGGCACACTGTGCCTGGCCCTATAGTAAGCACCCAATGCTATCTATTATCTCATGACCATTATTCTGGCTTTAATAGGGAAACAAAAACTTATTGATCATTTATTATGTATCTGTTTATTCTGTATAGTGATAAATTAAGTAGCTTCAGAAAAGTTATAACATTATTATAAAATGAAGATTTTAAGGTCACTTCATGATTCTTACATTATATTTTTTTGTTTGTTTTCTTTTGTTTTGACACAGGGTCTCACTCTGCCACCCAGGCTGGAGTGGAGTGGTGCAATCACAGTGGCTCAGTACAGCCTCAATCTTCCAGGCTCAGGCAATCCTCCTGCTTCAGCCCCCCAGTAGCTGAGACCACAGGCATGTACCACCATGCCCAGCTATTTTTGCTTTAATTATCATTTGTAGAGATTATATCTACGAATTACAGACATGCTAAAGTCTTTTTTTTTTTTTTTTGAGATGGAGTCTCACTCTGTCGCCCAGGCTGGAGTGCAGTGGCACGATCTCGGCTCACTGCAACCTCCGCCTCCCTGGTTCAAGTGATTCTTCTGCTTTAGCCTCCCGAGTAGCTGGGACTACAGGCACATGCCACCATGCCTGCTAATTTTTGTATTATCAGTAGAGACGGGGTTTCACCATCTTGGCCAGGCTGGTCTCAAACTCCTGACCACCTGCCTCAGTCTCCCAAAGTGCTGGGATTACAGGCGTGAGCCACCGCGCCCAGCTGACGTGCTAATGTTTTAAGCTTTATTATCCCATTGTGGTATAAGGTGAAAAATTCTAAAAACAACAATAATCTTAGAGTCTAGAAAAATTAGGAGACTTCATTTTTACTCCTTAAAAATTACTAAATATAAAACCTGTAGATCTACACTATCTCAACTTCTTTCAGACAAATTAAATAAAAAGAGCTTAATCTCTTCCTCTCTAGATGTGTTAAAAATATGAGCACATCTACATTTCCTTTAAAGAAAGCATTAAAGGCTAGTTAATATATGACCTGTTCAATTGTAAAGATAAATACCATAACAATCAATAAATAGTGAAATGTGGTAGCACAGGAAGCCAAAATCCATAATTCAAAAGTACTTTTACTTTGGGAGGCCACCGCAAGGGGATTACGTGAGCTCAGGACTTTGGGACCAGCCTGGGCAACATGGCAAGATCTCCATATCTTAAAAAAATAAATTTTGGCTGGGCGCAGTGGCTCATGCCTGTAATCCCAACACTTTGGGAGGCCAAGGAGGGTGGATCACCTCATGTCGGGAGTTTGAGACCAGGCTGACCAACATGGAGAAACCCCGTCTCTACTAAAAATACAAAAATTAGCCGAGCATGGTGGCGCATGCCTGTAACCCCAGCTACTCAGGAGCTGAGGCAGGAGAATTGCTTGAACCCGGGAGGCAGAGGTTGCAGTTAGCCAAGATCATGCCACTGCACTCCAGCCTGGGCAACAGAGCACAACTCCATGCCACAAAAAAACTATATATATATAGTTTTTTACATTCAATTTAATTAAAAATTTTTTAATTAAAATATATAATTTTAATTTTAAAAAATTTAATTAAGAGGAACCAATAAGATCCTATGTCATACATTATTCTTCTTCTTTTATGCTTTCACATTAAAAAAAAAAAGAGAGAGAGAAAAAAAGAGAAACATTCTCACTAGTAATGGACTCGCAGCTTTAGCTACAAGTCCAGAAAGAGCTGCTGAGGCCAATGGACTAAGATAGCAGAGTCCAATCTGACTGTCCTTTAGTTACCTAGTAAGTGTCAACAGGATCAGGGTTCACTAAAGTTAATTCAGGAGCAAATTCAAGCTTAACCTTGAACTTTTTTTGTACTAACCCTGCTCTTTTGATAAAGAATGAAAAGTTCCCACCTAGTTGTAGCAGCAGTCTGGCAGATGCTTCTAATCCAGGAGGTTGAAACCATATACGGTATATTGGAATATATAAACTAACCATAGGCCAAGCCAACATGGTCTTAATTCTGCATTCCTAAAGGCAAAATAGTAAGCACACAAGGCTTACTATGAGTCAGACTCTAAGGGCTTTTCTTATATTAACTCTTAGAATCTTTACAAAAGCCCAAGAAGATTATCCCAGTGGGGACACCAAGGCAACTAGCGAAGGGTAGAACTAGGATTCAAACACAGGCCACATGGCTTGGGAGTCCACACTCTTTAGCCACTACATCAAGCTTGTCCAACCTGAGGTCTGTGGGCCACATGTGGCCCAGGACAACATTGAATGAAGCCCAACACAAATCCATAAACTTTCTTAAAACATTATAAAGTCTTTTTGCTTTTTTTTTTTTTTTTTTGGCTCATCAGCTATTGTTAGTGTATTTTTTTCTGTGGCCCAAGACAATTCTTCTTCCAATGTGGCCCAGGGAAGCCAAAAGATTGGACATTGCATACTGTAACAGCATTAACACTAAAGATCCAGTCTTCCATTATGATGACTCAATTGCCTACTTGAAGTATTAATTCTAATGATCTTCAACTCCAAAAGAAACTACTTCAGCACCTAGATAGAAATACTGGCTGGGCGTGGTGGCTCACACCTATAATCCAGCACTTTGGGAGGGCAAGGTGGGTGGATCACTTGACACCAGGAGTTCTAGACCAGCCTGGACAACATAGCGAAACTCTGTCTCTACTGAAAATACAAAAAAATTAGCCAGTTGCAGTGGCCCATGTCTGTAGTCCCAGCTACTAGGGAAGCTGAGGCACGAGAATCACGAGCCCAGGAGACAGAGGTTGCAGTGAGCTGAGATTGTGCCACTGCACTCCAGCCTGGGTGACAGAGTGAGACTCCGTTTCAAAAAAAAGAAAAAGAAAAAGAAAAAACCAGTCTGCGCAACATAGCAAGACCTCGTCTCTAAAAAAAAGAAAAAAAGGCGCGATGGCTCATGCCTATAATCCTAGCACTCTGGGAGGCCGAGACAGGCGGATCATTTGAGGTCAGGATTTCAAAACCAGCCTGGCCAACATGGTGAAACCCTGTCTCTATTAAAAATATAGGCTGGGCGTGGTGGGTCACACCTGTAATCCCAGCACTTTGGGAGGCCGACGCGGGTGGAACAGAAGGTCAAGAGATCGAGATCATCCTGGCCAACATGGTGTAACCCTGTCTCCACTAAAAATACAAAAATTAGCTGGATGTGGTGGCGCGCCTATAGTCCCAACTACTCGGGAAGCTGAGGCAGGAGAATAGCTTGAACCCGGGAGGTGGAGGCTTCAGTGAGCCAAGATCGCACCCGTGCACTCCATCCTGGCAACACAGCAAGACTCCATCTCAAAAGAAAAAAAAATTGTTTTAAATTAAAGACAAATATTGGGAGCGCCTTTGTTCCTTCCGGCCTGCCCGCGCAGGTGGCCAGGGGCTGGGACCCAGACCGGGCCGCTGCCCAGGTGCGTTAGGTAGGCTCGGTGGCCAGGCAGCTCCGGTTGGGGCGGCTTACCGGGGCTGGCGGGGTCGCCCTCCCCGAGGAGCTCTGGCTCCTCAGTGGCGGGACCGGCCCGGGCCAACACCGCGCCCACCAATTCGGTTGCCGGCCGGGGGCCCCAGGCTTGTGGCCACCCGCCTCTGTCTGGAGGGCTGAATTGAGTCGAAAGCCCGCGTTGGGCTGGAAGGAGGAAACCACCAGCCTGGGAACGCTTTCGGCAAGCTACTGGCAGGGGAAATGGGGACAGGGAAGTGGGCAGGCGGGGAGACTGGAGCCGCAGATCTCCCTGGCAGGGAGGTCGTGGCCTGTTTCCTTTGACTCTGCCTAATTTCATTGTGAATCCTGATGTGACAGAGGCAATTGCTTGCTTGGATACCATATAGGTCCAGATTCCAGCTTGCACTGGAATATTTACTGACTCTCTGATAGAAGATCTACACCTGAAACATCTGTGAAGTCTTTCTAGCATCCTGTCCATGGCCTACTACACAGTTTACTTCTATTGTGTCATTTTATGAGCTGACTTGGAATATATCTTCAGATTTTCCCTGCCTTTACACATGAAAACGGTTTTGATACAGCTTTTAGATTAGAGAATGACAGCTTTTCCAGGCCATGGTGTCTGTGTCTGACTCCTTGCCTTTCATTTTACCCAATACTAGCTTAAAACATCCTCCCTGACTCCGGTACTTTTTTGCCTCCTCTCCTTCCTTCCTCCCCACCTCTTTTTCCCCCGATCCTGCGACTTTGGATCTCTGTCCTTGGAGTCCCTGCATCTATTTTGTGGATGAAAGACTACACCCAAAGGACCCAGACTGATGAGGTCACTTCTGCCCAGTCTCGTACTACTGAGACCAAGAAGAAGAAGGAGGGAAAACTGAAATGGAAGGTTTGAAAAAGAGTATATTAGTAAAGGAAGTAAGAACAGTGCTAACAAAATGCAGCAAAACAGAAATGACTGCAAACTTCTGGCAGTGAAGCAAATTCTCATCCATCTTGGGTTGCTTCTCTTGACCCTGCCTACCTGCTCCCCTGCCCTCTCTTCCTGATGAGAACTACAGGAAAACCTGTGCCCATGCCAGGGAGAAAGGGCACGTGAGGAACACAGGGATGGGCTGGGACTGACAAGCTACTCTAAGCTGCTACAGGGTCTGGAGTCTGTTGACATTACATGGTTAACTCCGTTAAAAAAAATTATATATATACATTAAAAAATCAGCTGGGCATGATGGTGGGCACCTGTAATCCCAGCTACTTGGGAGGCTGAGGCAGGAGAACTGCTTGAACTCAGAAGGTGGAGGCTGCAGTGAGCCAAGATGGCGTCACTGCACTCCAGCCTAGGTGACAGAGCGAGACTCCGTCTCAAAAAAAAAAAAAAAAAAAAAAGAAGAAAAAGAAGGAAAGAAAAATACAAATGACACTTCAAGTCAACAATCATCCCTGGCTCTGATTTTGGGATCTATGATCTCAAATATGTCAAAATATATTAACAACTTGTTACATGCAATACTGAGCAACGGTATAATCTAACACAGGGGTTCCTGCTGAGTCATCAGGACAATAGCTGCTCCCAACACTCTTAATCATAATGGCTATCAAGCCACATTCTCAGGGTCAAAACAGAGTTGCAGACTCTCCCTTAAATCTTTTTTACTTTGCAAGGAAAAACAAGTAAATCTGTTTATTTCAATCTAAAATATGAACTGAGCCCAGTCATTTGCATCACCCTCTCGGCCTATTTCTCTGGCTTCTTGCTAGGCATTTGCTTTTTCCCAATTATGTGATCTTTTATTTCTTCTTTTCCTCCCAACCTCCTCTGAAATCAAGGCTGTGCACGGAAAAAATAAAAGCTTCTATATATTCCTTCAGCAAACATTTTATTGAGTAACAATCAAATGAGTTAATATTTAATAGATGTAATGTAGTTAACACAGTGCCTGGCACATAGAAAGCACTCCATAAGTGTATATATTAGTTCAATTAAATATGAAATACTTTTCCACGCATTTAAGAAATCCAACAGAAAACAAAGTCAATGGGAACAATATCTATTCTAAATATAGGAAAACCAGGTCTTCCTAGAAGTGAAAAGGCCTCCCAGTGAGTTACAATAACTCCAGCGGAAAATATTATCCCATCTAAGATAATGGTGTATAGTGCGCCTTCCTTATAGCTCATTCATTACTGACACCTGAGGGTACATTTTCTTGCTTCCCAGAGCTTACAGCAGTTCCTAGTAGGCACTTAGTAAAGACATGTTTAATGAAAGATTTTTTAAATTTGTAGTCTCTCTATTTACCAAAAAACAAACAACAACAACAACAACAAAAACCTGCAGTGAGAGACAGTTAAAACACAAAGTAAATAAAAAGGAATTTAAGGTTTTAGTGGTGAGTCTCAAATTTGCTTGAGAGATTATTTTTAATAAAAGACAAAAAAAATCAATTTTGGCAGAAATCCAGATGTCCTAGAATGAGAGCCTTCTTACCACCACATTTAAAGGGATATCTGCCAGTAATAAAAGAAGAAAGCAACAATACAAAATCTGTGAAATGCCAGAAGATACCAGAGTATGAATTTTTTTTTTCCCCTTGAGATAGGGTCTTGCCCTGTTGCCCAGGGTGGAGTACAGTAGCGCCATCTTGGCTCACTGCAACCTTTGCCTCCCAGGCTCAAGCAATCCTCCCACCTCAGCCTCCCAAGTAGCTGGGACCATAGGTGTGTGCCTCAATACACAGCTAATTTTTGCATTTTTTATGGAGACAGGGTTTCTCCATGTTGTCCAGGCTGGTCTCGAACTCCTGGGCTCAAGCAATCCACCTGCCTCGCCTCCCAAAGTGCTAGGATTACAAGTGTGAGCCACTACACCTGGCTGAAAAAATTTTTAATACATCAAATTAAATGTTTAAGGGCAGATGTTATTCAGGCTTGAACTTCATTTTATTTATGGGGAAGACCGCTGTTAGTTCCAGCTTTAGAGAAAAAATACACAATATGTTTATCTTACGGAGAGTTTCTCTTGCAAAGCCTAACTGTGTACATGCTTCAGGAGAAAATTCTTAATACACAGCTTTTGACTTAGAAGATATTCTAACAGCTGGGTGCTATGGCTTACACCTGCAATCCCAGCACTTTGGGAGACTGAGGTGGGCGGATCACCTGAGGTCAGGAGTTCAGGACCAGCCTGGCCAACATGGTGAAACCCCATCTCTAGTTAAAAAAAGAAAAAAGAAAAAGACAAAAACTAGGCAGGCGTCATGTCACATGCTGGAATTACAATTTCAGCTACTTGGGAGGCTGAGACAGAACTGCTTGAACCTGGGAGGAGGAGGTTGCAGTGAGCCAAGAAGGTGCCACTGCACTCCAGCCTGGTCAACAAAGCAAGACTCCGTCTCCAGGGGAAAAAAAAAGAAAAAAAAAAAAGCTTATATAACGTAAGCCGTACTGCCCCATACTTAAAAGTCTAGAGTAAAAGGTTCTACCACTATGAACTGGAATCTTTTCAAACGAAGTACCGTCACACCAGAAAAAGTGAGTGGAAGGCTTCTGACAAATAGTGACTTAACAACTAATAAGGTAACACTTTCCCCTCCAAATCTATACCAAATCATCTGTGTTTAGTGACATAACCAAATTTGGTGGAATGCTATAGCTGGCAATTTCAACCAGTCCATGCTTTGCTTTCCACCAACTACCCACCAAATAGTGCTGCTAAGCAGATGATCTTTTTCCAAAGCACAGCACTTATAAATAATATTTTTAGCCAACTATAATTTACTAGCAGTAGGTTAAGGTCTATCAACTATACTTAAGGTATTTACTCATTCAATAAGATTTACTGAATGCCTATTATGAGGCAGACAATCTACTAAATATTGTGGTGGATGCAAAGATGAATAAGACAAGGAATCTGCCCTCCTGAAGCTTAGTTTATTATAGCAAAGATAAGACATACATGCAAAACTATCAACAAAATAGGTAACAGAAGAGTCACATAAGAGGCATGAAATATGAATCTTGAAAGATTAACAAAGGGAGACACATTTAAATGGAGATTTACAGGATTATAGAGAGTTTAAACAATTGGGAATGGAAGAGATGGGAAAGGTTGCTTCAGGGAAACAAGATAGCTCACATAGAAACAAAGAGTTCGATTTAGCTGGACTGTGAGACCCGGGAGAAGTAGGAGATAAATTTGTTCAATTAGTTGGAGCTAGACTATGAAAGCCATAGACTTGAATGCCAGACTATAGATTTGAACTTCTTTTTTTTTTTTTTTTTTTTTTTGAGACGGAGTTTTGCTCTGTTGCCCAGGTTGGAGAGCAGTGGCACGATTTCAATTCACTGTAACCTCCGACTCCCAGGTTCAGGCGATTCTCCTGCCTCAGTCTCCCAAGTAGCTGGGACTACAAGCATGCGTCACAACGCCCGGCTAATTTTTGTATTTTTAGTAGAGACGGGGTTTCTCCATATTAGTCAGGCTGGTCTCGAACTCCTGACTTCAGGTGATCTGCCCGCCACAGCCTCCCAAAGTGCTGGGATTACAGGAGTGAGCCAGCATGCCCGGCCAATTCTTTCTTTAGTAGAGAGCAACAAAATGGTTTTTGCACTTGCAGAGTGTGGGAGTAAGGAAACGGAGGAACCGTCTTAGCTGGTTTTTCAAAAAACATAGTGTTGGACAGTCTGGCCTATACAAAGATGAAGAACAAAATCTCTTCCTCACAGAGTTTACTTGGCCTCAAGTAAAGAAGTAGGGGAGAAGGCTGTATGAAAATTCATACAAAGAAGCAATACATACCACTGAGGGGGACCTAGTGGAATAGGTGGCCATTTGGGAGATTCCTTGAAGGACATCCATTAAACCATGTCTCTGTTTAATTTTCCACCTCTTCCTCTAATAGATCAGCATTCAACCCAGCTCTTACAGATCACACTTTTTAAAGCCTTCCCTTCATATATATCCCCTTTTACAGCTATCAACCTCTCTTCTACATAGCCAAGTTTCTTGTTAGAGTTGACTTTACACACCGACTCCAGTTTCTTACTTCCTATTTCATTCTTCTACCCGCTGTATTATGACTTCCCCACCACCACTACTCCACCAAAGCTGCTACTACTAAGGATGCAGGTAACTTCCAGGGTGTTAAATCCAACAAACACTCAGCTTGACACAACTGGTCACTCCCTCCTTACAAACCTCTCCTAGCTTCCTCCTACCTCACTCGAGTAGTTTTCCTCTCACCACTCACTACTGTTCTCCCACAGTTCCTCTTTGTTCTCCTTGTCTAGCTTCTCCTCCATTACCCAACCCCTAAGTGTTGAGAGTTCCTCAGAACTTGCTTCTAGGCATTTCCTTACTCTTTACTCATCCACAGAATGATCTCATACACTTGTTTTTTTCTTTAGAGACAGAGTCTCACTCTATCATCCGGCAGTGCAGTGGCACTGTAGCCTCTAACTCCTGGGTTCAAGTCATCATTCCTGCCTCAGCCTCCTGAAGTAACTAGGACTATAGGCATGTGACATCATGCCCAGCTAATTTTTTATTCTTATTTTTGCAGGGATGGGGTCTTGCTATGTTGCCCAGACTGGTCAAAAACTCCTGGCCTCAAGCAATTCTTCCACCTCAGCCTTCCATGGTGCTGGGATTATAGGTGTGACCTACCACTTTAAATACCAAATATTATATGTGTGTGTGTATGTCATATATACATATATGTATATCAACTATGGCATATATATATGTCATCAAGTCCCAAATGTCTCCACCTTGCCCAGCTTCTTTCTGAACAGATCTGTATATCCAACTTTCTACCAACATCTCCACTAGACATCTCAGCCATCTTATACTCAACAAGTCAAAACTTGAACTCTGTCTGCTCCTCCTCCCTCTCCATGAATGGCAGCTCTTGACCAGTGACTCTAATTACAAACCCAAGTCATTTCTCACACTTTTCTCTCTCACATACCTCCTTCTTAAACATCTTCCTATTGACACCACTTCCAAAATCTACCTCAAATCCATTCTCTTCTCTCCATCACCTCCCTAATCCAAGCCACCATCACCTTTCTTGATTGCAACGGCCTCCAGATAGTTGTCTTTATTGCCACTCTTGCCTCCCTTCAATTCATTTGCCACACAGTCAGGCTACTCATCTTAAGATGCAACTCTAAGTAGCTGAGATTACAGGCACCCGCCACCACGCCCAGCTTATTTTTTGTAGTCTTAGTAGAGACAGGGTTTCCCCATGTTGGCCAGGCTGCTCTCAGGTGATCCACCAGTCTCAGCCTCCCAAAGTGCTGGGATTACAGGCATGAGCCACCGCACCTGGCCCCTACTTAAAATTTGAGGCAAGAAGTATCCATTTTTATTTTAGATAGATCAAAATTAGCAGATAAAACATGCAACTAATTAGTGAGGGAAAAGGTAAAAGTTTGTTTTGGTTTGGTTTTTTTTTTTTTTTTTTTTTTGAGACACCGTCTCACTCTGTGGCCCAGGCTGGAGTGCAGTGACATGATTACGGATTACTACTCACTGTGGCCTCGACCTCCCAAGGTTCAGGTGATCCTCCTGCCTCAGCCCCTAAGCAGCTGGGAATACAGGCACACACCACCACACCCGGCTAATTTTCGTGTTTTTGCGTCACCATGCCTGATCAAAAGTTTCTTTAAACAACTGATAATAAGCAGTGTAATAGATTCAGTAATACTAACAACCCTTAAACTGTTAGAATACAACACAAACATTTAACTCATCTCTAAATCAATTATCTCATTTAATTTCCCACTTAAATCATTTCTTAAGCTTTTAATTCAGCTAGAATAAAAAAGTACATGAGACAAAAAAAAAGTCACTGTATTGTATAGGAAAAAAAAGGTGCTAAGAACCTACCACCATCGGCCATGGCTCATTTACTCACCATCTGACTGTCTACTTGGTTATACTGAGAGCTCCTTGAAGACAAGGGGCTCATTCTTACTCCTTTACCTCTCCAGCACTTACTACATGGAAAGTATTCAATTGATGTTTGCTTCTATTATGATTCCCTATACTGTGGCTCAACTGTTCCTAGGCAAAGACTGGTTTCTTATTATACTTGAACTATAAAATGGACATATCTTGCCTACTACATAGATATTGAAGGAAGAAATTAATACTGAAAAATAACTTTCATTTTTAGAATAGATTTCTCCTAAAGAGTACAAGAGGAGGATCTACCTTCAAACCATTTAATCAATATCCATTCTAGGTGATGGCACATTTCATGTCATACTTTCATGACATGCTTTCTTCCACCAAAGATCAAATGTTCTAAGGAAGATATAGGCAAAATCTGAGTTTCTTTTATAAAACCTAAATAAATTTTCTTTAAACCAACTTACTTAATTCAACACACATTACATATCAGATCAGCCCTCATTCTTCACTCATTCAAGTATTCTGTCATGAACAGCCTTAAAATATTATATATAAATTCTCATTAATAATTCATGCAAGCAAAAATAAAAATAAATAAATAAATAATTCATGCAAGCTTATAAAAAAAGACTAAGGGCCAGGCACGGTGGCTCATGCCTGTAATCCCAGCACTTTGGGAGACCAAGGTGGGCAGATCACCAGAGGTCAGGAGTTCAAGATCAGCCTGGCGAACAATGGCAAAACCCTGTCTCTACTAAAAATACAAAAATAAGCCAGGTATGGTGGTGCATGTCTCTAATCCCAGCTACTTGAGAGGCTGAGGCAAGAGAATCGCTTGAAGCAGGAGGTGGAGGTTGCAGTGAGCCAAGATTGCACCACTGCACTCCAGCCTGGGCGACAGAGTGAGACTCTGCCTCAAAAAAAAAAATTATCCAGGTGTGGTGGCAGGCGCCTGTAATCCCAGCTACTTGGGAGGCTGAGGCAGGAGAATCACTCGAACCCGTGAGGCAGAGGTTGCAGTGAGCTGAGATTGCACCACTGCATTCTAGCCGGAGAGAAAGAAGAAGAAGAAGAAAAAAAAAAGACTAGGACATACAATAGCAACTATTTCTAGTCAAGGGGTTATAAGTAATTTTTACTTTATTTATGCTTTTCTATTGTTTTCTAAGTTGTCTAGAGTAAATACATATAGCTTTTATAACTGGAAAAAAGACGCTTTTTTAAAAAGAGCATAATACACACAATGAATATACTAGAAAGCAGAAAGGAAATAACATTACCTTTTCAAACTTAGGACCAATATTTAAACTAAAACAGAGAAAGGCTAAATAGGGCTGGGCACAGTGGCTCATGCCTATAATCCCAGCACTTTGAGAGGCTGAGGCGGGAGAATTGCTTGAGTCCTGGAGTTTGAGACCAGCCTGGGCAACACTGAGAAACCCCATTTCTACAAAAAGCAGCCAGGCATAGTGGCACGTGCCTGTGGTCCCAGCTACTTGGAAGGCTGAGGCAAGAGGACCACTTGAGCCCAGGAGATTGGGGTTGCAGTGAGCTGTGACTGTACCAGCCTGGGCCACAGAGCAAGACTGTGCCAGAAAGAAAGAAAGAGAGAGAGAGAAAGAGAGAGAGAAAGAGAGAGAGAAAGAGAGAAGGAAGGAAGGAAGGAAGGAAGGAAGGAAGGAAGGAAGGAAGGAAGGAAGGAAGGAAGGAAGGAAGGAAGGAAGGAAGGAAAAGAAAAAGAAAGAAAGAAAAAGAAAGAAAAAGAAAGAAAGAGAAAGAAAGAAAGAAAGAAAGAAAAGAAAAGAAAGAAAAGGAAGGAAGGAAGGAAGAGAAAAGATAAAAGAAGGAAAGAAAAAGAAAAAATTTCATTTCAGTCTTGGGTGCTGTTATGGTCAAGGCTTAAATTTAATTTCTTAAGTCTAATCACCTTCTTTTTTTCCTGATTAGTCTGTTTTCACAGCTACCACTTTTTCCATTTTCCTAGGTAGCACAATAATCTAGTTTGGTTCACCTTTAGTTTTTTTGTAGAGACAGGGCCTCACTGTCTCACTGTGTTGCTCAGGCTGGTCTCGAGCTCCTGGGCTCAAATGATCGTCCTGCCCCAGCCTCTCAAAGTGCTGGGGTTACAGGCGTGTGCCACCACGCCTGGCCCACCTTTAGTTTTTAATGAATATTCAGTCTTATAATCCACCACCTGTTCTCTACTTCCAAAATAAAGTAACTGGTTGTTAGCAGAAGAAAACATGCAGAGAATTTACAAATCCTTAAAAGTTCTTAAGGCCAAGTGCAGTGGCTCATGCCTGTAATCCCAGCACTTTGGGAGGCCAAGGCAGGCAGATCACCTGAGGTCAAGAGTTCAAGACCAGCCTGCCCAACATGGTGAAACCCCATCTCTACTAAAAATACAAAAACTAGGCCGGGCACGGTGACTCACGCCTGTAATCCTAGCACTTTGGGAGGCTGAGATGGGCGGATCACCTGAGGTCAGGAGTTCAAGACCAGCCTGACCAAAATGGAAAAACCCCATCTCTACTAAAAATACAAAATTAGCCGGGTGTGGTGGTGCATGTCTGTCATCTCAGCTACTTGGGAGGCTGAGGCACGAGAATCACTTGAACCTGGGAGGTGGAGGTTGCGGTGAGCAGAGATCAAGCCATTGCACTCTAGCCTGGGAAACAAGAATGAAACTCCGTCTCAAAAAAAAAAAAAAAAACTAGCCAGGCATGGTGGTGGGTGTCTATAACCCCAGCTACCCAGCAGGTTGAGGCAGGAGAATCGCTTGAACCCGGGAGGCAGAGGTTGCAGTGAGCCAAGATCACGCCACTGCACTCCAGCCTGGGCGACACAGTGAGACTCCATTTCAAAAAAAAAAAAAGTTCTTAATTACCTCAGCTTTCATCTGATTATTTGGTTTTGTATTCGCCAATATTTCTTCAGATTCTCTATTTTCTTCTCCCACATACACAAATAAATAGCTATGCTGCACAGTGGTAAAATTCAATACTTAAGTTATTACATGTGACTGACATTTTTACAACTCTATTATAATAAGAACTAAATCTTTTCATAAGAATGAGTTATTCACATGTAAGTTGGAAGTAATAATTTTGTTACAAAAAAAGAAAAAGAAAACCTGTCATATTCCTAGCTTATTTCAGCTCCAAGAAACAGCTTGTATTTCAACTTCAAGAAAAGCAAAGACACCTACAAAAGGATGCTTAAAGGTACAAAATATATGCATGTTGCACTCAAGTCCATTCCTGGCCCTAGTTCTAATAGTTACTTATTCAAAACATTAATGTTAGCCGAGTGCGGTGGCTCACACCTATAATCCCAGCACTTTAGGAGGCTAAGGCAGGCGGATCCCGAGGTCAAGAGATCGAGACCATCCTGGCCAACATGGTGAAATCCCGTCTCTACTAAAAAATATAAAAAATTAGCTGGGTGTGGTGGCACATGCCTATAGTCCCAGCTACTCAGGAGACTGAGGCAGGAGAATCGCTTGAAACTGGGAGGCAGAGGTTGCGGTGAGCCGAGATCACACCACTGCACTCCAGTCTGGGCAGCAAGAGCAAAACTCCATCTCAAAAAAAAAAAAAAGAATAATAATGTTAAAATTTAAGATACTCGGCCGGGCGCGGTGGCTCAAGCCTGTAATCCCAGCACTTTGGGAGGCCGAGACGGGCGGATCACGAGGTCAGGAGATCGAGACCATCCTGGCTAACACGGTGAAACCCCGTCTCTATTAAGAAATACAAAAAAAAACTAGCCGGGCGAGGTGGCGGGCGCCTGTAGTCCCAGCTACTCGGGAGGCTGAGGCCGGAGAATGGCGTAAACCCGGGAGGCGGAGCTTGCAGTGAGCTGAGATCCGGCCACTGCACTCCAGCCTGGGTGACAGAGCGAGACTCCGTCTCAAAAAAAAAAAAAAAAAAAAAAAAAATTTAAGATACTCCTAGTCTACATTTGATACAATTTCCAAATACAGTATTATTTATCTGCATTAAGTTGTCACTTTCATAAATTAGACTAATACATTATCCTGCCTTTTTTTCTTTAATTTTGTTTTTGTGGTTTTATTTTAAATAAAGGAAAAAAAAAAGAAACCATATAAGGCTAATTATATGGATAGTTCTTTTCTTTTCTTTTTTTTTTTTTTTTTTTTTAAAGAGACAGGATCTCCATCTGTCACCCAGGCCAGAGTGCAGTGGCACAATCATAGGTCACTGCAGCCTCAAACTTCTCGACTCAAGTGATCCTCCGGCCTCAGCCTGCCAAAGCTAGGTCCAGAGGTACTCACTACCACTACCAGACCAGACTATTTTTTTTTTTTTTGAGACAGAGTCTTACTCTGTCACCCAGGCTGAAGTGCAGTGGTGTGATCTCAGCTCACTGCAACCTCTGTCTCCCAGGTTCAAGAGATTCTCCCGCCTCAGCCTCCTGAGTAGCTGGGATTACAGGCGTGTACCACCATGCCCAGCTAATTTTTGTATTTTTAGTAGACACGGGGCCGGGAGTGGTGGCTCACACCTGTAATCCCAGCACTTTGGGAGGCCGAGGCGGGCAGATCATGAGGTCAGGAGTTCAAGACAAGCCTGACCAACATGGTGAAACCTCATCTCTACTAAAAATACAAAAATTTAGTTTTTATAGAGATGAGGTCTCACTATTTTGCCCAGGCTATAATTTTATTTTATTTTATTTTTGAGATGGAATCTTTCTCTGTCGCCCAGGCTGGAGTGCAGTGGCACAATCTCAACTCACTGCAACCTTCACCTCCTGGGTTCAAGCAATTCTCCTGCCTCAGCCTCCCAAGTAGCTGGGATTATGGGTTCCCACAACCACGCCCAGCTAATTTTTGTATTTTTAGTAGAGACAGGGATTCACCATGTTGGCCAGGCTGGCCTCAAACTCCTAACCTCGGGTGATCCGCCCACCTCAGTCTCCCAAAGTGCTGGGATTACAGGTGTGAGCCACTGCAGCAAGTCTATGATTGTTATTTCTTATATCTTATACCAATATCTGGAACTGACCACTGAGAGATAAGAGGCAAGTCTCAAAATAAACAATATAATTAAAAGCCACAAGAAAATTCACCAGCTGATGCCCTAAATTACATTTATATGTCTTAAATCATCCTTGGACAATAGGTAACCATGACCTAATGTTACTTTCCTTCAGAAAGTCCCTTCCATTCTCTACACAAGCATCTAAAATGGGCAAACCCATCCTAGCTTACTCCTCTACTTGACCAAAATCTTAACTCATGCCTTAATCACACTTCCCATCCTGCCTACCACATTTTCCTTTTATGGACTCACAATTCCCTATTCAGGAGACATCAGAACACTGAGGCTCCACAGCTCTAATGAAACAGGAAGCGGGAAAAGATGGCTCACCATCCTTCCTTACTGGCTTCTAGGCACCTCTGCAGGCATCTTCCCAAACCAACTGTGACTTTTCGTGACAGCCAGGTTCTTCTCCCAATTGCCTCTTTCCTATCATTATTCATACTGTGTTAAGCTTTTCATGTGCTCGGTCTCCTAGGCTCAAAGCCTCCTGCGTTTTCCCCATTCTAGGCTCCTTTCTCACAGGTTTTTACATTAAACCAAAATCATCAACTTTGGCCTTTGCCAAAAGCAGCATTGTTAGGTCTTCAGGAACAGCTCAGGCAAAAAGTTACAATAATAGGTTTTCATTAACTTCATACTTTACATTCATTTCTGTCTCCTGAATTCACCCCCCGCCCCCAGAAACCTCAAATGAATGGCAAATTTAGATTCAAGGTAATGTTGTCTGAATATTGAGTTAGTTTTTGTTAATTACTAGAACAAAGTCTTCAGCATTGTTTCCTATAGAAAATTTATTTCATTTTTTCTGTTTGAAAAAACAAAGATGGGGGGAGGTCTGAAGCCTGCCCTTGAAACAAAATATAAAGAATTCCCACTTTAAACTGTCAAACAGTCCATCTGTACAATCCATTTGCACCTTTCCAAGTGCCACTGAAAAGTTATTGGATACACAGCAATCCAAAAAAATAGGAAAGTATGGGGAGAATGAAAAAGGCTAGGACAATGTATACATTAACAAAAACCCAAGTTAGGTTTTAAAAGTCTCTTCTTCAACTTTTAAATAACCTGTCTCCCTGGCACTACGGATCTGAATCACTCCTGGTTCCTTCTTACGTATCAATCTACCAATTGTTTCCTGCATGAGGAGTTTCCAAATGATGTCAAAACTCACATTCCCATTCTTGGCTATTCCAAACCCACCTATTCACCTCCTTTTTTCAAGGTCAAGTTTAAGCCTCCTTCCATCTTTCCCCATATCTCCTAGCCCAACTTAATGTGAGCCACACTTGACTCTTTAAGCATGGACCATCTTGTGTTGTTTTCTTTCCAATAAAATTTGTAAACAGTAAGAAATTAACTGTTTAATAATTTCTTACATCTTCCATAGTACTTAACTCAGTATTAGCACTTAGTTCATGCCGGTACATTCTTTAAGTCATAGTTAATAATAACTAGAAGAGACCTTAGTGATCTAGGCCAAGCCCTTCTTTTATACCTTGCTTATACAAAGTATTCTTGATACTAAGGATTCCACTATTTACTTCTTTTAAAACAGTGGTTCTTAGCCTTGGTTTAGGAATTTCCAGAAAAAAAGCCTCACATTATAATTTTTACTGTAATTTCAAGGATTTACAGAACCCCCTGATCCTACTAACAGAGCCTACATTTAAAAATAATATACTATTATCGATGACAAAAGGTGTTTTACTCTGTGTCAAGCACTCTTCCTAAAGCTTTACATAGGATGGTATACGGTTAAACCACACTTGCCAGCCTCTCTTACAGATGAAGCTATGTGACTAAGTTCTCTCCAGTAGAATGTGACCAGAAGTAACAGGTAGAACTTCTGAGCTGCAGCCCTCAAGATGTGCTTCCTCCATATTTTCCACCCCCCACTGGCAGCAGACAGTACTTGTCAGCCACCAACTTCGACAACTCAGAAGAGGACAATGCTCTGGGCGTTAGTGGACAAATAAGCTAGAAAGAGCCCGGGTCCCTTAATGACTGTGAGGAGGAAAGCCACCCTAACATCGAAGACATTCTCCTGGACTGAAGGGTAAGAAATAAATTTCCATCTTATTTGAACCATTGTTTGTGGGGAGATAACTTATTACAGCAACTTAAACTACCCTAACTAATATGCACAGATTAACAGTTTTAATCTCCTCAGTAACCATATAAAACTGTTATTATTATTATTATTATCCTGATATTAGAAGTTAGGAAACTGAAGCACTGAGAGCTTAAAAACTTGCCTGACACACTAGAAGCCAGATTCAAGTCAAGCAGTCTGGCTCCAGAGTCCATGCACATTAGGAACCTCTGCCAAATATCTCAAAAGAAACAGACTCTTATGTGTTATGCCACTCTGCACCAGATTAACTTTTTACAGCCACCACCCCAATCCCAGCAGCTTGGTGACTACTTGCCGTCCCAATTCACAGTGGCATGGCAACAAGTTTATTCCAGCCCATAAAATTCCAGCCCATAAAACTGAACTCTGCAAAGGGATTAATTTCTGTTTTCTGGTTTGGTTGTTTTTGAGACAGAGTCTTGCTCTTGTCCCTCAGGCTGGAGTGCAATGGCACGATCTCGGCTCACTGCAACCTCTGCCTCCCGGGTTCAAGCGATTCTCCTGCCTCAGCCTCCCGAGTAGCTGGGATTACAGGCAGCCGCCACCACGCCTGGCTAATTTTTGTATTTTTAGTAGAGATGGGGTTTCACCATGTTGGCCAGGCTGGATGGAGAAACCCCGTCTCTACTACCCTCACTTGTGGTTCAAAAGTTGATATTTAGTTTTACCCAAACAAAAATCTTGGTTCCCCAAATTCTGGACATAGCCAACAAGAAACACTAGTAAATATATAAAAGACTGGTGCGGTGGCTCATGCCTGTAATCCCAGCACTTTGGGAGGCCGAAGAAGGCGGATCACTAGGTCAGGAGTTCAAGACCAGCCTGGCCAACATAGTGAAACCCTGTCTCTACTAAAAGTACAAATTAGCTCCCCATCTCTACCAAAAATACAAGAAATTAGCTGGCCATGGTGGCAGGCGCCTGCAATCCCAGCTACTCGGGAGTCTGCGGCAGGAGAATCGCTTGAACTCAGGAGGCAGAGGTTGCAGTGAGGCAAGATTGTGCCACTGCACTCCAGCCCAGGTAACAGTGTGAGACTCCATCTCAAAAAAAACAAAACAAAACAAAACAAAAAAAAACTGGAAGTATTAAATAATGGATAAAAAAAGACGTGAGTAGATAAAATTACATTGGGTTTGGAGATTGGAGGCTAGAGAAAACAGGATGAAGAACCATGTTCTGACACTGCAACCATCGGGATCTCAGTAAGTGGTTTCTAATTCCAAAGCATGGTAGAGACATATATTGACAACAAAATGCTCGAAAACAGAATTCTCTGAAAGAAGGGAGCAATCTCATTTCAAACATTTGGCATCCTCTTAAGTTGCAGGCACTCTGAATCATATGCACACCCCATCCCCAAAGAATTTACTGTCTATCTAGTAGGGGAGATCTGCATATAAATATATATTCATACAAAAATTAAACACAACTAGCATTTATTTGCTCACTGTGTACTAGACATTGTTCTAAGATTGTTGCATACTACATATATTAATTTAACCCATAGGAATGTTCTACTAATATCCCAACTGTGCAGATGTGGCACAGAGAGGTTTAAGTAATGTATCCTCAGATACACAATTAGTAACTGGACATATTGGATTAGAAACCCAGGCAGTAGGCCTGATGCGATGGCTCATGCCAGCAATCCTAGCACTTTGGGAGGCCAAGGCGGGCAGATCACCTGAGGTCAGGAGTTCGAGACAAGGCTGACCGACATGGAGAAACCCCGTCTCTGCTAAAAATACAAAATTAGCCAGGCATGGTGGCGCACGCCTATAGTCCCACTCAGGAGGCTGAGAGGCAACAAGAGCGAAACTCTGTCAAGAAAGAGAGAGAGAAAGAGAGAAAGAGAGAAAGAGAGAGAGACAGAGAGAGAGAGAGAGAGAGAAGGAAAGAAAGAAGGAAAGAAGGAAAGAAGGAAGGAAGGAAGGAAGGAGGAAGGAAGGAAAGAAGGAAGGAAAGAAGGAAGGAAGGAAGGAAGGAAGGAAGGAAGGAAGGAAGGAAGGAAGGAAGGAAGGAAGGAAGGAAGGAAGGAAGGAAGGAAGGAAGGAAAGAAAGAAAGAAAGACCGACCAACCAACCCAGGCAGTAGTCAGATTATAAGGGACCTTATGCCCTTGCTAAAAGGTCAGAAATATACCGTATCTGGGCCGGATGCAGTGGCTCACGCCTGTAATCCCAGCACTTTGGGAGGCCGAGGCAGGCAGATCACGAGTTCAGGAGAACAAGAACATCCTGGCTAACATGGTGAAACCCCGTCTCTACTGAAAAAATACAAAAAAATTAGCCAGGTATGGTGGCAGGCGCCTGTAGTCACAGCTACTGGGGAGGCTGAGGCAGGAGAATGGCGTGGACCTGGGAGGCGGAGCTTGCAGTGAGCTGAGATCGCGCCACTGCACTCCAGCCTGGGCGACAGAGCGAGACTCTGTCTCAAAAAAAAAAGAAAAAAGAAATAAACCGTATCTGTTGCTGGTTCCCAGCTGGAAATATATATACCTACCAGGCTCCTCTGGGTGGAGCAGAGAGCATCTCCACTGTTGAGGATGACTGCCACTGTAAGCCTTTTTTTTTTTTCTCCCTGAGATAGGGTCTTGCTCTGTCACCCAGATTGGAGTGCAGGCACATGATCACAAGCTCACTGCAGCTTTGAATTCCTGGGCTCAAGCAATCCTCCCACCCTCAGCCTCTAGGGCTAGGGCTACCTACGGTCATGGGCCACCAGGCCCAGCTTAGTTACTTACTTATTTACTTGTTTAGAGACAGGGTCTCACCCAAGCTGGAGTGCAGTGGCATGATCACGGCTCACAGCAACCTCTACTTCCCAGGCTAAAGAAATCCTCCCACCTCAGCTGGGACCACAGGCATGTATCACCACACCCAGCCAATTTTTTGTATTTTTTGTAGAGACAGGGTGCCCAGGTTGCCCAGGCTGGTCTCAAACTCCTGAGCCCAAGAGATCTGCCTGCCTCAGCTTTCCAAAGTACTGGGGTGACAGGCATGAGCCACTGTGCCTGACAATCTTTTAAACAGTTTTTGTACAGACAGGGTTTCACCATGTTGCCCAGGCTGGTCTAGAATTCCTGCACTCAAGAGATTCATCCTCCTTGGCCTCCTAAAGTGCTAGGATTACAGGAGTGAGCCATCACAGTCCAGCTGCCTTTTTTACTTTTGGGAGGGCATCCTATCTATCCTCTAGATGTTGAGATTAAAACAAAACAAAAACAAACCAAAAAAACCATCCTGCTGTTATATAGATGACAGTTAATGGGCTCATGGGTGGACAACTCCAAAAACTTCTCACAGGGAAGATAATGTAGCTGTGAGTTCAGTCACACTATTTGAGAAGGTGTTCATCTCTCACTCTTAAATGTAAAGCTCAGTGCTAAACAGGTAGGCTCAAAGCCCCGTTACATCCCTTGGCCTTCCCCCTAGTACCACCACCAAATTTCTAATTTCTATACATGCTATGTGCTTCAACTGTAAAGTTTTCTTCTACAAACTCAGATACCTCTTGGCAGGTTAACACTGTTCAGCATACCACTCTGGACAACCACAGCCTCTGCACACTCACTACTTCTTTTTTTTTTTTTTTTTTTTTTTTTTTGAGATGGAGTCTCACTCTGTCGCCCAGGCTGGAGTGCAGTGGCACCATCTCGGCTCACTGCAACCACCACCTCCAGGGTTCAAGCAGTTCTCCTGCCTCAGTCTCTCTAATAGCTGGGATTACAGCCATGTGCCACTGTGTGTGGCTAATTTTTGTATTTTTAGTAGAAATAGGGTTTTGCCATGTTGGCCAGGCTGGTTTCAACCTCAAGTGATCCACCCGCCTCTGCCTCTCAAATGGCTGGGATTACAGGAGTGAGCCACCACACCCGGCCCACTGCTTTCAAAATAACTATATTTACAAGGGTATTTCCCCCATTTGCATTTCCCACACATAGGTTTTGAGAAGAGAACAAGAATGCCGTTTACCACATTTTACCTGTCCTTTTTTTCCCTTTCGAACAAACTGGTCTAGGGGCCAAGCACAGAGGCTCAAGCCTGTAATCCCAGCACTTTGGGAGGCCAAGGCGGGCACATCACTGAAGGTCAGGAGTTTGAGACCAGCCTGGCCAATATGGTGAAACCCGGTCTCTACTAAAAATACAAAAATCAACCAGGCGTGGTGGTGCATGCCTGTAGTCCCAGCTCCTCGGGAGGCTAAGGCAGAAGAATCACTTGACCCGGGAGGCAGAGGGTGCAGTGAGCCGAGGTCGCGCCACTGCACTCCAGCCAGGGAAACAGAGACACCATCTCAAAAACAAACAAACAAACAAACCTATCTATATCAGTGCAAAGTTCTGCTATGTTGAATCACTGGGTAGCAGAAAACATTTCACAAATGAAGTAAATAAGGCTTAAAAAGTGAAAACAAACTACCTAGGGTAACCCAACAAAGGAGTAAAAAACTGTGACTTGAACCCTGATTCTCTGCCAGCAAGCCCAATGAGAAAGGCTTACAACTAGTGGTAGGAAGGATGATTTTCAGTGGTTCACAACACAAATATGAAAAACAGAAAGGGTATGCAAGTGACTCAAGTTTGGAAAACTGCACCACGCCCCTCTGCTATTCTCACTGAAAGATGAAATTAATAGTAAGCAGGGCATTAAGCACTGATCTCTTCCTAATTCAGATACTTCATTTTTCTTGTCTTCTTTGATTAGCTCCTCCAATAGAATGCTGAATAGAGCCGTAACTGATAATAGCTTTATCTTTTTTTTTTTTTTTGAGACTAAGTCTCTCTCTGTCACCCAGGCTGGAGTGCAGTGGCTTGATCTCGGCTCACTCCAACCTTTGCCTTCCGGGTTCCAGCAATTCTCATGCCTCAGCCTCCCGAGTAGCTGGGCCCACCACCATGCCCGCCTAATTTTTCCATTTTTAGTAGAGATAGGGTTTCACCCTGTTGGCCAGGCTGGTCTCAAACTCCTGGCCTCAAGTGATCTTCCCATCTCAGCCTCCCAAAATGCTACAGCTGTGAGCCACCTCGCCCGGCCCGATAGTAGCTTTATCTTATTCTAAGTTTAACACTGTTCTAAAGTTTCACCATTGAGTATCATGTTGTACAGATTATTCATGATGCACTTTTTTTTAGTTTATGGAAATTCCTTCTTATTCCTCAGTAAAAAAAATTTTTTTTTTTTGAGACCGAGTCTCGCTGTGTCCCCCAGGCTGCAGTGCAGTGGCGCAATCTCAGCTCACTGCAGGCTCTGCCTCCAAGGCTCACGCCATTCTCCTGCCTCAACCTCCCGAATAGCTGGCATTACAGGCGCCCGCCACCAAGCTCGGCTCATTTTTTGTATTTTTAGTAGAAACGGGGTTTCACCGTGTTACCCAGCATGGTCTCGATCTCCTGACCTCGCGATCCGCCAGCCTCGGCCTCCCAAAGTGCTGGGATTGCAGGCGTGAGCCACTGCGCCCAGCCCTCAGTAAAAATTTTTAAACTCATCTCTGGTCCACTCGTTTCCCTTCTCAATGCTGCTTTCCACCCACCACCCTTCCTTTCTTTTTTTTTTTTTTTTTGAGATGGAGTATTGCTCTGTTGCCCAGGCTACAGTGCAGTGGCACAATCTCGGCTCACCACACCCTCTGCCTCCCGGGTTCAAGCAATTCTCCTGCCTCAGCCTCCCGAGTAGCTGGGACTACAGGTGCCCGCCACCACGCCCAGCTAATTTCTGTATTTTTGGTAGAGATGGGGTTTCACCATGTTGGCCAGGATGGTCTCAATCTCCTGACCTCGTGATCTGCCCGCCTCAGCCTCCCAAAGTGCTGGGATTACAGGCGTGAGCCACTGCGCCCAGCCTCCTTCCTTTCTTATATTTCAGGTTCCTTCCTACATTCTATGCACCTCAAAGTACTGTATCTGCCACTCCAAGTAACCGAAACTCTGATATTTTGGGGGTTCTATACCTGTCTGCTGTTTCAGTTCCCTGGACCAAAAAAAAAAAAAAAATCGAAAATTGACATTTGAAAGAAAATCCTAAGGCAAACTTTGTTTCAATCATTACTGAAGACTGCAGAAGTAACTGCAGATTATTTCTTCTCTCCATCTCTTTTGCTTGAGACAGGGTCTTGTTCTGTCTCCAAGGCTGGAGTGCAGTGGTGCGACGTGGGCTCACTGCAGCCTCGACCTCCCGGGCTCAAGCGACTCTCCCACCGCAGCCTTCCAGAGTAGTACAGGCGAGCAACATCGCTCCCAGCTAATTTTTGTATTTTTTTGTAGAGACGGGGTTTCGCCATCTTGTTCAGGCTGGACTCGAACTTTTGAACTCAAGTAATCCTCCCACCTCGGCCTCCGAAAGTGCTGCGATTGCAGGCGTGAGCCACCGCGCCCTGCCCTTCTCCATCTCTTAAACACACCCTGAAATGTCCTTTCTTTAAAGTAAAAACTCGGGGGGAAAAAAGAACCCAATAGTTCTAGATGACCATTTACTTTCTAGTATGTTGCCTAGCTCTGAATGAGCCTGGCTTTTTAAGTCGCTGGAAGAATCTCAAAGTGTTTTTTTAAGTTTTGAAGAAAGGAGCTGGATCCAGATGTTTATAACTTCGACTCTCTTTGGCTAAAATGAAAAGTATTAAAGAGAAAAGGAAAGGAAGAGGGGTAGTATGTGTAAGCAAGTAAGTTCCAGGACATGAAAGCTGAAGACACAAGAAGGGAAAACCAACCCTTTAAAGCCCAAGCAAGTTAAGAATTCTCTCCCTCAATTTCTTTCAAAACAAAAGGGCACACACAAGCCTTCCCGAAGCAGCAACGCCGGGGGGAGAAGCCAAAATTGTTACATCATACAGAACACTCCGCGCTTGAGAAACGAGAAAGCCAATAAATGCCCAAGACAGAAAAACACAAGTTAGGAATCTCGGTCTTTTCCGAAGGTCCAAGAGCACCTGCTCGTTAGAAAATTTGTTTAAGATTGCATCGAAAATTAAAGTTTCCGTTTCAGATCAGTGGGGAGCAAATGTTTTTTCAAAAAAGCGTTCAAAGAAGTTCGTTTGAAAGCTCATCGGGCGGCCGACTGCAGGTCGGGCTCCGGGCGACGGCGGAGCCGAGCGCTGGGGAGCGGGTGGGGCCGGGCCCCGCGCCCGGGCGGGGGTGGTGACAGGACCCGCGCGCGCCCGGCGCTGGGGCCCCGGGGCAGGCAAGTCCCGCCCGCGGGCTCTTCCCGACCCACCCGGGCGCGGGACGCTGGTCCGGCGTCCGCCAGAGCCCGCGCGGTTGGAGACGGTGGCCGCCGCCCGGGTCCCCACCCCGGACCCCTCGACGGGCCCTCGGAGGCGGGAAGGCGCCGGCGGCCCCCAGACAATGGGCCGGGGACGCGGGAGCCCGCAGCGGGACGGGTACTGGCGCCGAGCGGGGGCGCCTCGGGACGCCTCTTCCCGCAGCCAGGAGGGCGCCGGGGGCTCGGCCAGGCGGGACCGCGAGGCGAGCGCTCACCTTGACGAAGAGCTCGATGAGGGGCTCTTTGTCCTCCTCCTTCAGCCCATTCAGCGGCATCGACAACGCCATGGTCGGCTCGGCTAGGCTCCGCCAACAGCGACGGCTGCTGCTGCTGCTTGCTCCGGGACTGCTCCGGCTGCCGGTTCCCGCCGCGCTGCTCGCTGGACTGTCCGGCGTCGAGCTGGCCACAGCTTCGGCTCCTCAGCACCGCCCCACGCCCCGCGCGCGACTCTGAGGCAGCCGCAGCCCGAGCCGCTTCAAACGGCGGGGCGGGGCGGGGCGCCGGGGGCGGGGCCTCGGGCTGTAGGCGGGGCCAAGGCTCGGCGCCTTGGGACTCAGGGGAAAATAACGCGGCAGGAGCACGGGGGCGTGGCCTCGGGCGGGGAAGGCGGTGGGACCGCTCCGGAGCCGACGAAAGGACCACTGAGACGCCTCGAAGCTGGTAGGAGGCGTGGCCTGTGGGGAGGGCGGGGCTTTGGTGGGCGGTACAAAGCGCAGGCTCGGGCGGGCTGGACCCGGGTACGCTTCTCCAGGGGGCCGGTGGGCGGGGGGACGCGCCGGGGCGGGGGGGGGGGGGGGGGGGGGAGGAATTCCCCAGGGGCCCGAGCCTGACACTGCCTCCCGCCGCAGCGCCTGCGCGTCCTCTGCAGCTGCTACTGGTGCTGTGCCAGGTGACCTCATCCCTCGGCCGGCCTGAGGAAGCGAGGAGGCGCCTCCCACCCACTCCCCCGCTGCAGCACCCCAGGACTCATCGCCCTTTCCCGCAGCGGCCACCTCCCCAACTCCCTCTATTACGCCGAGTTGCCTTTTCCAAGACAACTTACCGGAAAGTTTTCATCGCCTGGGGAACACCTTTTTTTTCTGCCTCTGACTTCGTTTTTGCCTTTGACGCTCCTGATCGTTTCGATCTTGGCAGCCGGCGTATTCACAAATATTTATGAAACCTTACTGTGTTTCTGGCTCTGAGCTACCCCTTGGAGAGTAACAATTCCCAGAGCTCACGATCTTGAACTGCAATTTCTGTGCCTGCAGGCCACTAAGGACTCCCAAGTCGTTGTCCATCTTGTTCCCCACTGCCCACACCCATTTCTTCCCCCTGCTCACCTGGCAAATTTGAGTGTGCATCAGAATCACCTGGGTGCTACACGCAGCCCCGCTTTATGTGTTTCCCAGATCCTCTGGGAAAAAGAGAAATCCACATCTTAGCAAGCACCAGCACAATTCTGAAGTAGGTGGTCCACAAACCAGTTAAACTGCGCTGGGATTTAAGCCCCCGAGGGCAAGAGCTGTGCTTGCCTAGAGATTGTAGGCACCTAGTCCCGGTTTGCTGCCTTTGAGTGCCTGGGGCAAATTTCACCTCCTCTGGAAGCAATTACTTGTGCCCTTTTCTGATTTTCCGTAATACTTGACTCACAGCTACTCCTCCCAACTTCCCAGGTTGGGCTAAATAGTGAGTTCCAGAAGGCCCAGACATGGGAGGTTTGTTTCCATATCCTCGGTGCCTAGCACATATCAGAATGTTTGAACAAATTGTATGTAGGCATGAAAACACAGTGAAACTTGCAACAACTTCTTCTGCCACCCCAAAGCAAGTTGTTCAGATTTTCTCATAGAGGTTCCATGAAAGAGCCAGTGTATCCCAGTGGTCAAGAACACATGCTCTGGAGTCTGACTATTTAAGTTCAAATCCGACAAGGCAATGTCCTTAAAACCCCTAAGCCTCAGTTTCATTATCTAGAAGTGGGCGGGGCTAATTACTGATTCTTGCCTTACCATATGTTCTGCTTGGTCAGTATGGCTGTTACCTGCATTGAGACTTATTCTGTCCCTACCACCCCTGCAGGCTAGAATGTGGCATCATATTCTACTCTCTCTATGCCCGGCTAGTTCATTGAAAATAAATAAAAAATAAATTCCAGAGGCTCCCCTTAGATGGGGGCTTCAACCATGAAAATCCTGAAGTGACTGACCGGACTCTGGACTGAACCCAGTGTTAATTTTTCATAGAATCATGAACTGAAGCAAAGTTTCCATCCAGAATCCACCCTCTCTGCCCTACCAAAAAGTAACCAAATGGTGAATCAGCTCAAAGCAGATCTAAGCCAAAAAACAATTCAGCAGAAACTCAATGTGCCTGAGAATTGATCAAACTGAGGCCAGGCACAGTGGCTCATGCCTGTAATCCCAACACTTTGGGAGACCGAGGCGAGTGGATCACCTGAGGTCAGGAGTTCGAGACCAGCCTGGCCAGCATGGCGAAACCCCGTCTTTACTAAAAATACAAAAATTAGCCGGACATGGTGGCACGTGCCAGTAATCCTAGCTACTCAGGAGGCTGAGGCAGGAGAATCGCTTGAACTGGGGAGGAGAAGGTTGATGTGAGCTGAGACCATGCCACTGTACTCCAGCCTGGGCGACAGAGTGAGATCAGTCTCAAAAAAAAAAAAAAAAAAATTGAGTTAGAGGTAGCAAATATTCCCGGTGGTGAGTTGCCTGTCACAGGCTCCAACTGGCCTCACAGCACCAGGGTATGGAAGGAGGAGCAGACCAGAGTCCTTTAGGCTTCATTGACTAAACACAGATCTTAGCTGGGAGGAAGCCAGTGACATTCTCCTCCACAGAGCCCTGAAGTGATGATGATCTCCTGGGCTCCTCCTACCCAACAGAAAGCCCCCCAGGAAGAGGCTCAGACCCAGAGCCTGTGCTTAGAAACCTAGTCACAGTCACACCTACAGTTTCCCAAGTTCCGCCCTCATGTGGCTCCCATGGATGGGCAGAGTCAGTCCTGGGAGTGGGTGAAAGGGAAAGAGGATGTTTATGCAGGGGAGGCACCCTAAGCACATTGCAGTCAAGTCTCCTCTTCCAATTTTGAAATGCATGCCTGTTTTACATTCTTTACTCAGGCTTGTTTTTATGGCACACAGAAATCTTGAAGATGGGTGGAGACATGTTGTCTCCTCCCACACACCCCTCTGACCTCATCTCCTACCATTCTCCCCTTTGCTCTCCACCCCAGCTGCACTGGCCTCCTTTCTAGTCCTTGAATATGCCAAGCACACCGTGGCCTCAGGGACTTTGCACTTGCTCTTCCCCCTCTCTGGAATAGTCTTCGCCCAGAATTTCTGCAACTTCACTTCCACTCCCTTACTTCCTTTGGCTCTTTGCTCAAATATCATCTATGTCATTGTCTCAGAGAGCTCTCCCCAAATACTATTCTGTGCAACGTTGCAAGTTGCTATCTTTCACTCCACCTTCCACTTTATCTCTCTTCATAACACTTATAACCCTCTGATATATATCTACCTATTTATCTGCTTATTGTCTCTCTTTCCCCGCTAGAACATAAATGCCATAAGGGCAGGGATTTTTGGTTTTCTTTATGGCTATATTCCTGGCTCAGAAGACAGATCATGGTACACGATAAAAACTTATGGAGTGGGCTGGGTGCAGTGACTCACACCTATAATCTCAGCACTTTGGGAGGCCAAGGTTGGTGGATCACCTGAGGTCAGGAGTTTGAGACCAGCCTGACCAACATGGAGAAACCCCATCTCCACTAAAAATACAAAATTAGCCAGGCGTGGTGGTGCATGCCTGTAATCCTAGCTCTTTGGGAGGCTGAGACAGGAGAATCTCTTGAACCTGGGAGGCGGAGGTTGCAGTAAGCCGAGATCGCGCCATTGCACTCCAGCCTGGGCAACAAGAGCGAAACTCTGTCTCAAAAACAAAAACAAAAACAAAAACAAACTTATGGAGTGAGTGACTGCACGATGTTTATCCTATGGTTTCATGTACCCTTGACATACCATTTGGACTGTCATGCTCTTCCAGTCTGGGAAGCCAGGTGGTTTGTGTTTATGACTGCCACTTCACAGGGGGTCAGTAAGCCTCCTCCGAGGACACACTTTCCTCCTTCCACTTCTAACTCTGTGGTGCTGCTCACTGACTGTCTCAGCCCAGTGTGCTGCAATTTCAGCAGGAGAACGAGCTGCTAGGCACATGGACTCTGGGGCCACACTGCCTGGGGTTCCAATCCTGCCTCTGTTATTTACTAACTCAGGATACTTACTTAACCTCTCTGTGCTTCATTTTGTCATCAGTAAAAATGGATCTAAATTAGTATCATTTTCGCATCTGCAAACATGGATCTAAAATTAGTACCTATTCATATTTAATAGGATCATTGATAAATTAGTCTATGTTAAGAGCTTGGATGGTAAGTGCTCTGTAGATACTAGCTGTTGGTATTATTCCCATCTGTCCATATTCTTGACCAGTCACTGAGCTCCCCCACTACACGCCAGACACCTAGCTGGGCGCGTTCATATCCAATCATATTTATTCATCATGATCTTGCAAAGCTTAATTTTTTTTTTTTTTTTTTTGAGATGGAGCCTCACTCTGTCACCCAGGTTGGAGTGCAGTGGCACAATCTCATCTCACTGCAACCTCCACCTCCCAGGTTCAAGAGATTCTCATGTCTCAGCCTCCCAAGTAGCTGGGATTACAGGCATGTGCCATCATGCCCGGCTAATTTCTGTATTTTTAGTAGAGATGAGGTTTTGCCGGCCGGGCGCGGTGGCTCAAGCCTGTAATCCCAGCACTTTGGGAGGCCGAGGCGGGTGGATCACGAGGTCAGGAGATCGAGACTATCCTGGCTAACATGGTGAAACCCCGTCTCTACTAAAAATACAAAAAACTAGCCGGGCGTGGTGGCGGGCGCCTGTAGTCTCAGCTACTTGGGAGGCTGAGGCGGGAGAATGGCGTGAACCCGGGAGGCGGAGCTTGCAGTGAGCCGAGATCACGCCACTGCACTCCAGCCTGGGAGACACAGCGAGACTCCGTCTCAAAAAAAAAAAAAAAAAAAAAAAGAGATGAGGTTTTGCCATGTTGGCCAGAGTGGTCTCAAATTCCTGACCTTAAGTGATCCACCCACCTCGGCCTCCCAAAGTGCTGGGATTACAGGCATGAGCCACTATGCCCAACATTGCAAGGCATAATTTTCATTGTCCTCATTTTACAAATAAGGAAACTGAGGGCCAGGCACGGTGGCTCATGCCTGCAATCTCAGCACTTAGGGAGGCCGAGGCAGGTGGATCACTTGAGGCCAGGAGCTCGAGACCAACCTGGCCAACATGGTGAAACCCCATCTCTACTAAAAATACAAAACTTAGCTGGACATGGTGGTGCACACATGTAATCCCAGCTACTCCAGAGGCAGAGACACAAGAATCACTTGAACCTGGGAGGTGGAGGCTGCTATGAGCCGAGATCGCACCACTGCACTCCAGCCTGGGTGACAGAGCGAGACTGTCTCAACAACAACAACAAGAACAATTAAAACCACCAGGAAACCGAGGATCACAGGACAACTAACCACGAGTCATTCAACTGGGGAGATGGTGGAGCTAGGATTCAAACCACAGCTCTCCAGGAGCCTATGTTTCTCTTCACTACACTGTATACTAAGTCAGCACGGGAAAAGGTAGGCTCCTACCCATTCTTCAAGGCTCAACTCAAATATCCATCTGCCTTAAGAAGCTTCCTTCCACCATGCAGAGGGAGTTAGCCTTCCTTCCTCTTACCAATCTGCAGCATTGGTCTGGATTCTACATCACCTATCAGGGAAGTAAGGGTGGTGTTGCGGTTCTCAATATGGGCTTCCCCTAGCAAACTGCCAGACTCCCAGATTGGGCAAGTTATGATACCTAACCCAAATAAGTTTCCTCTGAAGCACTGGCATTGGTGATATGGTGGTGAGCATAGCTGCCTTCCAAGTAAGTTTCCTCATTGCTTCAGAAGGAAATGCAGTAGTCTGCTCTTATCTGCAGGGGACTATATTTTAAGACCCCCCCCCGTGGATGCCTGAAACCATGGATAGTAATAACCCTATATATACGGTACTGTGTTTTTTCATATGTGCATACCTATGAGAAAGTTTAACTTATAAATTAGGCACAGCAAGAGAGGAATGACAATACTACTAATAAAATAGAACAACTGAGTAAAATAAGGATTACTTAAACACAAGCACTGAGATACCTCCATAGCTGATCTGATAACCGAGAGAGCTATGAAGTGACTAATGAGCCCAAAGTGTAGACAGTGTAGGGATGCTGAACAAAGAGGGAAGATTCCATGCCAGGGTGGGATGGAGTAAGATGGCATAAGATTTCATCATGTTCTGCAGGGCACGGTGGCTCACACCTGTAATCCCAGCACTCTGGGAGGCCGAGGCAGGTGGATCACTTGAGGTTAGGAGTTTGAGACCAGCCTGGCCAACGTGGTGAAACCCCATTTCTACTAAAAATACAAAAAGTAGCTGGGCGTGGTGGCAGGCGCCCGTAATCCCAGCTACTCGGGAGGCCGAGACAGAAGAATCGCTTGAACCCAGGAGGCAGAAGTTGCAGTGAGCCGAGATTGTGCCATTGTACTCCAGCCTGGACAACAACAGCGAAACTCTGTCTCAAAAAAAGAAAAAAAAGATTTCATCATGCTCCCCAGAATGGCATGCAACTTATTTTTTATTTATTTTTTTAATAGGAGAAAAGGCATACAAATTTACTTAACATGCATACACAGGAACCTTCAGAATGAAGACCCAACTTCCCCATGAATTATAGAAGCTTATGTATCATCTTGAGGTCATAGAAAGAATGGGAGCTTGCATCCTGGTAAAACAGGCTATAGGAAGGGGAAGAAGTATTCTGTTGAGGGGCAAAGAATGATTTGATGGGGGAACAGGGATTAACTTGTAAGTAGTTTTCTTTGGAATTTAAATGATCCTTGGAGACAGTCATTATCCTCATAAAGAGACCTGTTCAGGTGTGGTCACATCTTAGTCTTCTTTTCTATATCACAAGATATAAGTTTAGCTTTCAGGGCCACAGTTCAGGAACCCTCTAAAGGAACTGCATAAACAAGGCACAAGGCCAGTCTTTTTAAGGGGCATTTATCAGTTCTATAAAGTCTATTTCAATTCCTCAAAGCAGTTTGCTCATATTTTAAAATATCCCATACTGGTCAAAAACCTTGATAAAATAACCGGTGTTTCCAATTGTGTCCCCTTTGCAGGCAAATGAGTTTCCTGGGTTCTCTTCACTGTGGCTTCCAGAACAGAACAGTAGCTTTGATCACCCTGATCACTGCACCATACTGTGGAGGCCATAGGCTCATGGTCTCCTAAAAGTTCACTGAAAAATTACTGACATGAGGCAGATTGGTTAATAGGAGAAAAGGCATACAAATTTATTTAATATATATACACAGAAGCTTTCAGAATGAAGACTCTGACATGCAACTTAAATCTAATAAATGGGACTGGGCACGGTGGCTCACACCTATATAATCCCAGAACTTTGGGAGGCCAAGATGGGTAAATTACTTGAGGTCAGGAATTCAAGACCAGCCTGGCCAACATGGTGAAACCCCGTCATTACTAAAAAAAAAAAAAAAATTAGTCAGGTGTGGTGAAGCACACCTATAATCCCAGCTACCCAGCTAATAAATGGTTTATTTCTAGAATTTTCCATTTAATATCTTTGAATTGTGGGTAACTGAAACTGCAGAAATCGAAACTGTGGATATAAAGGATACTACTATATAACAGAACCTAATTCAGAAACTCATTGTGAGGATTATATGAGATAATCCATTTAAAACATTTAATAATCAGCATTTAATAAGTGTTAGCTATTTGAGTATCCCTACTCCAAAAACCCCAAATCCAAAATACTTCACAATCTGAAACTTTTTGAGTGCCAACATGACACTACAAGTGGAAAATTCCACAAGAAAGTACTGAATACAAGCACTTAGGGAGGCCGAGGTGGGTGGATCACGAGGTCAGGAGATCGAGACCATCCTAGCTAACACAGTGAAACCCCATCTCTACTAAAAATACAAAGAATTAGCCAGGCGTGGTGGCGGGCACCTGTAGTCCCAGCTACTCGGGAGGCTGCAGTAGGAGAATGATGTGAACCTGGGCTTTCAGTGAGCCGAGATCACGCCACTGCACTCCAGCCTGGGCAACAGAGCAAGACTCCGTCTCGAAAAAAAAAGTACTGAATACAAACTTTGTTTCATGTACGAAATTATTTGAAATATATAAAATTGGCTGGGCACGGTGGCTCAAGCCTGCAATCCCAGCACTTTGGGAGGCCAAGGTGGGCAGATCACCTGAGGTCAGAAGTTTGAGACCAGCCTGATCAACATGGAGAAACCCCGTCTCTACTAAAAATAGAAAATTAGCCAGGCGTGGTGGCACATGCCTGTAATCCCAGCTACTCGGGAGACTGAGGCAGGAGAATTGCTTGAACCCGGGAGGCGGAGGTTGTGGTAAGCCGAGATCGTGCCATTGCACTCCAGCCTGGGCACCAAGAGCAAAACTCCATTCAAAAGAAAAAAAAGAAAGAAAGAAAAAGAAAAAAGAAAAAAAAAGGAATATATAAAATTACGTTCAGGCTATGTGAATAAGGTATATATGAAACATTAATAAATTTCAGCTTTAGACTTGGGTCCCATCCCCAAGATATCTCATTATGTATACTCAAATATTCCAAAATACAAAATAATCCAAAATTCGAAATCTGAAACACTTTCGGTCCCAAGCATTTATTTTTTTAATTTTTGTGGGGACACAGTGGGTATATGTATTTAGGGAGGTCCCAAGCATTTAAATAAAGGATACTTGCCTGGTTATGGTGACTCACACCTATAATCTCAGCACTTTGGGAGGCTGTGGCAGGAGGATCACTTGAATCTTTGTTTGTAGAGATGAGGTCCCACTATCTTGCCCAGGCTTGGTCTTGAGTTTGAGACCAGCCTGGGCAACATAGTGGGACCTTATCTCTATTTAAAAAAAACCCAAAAATTAGCCAGGCATGGTGGTGCACACCTGTGGTTCCAGCTATTCAGGAGACTGAGGCAGGAGGATCACTTGAGCCCAGGAGGTCAAGGCTGCAGTGAGCCACGATCACACCACTGCACTCCAACCTGGGTGATTGTGCGAGACCCTGTCTCAAAACAAACAAATAAATAAAAATAGGGCCAGGCAGGGTGGCTAGCCCTAATAACCCCAGCACTTTGGGAGGCCAAGGCAGGATGATTGCTCAAGCCCAGGGGTTTGAGACCAGCCTGGGGAACATAGCAAGACCTCAGTATCTGTTAAATTTTTTTTTAAAAATTTTAAGAAAAAAAAAAATTGCCAGGCATGGTAGCTCATGCCTGTAATCCCAGCACTTTGGGAGACCAAGGCAGGTGGATCACTTGAGGTCAGAAGTTCAAGACCAGCCTGGTCAACATGGTGAAACCTTGTCTCTACTAAATACAAAAAAATTAGCCGGGCGTGGTGGCAGGTGCCTGTAATCCCAGCTACTCAGGAGGCTGAGGCAAGAGAATCACTTGAACCTGGGAGGCAGAGGTTGCAGTGAGCCAAGATCGCACCGTTGTGCTTCAGCCTGGGCAACAAGAGCGAAACTTTGTTCCGAAAAAAAATGTGTAAGGGATACTCAACCTGTATTAAGAGTCATATCAGTGTCCTCTTCCTTGGTATACTGTGAAATTCTTGGAGGCAAGGAACCTTGCCATATACATATTTACTTGAATAAAATATTTCACTTCCTATCTGTGTGATTTTTGAGCAAGTTATGCTCTTTACATTTCATTTCTGCATATAAAGTGATGCTAATTATACTTCATGGTGTTGTTATGGAGAGCAAATGAGTTTAATAAATGTAAAGCACATAACAGTGCTTGGCATAGAGTAAGTGTTCAATAAATGTTATTATTTTACTATTATATGCATTTCTCTCTGAAAGAATCCACAACAAATTTTTAAGTGTTTACTTCCAGGGAGGAGAACTGGGGACGTGAGCCACTGCTAACTTATCTACTGTTTTGGTTCCCATTTTGTAACTTTTGTCCTAGGGGGGTATGTGTTATCTATCAACAAATTGGTTTAAACAAGGGAAAACAGGAGCCTAGCCCGGTGGCTCACGCCTGAAGTTCCAGCACTTTGGGAGGCTGAGGTGGGTGGATCCCCTGAGGTCAGGAGTTCAATACCAGCCTGACCAACACAGTGAAACCCCGTCTCTACTAAAAATACAAAAAATTAGCTAGGTGTGGTGGTGGGCACCTGTAATCCCAGCTACTAGGGAGGCTGAAGCAGGAAGGTCACTTGAACCCGGGAGGTAGAGGTTGCAGTAAGCTGAGATCACGCCATTGTACTCTGGCCTGGGCAACAAGAGCAAAACTCTGTCCAAAAAAAAAAAAGAAAAAGGAAAACCAGGCGTGGTGGCTGACGCCTGTAATCCCAGCACGTTGGGGGGCCGAGGCAGGCGGATCACTTGAGGTCAAGAGTTTGAGACCAACCTGGCCAATATGGTGAAACCCCATCTCTACTAAAAATACAAAAATTAGGTGGGTGTGGTTGTGGGCACATGTAATCCCAGCTACTCGGGAGGCTGAGGCAGGAGAATCACTTGAACCGGGGAGGCGGAGGTTGCAGTGAGCCAAGATTACACTACTGCACTCCAGCAGTGAGTAAGACTGAGTGAGACTCCTTCTCAAAAATAAATAAATAAATAAATAAATAAATAAATAAATAAATACAGTTGAAATAAACTTCTGAGTGCAATTAAGCCTGAATGCATGGACAGTTGCCTTTCCAGTTCTGTTGTAGGGAACTGGAACCTCAGGCAGGGCTTGTGTTCCCTGGCCCACCTGGTTTTCTTCCCTGTCCCGTAGTTGGGTGGAAACAGAACTAAGACTAGAACCCAGGACTCCTCATTTGGCATTTGACCCCTTTCCGTTGCTTCCCCACGAGGGACTGAATCCAGCTGCTATTCCTGGCTCTTCTCACCACATGTGCACGCGCACACCCTCACCCACACATACACACTCTCTCTCTCTCTCTCTCTCTCTCTCTCTCTCTCTGTATTAAAACCATTCGGGCTTGATGCAGATCTGTTCCCCTGGGAGCAGAAACCCGACCATCAGCCCCTTCTGCCCTGCTCGCCTTGAGACTGTCTCATCCTGGGGATATTACAGGTTTCATTTTGTCACTTGGAAGCTGCTCCAGCCAGGAAGGGAACCCGAGTTGACTTGAAGCCAGGCCCTTAATTGGATTGGATCCCCGTGGAGGCCATTAGCCTCTCGCTGCAGCTTGGCAGAGAGGAAATACTTCCTCCTCCACCCCCACCCCCACCCACGTCCACCCTGGCCAAGATCTTCCAGAGCTCTACCACCCACATAAGATACCATCTAGAGTTTCCAATTACTATTACTCTCCCTCTCATTAGGACAGCTTTGTGCTGTCTGCAGACACTAACAAATATGCTAAGTATTGTGAGCAGTCTCATTTAATCTCTTTGTCCACTCAGGCTGCACTATTTTCAGTGAGAGCCTACTGTGTGTGCTGGGCACACTTCCAGGTCCAGGACAGACAGCATCTTGGCTCTCGTGAAGATTACATTCTATTTGGGAAGGCAGACAATAAACAAATACCCGGGCAAGTATGTCTAATCAGGAGATTATAAGAGCTATAAAGAGGAGTAAAGCAGAGTGAGGGGCTGGGGAAAGACACGGGGACGGGGAGGAGGAACAGTCTCTCTGATAAGATGACATTTGAGTAAAGACCAGAAGGATGTGAGGATAATATCTGGACACACCGTTCCCTTTGCTGGCAAAGGGAACAACAAGGTCAAAGGCATTGAGGCAGGAATTTCCTTGGTATGTTGGGGGAACAGTAAAGATGCAGATGAGAGATCAAGGTCCAGAGAGTTTGGGTGACTTGTTTGCTCAGACCTCCAGCCACCAATACAGTGGCTTTTGTCCACCACTCTGCCTAGTGAACCCTGAAGAATAGCAGAGGGTTAAGAAAAAAAAAAACCTATGCAGCTGGAGGCCAGATGTGGTGGCTCAAGTCTGTAATCCCAGCATTTAGGGGGTTTGAGGCAGGAGGATTGCTTGAGCCCAGGACATCAAGACCAGTCCTGGCAACGTAACGAGACTCCGTCTCTACAAATAATAATAAAATATTAGGGCTGGATGTAGTGGCTCATGCCTGCAATCCCAACACTTTGGGAGGCCAAGGCAGGTGGATCCTTTGAGCCCAGGAGTTTGAGATCAGCCTGAGTAACATGGTGAAACCGCATCTCTACAAAATATACAAAATTAGGTGTGGTGGTGCATGCCTGTAGTCCTAGTTACTCCGGAGGCTGAGGAGGGAGAATCACTTGAGTTCAGGAGGTTGAGACTGCAGTGAGCTGTGATCATGCCACTACACTCCAGCCTGGTGACAGAGTGAGACCCTGCCTCAAAAAAACAAAATAAAATAAAATAAAAATTAGCTGGGTGTGGTGGTGCACACCTGTAGTCCCAGATAATTGGGAGGCTGTGGTGAGAGGATCACTTGAGCCTAGAAAGCCAAGACTGTCGTGAGCTGTGGTTGTGCCACTGCACTCCAGCCTGAGTGACAGAGACCCTCTCTCAAAAAACAGGGTGGCACAATGGCTCATACCTGGAATCCCAGCACTTTGGGAGGCCAAGGCAGGTGGATCACTTGAGGCCAGGATTTCAAGACCAGCCAGGCCAGCATGGCGAAACCCCATCTCTACTAAAAATACAAAAATCAGCTAGATGTGGTGGTGTGCACTTGTAGTCCCAGCTCCTTGGGAAACTGAGATGGGAGGATCGCTTGAGCATGGGAGGTTGAGGCTGCAGTGCGCTGTGATCATGCCACTGCATGCCAGACTGGGCAACACAGTGAGTGACCCTGTTCCCCTCCCCCCAAAAAAAAGGACCATCCAGTCATTAAAATATTCTGCAGCTGTTAAAAATTACAGTTTGCTTAAAGTAAAACACAGTTCATCTATATAATAGAATGATACGCAGTCATCAAAAATTATGTTTGCACCTACCGAGAGACACACACACACACACACACACACAATTATGTTGAAGGTTGCTGGAATGGAGCTGTTGACAGAATAGGCACTGATGGAGTTCACCACCAGGATGATGACATTCTGTGCCTGGTGGCCTCAGTTCATTGCAGCCTAGAGGGTCAGAAATCATCATCATCATCACCACCATCATTATTATATTATTATCCTACACTAAGTGTAGCCTATTTAGTATTACTCATTATTACCAGTATAGCCTACACTATTACCTTATTTATTCATTTATTTATTTATTTTGTGTATTTATTTATTTTCAGACAGAGTCTCATTCTGTTGCCCAGGCTAGAGTGCAGTGGCGTGATCTTGGCTCACTGCAACCTTCACCTCCTGGGTTCAGGTAATTCTCCCGCCTCAGCCTCCAGAGTAGCTGGGAATACAGGCACCCACCACCATGCCCAGATAATTTTTGTATTTTTGTTTTGTTTTGTTTTGTTTTTTGAGACGGAGTCTCGCTCTATCACCCAGGTTGGAGTGCAGTGGCACAATCTCACTTCACTGCAACCTCCACCTTTTCCTGGGTTCAAGCGATTCTCCTGCCTCAGCCTCCCAAGTAGCTGGGACTACAGGCACATATCGCCACACCTGGCTAATTTTTGTAATTTTAGTAGAGATGGGGTTTCACCATATTGGTCAGGCTGGTCTTGAACTCCTGACCTCAGGTGATCCACTCGCCTCGGCCTCCCAGAATGCTGGGATTACAGGCATGAGCCACAGCGCCCAGCCTAATTTTCGTATTTTTAGTAGAGACTGGGTTTCACCATGTTGGCCAGGCTGACCTTGAACTCCTGACCTCAGATGATCTGCCAGCGTCAGCCTCCCAAAGTGCTGGGATTACAGGCTTAAACCACTGCACCTGACCTAACCTACACTATTACTAAACGAGCACTTAATATGTGCCTGAGTGTACTTCATATGCAGTCTCACTTAATACCTATAACCTGGGTTGGGTATTACTCCCATTTTGCAGAGAAGAAAATTGAGGCTTAGCAGGATTAAATCACTTGCCCAAATCAAACAGCTTAGTAGGTAAGCAGCAGAGCTGGGATTTGAACCCGTCTGTTCTGACTCCAGATGCTGCACCTTGCTATGCTGCCTGCTCCCCTCCTATCACCCATCACCTCTCTGTGGGCAGTGCCCTGTGTCCAGCAGTCTCCCTGCTGATGCCCACTCTGCCATTTGCCCTTTGACCTCAGAATACGAAGATGACCTTCATCACAGAGAAGTGGCTCACACCACTGAGCTGGGGCACAGTTCCTATTGCCGAAAGGTGCAGGTACAGCCAGCTGTGGTCCCCAGAGCGGGCAAGGGGTGGTCTACTTCCCAGCTGCTTCCCTGCCACAACAGAGCCAAACTTAACCGTTCTTTCCATTTGCAAAGTTTGGTTTGAATAAGGACATTTCTTCTCCATTGCTGGATGCTCATGGTTCATTTATTTGGTACTTGGAGGCCTGAACAGTCAGTCCTTTAGATCACAGCTAGGTAGCAGAGGGGGCGTTAAGCTATCTGAAATTCAAGCCAGCAAATGTATTAATTTCAAAACCGACAAGTGCCCTTCTCGCTTCAAAAGAATAACCGAGTTCCCCAGCTCTGAGCCGGGCTGAGTCTCTACAGCCAGAGGAGACGCAGCAAGCGCAGGGACCCGGAAAAGCAGCGGGTCGGATGTTTTCCCAGCTGCATCCTACACCCTGGAGGTCCACCTGGCTCACTTGCTGGCAGCTTGGGAGAGACTTGCAGGCTTTGGCTTGGTTGGTTTGTTTCCCACATGGAACAGTCGCTAATCTCCTGGCGTAGAGCTAAGCTTCCTATGGCAGTGTCTGGATTTGAACCAGGACTGCAGGTCCTTGTGTGGAACACTGGGTCCTGTCTCATTGTGCCTTGCTGCATCTGAGAGCGCACCAGGGACAGTCCATTACAGAAGACAACAGCCTTGCCTGTGCTGACTGCAGACATGGCCGGGGTCCTGAGGGTTGAGCTCAACACTTATTTTTTTCCCACCTCATTTGCCTCTTAATTTTTAGGTGAGGCTTGAGAAGGAGTCTTTTCTCTTTTCTTTTTTTGAGATGAAGTTTCGCTCTTGTCACACAGGCTGGAGTGCAGGGGCACTGTCTCAGCTCACTGCAACCTCCGTCCCCTGGGTTCAAGCGAATCTCCTGCTTCAGCCTCCTGAGTTCAAGTGACTCTCCTGCCTCAGCCACCCAAGTAACTGGGATTATAGGCACCCGCCACCACGCCCGGCTAATTTTTGTATTTTTATTAGAGACAGGGTTTCACCATGTTGGCTGGGCTGACCTCAAACTCCTGACCTCAGGTCATCCGCCCACTTTGGCCTCCCAAAGTGCTGGGATTACAGGTGTGAGCCACCATGCCCAGCCAAAGGAAAGAGTCTTTGTTTGAGACAGAGTCTTGTTCTGTTGCCAGGCTGGAGTGCAGTGGTGCGCTCTTGGCTCGCTGCAACCTCTGCCTCCTGGGTTCAAGTGATTCTCCCGCGTCAACCTCCTGAGTAACTGGGATTATGGGCATGTGCCACCACGCCTGGCTAATTTTTTTGTATATTTTTTTTAGTAGAGACAGGGTTTCACCATGTTGGTCAGGCTGGTCTTGAACTCCTGACTTCAGGTAATCCACCCACCTCAGCCTCCTCAGCCTCCCAAAGTGCTGGGATTACAGGTGTGAACCACTGCACCTGGCCAAGGGAAGGAGTCTTGTCTTCCCCTGAGCCTGCCCTTATCTTTTAACTGGTGGATCCACCCCACAGTATAGGTACCAGTGTCCCTGGATTCACTCAGTAAGGCTCCGGAGAGGGCTGAGTATGTCCAAGCCGTACGAACCCATCTCTTGTTAGCATCAGTGGCCTCTCATAGCACAGTGCTGATAGATGAGGCTAAGGGAGGCTCCATCCCAGTCCCCACAGCATGTGAGGATGGCAAGGACGAAGAATGTAAGGGGTGGGACCGAAGCACCAATTCCTGTTGATAAGAAATAAGCACTACAAGAATCAGCAGCAACAGTACATTTACACGAACTAAAAGTGTCCACACAGGTTGCTCATTGCTTGCATGAAGGAAAATTGTAACTTACGCAGTGGAAGAATGAGATCACCCCTTAGCCAGGTGATCAAAATGAACATCACCCTCCCCAGGCAGACAGACATCAGGTGCTTCACGAAGTCATGCCCTGCGAAGCACACTATATCACTTTTGCAATATTCCAGCTGAGAATGTTTAGTTGAATGTGTTCATGAGGAGACATCAGATTCACCTGAGTTGAAGAACATTCTGTAAGAAAGATAACTTGCCAGGCACGGTGGCTCACATCTGTAATCCCAACACTTTGGGAGGCTGAGGCAGGCAGATCACCTGACATCGGGAGTTTGAGACAATATGGAGAAACCCCGCCTCTACTAAAAATACAAAATTAGCCAGGCGTGGTGGCGCATGCCTGCAATCTCAGCTACTCGGGAGGCTGAGGCAGGAGAATCACTTGAACCCTGGAGGCGGAGATTGCGGTGAGCCAAGATCGCGCCATTGCACTCCAGCCTGGGCAACAAGAGTGAAACTCCATCTCAAAAAACAAAATAAATAAATAAAAATAAAAAGGGTTGGGTGCGGTGGCTCATGCCTATAATCCTAGCACGTTAGGAGACTGAGGCGGGCGGATTACCTGAGCTCAGGAGTTCAAGACCAGCCTTGGCAACACGGTGAAACCCTGTCTCTACTAAAACACAGAAAATTAGCCGGGCTAGCATTAGTGGCAGCCCGCACCCGTATTCTCAGCTACTCAGGAGGCTGAGGCAGGAGGCAGAGGTTGCAGTGAGCCGAGATCGGGCCACTGCACTCCACACTCCAGCCTGGGTGACAGAGCAAGACTCCCGTCTCTTAAAAAAAAAAAAAAAAAATTATACATGTGTATATATCCACATCTATATCTATCATTTATCTCCATATATACATATAGATATGTATCCACATTTATTTTCTCTCTATATAGATGTAGATATGGATTCATATCTATTCTGTAGAAAGACAGAATAAATGTGGCAAAATGCAAAACAATTGATGAATCTGGGTAAAGCGTATTTAAGAGTTTTTTACATTACTTTTGCAAGTTTCCTGTTAGTTTGAAATTACTTTGAATTAAAATAAACAGGGGCCAGGCAAGAGGATCACCTGAGCCCAGGAGTTGGAGACCAGCCTGGCAACATGGTGAAAAATACGAACATGGCTCTACTAAAAGTATGAAAAATTAGCCGGGCATGGTGGCTCATACCTGTAGTGTCAGCTACTCGGGAGGCTGAGGAGGGAGGATTGCTATAGTCCAGGAGGTTGAGCCTGCAGAGAACTGTGATTGTGCCACTGCATCCCAGTCTGGGCAACGGAGTTAGACCCTGTCTCAAAAATATAAGTAAATAAATTAATTAAATTAAATAAACATCAAAGAGGTTCCAAGAGAGGGAAAAGCTGGATCCCCAAGTGATATTTAGGGGAATTTCCCCACTCCTGTTGGAGTTAAATGAGGTGGCAGAACTCATCCTATTACTTCTCTTTTTAAGGACTTTGTGGTGAATTAGTTGGTTTCTCTTTTGCCAACAGCCAGGAAGACACTCCAGCTCTCTTAGATCATTGTCCCAGAGGCCAAGCCACAGTGTCTGGTCCTCGGGGCTGGGCCTCCCGGGCCGGCCAGCTGGGAAACAAGACAGCACTGCTCACACACTGCATCTTTCCAAAGTGAAACTGGCAAGGGAGTCTGAGCTGCTGGGGCCCACATTGGAAAGTGGAGGAGAAAGTGCTGTTAATGCTCTTTCTAAAAAGCCACACGTATAGGCCGAGTGTGGTGGCTCACACCTGTATTCCCAGCACTTTCGGGGGCTAACACAGGCAGATCACCTGAGGTCAGGAGTTCAAGACCAGCCTGGCCAACATGGCGAAACCCCCGTCTCTACTAAAAATATAAAAATTAGCTGGGCATGATGGTTTGTGCCTTATAATCCCAGCTACCTGGGAGGCTGAGGCAGGAGAATCACTTGAATCTGGGGTGACAGAGGTTACAGTGGGCTGAGATTGTGCCACTGTACACCATCCTGGGCGACAAGAGCAAAACTCCATATAAGAAAGAAGAAAGAAAGGAAGGAAGGGAGGGAGGAAGGATGGGAGGGAGGGAGGAAGGTGGCCTCACTGAGTGCAGTGGCTCACACCTATAATTCCAGCACTTTGGGAGGCTGAAGTGGGAGGATTACTTGAGTCCAGGGGTTCAAGACCAGCTTGGGCAACATGGTCAGACCCTGTCTCTTCAAATAAATAAATAAAAAGTGTTTTAATTAGTTGGGCTTGGTGGCACACACCTGTTTCAAAAAAAAAAAAAAAAAAGCGTGGCCTCTCTTCTTGGTGCAGAAGTGCAGGGAGGAACCAGTGAGGAGCAGCTGCCTGCCCCACCTGGCCTGGGGTCCTGCAAGTTGAATGGGAGAGGAAAGCTTATTCATGTGGACACTTTGGCGGGAGGCAGCGCAAACCAGGACAGGCAGGGTCATCTTTGAAGTTTTGTTCCCTGAGCCTGGAGGTGCTCATTTCTGTGGAAACAGCCACTTGGCTGGCAGCATACTGGGGCAAGTCGGCTTTGGCTCCTTCCAGGTGGAGCCAAAGTCTCTCCAAAAGGGGTATCTCTTAAAGAGCCAGGACAGTGAATGGAAGGGGTGGGAGCCACAGATGGATTCCAAGGATAGCAAGAGGGGACTCGGGATTTCAGGAGACGGACTGTTTTGCTTTTTGTTTTTTGTTTTTTTTTTTGAGACAGAGTTTCACTCTTGTTGCCTAGGCTGGAGTGCGATGGCACGATCTCGGCTCACTGCAACCTCCGCCTCCCGGGTTCAAGTGATTCTCCTGCCTCAGCCTCCCTAGTAGCTGGGACTACAGGCACGCACCACCACGCCCAGCTAATTTTTGTATTTTTAGTAGAGACGGAGTTTTACCATGTTGACCAGGATAGTCTCAATCTCTTGACCTCTTGATCCGCCAGTCTCAGCCTCCCAAAGTGCTGGGAACAGGCGTGAGTGACTGCACCCGGCCAATTTTTTGTATTTTCAGTAGAGACTAGGTTTCACAATATTGGCCAGGCTAGTCTTGAACTCCTAACCTCAGGCAGTCCACCCCTCCCATAGTGCTGGAGTCCGTTGTTGTTGTCATTGTTTGAGACAGTCTTGCTCTGTCACCCAGGCTGGAGTGCAATGGCGCCATCTCAGCTCACTGTAACCTCCGCCTTCCAGGCTCAAGAGATTCTCCTGCCTCAGCCTCCCGAGTAGCTGGGACTATAGGCGTGCACCACCATGCCTGGCTAATTTCTGTATTCTTTGTAAAGACAAGGTTTTGCCATGTTGCCCAGGCTGGTCTCGAACTTCTGAGCTCAAGTGATCCATCCACCTCGGCCTCCCAAAGTGCTGGAGTTACAGGTGTGAACCACCTTGCCCCAGCCTATTTTTCTTTTTCTTACCTTTTCAAGATTCAACTCAAGTCCTGCAAAGGAAGATCTCCTGGATCTTGATCTTTTACATACCAGTTTCCCTGTTTTTCTGGCCTAAGGAAGGGGTCAGGCTTATACAATGGCCATCTCCCCACCCTGCCTGCAGGAGACAAAACCCAGCTTCCCGCCTTTGTCTGCCGGATGCGGGTCCCCCTGCTGAGGCCACCACCAGCTGCTGTGATTCATGGCATTGGACTAATAGGACTTCTCTCTCTCCTCCCGGCTGCCCTCCTCCTGCAGGCATAGGGCTTGGGGAGGGCGGTAGAGGCATGTTGAAAGCATTGGCTTTGGGGTCAGACTGCCTGGATTCATAGCCCAGCTCTGCCCTTTCAGCTGTGTGACCGTGGGCAAATTATTTATATCTCACTTTTCCCAACTGTAAAATGGGGAATAGCAATACCCCTCCTCCTTTGATAGATCTGTCCTGAGGATTAAACCTTGGGCAAGTGTGCACTCAGTAATGTTAGCTATTGTGATTATGCTGTCAGCCCAGAGGTGGAGGTGGGAGGAGCGAGTTCTGCTTCCAAAGGGGCCGTCTCCACACTCCTTCACTCCCAGCTACTCTTCCCCATGAAGCCCACAGATCTTTGCTTGTGCTGGGACCTCTGACCCTCTTCTCAGGCTTTTCCGGCTAGAGAAATACTTCTCATATTTCAGGATTCAGAGGCGAAGGCTCTAGGGATCTCCCACAAACACACCTCCACCCTCAGTCCAAATAAACCACTTCCTCTTCTGAATCCTGCACTGCTGGACATTGGATGCCACATTGTATTGAAATTATTTTTGTAACCCAGGGGTTCCCTCCGGGTCCCCAGTCAACAGGGGTCACCAGTTCTTTAAAGTTGCTCCCGTAGCCCCCACCTAAGCCGTCCCAACAGAATCTTCCTCTGCCTTTCCCCCCAGCCCCCAATGGCCACCCCGGTCTCAGCTCCGGGGTGAATCCAGAGGCATCTAAGCCAATCAGCTCCTTGCATTGTCTTGGTGCTATGGTTGGTATAGAGGTGACCACATGACCCAGCTCACCCAATCAGACTGAAGGTTCCCTTAAATATCTTAATGTCTGGCTTAGGAAGCCGGCCTTCTCCTTGCTGGGGAAGACCAGGGCACCTGATGCCTTAGGTGTTGTTGGCAACCATGTTGTTACCAGGAGGGCAGTTACCCTTGAGCTGAAGCCAACCTAAAGGGAGGCAGCGGTGGAGACAGAAAGTCCCGGGGTCCGTATGCCATCATTGAACCACCGAATCAGTCCGTTCCAAGGCCAAGAATCCTCTGGGACTTTCTGTTGGTAAATTAATACATTTATTTCCGCTGGGCATAGTGGCTCATGCCTGTAATCCCAGCATTTTCAGAGACCGAGGCGGGCGGATCATTTGAGGTCAGGAGTTGGAGATCAGCCTGGCCAACCTGGCAAAACCCCGTCTCTACTAAAAATACAAAAATTAGCTGGGTGTGGTGGCGCACGTCTGTAGTCCCAACTATTTGGGAGACTGAGACATGAAAATCGCTTGAACCCGGAAGGTGGAGGTTGCAGTGAGCCAAGATCCACCACTGCACTCCAGCCTGGGCAACAGAGCGAGACTCCGTCTCAAAAAATAATAATAATAAAAATAATAAGTAGGCTGGGCACAGTGGCTCATGTCTATAATCCCAGCACTTTGGGAGGCTGAGATGGGCAGATCACGAGGTCAGGAGTTTGAGACCAGCCTGACCAACATGGTGAAACCCCGTCTCTAAAAATACAAAAATTAGCTGGGTGTGGTGGTAATCCCACACGCCTGTAATCCCAGCTACTCAGGAGGCTGAGGCAGGAGAATCGCTTGAACCCAGGAGGCAGGGGTTGCCGTCAGCCGAGATCACACCTCTGCACTCCAGCCTGGGCTAGAGCAAGACTGCATCTAAAACAAGAAATCAAATATTAGCCGGGCATGGTGGTGGACACCTGTAATCCCAGCTACTCAGGAGGCTGAGGCAGGAGAATTGCTTGAACCCAGGAGGCGGAGGTTGCAGTGAGCTGAGATCATGCCAGTGCACTCCAGCCTGGGCGACAAGAGTGAAACTCCATCATACATACATACATACATACAATAAAAATAAATTTTATGTTTAAGCCAATTGAGTCGAGTGTTCACACATAATCACATTGCACAAACTCACATTTAATTGAGCGCTTGGCCCTGCGCAGTGGCTCACACCTGTAATCCCAGCACATTGGGAGGCCAAGGCAGGTGGATCGCTTGAACTGAAGAGTTCGAGACCAACCTGGGCAACATGGCGAAACCCTGTCTCTACAAAAAATACAAAAATTAGCTGGGCGTGGTGGCACACACCCGTAGTCCCAGCTACTTGTGGGGCTGAAGTAGGCAGATTGCTTGTGCTGGGAGGTTGAGGCTGTAGTGAGCCGAGATCATGCCACTGCACTCCAGCCTGGGTGATGGAAGTGAGACCCTGCCTCAAAAAAAAAAAAAAGAAAGAAAGAAAAAGAAGAAAATTATTGAGTGCTTAATATGTACCAGGCACTGTTCTGAGAGCTTTATGTGCATAGATTAGTTTAACACTCACTGCACTGTAGCCTGGGTGACAGAGTGAGACTCTGTCTCAAAATAAAATAAACCATATAGGTCACTTATGTCAGTACCTAGCACATAGTAAGGGCTAAAAAAATTAGTCTGTGTTATTATTCCCATTTTATAGATGAGGAAACCAAGGCCCAGAGACTCCATGACAAGACCCAGGACCACACAGTTAGAAGCATGTCAAACCTGTGTAACCTAGTTCTAAAGTCGGCTGTGTGAACCACATGGCTCAAACCCCCAGTGCTTGCCTGATGAGAAGCTCAGGAGAAGTGGAGGTTATAAGTCGCCCCTCCCATCAGCCTCCCAGGACTGTCTCCACTGAGTTCTCAATCTCTAGATGCCTCTAGGGTCCCACGTGTGCTGCCTACACCCCACCCCTACTCCCAGGACACTGGCTGCCCTTCCCCTCTTCACAACCACTACCAAAAGACTGGGGTACAGCAGATGGCCTGGAAAGCTTATGGTGATAGTGGAGGGAGCCACCACTAAATAACTATAAATAACTGCAATTTCAATATTAAGTAATCCTGGTTTTTTGACAAGGTCTTGGCTCTGTAGCCCAGGCTGGAGTACAGTGGCATGAGCACAGCTTATTGCAGCCTTAACCTCCTGGGCTCCATCAATCATCTTGCCTCAGCCTCCCGAGTAGCTAGGACTACAGGCATGTGCCACCATGCCTGACTAATTTTTTCTTTCTTTCTTTCTTTTTTTTTTTTTTTTTTTTTTGAGACAGAGTCTTGCTCTGTCGCCCAGGCTGGGGTGCAGTGGCCGGATCTCAGCTCACTGCAAGCTCCGCCTCCCGGGTTTAGACCATTCTCCTGCCTCAGCCTCCCGAGTAGCTGGGACTACAGGCGCCCGCCACCTCGCCCGGCTAGTTTTTTTTTTTTGTATTTTTTAGTAGAGACGGGGTTTCACCGTGTTAGCCAGGATGGTCTCGATCTCCTGACCTCGTGATCCGCCCGTCTCGGCCTCCCAAAGTGCTGGGATTACAGGCTTGAGCCACCGCGCCCGGCCTTTTTTTTTTTTTTTTTAGACAAAGTCTTGTCACCCAGGCTAGAGTGCAGTGGCACAATCTCGGCTCACTGCAACCTCCACCTCCCGGATTCAAGCAATTCTCTCCTGCCTCAGCCTCCCGAGTAGCTGGGATTACAGGTGCCCACCACTGCACCCGGCCAATTTTTGTATTTTTAGTAGAGACGGGGTTTCACCATCTTGGCCAGGCTGGTCTCAAACTCCTGACCTTGTGATCCACCCGCCTTGGCCTCCCAAAGTGCTGGGATTACAGGTATGGGCCACCGCTCCCGGCCCTAATTTTTTTCTATTTTTGGTAAAGACAGGGTCTCATATGTTGCCCAGGCTGATCTTGAACTCCTGGGCTCAAGTGATCCTCCTGCCTTGTCCTCCCAAACTGCTGGGATTACAGGCATGAGCCACTATGCCCTGCCAGATATCCTTGTTTTTAAGAATCTAGCAGGCCAGGAGCAGTGACTCACGCCTGTAATCCCAGCACTTTGGGAGGCCGAGGTGGGCAGATCACCTGAGGTCAGGAGTTCGAGGCCAGCTTGGCTAACATGGTGAAACTCCATTTCTACTACAAATACAAAAAATTAGCTGGGCGTGGTGACGCACGCCTGTAATCTCAACTACTCAGGAGGCTGAGGCAAGAGAATCTCTTGAACCCGGGAGGCAGAGGTTGCAGTGAGCCGAGATTGCGCCATTGCACTCCAGCCTGGGCAACAAGAACGAAACAAAAAAAGAGTCTAGCAAACCTTTCCAGAGACTTCTCTTGGGCCAGTCTTCCCCATGGACTTTCGGCAGGTGGCTTCTTTCTTCAGGTTCTGAGATTTCTCTACACTCATCCTTCCCTCCAGCTTTCAGTTCTTAAGCCTTCTGCCCTCCTGCCCCATTTCCTTACCCAGAGCCCTCTCTCCAGTCCTCCAGGCCATGGCCAGGAAGAGGGCAATGCCTTTCATGCCCAAGAAAGTAATCAGTGTATTTGGCCGTGCAGAACCCTCATCTCCCCAGTCAAATGCTATGGCCTGGTTTTGTTTGTTTGTTTGTTTGCTTTTTGAGACGGAGTGCCACTCTGTTGCCCAGGCTGGAGTGCAGTGGCGCGGTCTCTGCTCACCGCAACCTCCAACTCCCTGGTTCAAGCGAATCTCCTACCTCAGCCTCCTGAGTAGCTGGGATTACAGGCACGCACCACCCACGCCCAGATAATTTTTGTATTTTTAGTAGAGATGGGGTTCCACCAGGTTGGCCAGGCTGGTCTCAATCTCCTGACCTCATGATCCACCCACCTTGGCCTCCCAAAGTGCTGGGATTACGGGCATGAGCCACTGCACCCAGCCTGGCTTGGTTTTTAACCTCACATGTGTTTCCTCCCTGGGAGTCTGTGAGCACCCTGAGGCTTCACGGTGGGTGGATTCTGGCCTGTGGCTCCAGGGCCCAGCCTTATTCCAGTGAGTGTCCAACGGAGGGAGGATGGAGTTAGCGACCCCTTGACCTTCCTGTCCTGGTCCCACCTCCCAGTGAGTCAGCTTGGAGCCAGGCCTCTTGGCCTTTCCTGTTCTCCCCTCTGGCTCCGGAACAACAGCCGGATGTGAGCTGCGCCCAGGCTGTTTTGGGACTTGGCGGACTGGCAGGTGTTGGCTGACTGTCTCCTGGAGGCCAGGCCCATTGCTTGGTTCCCCACATCCCACAGCCAGCCCCTGCTCTCACCCAGAGAATGGGAGAACCCCATCCCAAGAGATGAGCAACGGATACCAGTGGATGTGTGGGTACTCAGGGCACCCCAACTCCTGAATAGAGAGTCAGAGAAGGCCAGAGGATGAACCCTGAAGCCAGAGGTCTTGGGTTAGAATCCTAGGCACATTACTTTAACTCTGCTTCAACTGCCTCATCTGTAAAATAACAGTGGGGATAATAATAGTCATTCTCTGCAAGATTGCTGAAGAGTAAGGCCGGGCATGGTGGCTCACGCCTGTAATCCCAGCACTTTGGGAGGTCAGGGCGGGCGGATCACCTGAGGTCAGGAGTTCAAGACCAACCTGATCAACATGGAGAAACCCCGTCTCCACTAAAAATACAAATTAGCCAGGCGTGGTGGCACATGCCTGTAATCCCAGCTACTCAGGAGGCTGAGGCAGGAGAATCACTTGAACCCAGGAGGAGAAGGTTGCAGTGAGCCGAGATCGCGCCATTGCACTCCAACCTGAGCAACAAGAGCGAAACTCCGTCAAAAAAAAAAAAAAAAAAAAGATTGCCAAAGAGTAAATGCATTTATATCTATAAAGCATGCAAAGGAGTGCCTAGCACATGAGAAGCACTAAGTCTGTGTTTGTTACATGAAAAACATAAATTCAATAAACATTTGCTGAGGGCCCACCATGTGCAGGCCCAGGTCAGGTGCTGGGGACACAGTGAACAAGGTGGACACTGCAGCTGCCCCCAAGAAAGGTCACTGGGCATCTCCCACAGGGGGACCAAATCAGTACGTGAAGCAGAGCCTGGGAATCTGTTAGGGCATGGCACTTACAGTGAAGCTGAAATTTCTATGAACAAGGCTGGGAGCAGTGGCTGATGCCTGTCATCCTCATGCTTTCGGAGGCTGAGGGGGAAGTATCCTTGAGGCAGGAATATCCTTGAGGCCAGGAGTTCAAGACCAGCCTGGGCAACATGGTGAGACCCTTATCTCTACCAAGAAAAATTAAAATCAGCTGGGTGTGGTGGTACATGCCTGTAGTCTGAGCCACTCCGGAGATTGAGGCGGAAAGATTCCTTGAGCCCAGGAGCTATGATTGCACCACTACATTCCAGCCTGGGTGACAGAGCCAGACCCTGTCTCTATTTTAAAAATGTTCTGGCTGGGCATGGTGGCTCACGCCTGTAATCCAGCACTTTAGGAAGTTGAGGTGGGCAGATCACTTGAGGTGAAGAGTCCAAGACCAGCCTAGCCAACATGGTGAAACCCCATCTCTGCTAAAAATACAAAAAGTAGCCAGGTGTGGTGGTGCACACCTGTAGTCTTAGCTACTTGGGAGGCTGAGGCATGAGAATCGTTTGAACCTGGGAGGCGGAGGTTACAGTGAGCTGAGATCGCACCACTGCACTCCAGCCTGGGTGACAGAGTGAAACTCCATCTCAAGAAAAAAAAAAAAATTCCCTGAACAAATAGGGAAACTGACACCTTGGGGAGGGGCAGAGAGTTGCCTGGGATCACTATATCTTGGGGATCACATTTTTGTGAGGGGCACATAGCTGCTATTGTATTATTGTTATGTCATTGTTCCCAATTTACACGGGAGGAACTGAGCTGAGAGGTTAAGTAACTTAGTTGAGATCACATGACTAGGAAATGGAGCCAAGATTGAATCCCAGCCAGCCTAGCTAACCAAACAGCAGCATGAGGCTGATCATTAACTGTCTTTTACTGAATATCCACAACATACTTGCAAAATGCATCATCTTCTTCATCCTCACACCACCCGATGAAGGAGGTACCATTAGGGTCCCCATTTCACAGATGAAGTAACTGAGACCCAGGGAGGCTGTGTGATTTACCCAGGGTCTCACTTCCAGGCAGTGGTAGAGTTGGGGTTTCTCAACACGGGGTTATGCTGCTGTCCAAGACCTCTTAATTCCCAGCTGGCTTTCCCTGGCCAGGCTAGAGCCGGTGCCATCCCCCATCCATCCCATCCCTTCTAGGGTGTACGTGCAGAGAATGCAGAAGTCATTGAACTACGGTCTAGACAAATGGGCATTATGAGCAGGGTCCTTCTGCCAAGCAGCCACAGCCAAGTGGACACTGTCCTAGACTAGCCACCTCCTCCCTCCCTCCAGCTTGACCCCAAAATCCAGGATTCTTTAGAAAGACTAGACTCTACTAGGCTGAGAACACCCCAGTGCCAACAGCAAGGGCTTCAGCTCTACTGAGCCCTCCACACACATTATGTGAAGGTGAAACTTCACAAGAACCCCAAGAAGAAGGTTCTAGTACTATCCTCATTTTGCAAGAGGCAGAACAGTAGAAGGGTAAGAGCACTGACTTGGAGCAGAGGCTGCCTGGGTTCCATCCCCTACCCGGCCGCTAGATCTGCCCGAGGTGCTGTCTTAGTCATGGCCTTGCTCACTTAACCTCTCTGGCCCTCAGTCTCTTCATCACTAGGAAGAGGACAAGACTGGTACCTACACCTCATAGGGAGGATAAAAGAACTAGAAGTATTAGGATATGCGCACAGCACATAATGAGCACCATGTGTTTGCCATTTTATGGAAACTGAAGCTCAAGAAAGTTATATGACTTGGCCTACGTCACACGAGTACCACGTGGAAGAGCCAGGACTTGGACTCAAGTCTGTCCAACTCCAAAGCAGCCCTCTCCTCACATATGCAGGGCATCAAGCTCCTTGATGGATGAGCAGAAGTTTTAGATTGAAGGAAGGTGGACATTTCAGGTTGTTCACAGAGCTAGGAATGGGCTACGTAGCAACTAGTAGTAGTTCCAGGGTGACTGCCACATCACCACAGCTCTAACATGCAGTCTGATGGACATTCAAGTCATTGGACACAGGGTTCCAAGCGCCTACTCTGTGCTAGGTCAGGTACTGGGCATTGAGAAAGGAGAAAGAAAGCACACGCAGTTCACGAAGCTCAACAATCCAGTGGAGGAGATGGATGGGCAAGTGAATCACTATGGTTCAGTGAAATAAGGGCTCTACAGTGCTGAAGACAGATGCAAAGAGTAAATTCTCCCTGGGAAGCAGATGGGGAAGGCTCCATGGAGGAACTGGCATTTGAATTAGACCTTTAAGAACCGAGCAAGGCCGGGCACGGTGGCTCACGCCTATAATCCTAGCACTTTGGGAGGCCGAGGCAGGTGGATCAGCTGAGTGATTCAAGTTCGAGACCAGCCTGGCCAACATAGCGGAACCCCATCTCTACTAAAAATACAAAAATTAGTCGGGCATGGTGGTGCATACCTGTAGTCCCAGCTACTTGGGAGGCTGAGGCAAGAAAATCAGTTGAACCCGGGAGGTGGAGGTTGTGGTGAACTGAGATCACACCACTCTACTCCAACCTGAGCGACAGAGCGAGACTCTGTCTCAAAAAAAAAGGCTGAGCAAGTTCAAGTTCAAAACAGGAAAAGTGAATCCACCCCAGACAGACGGCCTAGCAGGAGCAAGTGCAGAGAATTATAGGGCACATGGGGCATTCAGGGGAGTGGAGAGTTCCATATGCCCCTGGCAGGGCCGATGAAACTGCAGAAGTGGTTCAAGGTCACAGTAGGAGGGCCTTTCTATTGGTCAGAACTCCTGGGTTGCAAGAGACAGGAAACACAATTCCAAGAGGCTTAGAAAAAAAGAAAATCCATTGACTCAAAAAACTGAACATTCACCTCCTTTCAGAATGGAAGTTAAAAAGAAAAAACAATAGAGTGTATTAGTGTATTTGCTTCAGGTATAGCTCAAATAATGCTTTCAAGACTTGGCCTTGCCATCTCTCTGCTTCTCCTTGTGTTGGCTTCACTCTGGAGCAGGCCCTTTCCAAATGGAAAAGTGTTGGGATTACAGGCATGAGCCACCACGCCCGGCCCATTTCTCCAGATATTTATACACAGGTTCTGAACTTGAATTTCACCGGACTGGTTTAGGTCATGTGACTATGTCTAAACCAATTGCTGTATAGAGTTGGTGGGAGTGGGGGTGGAACAATTGGATTGATCAGGTTGGGGTCACATTCTAGGCCTGAGCTCCACTCAAAACATATGGACTGAGAGTGGGGGCCCAGGTGCTTCCCCAGAAATAGAGAGATTTGGAGCTCGTATGGAAAAGGAATGGATGCTGAGTGGGCAAGATGGCAGCCTGAACACCGAGGTGAAGGTCTTTTAGGTAGTGAGGAGTCAGTGAGGGCTTTAATTTGAGGACACAGCAGTTTGGACTCAACTTGGGCTTTGTGAGTGAAGAAGGGAGAAATGATGGGGACAGAGAGATTTGTAGGTGAAAGTCTCTTTGAGAGATCCTGGAGACCTGGGGCAGCAGGCATGGAGAGGAGGGGGAGAGGCAAAGGCTGCTTGGCTGGGATGCCCCAGTTGTTACTGGAAGGGCTGCTTCAAGGATCAAGACCACGTCACCCCCTGGCTACAGGCCTTCAGATGCCAGCAAGAGCGTGGGCTAAGGGCCCAGCCTCCCTGCCCCCCAACACCCATGACTAACTCTTTCCCTCCATCTGCCCCCGCACTTACTGGTCCCCACTGGGCCCCAGAGAATCTGATCCCCTATGGTCCCAGTTGTGAGGTGGTCACCTTGTCATAAGGTGGTGGTAGTGGTGGAGGCTGGGCACCTTCACCCCTCCCGGCCTTAGCAACCCCTTTCTTAGTTTCTAACCTCCCACCCATCCCCCCTGGGGCCTGGAACATCACCCCGTGGGCTCCAGGCAGGCCAGCTCCTCTCCCTGGTGAATGGAGCCATTGTAAGATCAGCCTAAGAGCTGGCAGGCACTAGCCTGGCACACGTGGCTCTCCCAGAGTCCCTGAGTCCAGCCATTCTTGGTGCTGGGTGCTTGGGCCTGCTCAGAAATGAAAGAGGAGGCCTGAGGAGGCTTGGGCTGCTATAGCAGGTTTCAGGACCTGCTGCAGCTGGGCCCCTGAATATACTATGCTCGGCTTCAGGTCTGAGGGAGGAGGCTGGGGGCCAGGGCTTGACTCTGGAGCCTTCAAAACTTTGGAGCAGGAGGGACTTGCCAGTTGGGCCCTGATATATCAGGGGCTTTTACCAAACCGAAAGCTGTGATGTGATAGAAAAATGCCAGAACTCTGTTCCTGGTGGTCCAGCCAACCCCACAGAACTCTGGAGGGAGAGGCAGGACACTGAGGCCATCCGGGAAAGAGTATGAGGTTTGGGAGTTGGTGGTGAGAAAGTGGGGAGCTTGGGACTTGGCATTTTACCACAGACTGCCTTCCAGAGCCTTCCAGACTGAGCCTGGGGTGATGGTGTCACAATACTTAGCTACTGTTTATCGAAGACTTATTAAATGGTTAAGCACTGTGCTCAGAACTTCACATACTTTATCTCCTTTAGTTTTTATGACATCCATATAAGGCAGGTATTACCATTATTCCCAGGGCTGTCATGTACTGTTGCCCAGACTGTTCACTGCACAAAGGTACCCAACCATAGATGAGTATGTGAAGGCTAAAATCCACCCAGTGCTCTACTCACCCACTCTGTTCCTGTGGGTCTGTGTTTACTATAAGAAGGTCCTCTTGTTCTTATGTTATAGCTGGGAAGTTAGGCTTTGAGAAGATGAAATTACTTGTCCAAATCTTTGTAACAGGTAAGATCAGATCTGCTGACTCCAAAACCTCTCAATGAACCACTATACCCCGTATCTTCAGGCGTATGTACTCACACTCCTCTCTGCTTTTCTTTTTCCTCAGGACCCAACTGCTCACAGTAGGCAACGTGGTAGGAGGCAAAAGCTTGGGCCGGGAGATAGGAGACCTGGGTTGCAGGCCTGGCTCCACCTTAGTATTCACCTCTCCTCTTCGCACCTCAGTCTCCTTATCTGTAAAGTGGGAATTTCAATTAGAGTTCTTTAGAAGCAAGAGAAACCAACTTGGGCTTACTGGGAAAAAAAAAAAAAAAAAGGAAGGCAGTGGAAGAATCTGGGGCTGCCAGTAGAATGGAAGGAGGAGCTAAACTAGGCCTTGGATAGACCAGAAACCTCACTCCAGGGATCCAGCAACGGACGTTTGGGCTAGATCCCTGTGGCATCCCCACGTCTACGTGAGCCCGTGAGCCCCTGTGCCTGGGAGAGGGAGTCACGCCCAGCTCATAGGGATTGCCTGAGTCAAGTGGGCTCTGGGTGGGGAGGCTCTCTGCAGGCTGCAAAGTAGATGCGATTCAGGGGAACATCGTATGTGGTTCCTGACCCAGGAAAAAGTGTGAACAAGGCCAGTCTCTGGCCCTGGCTTGCCACTGACTGACTGCCCAATGTCACATGTCCTTGGGCAAGTCACTTCTCCTTCTGGGCCAGAGTTATCTACAGAAAGAAGATGATTATCTGTAAGGCCAGTTTTTAGCTCACTAAGGTGTTAGCAACTGATTTCAGGGAATTTCAAAGATATTCCTGGGAGCAGTTGCTCAACCCGAAAGAATGAATCATGGATGGTGGAATTTCAGGCATCTATGAAGATGATGTTGGGTGGAGTTTGTGTGTGGCCACACTAAGTGGAAAAATTCCACTGCACGTAGGAGACCGAGTGGGGAGAGGAGCAGCCTGGGAACGGTATCCCGACTTCGCACCTCCAGGACCTCTGCCATGAGAGGGCTACAGAGATTCCGCTCAGGGGCAAGAGGTTAGCCACATTTGAGAGTTCGGTCACTGGAGGGGCTCCAGGCAGAGGAAGAACAGCTGGCTGATGGGAGACATGGAGCCTCCCAACCACTCCTCTCCCCATGCCTTTGTCAAACAGACACACATATTCATGGCAGCCGGCTGAGGCACTGTGCATAAAGGACATCGGTTCTCTTGTCTGGGCCTCAGTTTCTACCTCTGTCAAATGGGGATAAGGTCACTGTTGCTCTAACCTCATGGGGTCTTTCTAAAAATCAAATGGGACGAGACATCCGAAAGAAAACCGAGGAAACTTAGGATCTTGGTGCTGAATAAGGACTAGAATGTCAGTGTCATGGAGCAGGGCTTCTCTCTGTCTTCTGCACTACTGTATCCTCAGTGCAGCATGGAGCCAGCACATAGTAGGTGCTCAAAAAAATTATTTATTGAGGCACAGTGGCTCACAACTATATTCCCAGCACTTTGGGAGACTGAGGCAGGTGGATCACTTGAGGTCAGGAGTTCGAGACCAGCCTGGCCAACGTGGTGAAACCTGTCTCTACTAAAAAAATTGCAAAAATTAGCCAGGCGCGGTGGCTCACGCCTGTAATCCCAGCACTTTGGGAGGCCTAGGCAGGTGGATCATGAGGTCAGAAATTCAAGACCAGTCAGACCAACATGGTGAAACCCCATCCCTAATAATAATAGAAAAATTAGCTGGGCATGGTGGTACGAGCCTGTAGTCCCAGCTACTTGGGAGACTGAGGAAAAGAACTGCTTGAACCCGGGAGGTGGAGGTTGCAGTGAGCCAAGATCACGCCACTGCATTCCAGCCTGGGCGACAGAGCGAGACTCCATCTCAAAAAAAAAAAAAAAAATTACAAAAATTAGCTGGTGGTGCCTGCCTGTAATCCCAGCTACTTGGGAGGCTGAGGCAGGAGAATCCCTTGAACCTGGGAAGCGGAAGGGGAGGTTGCAGTGAGCCAAGATCGCGCCACTGCAACTCCAGCCGGGACGACCGAGCAACAAGACTCCATCTCAAAAAGAAAAAAAGTATTGAGTATTAAGTAATATCTATAGGTTCTTATATTCCAAGCATTGCTCTGAATTTTTGTTTTGTTTTGTTTTGCTTTTTGAAATGGAATCTCGATCTGTCTCCTAGGCTAGAGTACAGTGGCACGATCTTGGCTCACTGCAACCTCTGCCTCCTGGATTCAAGCGATTCTCCTGCCTCAACCTCCAGAGTAGCTGGAATTACAGGCATGTGCCACCATGCCCAGCTACTTTTTGTATTTTTAGTAAAGAGGAGAGTTCATCATGTTGGCCAGGCTGCTCTTGAACTCCTGACCTCAGGTGATCTGCCTGCCTTGGCCTCCCAAAGTGCTGGGATTACAGGTGTAAGCCACTATGCCTGGCCTGATTTTGTTTTTTAGAGACAGGGTCTCTCTCTGTCACCCAGGCCAGAGTGCCGTGACACAATCATAGTTCATTGCAGCCTTGAATTCCTGGGCTTAAGCGATTTTCCTGCTTCAGCCTTCCAAGTAGCAGGGACTATAGGTATGAGCCGCCACACCCAATGGTCTGAATTTTCCAGGTATTCATTCTTTTAATCTTTACAATAATATTAGTACTGTTATTATCATCCCCACTTTAGAGATAAAGAAACTGAGATGATGTCACTTGGCCAAGGCCATGCAGCTAGTAAGAGGTAGAGCTGGACTTTGAACCCAGGTAGTCTGGTTCTAGGGTCTGCTCTTAAGCATAACTCTACCTGCTGAATGGCTGGCTAAGTGAGCAAATTGAATGAATACATGAATGCATGAATGAGGATATGAATAAATGGAGCTTGGGATTCAGACTCCTCAAAACTTTTACTTTAAGAACATGAGCCGAGGCTGGGCGTGGTGGCTCACGCCTGTGATCCCAGCACTTTGGGAGGCCGAGGTGGGCGGATCACGAGGTCAGGAGTTTGAGACCAGCCTGACCAGTATAGTGAAACCCCATCTCTACTAAAAATACAAAAATTAGCCAGGTGTGGTGGCACACGCCTGTAGTCCCAGCTAATCTGGAGGCTGAGGCAGAAGAATCGCTTGAACCCAGGAGGCGGAGGTTGCAGTGAACCGAGATCACGCCACTGCACTCCAGCCTGGGTGACAGAGCGAGACTCTGTCTCAAAAAAAAAAAAAAAAAAAAAAATTAGAGGGCCGGGCATAGTGGTTCACACCTGTAATCCCAGCATTTTGGGAGGCTGAGGTAGGCAGATCACGTGAGGTCGGGAATTTGAGACCAGCCTGACCAACATAGAGAAACCCCGTCTCTAATAAAAATACAAAATTAGCGGGACATGGTGGCGCATGCCTGTCATCCCAGCTACTCTGGAGGCTGAGGCAGGAGAATCACTTGAACCCAGGAGGTGGAGGTTACAGTGAGCCAAGATTGTGCCATTGCACTCCAGCCTAGGCAACAAGAGTAAAAATTCATCTCAAAAGAAAAAAAAAATTAGCCGGGCATGGTGGCAGGCACCTGTAATGCCAGCTATTCAGGAGGCTAAGGCAGGAGAATAGCTTGAAACCAGAAGGCGGAGGTTGCAGTGTGCCAAGATCGCGCCAGTGCACTCCAGCCTAGGCGAAAGAGCAAAACTCTGTCTTAAAAAAAAAAAAAAAAAAGAATATGGGCTGAAACTTCTAGCAAGAATTCTTCTTTTTTATTATCTATCAGCAGGCTCTGGCATTTACAGAAAACATTTTACAAATGTAACCGGGTATAGTGGCTCATGCCTGTAATCCCAGCACTTTGGGAGGCCAAGGTGGGAGGACTGCTTGAGCCCAGGAGTTTGAGACCAGCCTAAGTAACATAGCAAGATCCCATTTCTACTAAAAATACAAAAATCGGCTGGGCATGGTGGCGCTCGCCTGTGGTCCCAGCTACTCAGGAAGCTGAGGTGGGAGGATGGCTTGAGCCCAGGAGGTTGAGGCTGCAGTGAGTCATGATCATGCCACTGCACTTCAGCCCGGGTGACAGAGTGAGATCTTGTCTCAAAAAAGAAAAGAAAAGAAAAACAACACCAAAAAAAAAAAACCAAAAAAACCAAAAAACAAATGCACAACGTGTTCTAATTGGTCTTGTCATTTTCCTCCAAATCTGTTCTTCCTCTTTGTCTCCTCCAGTTTCAACTCATGCTGTCATAGAGGACAAGCTGCCTAAGCTAGAAATTTTCAAGTCATAGTTGACACCTTTCTCTCTCTGACTTGGACAGTCCCTGGACCGGACCTCAAAGTCACAGCAGAAACTTTATCTGACATCAAGGTCATCCAGATGTTGACCTCTGTCATCTAACAAGTGTTACAGCTCACTGCGGCCGTTTTATGCTTTAAGATTTCATGAAAAATCGGCTCTAATATCTCACCCCGCTGTAATGGGCCTCATGGCTTGTCTGCTGTTTCAGTTAAAACCATTGCAGCAAAATGAATCAACTGAAACTTAGTGGCTTAAAGCAGTATCATTTTGGCCGGGCGTGGTGGCTCATGCTGTAATTCCAGCACTTTGAGAGGCCAAGGCGGGTGAATCACCTGAGGTCAGGAGTTTGAGATCAGCCTGACCAACCTGGTGAAACCCCATCTCTACTAAACATATGAAAATTAACTGGGAGTGGTGGCGGGCACCTGTAATCCCAGCTATTTGGGAGGCTGAGGCAGGAGAATCACTTGAACCTGGGAGGTGGAGGTTGCAGTGAGCCGAGATTGCGCTATTGCTCTCCAATATGGGGGACAGAGCAAGACTCCGTCTCAAAAAAGAAAAGAAAAAAAAAATATATATATATATATATATAATTTTATCATTACTTCTCATGGTTCTACAGGTTGACTGTGCACAGATCCACAGGATTTTTCATGTGGTTGCAGTCAGATGACTAATGGGGTTGGAGTGATCTAGAGGCTTTCTTACTCACATGTCTGGCAATTAACACTGGTTATCAACTGGGAACTCAGTTGGGGCTATTGGCCAGAACACCTACATATGGCCTCTTAATGTGGCCTGGGCACAGTTTAGCAACTGGATTCCAAGAATAAGTGTCCCAAGAAAGAGGAAGTGCAACCAACCAGTTTCTTAAGATTTGGGTCACCTCCATCATACTCCATTAGTCAAATAGTCATAGAGCCCATATTCCAGGGGATGACATACAAAAGCCCACATCTAAGCCGGGTACAGTGGCTTACATCTGTAATCCCACCACTTCAGGAGGCTGAGACAGGAGGATCACTTGAGCTCAGGAATTCAAGAGCAGCCTAGGTGACATAGTAAGACTTCATCTCTACAAAAAAAAATTTTAAGTTTCTTTTTTTTTTTTTGAGACGGAGTCTCGCTCTGTCACCCAGGCTGGAGTGCAGTAGTATGATTTTGGCTCACTGCAACCTCTGCCTCCCAGATTCAAGCAATTCTCCTGCCTCAGCCTCCGGAGTAGCTGGGATTACAGGCATGTGCCACCACGCCCGGCTAATTTTTTTGTATGTTTTTTAGTGGAGACGGGGTTTCACCATATTGGCCAGGCTGGTCTCGAACTCCTGACCTTGTGATCCACTCACCTTGACCTCCCAAAGTGCTGGGATTATAGGCATGAGCCACTGCGCCCGGCCACAAAAAATTTTTTTAAAATTAGCCAAGGATGGTGGTGCATGCCTGTAGTCTCAACTACTTGGGATGCTGAGGTGGGAGGACCGCTTGAGTCTGAGAAGTTGAGGCAGCAGTGAGCCATGATTGTGCACTCCAGCCTGGGTGACAGAGCAAGACTCTGTCTCAAAAAGAAAAAGAAAAAACAAAAAGAAAAAACAAAACCCCACATCTTAATGAGAGAAATGTCAAAGAATTGTGGGGCCATGTTTTATAACCACCGCACCTCCCAATCTCTTTGGGGACTTTTGGGGGAGGGGGTCCAATTCTCCTAGCCAGCCTCTACCTCTCTTCCTTCTATATAACCGACTGCAGCTGAATTCCATTTTCTATTTTTCTTTTTTTTTTTTTTTGAGACGAAGTCTCACTGTTGCCCAGGCTGGAGTGTGATGGCACAGTCTCGGCTCACTGTAACCTCTGCCTCCCAGGTTCAAGCGATTCTCCTGCCTCAGTCTCCCGAGTAGCTGGGATTACAGGCGCCCGCCACAACGCCCAGCTATTTTTTTTGTATTTTTAGTAGAGGTGAGGTTTCACCATGTTGGCCAGACTGGTCTCAATCTCTTGACCTGGTGATTCACCCACCTCGGCCTCTCAAAGCGCTGGGATTACAGGTGTGAGTCACCGCGCCTGGCCTGCAGCTGAATTCTTGATCTCCTTCAGCTGTCAACTCCCTTGAGGGCCCTTCCACTCCCCCCCCCCCACCCCCCACCCCCCCCACCCCACTGACAGCGCAGGGATGGAACATATAGCCCTTTTTGCTTGATTTTCTCCAAGGCCATGTGTCAAGATGTGGTAGACATTTACTGATTCGTGGATGATGGGTGAGGGGAGTTGCACTGCAATGTAGCTGTGTGCAGACAACTTAAAACTGAACATCAGGCTCATTCTTCTCAAGAGTCCTTCAGCCATCCTGGCCCGCTGGTCCTGTTCCTTTCCTGGCTCCCTCTGCCCACCAGGTTGCCAGACCCTCTCTGACTTTCAACCCACTCTCATCTCCCACTCCAAATACTACTTACTTTTTCTTTTTTTTTTCAGACGGAGTCTCGTTCTGTCACCCAGGCTGTAATGCAATTGCAATGGCATGATCTCAGCTCATGGCAACCTCCGTCTCCCAGATTAAAGCAATTCTCCTGCCTCAGTCTCCTGAGTAGCTGGGATTACAGGCACCTGCCACCAGGCCCAGCTAATTTTTGTATCTTTAGTAGAGACAGGGTTTCACCATGTTGGTCTGGCTGGTCTCGAACTCCTGACTTCGTGATCCACCCATCTCTGCCTCCCAAAGTGCTGAGATTACAAGTGTGAGCCACAGCTCCTGGCCTCTACTTGCTTCTTAATCCTGAACAATTAAGTTCTCTGCCTCTTCTCCTTCCCAGTGCCTTCCAGCCTCAGCAAGTCATTCTCTTTCCACAAATATAATGTCCTTTCAGCCAAGAAAAATGTTAAAACATGGCTGGGCAGTGGTGGCTCATGCTTGTAATCCCAGCACTCTGGGAGGCTGAGGCAGGCAGAAGGATTGCTTGAGCCCAGGAGTTTGAGACCAGCCTGGGCAAGACCGTGAGACCTTGTCGCTACAAAAAAAAAAAAAGAAAAATATTACCCAGGTGTGGTGGCACACGCCTGCAGTCCCAGCTACTTGGGAGGCTGAGGCAGGAGGATTGCTTGAGCCCAGGAGTCAAGGCTGTAGCAAGCTGTGTTTGTGCCGCTGCATTCCAGCCTGGGTGACAGAATGAGACCCTGTCTCTGTCTCTCTCTCTCTCTCTCTCTCTCTCTCTCTCTCTCTCTCACACACACACACACACACACACACACACACACACACACACACACACACAATGTGTTTGGGAAATGCTGGATTAAAGTGAAGCAGGCCTCCTCTGATTGCAGTGTCATCAAATGGTGCTTTCTGTGCTAAAGGCCATGCTCTTATCTGTTCTCTGCTGTACTGTAGCCATGAACCCCGTGTGTCTATTGAGCACTTGAAATGTGGCTAGTGAGACCAAATAACTGAATTTCAAATTTTATTTATGTTTAATTTAAATAGTCCCCTGTGGCTGTGGCCACCATATTGGACAGCACAGTTTCAGTGCCTTTAATCTCCTAAAAGTTGTTAAGTGGCTTTTCCCGAAATGTTTGGCCAAAGATATTCTTCTTTTTTTCTGTCAGTCTCGCTCTGTCGCCCAGGCTGGAGTGCAGTGGCACAATGTGGGCTCACTGCAACCTCTGCCTCCCAGGTTTAAGTGATTCTCCAGCCTCAGCCTCCTGAGTACTCAGCCAGGATTACGGGCGCCCACCACCACACCCAGCTAACTTTTTGTATTTTTAGTAGAGATGGGGTTTCACCAAGTTGCCCAGGATGGTCTTGAACTCCTGAGCTCAGGTGATCTGCCCACCTTGGTCTCCCAAAGTGCTAGGATTACAGGTGTGAGCCACCGTGCCTGGCTCCAAATTTTTTTTTTTTTTCAGATGGAGTCTCGCTCTGTCACCCAGGCTGGAGTGCAGTGACCCAATTTCAGCTCACTGAAACCTCCGCCTCCCGGGTTCAAGCGATTCTCCTGCCTCAGCCTCCCTAGTAGCTGGGACTACAGGCGCGTGCCACCACACTGGACTAATTTTTGTATTTTTAGTAGATGGGGTTCATCATGTTGGCCAGGCTGGTCTCAAACTCCTGACCTCAGGTGACCCACTTGCCTGGGCCTCCCAAAGTGCTAGGATTACAGGCGTGAGCCACCGTGCCTGGCTCCAAAGATATTCTTTCTCTGTGTGGCATGCTTTTAGTTTTTCAATTTGGGAAATGCTCCTCTAGTTCAATCCTCATTGGACAGATGGGGAAACTAAATCCCAGAGAGGGAAAGGGACTTGCTCAAGGTCACACAGCAAGTTAGATGTGCAGCAGAGGCTTGAACTCCGGTTCTTCTCTCCTAGTCCAGCTCCGCCTCTGGTCTGTTGACAGCTTTAAGTAAGGACTGAAGTCAAATAGAAAGGCAGACACTGATGTTTGTTTAGTGCTTGCTGTGTAGCAGGAGCTCGCAGATACATTAACTCCTTTCACAACCCTGTGAAGTGGGAATTAGTAGCACAAATATACATATGGGGAAAGGAGGCCCAAGCGGCTAAGGGATTTGCCCAAAGTACCGTAGGTGGTCATCACTTAGAGATGTGTCCAAAATGAGCAAGCGACAGGAAAAAGGTGGGGAAGCCACAGGAAGGAGAAGAATAAGCCTCAGTACACAATGAACAAAGAATTGGGGCGGGAGTAGGAGCACACGAAACTGGCACCAGCCCAGAGAAAAATCAGGGTAAGCAAAGAAAACGTGTGCAAAACCGAAAGCCCAAAGGGCCCCCAGCCGCCGCTGCCCAGGAATGGGAGGGCCCCTGTAGCGCAGGCAGCCACTTTATAGGCTGGTGTGAATGGGGGGCGGGGCGGTCGGTGGTGCGAAGGCTCTGCCCAACAGGGGCAGTCCTGACAAATTGGTGAGTGGGAGAACCAACCAGTTCCTCTCTTTTATGGGATTTGGATTTACAAGGTTTAAAAATTGTTTCTAGGCCGGCGAGGTGGCTCACGCCTGTAATCCTAGCACTTTAGGAGGCCGAGGTGGGAGACTCACTTGAGCCTGGGAGTTCAAGACCAGCCTGGGCAAAATAGTGAGACCGGTCTCTACAAAAAAAATTAAAAATTATCTGGGCATGGTGGCACGTGGCTGTAGTTCCAGCCACTTGGGAGACTGAAGTGGGAGGATCACCTACCTGAGCCTGGGGAGGTCGAGGGTCGAGGCTGCAGTGAGCTGAGATCAAACCACTGTGCCCCAGCCTGGGTGACAAAGCGAGACCCTGTCTCAAAAAAAAAAATAAATAAATAAATAAATAAATAAATAAAGTTATTTATAGCAGCCAAAGAAGCAAACCGAGGGAATGATTGGTTTGTACTGACTGAAACTGACATAACTGCTGCAGCCAGAGATGTGAGCAGATGAGCAAGGGCTAGTTCAGAAGGAGAAAGGATGACTTAAGAGCCCTCTAACAATAATGAATAATGAGGGACAATGGATGACATAGTGTTTGTGTGGGTAGCCTTACAGCCCCAACCTGGGAGAGATTCAAGACCTCTTGTCTGGGAAGATGGGGGTTGGAAGGCATTAGACTAGCTGCTGGGCCTGGGCAGGCCTCATTTCTTCCCACGCTCCACAACCACACCCCTCTCTGAGTCTGCCCCCACAGCCCTGAGTGGTGGGCGGTGGCCCCTAGACCCCGACAGCTCCCAACACCAACCAGCCAGTCAGGTTCCCTCTGCTGAGAATGTGTGATTGAGACCCAGATACCCAGTCTCTGTTGGGTGTTTGAACCAAGAGGACCTATAAAGCTGGGCCTGGGCCTGGGCCTGGGACAGCCAGGGGCTGGGAGAAAGTTCTGAGCAGGGAAGAGGAGAAGAAGAAAATGGATGTGCAGACAAGAGGGATGGGGTGATGGCGGGTAATGTCATTTGTTTTTCTTTTTCTTTTTCTTTTTTTTTTTTTTTTGAAATGGAGTCTTGCTCTGTCACCCAGGCTGGAGTGCAGTGGCGCAATCTCGGCTCACTGCAATCTCCGCCTCCTGGGTTCAAGTGATTCTCCTGTCTCAGTCTACCAAGTAGCTGGGATTACAGGTGCCCACCACCACGCCCAGCTAATTTTTGTATTTTAGTAGAGACGGGGTTTCACAATGTTCACCAGGCTGGTCTCCAATTCCTGACCTCAGGTGATCCTCCTGCCTTGGCCTCCCAAAGTGCTGGGATTACAGGCATGAGCCACTGCGTCCAACCTGTAATGTCTTTTTTTTTTTTTTTTTTTTTTTTGAGAGAGAGTCTCATGCTGTCACCTAGGCTGGAATGCAGTGGCGTGATCTTGGCTCATTCCTTCGCCTCCCAGGTTCAAGCAATTCCCTGCCTCAGCCTCCCAAGTAGCTGGGATTACAGGCACCCACCACCACGCCAAGCTAATGTTTGTATTTTTATTACAGACTGGGTTTCACCATCTTGGCCAGGCTGGTCTTGAACTCCTGACCTCGTGATCCACCCGCCTTGGCCTCCCAAAGTGCTGGGATTACAGGCGTGAGCCACCACACCTGCCCATAATGTCATTAAAAAAAAAAAAAAAAAAAACTTTGTGAATTTGTTTCTGGCCCGTTCGGGAGCACTGACTGAGTTTCCTGCCCTTGGGTTATACAGGGATCCTGCCAGTAAATTCCCCCATCCCCATTTATGCCTAAGCAGGCCTAATAGGTTCTGCTGCCCTTGTAACTAAAGTGAGGCATGCGTGTGTGTGTGTCTAGGTATTAGGGGAAATGGATTAAACGTTGTGTGCCTACAAGAGCCTGTTTTCCTTGTGAGGGTATATCCTTGATTGTGGACTCTTTACTCTGACCCCCCCAGTCTTCCCATTTGACATGAGGGTTGGAGGAGAAGAGGCTTTGTTCCCGACAGCCAGCTTTCTATTGTAGGAGCCTTTGCCCCTGTGCAATGCTAAGTGCCTTGGAAAAACCACATTCATTTCATGAGTCAGTCAGTCATTCTACAAATATTTATTGAGGACCCACTACATGCCAAGCATTGTTTTGGGCGATGGGACGAAGCAGTGAATAAGACAGACAAAAACAAAATCTTTTATGCATGCCTCAGTTTCCCTGTCTGGAAAATGAGCATTTTTGGAGCGTTGGACCAAAAACTCTTTGAGGTGCCTCTGGGCTGTTAGTGTGTGTGGTTTGCTAAGCTGTCCTGTGAGCACTTGTTGCCCATCAAACTTGAATCTGTACTTCAGGCTCCTGGAGGGGGCTGAGTAGGAGACTGGGAACTCGAGAGGCACGGTGGGTGGGTAGTGATGGCTCCTGGGCTCATGTTGCAGGTTCAGCTGGGCCTGCCAGCTGGCCTGGCCCCAGCCCCATTCCCAGCCAGTGGGCCTCTCAAACAGCTGGCCTTCGCCTGTTGCTGCTCAACTCTCTCTGTTTGGCCTGGGGGCTGCCCCACCTGTCCTTTGACTCACCAGTCTGGGCTTCCCGCTTGACCTGGCATGATGGGATCCTGGAATACCAGGCAGGGTTCAAATACCAGCACCACCACTTTCAGACTGTGTAACCTCAGGCAAGCTTCTTATTCTCTGTGTCTCTGTGTCTTCCTCTGTAAAATGGAGATATTAATAGCATCTGATGGCTGGGCATGGTGCTCATGCCTGTAATCCCAGCACTTTAGGAGGCTGAGGCGGGCAGATCACTTGAGGCCAGAAGTTCGAGACCAGCCTGGGCAGTGAAGCCCCGTCCCTATGAAAAAAACAAAAATTAGCTGAGCATGGTGGCGGGCACATGTAATCCCAGCTACTCAGGAGGCTGAGGCAGGAGAATCACTTGAACCTGGGAGGTGAAGGTTGCAGTGAGCCGAGATCGTACCACTGAACTCCAGCCTAGATGACAGAGTGAGATTCTGTCTCAAAATAAATAAATAAATAAATAAATAAATAAAATAAAAAATAAATAAAAAACATCTGACCTCATAGGTGATGGGATAATATGTGGGGGCACATAAAGTGTTCAGTGTGAGAATTACTAACATTATTTACACAGACTCCTGGGGTTGGTAAGAAGGCGCCTAGATTCTAAAATATGAGCCTCAAATTTCTCCTCTATGAAATGGTGATAATAGACTGGGCGCGTTGGCTCACACCTGTAATCCCAGCACTTTGGGAGGCCAAGGTAGGTGGATCACCTGAGGTCAAGAGTTTGAGACCAGCCTGGCCAACATGATGAAACCCCATCTCTACTAAAAATACAAAAATTAGCCAGGCATGGTGGTGGGCACCTATAATCTCAGCTACTTGGGAGGCTGAGGCAGGAGAATAGCTTGAACCTGCGAGGCAGAGGTTGCAGTGAGCCGAGGTTGCACCAATGCATTCCAGCCTGAGTGACATAGTGAGACTCCGTCTCAAAAACAAAACAAAACAAAAAACAAACAAAAAGAAATGGGGATAATAAAGAGAGGGGAATAACAGGACCAGGCCTGTCTTAGGGCTCAGATCCACAGATCCACCTCTGACCACCTGGACATCTTGAGCAAGTCTCTTCTGCTCTGAGGCGGACCCCTTCCTCTTTATTAGCAAAATCTGGATTTTTTTTTTTTTTTTTTTTTGAGATGGAATTTTGCTCTTGTTTCCCAGGCTGGAGTGCAGTGGCACGATCTCGGCTCAAGACAACCTCCATCTCCTGGGTTCAAGCAATTCTCCTGCTTCAGCCTCCCAAGTAGCTGGGATTACAGGCACCTGTCACCACACCCAGCTAATTTTTTTTTTTTTTTTTTTGTATTTTTAGTAGAGACAGGGTTTCACCATGTTGGTCAGGCTGGTCTCGAACTCCTGACCTCAGGTGATCCACCCGCCTCAGTCTCCCAAAGTGCTGGGATTATAGGTGTAAGCCACTGTGCCTGCCATTTTTTTTTTTTTTTTAGGGATGGGGTTTTGCTGTGTTATCAAGGCTGGAGTGCAGTGGCACAACCGTAGATGGGTGCAGCCTCCATTTCCTGGACTCAAGTGATCCTCCTGCCACAACCTCCTAAGTAGCTGGGATCTCAAGTGTGAGCTGCTATGCCTGGCAAAACCTGGATGCTATATGTCCTCCTCTCAGCATCCCTGGCCCTTGGGAGAGCTTCTTCCCAGCAAGTGGATCTCAGTGGGTCTGGGCCACCCGAGGTGGTTTCATTTCCTTACCAAGTGATTGGTTTAGGCAATTCTGGCCAATAAGAAATGATGGGTTGTCTTCTGTCTTAAAAGGGGTGACAAGGGAGGAGGGGATCCTCTTTGCTTCTGAATGCCACTGTGGGCCGGTGGCCCCTGAAACCGCTGCAGCACAGCCGTTCTAGGGCTGAGAAGGAGGGAAAAGCTGATGCGCAAAGGATGGAGCTCACCAGGAGGGAAAGAACATGAGTCTCGAAATCCCTTCCCCGTGGAGCCCCTGGATTAACAATCCAGAAGTTCCCAGACCTAAAACTTTGACTTCCTTGTCAGATCAGTGTCTTCATCATGTAAGTCATTTTCAGTTGACTTTTCTGTTACTGGAAGCTGATAGAATCCTGCCCAAACCTCCTGAGCCCCCTTTTTCTCATCTACGAAATGGAGATGATGATTCCTGCCTCACTGTGGCACATGGAAGTGATAGGAGAGACTGAGCAAAAGGCCCAGAGATCCCTGCATAATAAGGAGACTCAGCTGGGTGCAGTGGCTCCTGCCTATAATCCCAGCACTTTGGGAGGCCGGACATGGTGGCTCCTGCCTATAATCCCAGCACTTTGGGAGGCCAAGGCGGGTGGATCACAAGGTCAGGAGTTCAAGACCAGCCTGGCCAATATGATGAAACCCCATCTCTACTGAAAATACAAAAACTATCCAGGCGTGGTGGCGGGCGCCTGTAGTCCCAGCTAGTCAGGAGGCTGAGGCAGGAGAATTGCTTGAACCTGGGAGGCAGAGATTGCAGTGAGCTGAGATCGCGCCACTGCACTCCAGGCTGGGCAACAGAGCGAGACTCTGTCTCAAAAATAAATAAATAAATAAAAATAAGGGGGGGGGGTCCCTCTTTCCATTCCCTATCTGACCAGGAACCAGATGCCCTTCAGTTGCATGACGGACGCACTTCCTGCTGCTCCTCTGTTCCCAGCTCCCCATCCTGCTTCCAAGTCTTGACCAGGTGCGTCCCATGGCCCAGCACCATGGGAACCACCGCAGGCATGAACCTCAGCCACATAAGGGGTCAAAACAAGCCAAGGAACCAGTTCTGGTTCTCGCGACGAGCGTGCGGTGGTCCTGAGCCTGGGCCTGGAGGCAACCAGACCTTGGGTCTGAATCATGGCTCTGCTGTGGCCTCCGTGTGTGTCATGAGACAGTTACAGTCACTTGTCTGTGCCTCAGCTGCTTTGTCTGTATCCTGGGAATAACAATGGCACCTGCTTCCCAGCTGGGGTGTGATTACATCAATGAATGTGGGCAGGTACATTCAGTAGAGGCTCAAAATGGCAGTTCCTTTACTTCTCGGTGCCCTACCTTGGCCCACTACAGTCTCCAGGCCCTTAAAAGCCTGTGACTTCAGGGACCATCTTGTCCAGCTTTTTTTTCCCCCCGCCCCCAGTAGTGCAACTTCTTCAGATAAAAATCTTGTGTGGTCCGGGCATGTTGGCTCATGCCTGTAATCTCAGCACTTTGGGAGGCCAAGGCAGGCAGATCACTTGAGGTCAGGAGTTCGAGACCAGTCTGCCCAACATGGTTGAAACCCTGTCTCCACTAAAACTACAAAAATTAGCTGGGTGTGGTGGCACATGCCTGTGATTCCAGCTACTTGGGAGGCTGAGGCAGGAGAATCGCTTGAACTCGGGAGGCAGAAGTTGCAGTGAGCCAAGATCACGCCACTGCACTCCAGCTTGGATGACAAAGCGAGACTGTCTCAAAAAGAACAAAAGATCTTATGTGAACAGATATTCATAGCAGTTGCATTTGCAGTAGCCAAAACCTGGAAACAACCCAAACTCCCACAGGTCAATGGAGAAACCAACTGTGGTATATCCTAGCAACAGAACACCATTCAGCATTAAAAAGGAATGAACTACTGATACATGGGCCAAGGGAGATGAATCTCAAATTAATAATGCTGAGTGAAGGAAGCCGGGCAAAGAAGAGTGCATGCTGTGATTCCATTTCCATAACATTCTAGAAAATGTAAACTGACGTAGAGTGACAGAGCCACATTGTGGTTCCTGGGCAATGGGAGGTAGAAAGGAATTAAAAAGGGGCATAAGGAAACTTTTTTATTTTTATTTTTTATCTTTTTTTGAGACAGAGTCTTGCTCTATTGCCCAGACCAGGGTGCAAAGGCATGATCTCAGCTCACTGCAACCTCCGCCTCCCAGGTTCAAGCGATTCTCCTGCCTTGGCCTCCCAAAGTGCTGGGATTACAGGTGTGAGCCACTGCGCCTAGTCAACTTTTTGTTTAGTAGGACAGGGTCTCGCTCTGTCACCCTGGCTGGAGTGCAGTGGCACAATTATGACTCATGTAGCCTCGACCTCTTGGGCTCATGTGATCCTCCCGCCTCAGTCTCCCAGGTAACTGGAACTACATGTGTGCATTCACACCACCAGGCCAAGCTAGTTTTTGTATTTTTTATAGAGACGAGGTTTTGCCGTGTTGCCCAGGCTGGTCTCAAAGTCCTAGACTCAAATGATCCTCCTGTCTCAGCCTCTCAAAGTGCTGGGTTTACAGGCGTGAGCTGTGGCTCCAGGCCATGAGGAAGCTTTTGAGGGTGAAGGATGTGCTCACTATCTTGGTTGCGTTGATGGTTTCACTGGTGTATCTATGTGTCAAAACTTATCAAATTAACCAGGTGCGGTGGCTCATGCCTGTAATCCCAGCACTTTGGGAGGCTGAGGAGGGCAGATTACTTGAGGTCAGGAGTTTGAGACCAGCCTGGTCAACATGGTGAAACCCTGTCTCTACTAAAATACAAAGAAATTTTGGGAGGCTGAGGTGGGTGGATCATGAGGTCAGGAGATCAAGACCATCCTGGCTAACATGGTGAAACCCCATCTCTCCTAAAAATACAAAAAATTAGCCAGGCATGGTGGCAGAAGCCTTTAGTCCCAGCTACTCAGGAGGCTGAAGCAAGAGAATCACTTGAACCCGGTGAGAGGTGAAGCTGGCTGGGCTTCTGGGTCGGGTGGGGACTTGGAGAACTTTCTGTCTAGCTAAAAGATTGTAAACACACCAATCAGCACTCTGTGTCTAGCTAAAGGTTTGTAAACACACCAATCAGCACTCTGTAAAAATGGACCAATCAGCACTGTGTAAAATGGACCAATCAGCAGGAGATGGGTGGAGCCAAATAAGGGAATAAAAGCTGGCCACCAGAGCCAGCAGCGCAACCTGGTTGGGTTGGTTTCTGTGCAGTGGTGGGTATGTTATTTTGCTCTTTGCAATAAATCTTGCTGCTGCTCATTCTTGGGGTCTGCACTACCTTTAAGAGCTGTTAACACTCGCTGTGAAGGTCTGTAGCTTTGCTCGTGAAGTCAGCAAGACCACGAACCCACTGGGAGGAACGAACAATTCAGGACAAGCCACGTTTAAGAGCTGCATCACCCACTGCGAAGGTCTGTGGCTTCACTCCTGAAGTCAGCAAGACCACGAACCCACTGGAAGGAAGAAACTCCGGGCACATCTGAACATCTGAAGGAAGAAACTCCGGACACACCATCTTTAAGAACTATAACACTCACCCTGAGGGTCCGCGGCTTCATTCTTGAAGTGAGCGAGACCAAGAACCCACCAGAAGGAACCAATTCTGGACACACAGGGAGGCGGAGGTTGCAGTGAGCTGAGATTGTGCCACTGCACTCCAGCCTGGGCGACAGAGCGAAACTGTCTCTAAAAAACAAAAACAAACAAAAAAACAAAGAAATTAGCCAGGCATGGTGGCAGGTACCTGTAATCCCAGCTACTCCGGAGGCTGAGGGGGGAGAATCACTTGAACCCAGGAGGCAGAGGCTGTAGTGAGCAGAGATTGCGCCACTGCACTCTAGCCTGGGCAACAGAGTGTGACTCTGTCTAAAAAAAAAAAAAAGTTTCGTATTGTACATGCTCAATATGTCAGTTTATTATATGTCAGTATGTCAGTTTATTGTATGTCAGTTTTACCTCCGTGAAGCTGTAAAGTCACTATTGTGAAATCCCAGTGTGTAAAAGCTAAGAATGGAGCAGCTCTGGGTGGCGGGGTGAGGGCTGGAGTACCAGACCCCATCTGCCCCTGCGGATTATCCAGTTCACACCTGGTCTCCACCTGGCACAGTTTGAAAAACCACAGACGCCTTTGACAGAGCCTTGCCTAAAGTCCTCCAGACTGAGAGTTGAGCAGAACCAGGAACAGAAGCTGGGGTTCCTCTCTGTGTGACCAGACCACTACAACAGGCACTGGTGATGGAGAGCATGTTCATCAAGGGCCTCAAGGATGGCCCAACAGCACAGCTGCTAACTGGCCCTGAGGTTCTACTCTGTGCTAAGCCCTAGACTAGGCTCTTGGGGAAGCACAGGGGTAAGGAGGCCCCAGTTGCTTGTCCTCAGGGCGCTCTCCGTCTAATTGGGAACAAGAAAGAACTGGAATTCAGAAAGTACCAGAAACAGAAAATAACACAGATGACTTGAGTGTCATCTGGCTGTCACACTTGAGTGTCCTGGGCTGGACTGCTGTTGACTACACCCAGAGAGGGCAGCACATGTGGCATGAGCTGTTTCTCCAGCAGCCCAGGAAGAAGGCACAAGGAACACTTTGTGGCAGGGGTAGCAAGTGGTATGCCAGAACCACGGTATGTAAATGATCTCAAGGGAATATCCCTTATTCCACAGTAGGGACGCCGATGCCCAGAGAGAAGGGACAAAACCAGAACAAGAGCCTGCGCCTCCTGACTCCAGTTCCAGTCACTCGCCAAATCTGCCCCTCGGGAGTGTTTGGCATTTGTGCATCGCAGTGCTGGAGTCTGGTGTTCCCCTTGGTAGGACAGGCTATGGGGGCTGGGTCCTGGACCATGAGGCCAGGGCAGCGCCATGACACAGGCTGAGAGGGAGGATATGACCTACTCATCCAGGCCTCTCCCCAGCTCCTGCTGGGCTGGGCGCTGGCAGAATTCCTCCCCGCTGAGTCCTCTGGAATGCTTGGAGCTCAGTGGTGATAGTCTAGAACTTCTCTTCCCCTGGAGAGCTCTTGCATGGAGGCAAAGTTCTCGATAAGGACCTAGAGCTTTGCCCTTTCCTCCAGCCTGCCCTCCTCCTTTCCTGGGGACTTTATGAACACCAGGGACGGAAGCAGTCACTCTTGGGCAGGGACACTTGGGCGCCCTAATCAGCCCGCCTACTTCCTGCCCTGGCTCCTGCTCTGAGATGAAGAAAAACAACAACCTCTTACATTTAGACAACTTCTTTGCTCTACATGGAGGATGCTCACATACATGCCCTTATTAAAAATGTTTTTACCCAATCCTCACAATTTGGGTGACAAATTATGATCCCCGTTTTACAGATAAGGAAACTGAGGCTGAGTGAGATGAAAGATTTACCCTGGCCTTAGAATTAGTAAGTGTTCAGACTTTGTTCATGAACGTAAGTTTTTGTTTTTTGTTTTTTCTTTTTTTTTGAGACGGAATCTCACTCTTGTTGCTCAGGCTGGAGTGCAATGGCAATGGTGTGAGCTCGGCTCACTGCAACCTCTGCCTCCTGAGTTCAAGCGATTCTCCTGCCTCAGCCTCCCGAGTAGCTGGGATTACGGGCGCCTGCCACTGCGCCTGCCACTGCACCTGACTAATTTTGGTATTTTTAGTAGAGATGAGGTTTCACAATGTTGGCCAGGCTGGTCTCGAACTCCTGACCTCAGGTGATCCACTTGCCTCGGCCTCTTGAGGTGGTGAGATTACAGGTGTGAGCCAAAGTACAAGTCTTTGGTTTTGTACTTTTTTATTCTTTATTTTTTGAAGGTCCTCCTCCACCTCCAAGACATAGTCTTGCTCTGTTGCCCAGGCTGGAGCGCAGTGGCACGATCACGGCTCACTGCAACCTCGATCTCCCAGGCTCAAGCCATCCTCCCACCTCAGCCTCCTAAAATGCTGGGATTACAGGTGCACACCACCATGCCTGGCCCCTCAAGTCTTCGGACTCCTAGCTTTCCCCTCTCTACTCCTATCCTTGAGCTCCTGTGAATGCCTAGAGGGAGTGTTATGTGATCGAAAACAGATGAGTGCTGAGATGTTCCAGCTGAATTTCAATCCCAGTTCCACTGCTTACTTTTGCTGGACTAGTTACTCCACCCCTCTGGGCTTCAGTTTCTTTATCTGTTAAAGGGGATAATTATAGTAACCACCCATCAGGGTTGATGTGAGAATGACACAAAACAGCCACATGTGAAGTACTTGGCACACAGTAAGCAGAAAGCACTCAGTGAATCACAGCTGCTGTTTAATCACGGGTCCTGCTGGCAAGGCCACGTCTGTCCCGCAGCTCTCTGCACATACAATGTCTTTCCTGTGAGCCTGTTTCCCCCAGTGCCTTGCCCCGTGTCCTTGCTGGCTGCTGGGAGGATCAGATGAGATGGTGAAGGGCAAAGGGCATGAAGTGTGCAGCATTTTCTCTGCTGGGGTATGAATGACCACGCAAGACCCGGTGTGTCGGAAGTGAGGCTGCTCCTAAAATTTCATTATCTCCTCTGGACAGAAGTGAACTAAGAAAACCCCAAAGCATCCTCAGACATGTTAATACAACCTCCTGCATTCATAAGGGAGGACACTGAGGCCCAGAGAGGAGCAGGGACTTCCTCAAGGTCACACAGCAAGGCTGGGTGGAAGCTGGCCCAGAGCTCTTCCCACCTGGCCACATGATTCTCTGTCTTCCTTCCCCCGAAGCGTCTGACCCAGAGAGGAAATTGTTGCCCAATGTTTAAGGGCAATTACAGGATGGAAAAGCCATGTCTTAGCAGGAGTGGCCAGTGGAAGGATGAGTGCCATGGTCAGAGTCCATAGAACAATGTGGTTTTCATGTACCCAGCATCACCAGTGGCCACGGGACAGTAGCGTGTACTCACCATGTTGCCCAGGCTTGTAGTATAAAGGACCAAGGCTGAGCACGGTGGCTCATGCCTGTAATTCCAGCACTTTGGGAGGCCAAGGTGGGCGGACCACCTGAGGTCAGGAGTTTGAGACCAGCCTGGCCAACATGGTGGAACCCCATCTCTGCTAAAAATACAAAAATTAGGCCGGGCGCGGTGGCTCATGCCTGTAATCCCAGCACTTTGGGAGGCCGAGCGGGTGGATCATGAGGTCAGGAGATCGAGACCATCCTGGTTAACACAGTGAAACCTCGTCTCTACTAAAAATACAAAAAATTGGCTGGGCGTGGTGGTGGGCGCCTGTAGTCCCAGTTACTTGGGAGGCTGAGGCAGGAGAATGGTGTGAACCCAGGAGGCGGAGCTTGGCTGTGGGCTGGACATAGTGACTTGCTTCTAATGAATAGAAAAAAATCAAAGATGATAGTGCGCAGGTTGTAAAGAGCACTGTGGCTTCCTTCTCTCTTTCTCTCTGTCTCTATCACACACACACACATACACACACACACACATCATCATCATCATCATCATCATTGCTCTGGGGAAAGCTAGCTGCTATGGAGAGCCCACTTGGTGAGGCACTGAGACCTCTTGCCAATTGCCACATGAGTGCCCCATCTTGGAAGTGGATCCTCCAGCCCCATCTTGGAAGTGGATCCTCCAGCCCCATCTTGGAAGTGGATGACTGCACCCCTCACCAACATCTTACTATAAACACATTAGAGACCCTGAGCCAGAACCACTAATTGAGATCTCTTCCAATTTCCAACCCTCAACTCTGGCAACTCAGAGAGATAATAAATGTTTTTTCCTATTGTTGGCTTTTTTTTGTTTTCAAGACAGAGTCTTGCTCTGTCGCCCAGGCTGGAGTGCAGTGACCCGATCTTGGCTCCTTGCAACCTCTGTCTCCCAGGTTCAAGCGATTCTCCTGCCTCAGCCTCCTGAGTAGCTGGAATTACAGGCGCCTGCCACCACACTCGGCTAATTTTTGTATTCTTAGCAGAGACAGGGTTTCATCATGTTGGCAAGGCTGGTCTTGAACTCTTAACCTCGTAATTCGCCTGCCTCGGCCTCCCAAAGTGCTGGGATTACAGGCGTGAGCCACCGTGCCTGGCCCAATACATGTTTTAAGCGGCTAAATTGGGGGTGATTTGTTACACATCAGTTAGTAACTCATAACACCCCAGACTAGGTTCTATTTCTTCTTTCACTGTTTTCTTTTTTTCTTACTTTGGAGACACGGTCTCTTTCTGTTGCCCAGGCTGGAGTGCAGTGGTGCAATCACGGTTCATTGCAGCCTCTATTCAAGCGATTCTCCTGGGCTAAAGTGATCCACCCACCTTAGCCTCCCAAGTAGCTGGGACCATAGGTGTGTGCCAATACACCCGGCTAATAAAGATTTTTTTTTTTTTTTTTTTAGTAGAGAAGAGGTCTCACAGTGTTGCCCAGGCTTGTCTTCAATACATAAGCTCAAACGATCCTCCCACCTCGACCTCCCAAAGTGCTGGGATTGCAGGTGTGAACCACTGTGCCTGGCCTAGGTTCTGTTTCTTCATGAAGTCCCTGGGCTCTGCCTTCCTCTGTATGTTGACTTCATTGTCAAAAGGAATCCCCTTTTGGGAATAAGAGCTACTGCATCTCTAGCTCTCATGTCCCCTCAGCACACTGTCCGGGAAAGAGAGTGTCTCTTCCGGTAATCCTGTAGAAATGAAAAGCAGCTTCTCTCCCTCAAAAAGCTCCACTGACTTCTCTTGGCAAATCCTTGGCTGTGACTGAGGTAGTGTTCATTTCTGTGCCTAGAGAGATTGGATGCATATGGCTTCTCCAGGGTCATCAGAGCCCACCCTGGAAGAGTGCTACCAACCCCTCCCACTGGCATAGAATTCCAGTAGAGCCCAGTACGGCTCTGATGGTGGGAGAGGCGGGGAACATATGTTGGGAAGCCATGTAATAGCCACGACATCAGGGTAGTATGTGGAAGGCTCACAAACAGAAAATTCCCCACAGGCCCCAGAACATCCTCTAGAGCAGCAGTCCCCAACCTTTTTGGCACCAGGGACCAGTTTAATGGAAGACAATTTTTCCACGGGCAGGGGGAGCATGGTTTTGGGATGAAACCGTCCCACCTCAGATCAACAGTCAGTGGATGCTCATAAGGAGCACAAAACCTAGATCTCTCAGATGCGCAGTTCACAGTAGGGTTCGTGCTCCTATGAGAATCTTTTTTTTTTTTTTTTTTGAGTGTCACCCAGACTGGAGTGCAGTGGCTTGATCTTGGCTCACTGCAACCTCCGCCTCCCGGGCTTAAGCGATTCTTCTGCCTCAGCCTCCTGAGTAGCTGGGACTACAGGCGCCCGCCACCACACCTGGCTTGCAGTGAGACAAGATTGCAGCACTGCACTCCAGCCTGGGTGACAGAGTGAGACTTTGTCTCAAAAAAAAAAAAAAAAAAAAAAAGAGGCCAGGCACAGTGATTCACACCTGTAATGCCACCACTTTGGGCGGCTGAGGCAGGTGGATCACAAGGTCAGGAGTTTGAGGCCAGCCTGGTCAACATGGTGAAACCCCATCTCTACTAACTGACTGGTACCAGTACTGTGGCCTGGGGACCCCTGATCTAGAGTGTGAGGAAAACAAGGCTTAGAAGTGAAGGGCTGGGTTCTGGAGTCAGACAGACAAGATCTAAATCCTGGTTCTATTGCTCGCCAGCTGTGTGACTGTTTTTTCTTTTTTTTGAGACAGATTCTGCCTCCCAGGCTCAAAAGATCCTCCTGCCTCAGCTCCCAGGGTAGCTGGGACTACAGGTGCGTGCCATCACGCCAGGCTAATTATTCTGTAGAGATGGGGTTTCTCCATGTTACCAAGGCTGGCCTCAAACTCCTGGGCTCAAGCAGTCTGCCTGCCTTGGCCTCCCAAAGTGCTAGGATTACAGGTGTAAGCCACCGCGCCCGGCCTGTGTGACCTTTGTGGGCTTTGGTTCCTTCATCTATAAAATGGGAGAAGAATGCCCAGGAACACAGGTGGAAGAATGAATGAGATGCAGTAAGGGCTCAGTGCTGGAATTACAGGCAGGAGCCACCGCACCCAGCCTGTGTGAAAGTTTTAAGAATTAGAATCAGGCTGGGCACTGTGGCTCACGCCTATAATTCCAGCACTTTGGGAGGCCAAAGCAGGTGGATCGCTTGAGCCCAGAAGTTCAAGACCAGCCTGGGTCACATGACAAAACCCAATCTCTACAAAAAAAATTTTTTAATTAGCCAGGCATGGTTTTACACGTCTGTAGTCCCAGCTACTTGGGAGGCTAAGGTGGGAGGATTGCCTGAGCCCAGGAGATCAAGGCTGCAGTGAACTGTGATCATGCCACTGCACTCCAAGCCTGGGCAACAGTATGAGACCCTGTCTTTAAAAAAAAAAAAAAAAAATCAGAATCACTTTTCTCTAAAACAGATCTTTCAGATAATAAGAGTAGAGCTATGGCAGTCAGGCACGGTGGCTCACACCTGTAATCCCAGCACTTTGGGAGGCTGAGGCTGGCGGATCACCTGAGGTTGGGAGTTCAAGACCAGCCTGACCAACGGGATGTAGTAGAGAAACCCCATCTCTACTAAAAGTACAAAAATTAGCTGGGCATGGTGGTGCATGCCTGTTAATCCCAGCTATTCAGGAGGCTGAGGCAGGAGAATCACTTGAACCTGGGAGGTAGAGGTTGTGGTGAGCCAATATCATGTCATTGCATTCTAGCCTGGGCAACAAGAGCGAAACTCTACCAAAAAAAAAAAAAAAAAAAAAAAAAAAAACAAAAAAAAACAAAAAGAAGTAGCGCTATCCGTAGCTATTAAAGAGAAAAACAGTATTTGTTGAGGATTTACTATGTACCAGGCATGGCACTAAGCCTGGTTAGAGGTTCTGTCTCATCTAATCCTCACAGCCGTATGAGGTAAATACTATTATTAACCCAATTTCACAGGTAATGAAACAGATGCACAGAACAACTGAGTTTGTTCATTGACTCTCAATCATTCACTCACCAAATGAATGCCTCACCTGTGCCAGGCCTTGGGAATTCCCCAATACACAAAGCAGACAAAGGCCCAAGTCGCCTGCTGTTGAAGGACTAGAAAGTGGGTTCCCTAGGACCCTTGGGGGAGCATCTTCAGAGCCCAAGAGCATGACCAGGATGGTACGGGATCCTCACGAAGTAGTGAGTTTCCCGCCACTGAAGGTATGCAAGTGAGAGCTGGAGACTTGCTAGGAAGGAATTCCTACTTGGGATGGGCTGGGGCCAGTGGACGGCAGGAGCCCTGTAGCGGTTCTTCAAGTTCTGCAATCCTACAGGGAACCTCTGAGCACTGAATCAGAGCCTCCCACTTCCAGGAGAAAAGATGGGGAGGAGGAAAAGGGAAAGGGGAAGAAAGAGCATGGAGGAGCCGGAGGGGCAGGACTGACCTCGGGGCATCAGCTCCACGGCAGGCACCCAGGCCCGGGTGCCACCTAGTGGAAGGCTCAGAAAACGAAGGGAAGGCCAGACAGAGGGACGGATGAGTGTGTCCCTGGACTAGCTCAGGAGCCCTACCTCAGTGTCCCAGACCCTTCTGAATAACGACACTGGATGTAGTGAAAATTAAGACTCTTTCTCCCTGCATTTTGACCTCTCTGAAGTCGGATACGTCTTACAATGAATGTAGTGATGGTTTAATAGGTGGTGGTGCATCCTACAATTGCAAGTATCTAAGATTTGATGAAACACTGAAAACTGTCATTGATGGAGCCCTTGTGATGTGCCAGGCATGAGCTAAGTCCTCTACCTGTATAATGTTATTGAATCCATGCCCATTTTACAGAAGAGGAAGTGGAGGCTGAAGGAGGTGAACTCATGTGCCCAGGTCTCACAGTAAGTATGTCTGTGGCTGAGAAGCTGGCTGCAAGATACTGCTGACCATCGCTACACTGCACAGCTTCCATCTCTGTCACCAGTCACCTCATTTTATCATGCCTGAGTGTCCCCTGGCTCCCACCCCCGACCCCTGCTCATATGCCATCATCTCTCCTGGGACAGGGCCTGTGTTTCATTTGTCTCATTTAATCCTCACAAAAACCCTGTGAAGGTGGGTACCATCACTACCATTTGACCTACAGAGGTTAGAGTTTAAGTAAATAGAAGCATCTGGCTGGGTGTTGTGGCTCATGCCTGTAATTCCAGCACTTTGGGAGGCCGAGGTGGGCATCTCAGTTGAGGCCAGGATTTCCAGACAAACTTGGTCAGCATGGCAAAACCCTGTCTCTACTAAAAATACAAAAATTAGACTGGGCATGGTGGCTCACGCCTATAATCCTAGCACTTTGGGAGGCCAAGGCAGGTGGATCACCTGAGGTCAGGAGATCATGCCACTGCACTCCAGCCTGGACAACAGACAACTCTGTCTCAAAAAAAAAAAAAAAAAAGAAGACATCTAAACTTATTTTTAAAAGACTGGGTAAGAAATATACAATGGGGGCCGGGCGCGGTGGCTCAAGCCTGTAATCCCAGCACTTTGGGAGGCCGAGGCGGGTGGATCACGAGGTCAGGAGATCGAGACTATCCTGGCTAACATGGTGAAACCCCGTCTCTACTAAAAATACAAAAAACTAGCCGGGCGTGGTGGCGGGCGCCTGTAGTCTCAGCTACTTGGGAGGCTGAGGCGGGAGAATGGCGTGAACCCGGGAGGCGGAGCTTGCAGTGAGCCGAGATCACGCCACTGCACTCCAGCCTGGGAGACACAGTGAGACTCCGTCTCAAAAAAAAAAAAAAAAAAAAAAAAAAAAAAAAAGAAATATACAATGGGGAGGACTGTGGCCGTGTTTTGTTGTTGGCATAGGGGTAACTTTTATTTATTTTCCAGTTTTCCTGGCCATAGAAAACACTTTTAAAATGTATGCTATAGCCAGGCACAGTGGCTCATGCTTGTAATCCCAGCACTTTGGGATGCCAAGGTGGGCGGATCACCTGAGGTCGGGAGTTCGAGACCAGCCTGACCAACATGGAGAAACCCATCTCTATTAAAAATACAAAATTAGCCGGGCGTGATGGCGTGTGGCTGTAATCCCAGCTACTCAGGAGGCTGAGGCAGGAGAATCCCTTGAACCTGGGAGGCGGAGGTTTCGGTGAGCTGAGATCGTGCCATTGCACTCCAGCCTGGGCTACAAGAGCAAAACTCCATCTCAAAAAAAAAAAAAAAAGTATGCTATAATTCTAGTTCATAATATGCCCAGTGAAAAAAGAATATTAAATATTATGTGTATCTGGTATTATCCTGATATTTGTAGCTATGAATGTATTTATAGAGAAAACACCTAACTCATTTTATATATTAGAGGAGAGGAGCTCAGGGTGGGTTGGGTGTAGACAGGTAGGACATTTGACCTAGGACAGGTGTCTTTGATTATATTAGGATGGTGGGATTGCCAATAATTTTTCTTTAGATTTTTATGTTTTCCAAATTCTCTAAAAACGAGCATGCCTTTTTAAAATTAGAAAATATCATATTAGTCCAGGCGCGGTGGCTCACGCCTATAATTCCAGCACTTTGGGAGGCCGAGGCGGGCAGATCACTTGAGGCCAGGAGTTCCAGATCAACCTGGCCAACATGGCAAAATCCTGTCTCTACTAAAAATATAAAAATTAGGCTGGGCACAGTGGCTTATGCCTGTAATCCTAGCACTTTGGGAGGCTGAGGCGGGTGGATCACCTGAGGTCAGGAGTTTGAGACCAGCCTGGTCCACATGGTAAAACCCTGTCTCTACTAAATAATACAAAAAAAAATTAGCTGGGCATGGTGGCACACGCCTATAATCCCAGCTACTCGAGAGGCTGAGGCTGGAGAATCAGTTGAACCTGGGAGGTAGAGGTTGCAGTGAGCCAAGATCACGCCACTGCACACGCCAGCCTGAGCAACAGAGGGAGACTCTGTCTCAAAAAAAAAAAAGGCATCTAAAATTGTTTTTAAATGATTGGGTAAGAAATATACAATGGGGAGGACTGTGGCCGTGTTTTGATGTTGGCATAGGGGTAACTTTTATATTCCAATTCTCCTGGCCATAGAAAACACTTTTAAAATGTATGCTATAGCCAGGCACAGTGGCTCATCCTGTAATACGAGCACTTTGGGAGGCCAAGGCAGGCGTATCACCTGAGGTCAGGAGTTTGAAACCAGCCTGACCAACATGGAGATACCCTGTCTCTACTTAAAATACAAAATTACCTGTGTGTGCTGGCGCATGGCTGTAATCCCAGCTACTCAGGAGGCTGAGGCAGGAGAATCGCTTGAACCCAGGAGGCGGAGCTTGTGGTGAGCTGAGATCGCACCATTGCACTCTAGCCTGGGTGACAAGAGCGAAACTCTGTCTCAAAAATAAAATAAAATAAAATAAAATATCATATTAAATGCATTTATAAGTCCAAAAATGATTTGGACAAGAACATTCCAGGCTAGGTGCAGTGGCCCACCCTGTGAGCCCAGCATTTTGGGAGGCCAAGGTGGGAGGATAGCTTGAGCTTAGGAGTTTGAGACCAGCTTGGGCAACATGGCCAAACCCCCTTCTACCAAAAATACAAAAATTAGCTGGGCCTGGTGGTATATGCCTATAGTCCCAGCTACTCAGGAGGCTGAGGTGGGAGGATGACTTGAGCCCAGGAGGCGGAGGGTGCAGTGAGCCGAGATCACGCTATTGCACTCCCACCTAGGCGACAGAGCGAGACTCTGCCCTACCCCCCAAAAAAGGGACATTCTGGGCGGAAACAGCAAGAAGCAAGAAAAGCAAAAGAAAGAAAGTGGGAAATCCCAGGGTATGAGCCTTGAACTAGCCCTGAGCACCTGGTGGAGGCTCGGCAAATCCCTACTGCCTGGGTGGGTCCCACCGGGCTGAGACCTGTTAGGCTTTGCCACTTCCCTCTGGTTGGCTGCAGAAGCCAAAGCCCCTACGTTTAAAATGCCAGAAGCCCCCGGCCTGGTTGTGCACTGAGGAGGGTCTTGGTGAAGGAACACACACTGGACTTAATAAGGACTGTTGTTTCCCACCCTTTTCCCAGGTGCGGCTTTTCCCTCCACATTACCAGTGTCCACTGGAAACCACTTCTCCTACTGCAGACGACCTGGCTAACCTCACCTGGTCTTTGTTTCCTTGACTACAACAGAAGTTGGGCAATTTTACAAGCACCCTGGCTGAGGCAGTGGGACAGAGTAGGAAAGTGCCGGGGCCATGGCTTTACTATGGTATGTGGGAGTGTGGGGACCTTGGGCTAGTTAGTTCCTGATTTTAGACTTTTTTTTTTTTTTTGAGATGGCGTCTCACTCTGTCACCCAGGCTGGAATGCAATGGTGCGATCTCGGTTCACTGCAACCTCAAACTCCCGGGTTCAAGTGATTCTCCTGCCTCAACCTCTCGAGTAGCTGGGATTACAGGCGCCCATCACCATGCCCAGCTAATTTTTTGTATTTTTAGTAGAGACGGGGCTTCACCATGTTGGTCAGGCTGGTCTCAAACTCCTGACCTCACGATCTGCCCGCCTTGGCCTCCTAAAGTGTTGGGACTACAGGCATGAGCCACTGCGCCCGGCCTGGCTTTAGACTTTTTTACAGAGACAAGGACTAGGCTAGATCAGTGGTTTCACTTTTTTTTTTTTTTTTTTTTTTGGCTGTAGATTCCTTTATTCAAGTTAAATCCAATGGGGGAAGCCCAAAGTTAAAAAAAAAAAAAAATCAAAGCAGAGCCGATTACTTGCATGAGGATTAATGGTATCATCTCAATCCTTAACAAAGACAGGTCCTACCAGTGGCTCTATTTTACAGAGAAAGTTTGAACTATAACTTTCTCCTTACGGCTCTGCAGACCAGTTTAAAAGCTGGCAGCCTAGATACCTATAAAGTAGATAGTTTCGATTTTGTTAACTACAAACTGCATTAGAATACTTTTTTTTTTTGAGATGGAGTCTCGCTGTGTTACCCAGGCTGGCATACAGTGGCACAATCTCGGTTCACTGCAAACTTCACCTGCCAGGTTCAAGCAATTCTCCTGCCTCAGCCTCCTGAGTAGCTGGGATTACAAGGTGCCCGCCAGCACACCTGACTAATTTTTGTGTTTTTAGTAGAGACGGGGTTTCACCATGTTGGTCAGGCTGATCTTGAACTCCTGACCTTGTGATCCGCCTGCCTCGGCCTCCCAAAGTGCTAGGATTACAGGCATGAGCAATTGCGCCCAGTCTAGAATACTTTTTATTTTATTTTATCTTATTTTTATTTTTATTTTTTTTGAGACAGAGTCTTGCTCTGTTACCCAGGCTGGAGTGCAGTGGTGCTGTCTTGGCTCACTGCAATCTCTGCCTCCTGGGTTTCAAGTGATTCTCATGCCACAGCCTCCCAAGTAGCTGGGACTACAGGTGTGCACCACCACACCTGGCTAATTTTTGTATATATATGTATTTTTTTGGTAGAGATGGGTTTTCACCATGATGGCCAGGTTGGTCTCAAACTCCTGGCCTCAAGTGAACCGCCCGCCTCAGCCTCCCAAAGTCCTGGGATTATACACATGAGCCACCATGTCCAGCCTAGAATACATTTAATATTGCAACCCTGTACACACAAGCACACACATACATACATGAATATATATACACGATCCATGAAACAATACTTAACCTACTATATGCGATTTGGACTCAAATTTACTATTTTCGTTTTCTTTTAATGCTAGTTGTGATCTATTAAATTCTACAATTCACTCATGGGTCTCCACCTACAGTCTGCGAAACACTTCCTTAAGGTAGCTTCCAGCTAAGGAGTTTACGATTCTGCTGATACTAAGTTGTTCCCTTCATTCTTCCTGCCCCATCTGGTGAGAGGTATCCATAGCCCTCTGCAAACAGGGTGCTTCTCTTGGGACTCAGCACCCATCAGCTCCTCCTCTCTGATACACCTGAAATGTAAGGGTTAGCATCTTGGCAGAAACCCCTAGAGAAAGAAAGAAAAAAAAAAAAGCTCGGGGCCATCTGAGCTATGCGAGGCATGCAACATTTATCAGGCCCAGAGATATAGAAGCATGGGACTTTAGTCATCCCTCTTCCCCAAAACCCCATGCTCTGGGGCAACTGTTTAAAGGCATTTTGTTCCTGATGAGCTGCCTCACCCACTATCTTCATGCTCATGGAATTTGTGATACAAAGAACAATGTACGGCCAATCGAGAGCTAATTTTTTTTGTTTGCTTGTTTTTGAGACGGAGTATCACTCTGTTGCTCAGGCTGGAATGATCTCACTGCAACCTCCGCTTCCTGGGTTCAAGCGATTCCCTTGCCTCAGCCTCCCGAGTAGCTGGGACTACAGGAGTGCACCACTGCGCCCAACTACTTTTTGTATTTTTTAGTAGAGATGGAGTTTCACCACATTGAGCAGGCTCGTCTTGAACTCCTGACCTCGTGATCCACCCGCCTCGGCCTCCCAAAGTGCTGGGATTGCAGCCATGAGCCACCGCGCCCGGCCCCTATTTTTATTTTATTATGTTTTTTTGAGACAGTGTTGCTCTGTCGCCCAGGCTGGAGTGCAGTGGCGTGATCTGGGCTCACTATGAGCCTCCCAGGTTCAAGCAATTCTCCTGCCTCAGCCTCCTGAGTAGCTGGCATTACAGGCGCATGCCACTGCAACCGGCTAATTTTCGTATTTTTAGTAGTTATGGGGTTTTGCCATGTTGGTCAGTCTGGCCTCAAACTCCTGATCCCAGACGATCTGCCTGCCTCGGCCTCCCAAAGTGCTGGGATTACAGGCATGAACCACTGTGCCCGACCAAGCTTATGTGATAAATGTAGTAAATTATTGGTAAACAATTTCAGAACTGCCTCTTCTTTATTCCTTAAAAAGACCCATTTGTAACTGCTGCTAATTGGAGTGTATATTTAGGACAACCTGAATCTATCCTCTTGGGTAGCCAACCTCAAGCTCTGGGCTCTGTACATAATCCTATTTTTTGAATCTCATTATTCAAGCTTGACATTCTTATAATTATGAAAACCTGCCAACCTGCTACATATTGACAAACGTGAAACGTTTTTGCCAAGAGCTTTGGAAAACCTGTACTTCAGATCCTACTGTGAACCCGAAGTACCTGAGACAGGTCTCAATCAATTTACAAAGTTTATTTTGCCAAGGTTAAGGATGTGGCCATGACAGCCTCATGAGGTCCTAATGACATGTGCCCAAGGTGGCATGGGTACAGCTTGCTTTTATGCATTTTAGGGAGCCATGAGACATCAATCAATATGTGTAAGATGCACATTGGTTCAGTCTGGAGAGGCGGGACAACTCGAAGCAGGGTACAAGAGGAGGTTCCAGGTGATAGGTAGATAAGAGACAAAAACAGTTGCATTCTTTTGAGTCTTTGATTAGCCTTTCACTGAATACACAATTTACACGTGACAGGAGAGTAGAGAAATAGTCACGTAAGTTTTAGTTTGGCTCAGTGAGTATACATTTTTACATAAAAAAAATAGGGCAGAGGGGCTGGGTGCAGTGGTTCATGCCTGTAATCCTAGCACTTCGGGAGGCCGAGGCTGGTGGATCACTTGAGGCCAAGAGTTCAAGACCAGCCTGGGTAACATGATGAAACTCCGTCTCTATTAAAAATACAAAAAAATCAGCTGGGCATGGTGGTATATGCCTGTAGTCCCAGCTGCCTGAGGTGGGAGGATTGCTGGAATCCCGGAAGCAGAGGTTGCAGTGAGCTGAGATTGCACCACTACACTCCAGCCTGGGTGACAGAGGGAGACCCTGTCTCAAAAAAAAAAAAAAAAAAAAAAAAGGGAAGCAATCAAATATGCATTTGTCTCAGGTGGCTACTGGGATGACTGTCTCTCCTGCACTTGTGAAGATGAGCAATCAATGTACATAGCCAGGGTGAAATTCCACATAACTGTTTTATAGTGAAGATGTTGAGGGCCACAAGGAATTTCCTCATCGGCAAATTGTGAGGGAGGTATGTAGCCTTTTTTTTTTTTTTGAGACGGAGTCTAGCTCTGTCGCCTAGGCTGGAGTGCAGTGGTGCTGCCTTGGCTCGCTGCAAGCTCCGCATCCCGGGCTCCCGCCATTCTCCTGCCTCAGCCTCCCGAGTAGCTGGGACTACAGGCGCCCACCACCACATCTGGCTAATTTTTTATATTTCTAGTACAGACGGGGTTTCACTTGTGTTAGCCAGGAGGGTCTCGATCTCCCCACTTCGTGATCCGCCCTCCTCAGCCTCCCAGAGTGCTGGGATTACAGGCATGAGCCACCATGCCAGGTCGGTATGTAGCTTTTTTTTTTTTTTTTTTTAATCTTTGCAGCTATCTCATTTAGAAATAAAATGGGAGGCAGTTTTACCTGATGCAGTTCCCAGCTTGACTTTTCCCATCAGCTTAGTGATTTTGGTGTCCCGAAGTTTATTTTCCTTTCACGCTACCAATTCATCATATTAGGAGCACAGCAATAACTGAGTCCCTACGAGTCAAAGGGTAATGTTTGGTGTGAACTAACATGGGTCTTTCAAATAAAAAATATGGGAATCTTAGAGTTGATCTTTGAGGATTGAGCAGAGTTGGGGCCTCAAAATATGCCTGTATGTAGGAGGATTGCTCGATTCTGGGAGGTGGAGGTTGCAGTGAGCCAAAATTGAGCCACTGCACTCCAGCCTGAGCAAGAGTGAGACCCTGTCCAAAAAAAAAAAGGCTGCAGGGTGTGGTGACTCACATATGTAATCCCAGCACTTTCAGAGGGTGAGGAGGCAGATTCCTTAAACTCAGGGGTTTGAGACCAGCCTGGGTAACATGGCGAAACCCCTTCTCTTCTAAAAATACAAAACATTAGCTGGGCGTGGTGGCGTGCACCTGTGGTCCCAGCTACTTGGGAGGCTGAGGCAGGATGATCCTTTGAACCCAGGAGTTCGAGGTTCAAAGTACAGTGAACTATGATCATGCCACTGCACTCCAGCCTGGTGACAGAGACCCTGTCTCTAAAAAAATAAAAAATTAATGCCATGCAATTTTCAACTTCTAAACTTGGATTTCTTGGAATAATAAGCTACAGCCTAAACCCCAGTGTTTTCCTAGCAACCGCACATTTGGGTGGTGTTTCTATATTCACTTTTTTTTCTTTTGTAAGACCGGGTCTCGTTCTGTCACCCAGGCTGGAGTGCAGTGGTGCAAACACGGCTCATTGCAAACCTCGACTTCCCAGGCTCAAGTGATGCTCCTGCCTCAGCCTCCCTAGTATCTGGGACTACAGGCACACACCACTATGCCTGTGTAATTTTTGTATTTTTGTAGAGAAAGGTTTCATCATGTTGCCCAGGGTGGTCTCAAAGTCCTGGGCTCAAGTGATCCACCTGCCTTTGCCTCCCAAAGTGTTAGGATTATAGATGTGACACAACATGCCCCACCCTACATCCACTATCTTATATGACTGTTATAATACTAGAAGTTGGACAGCTATATTGAGGAAAATATTGGGTTACTATTATTTTTTGAGACAGAGTCTTGCTCTGTCGCCCAGGCTGGAGTGCAGTGGCACAATCTCGGCTCACCGCAACCTCCGCCTCCCAGGTTCAAGCAATTCTCCTGCCTCAGCCTCCCAAGTAGCTGGGACTACAGGCACGTGCCACCACGCCCAGCTAATTGTATTTTTAGTAGAGATGGGGTTTCACCATGTTAGCCAGGATGGTCTCGATCTCCTGACGTCGTGATCCACCCGCCTCGGCCTCCCAAAGTGCTGGGATTACAGGCGTGAGCCACCGCACCCAGCTGAAAATATTGGGTTCTTTATCAGATGGTAAAGGGACAATATTAATTAGAAGTGCACCTACCAGTTACCTTAAGTCACACTCTCCCTGAGTCTCCTGATCCTGTTTATAAAATGGGAACACATTTTGGTTTGGCCATAGTTCCCTATCTCCAACCTCCACATATGGGTATGAGAATACTACAAATACCATCAGCTCTCTTCTACAGACTCTGAACCCAGCCCTGGATCTAATCCTATACCCACAACTTCAGAAACATGTTCATGCAGATACAAATCAGCTTAAAATGGCATTGAGGAATACCAGCACGTGAAAAGATGCTCACCATCACCAGCCATGTGGCAAATGCATATCACACACAGTGAGATAGCACTTCACACCCACTAGGATGGTTATAATCAAGATGACAGATAATGACAAATATTGACAAGGACATGGGGAAACTGGAATCCTCATACACTGATAGTAGGAATGTAAAATGGTGCAGCTGTGGCCAGGCACGGTGGCGGGCACCTGTAATCCCAGCACTTTGGGAGCCCGAGGCAGGTGGATCACCTGAGGTCAGGAGTTCAAGACCAGCCTGGCCAACACGGTGAAACCCCGTCTCTACTAAAAATACAAAAATTCGCCAGGCTTGGTGGCGGGCACCTGTCATCCCAGCACTCAGGAGGCTGAGGTAGGAGAATCGCTTGAACCTGGGAGACGGAGGTTGCAGTGAGCCGAGATAGTGCCATTGCACTCCAGCCTGGGTAACAAGTGCGAAACTCCATCTCAAAAAAAAAGGTGCAGTTCCCAAAAACATTAAACATACAACTACACGACCCAGCAATTCCAAGAAATTCCAAATCCTAGGCACATATATCCAACAGCATCAAAGCATATGCTTACACAGAAACTTATATGCAAATGTTCATAGCAGCTTTATCCTAGTAGCCAGAAGATGGAAATAGCTCAAATATTCAACTGATGGATAACCAAAACATGGTATATTCAAACTAGGGAATACTATCCAACAGTAAAAAGAAATGAAGTGGCTGGACACAGTGGCTCACGCCTATAATCCCAGTGTTACCGGAAAAGGGTCCTGATCCAGACCCCAAGAGAGAATTCAGGGTGAGTCCATAAAGTCAAAGTAAGTTTATTAGGCAAGTAGAGGATAAAAAATGTAGGCCGGGCGCGGTGGCTCACGCCTGTAATCCCAGCACTTTGGGAGGCCGAGGCGGGCAGATCACAAGGTCAGGAGATTGAGACCACGGTGAAACCCCGTCTCTACTAAAAATACAAAAAATTAGCCGGGCGCGGTGGCGGGCGCCTGTAGTCCCAGCTACTCAGGAGGCTGAGGCAGGAGAATGGCGTAAACCCAGGAGGCGGAGCTTGCAGTGAGCCGAGATCACGCCACTGCACTCCAGCCTGGGCAACAGAGCGAGACTCCGTCTCAAAAAACAAAAAACAAACAAAAAAAAAAAAAAAAAAAAAAATGTCTACTCCACAGGCAGAACAGCGGCATGGGTGCTCCACTGTGTATACTTACAGTTATTCCTTGATTAGATGGTAAACAAGGGGTGGATTGTTCATGAGTTTTCCAGGAAAGGGGCATGGATTTCTCAGGACTGAGGGCTCCTCCCCCACTTTAGACCATAAAGGGTAACTTCCGGAAGTTGTAAGCTGTCACTGCGCTGGTGGAAGTGTCTTTTAGCATGCTAATACATTATAATCAGCATATAATGAGCAATGAGGATGACCATCTTGATTTTGGCGGGTTTTGGCCGGCTTCTTTACCACAGCCTGTTTATCAGCAAGGTCTTTGTGACCTGTATCTTGTGCCAACCTCCTGTCTCATCCTATGACTAAGAATGCCTTAACCTCCCGGGAATGCAGCCCAGCAGGTCTCAGCCTTATTTTAGCCAGCCCCTATTCAAGATGGAGTTGCTCTGGTTTGAACACCTCTGACACCAGCACTCTGGGAAACTGAGGCAGGTGGGTCACTTGAGTCCAGGAGTTTGACACCAGTCATGGTAAAACCCCATGTGTACTGAAAAATGCAAACATTAGCTGGGCATGGTGGCGCATGCCTGTAATCTCAGCTACTCAGGAGGCTGCGGTGGGAGGGTTGCCTCAGACTGGGAGGTCGAGGCTGCAGTGAGCCATGACTGCCTCACTGCACTCTGACCTGGGTGACAGATAAAAGACCCTGTTTCAAAAAATAAAAATAAAAATGAAGCACTGATGCCTGTTACAACGTGAACGAACCTGGAACACACTGTGCTAAGTGAAAGAAGCCAGACAAAAGGCCCAATATTGTATGATTTCAGTGAAATGTACAGAATAGGCAAATCTATAGATAGCAAAGTACTTGCCAGGGGCTGGGGCTAAAAGAACTGTCAGGGTAATTGAAGTGACTGTTAATGAGCCCAAAGTTTCTTTTTGGGGTGACGACAATATTTTGGAACACATATTGGTGAAGGCTGCATAACTTCTGAATACCACTGAGATGGTGAATTTTATGGCATGTGAGTTAAATCTTAAAAAAAAAAAAATTGCCTTACATGGGGCTGATCTAAAATACTTTTTTGTCATCTAAACTAAACTTTGCCATAATTACAAGAATGGCTATGTCATGTTAGAATGGGAAGCTGTCTATTGGTATCATTGCTTTGTATGTATTAACTGACACATTTAAATCTTCAAAAACTCTGAGGTAGATTCCATCATTTCCACTGAAGAGGAAATGGCATCACTTCAAGGTCAAGTAACTTGCCCAAGACCATTCAGTAGAAGCTATGGTAGAAATCCTGGTTCACCAGACTCAGTGTGCAGTCCGTAAATTGTTTGCATGTCTGCATACCCAGTAGGTGGATGCTCCTTAAGGACAGCAATCATCTTTTTTTTTTTGCAGTGAAATGGCACAATCACTGCTTGCTGCAGCCCTGACCTCCCAGGCTCAAATGATCCTCCCTCCTCAGCCTCTGGAGTAGCTGGGACTACAGGTACATGCCACCATGACCAGCTAATTTTTAGGGGGGTCACCTATGTTGCCCAGGCTAGTCTCAAACTCCTGGGCTCAAGCAGTACCCCCACCTCGTCCTTCCGAAAGTGCTGAGATTACAGGCCTGAGCCACTGCGTCTGGCCTCTTCACTTTACCTCAAACCCTAGTAGTATCTGGCCAGTATGGATGCAATGACAACTAAATTTACTCATTCCTCGAATGAATACACTGGAATACAGTGTATCGTGGTACACTGGTTTGTACCACTGGGGAAATAGCCAAGAATAAGACCAGCTTCCTAGCGAGCAAAAATGCATCATTTTAGGTGGCAAATGCATTATTTTAGGTAGTAAATGCATAATTTTAGGTAGCAAAAGTTGACATCCATGAAAACAAAGGAGAGGGAACTGGGGAAGTGTCTGAGGCAAACCAAGTAAAGAAACAAGCAGTAAGACCAGGAGTGCCTTCCAGGATAAAGAACCGTGGGCACGGTACAAAAGTCTCTGAAAGAGAAGTCAGCTTTTTGGAAAAAAAGGAAGACAGGGTGGCCAGCATGGCTCGAGTAGACTGCTGAGTGACAATAAAGTTACCAAAGCAGATTTGGCCCAATCCTATTAGCCCTTACAAGCCATAGTAAGACATTTTTGTTTTATTCTGAAACTGCTTTCTGAGGATTTTAGCACACCTGTGATGTGACTTGGGCTGTAGGGAACAGCATGCAAGAGTATTGGGGAGTAGACAGTATGGCCACTGATTATAAGGACTCTTCAATTTTGAAGAAATGACAGTGACAGGTACTGAAATGGACTGAGATCAGAAGATCATATTAAAAATCTTATTTTGGACATGTTAATTTTGGTATGCCTTTTATGGCATTATGGCCGGGTGTGGTGCCTCATGCCTATAATCCCAGCACTTTGGGAGTCCGAGGCAGGTGGATCACTTGAGGTCAGGAGTTTGAGACTAGCCTGGCCAAGACGTGAAACCCCGTCGCTACTAAAAATATGAAAAATTAGCTTGGCGTAGTGGCCGGCACCTGTAATCCCAGCTACTCGGGAGGCTGGGGCAGGAGAATCGCTTGAACCCAGGAGGTGGAGGTTGCAGTGAGCTGAGATCACACCACTGCACTCCAGCCTGGGTGACACAGCGAGACCTCATCTCAAGAAAAAAAAAAGAAGAGAAAGAAAGAAATTAAGATTGTAGGCATTTTCTTCCTTGTTTTGCTTCAACTGCCAGAACTTATAATCAAACCATACATGTGTCGACCTGCTCAGTTCTGGTGAACTTCCTTCATACAGATGTTGCTGTTTTACCTCATACTATGTTAACAACGCCAAGTTTCCCCAAATTTTCGTTCCACTGAGTTTTAAATGCAAAACAGACTTGGTTGTACATAGCCAAATATTAAGCACGAGCGTGCACGTGCACGTGCACACACACACTCACACAACGCCGACAGAGGGTGTTCCCGTCATTCCTTAGCCTTTGTTCACTTGCTAACATGCCAGGCTCCTTCTGCCTCAGGGAATACACAGACACTGACTGCAATGCTCTTCCCTTTGCCTGATGGACTTCTCCCACCAGTATTCTAAATGTTCCAATCACACGCTGAGACTTTCCCTTTACAGCACTCACCACAGTAATTACTGAAATAAAGATGGTAAAACCTTAATTTCATCACCTTTTCTTTCCCTTACCCAACTTCCAACACACCAAAGGGTTTACACAGGCACTATTAAGTAAGTAAAAGTGAGTGGCAAAATTTTTAAATTTAGAAATTTATTCTGTTTAATCCACAAGCTTTATATAGCTTTAGTTTAAAAAAAAAAATCAAAACAAACAAAAAAAAATCAAAACAAAAACAGTGAAACCAAGACACTATTCCAAAGTCTGGGCCCTTCCAGCCTTCCAAATACAAGAGCTCTGAAACTTGTATATACCAATCGGAAGAACAAGACAAAGATATGAACAGAGCCATGACATTTCATTAAACAAATTGTATGTAACTGAAGGATCCTTTCTGGGACTAGCTCATTGCCTTTACAAAAGAAAAAAACAAAACAAAAAAACAAAACCAGAAGAACAGAATGAGAGTCCAGTGTTCCAAATCAACTTGTTACACATCCATATAAACCCACAGTGTCCTGGCAAACAACATGCTTTCATTTTCTGTCTCATCCTAGAGCTCGAATCCTGATTCATTTCAGCAGAGACTCCACAGGCAACAGGAAAGATGGTGGCATTAAAATATTCATTTATACTTTTGTGGTAGTTCAAAACAGTGGTCTTATTTCTGGGCAAGCTTACAGACCATACAAGGTCAGTAGCATAACTTAAATGGGAGCTAAGACTCAAATGAAAAAAATGTAAGAAGAAGAAAGAAAAACAAAAAGAAGATCAAAACCAAAAAAACAAACAAAAAACCCCCTCTAGGAATAGCCAGGGCATTTAAAGGAACCATAAAAATGCCAACAGTATTTAAACCCCCTTTTTTAAAAAGGGAATTTTTTTTGGCTTAAATTATTTCACTTAATGAATTATGTCAGCTGTCAATGAAAGAATGTCACTAATACACTGTGGACACCTTTTGCAATGTAAATCCATGCCCCCTTTTTTTACATGGTGAACTTCAACCTAGCAATTATTACAACAAATGTTATAGTCTAAAGCTCAAACACATTTTAGCAATTTTGAAATTGAACTGCGTACAAACCAAATAAAATTTACATCATAACAAACATTTCCCCCTAAGACTGTGGGGACACTTGGGCCTTCCTCATTGATCTCAGGGCCTTTTCACGCAGGTGCTTTTCTAAATCATCAAGGTTATCTTCAGCTTCACTTTCAGTCTCCTAAAAAAAACACAACAACAACAGAATTTACTTGGTTAAGTCTTAAAACACTGGTGGGAAATGCTGAGTAAAGAGCAAAATCAAAGTGTGGGGATGGCCGACGACTGAATATACTAAAACCCAGGGAACCACAAACTGTAAATGGCTTAACTGTTTGGTGTGTGAATTTTATCTCAGAGTAGTCAATTAGTAGAAAAAACAATTTTGCTACTTCTCAAAATAAAGTGACTTTGCTATCTGTACGTATACTGCAAGAGAGCCATACACAGAGTTCATAAATACCTTCTTCGGCTCTGGCGCTGCCACCGGCTCTTCCTGTGCTAATGTGGTTGTGGCAGCTGCAACGGCTGCAGGGGTCACAGCAGCTGCAGCAGCTGCAGCCACAGCCTTTTCCTTCTTGTGTTTTTTGTGCTTCTTGTGCTTCTTATCCTTTTTGTGTTTCTTGTCCTTCTTTTTCTTCTTTTTCTTTCCACCTCCTTCTTGATCTGAATTCTAGGAAGGGGGAAAAACAAAAACAAAAAAACACCCAGCATTTATAATCAATCTGATTAATATTCTGTCCAACTGAACATTTTATTTCCTCAAATTCCCAATGAACAAATCTCAAGATTTCCAAAAGGCTTCGGAGGGTGTGAGCGGGGAAGACCCAAGGCCAATTATCACCAAGAAAGGTATTCAAAGTCAGGGGCTATCTCCAGGATGAGCTGAATTCCAGCTCCTGAACTATTTGACCTTAGACAAATTGTTGAACTTTTTCTGAGACCTTTTTACCTAAAATAAGTGTAATAATCCCTACCTGATAAAGCTCTTGTGAAAATTAAATGGGAATATCTGTAAATCACCCACAATACTTGCCTAACGTGTATCAGACTTTTAATAAATGGTACCCGCCATTAGTCTAAACACATGCCTGTATGAATGCCATGTCTCTAGCTACCATCTGAGCTCTCCTATCTTTAGAGTGGGGATGACTGATTCTTCCTCATGACACACATACCAAATTTATGTAAAAGGCAGGCTCCTATAATTTAATCCATAATATTTCAATTTCACACTTCTAAGCAATTACTTAAAACTCCTCACAAGTTAGCTTGCACAACTATTCAGTCAACCCAATTAAATATGGACATCTGAGGCCACAGCAGGAGGATCACTAGAGGCCAGGAGTTCAAGATCAGCCTGGTCAACACAGCAAGACCCTGTCTCTACAAAAAGTTAAAAACAAAAAATCAGCCAGGTGTAGCAGCATGTGCCTGTAATCCCAGCTACTTGGGAGGCTGAGGCGAAGGGATCACCTGAGTCCAGGAAGGCTGCGGTGAGCTATGATCATCCCACTGCACTCAGCCTGGGTGACAGCCTGAGACCCTGTCTCGAAAAACAAACAAAAAACAGATGGACATCTAACCACTGATTTTATGCAATACAGAAACCTGCCCAAGATCAGATATATAACTCACAAATGGGAAAAAAAGTTTAAACACTAATATTTTAATGCCCCAATGACATTTTCTCTGCTTCAAAGTGACCACATACATATTTATAAAAGGGTGTCCAAAATAAGGCAGACACATACTCTTGGCGGTGATGGGCTCGGTGTTGGGCTTTTGGCCTTTTTGACCGGTACAGCTGGTGACCAGTTTGTAGATGGTGACTGAGACTGGACAGGGGATGGAGGTGCTGGGGGCTTTTTAGCTGCTGGCTCAGGAGACCCGGAGACAGATCGGGAGGATGAGACCCTCCTTACAGACTGTGGGCTTGGGGAAGCAACCCTAGACAAAAAGGAAAAAACATTCAGCATTGAGAACAGACACCTCTTCACATGAGAAAACCACCAACTACACTGGACAACCAGGTTATGAATTTCAAATATACCACTTAGATTGCTGGTTGATTCTACTAACATATATCCAATTTACATCCCTATGTTTCCTAGAGGGTGGCTAAAGCCTCATAATCCTCTATCCATTTTGTTAATGATGCTTCTTATATAAGATTAGTAATGTCAGTTCCTTACATCACACACAAGAAATGTTCTATTTCTTACTTAAGTTTAGTTTTGGAAGCATACCCCTAAAAACAAATTGATAACTGCTAAGAACCAACTAAAAGCCCGTGGCATTTAACTTATGCCATAGAAACTATCTCAAAAATGGAACAGGATCTGTAAATAGTACCTGAAGTTTGACTTAAAAGCTCATATTCATAACTTATTCCTTTTATATGGGGGGGGGGGCGGGAAGGTTCCAAATATAAAGAGCTATGTAAGTATTCCTAATGAAAAAGCATAAAATATTTTTACTTTTTTATCTTTTTAGGTTCCGGAGTCCTGGAGACTCTCCTAATGGGCCTAGTACTTGGAGACGGGGACTGCCTTCTTTGGGGTGATGATGACGCTCCTCTTCGAACAGGTGGAGGACTTGAGGAGGTCTGAGGAGCTCGAGGCCGTGGTGAGGGCGAATGCCGTTTGTTTGGTTGTGGTGATCGGGCCTCCCGGGTAGATCGGCTTGGGGAAGACCCTTTCCTATGCTTGGATGATAATGAAGGTGAACGTCTCTTGGTGACTGGGGAGCTTCTTTGTTTGGGAGGTGGAGAATGGGAGACCCGCCGCTTTGGTGGTGGAGATGGTGATGCTCTTCGTTTAGGAGGGGGAGGAGGTGAAGCCGTTCTTCTCTTTGGAGGTGGAGAAGGAGAGTATCTCCTCTGTATTGGAGGAGAGTATCTTCTAGGAGAAGGTGAGCGCCGGCGTGGGGGAGGAGAAGGAGTCCTAGGAAAAAGATACATAATTAAGCCGAAAGGCTCAACAAAATACAGAAACAGGATGAAGAGAAAAGTAATCAGCAGGTTTGACTATACTGTAGTTAGCACTAGGCAAAGGGAATATATTTACAAGTGAACATGCCATCTTTATATTCTCACTTAAATATCAATAAAACTTGTTTATCTCAGCTGACTGCAACACAGGACACTTTGTCTGCAGGACTAAGTATAAAAAAGAAAAAAAAGACATTTTGATTAACAAATTTGCAATTTTCAGAAGGTGTGAATTCGTCAAGTCTTTTAACATCTATACGAAATCAACAATGTTTTTTGGAAAGAGAATCTTGCACTGTATTAACTGAACATCAGTTATTATATAATAACCAAGTAACTCTATTAACAAAACTCTATTATGGTCACTTTAGGAAGTCCGTGCTTTAAAGAGGTCTCTGACATGGTGTCCTCTCTGAATTAGCATTTGGACACTGTATGAATAATTAAAGAGTTCACTGCACAAGCCTTAAAGACACTTCTACCTCCCCTCAAAGAGACTGTTCCATTTTCTCTTAGAAGACCACTTATCAGGCCAAACTGCCTAATTTCCTCTTGGATCTTGCAGACTTGTAGATCAAAGTAAATTCCTGCCCAGAGTTAGCTTTACAACAGGCCATATACTTTGGAAATGTGGTAGGGTACAGTTTCATCACTGTATCTGGGCAATTATTTAGTAATTCTGAACTCCCATTTCCTCACCTGAACAATGCAAACAATACCAACTATCAAGGAAGGTCTCTTTGAGGACTAGTAGTAAAGCATATAAAGCGCCTAGCACTTTGCCTGGCACATAACAGGCATTCAAGAGTGGCAGCCAGGCCGGGCAGAGTTGGTCACACCTGTAATCCCAGCACTTTGGGAGGCCAAGGCAGGAGGATTGCCTGAGGTCAGGAGTTTAAGAGCAGCCTGGCCAACATGGTTTCATCTGTACAAAAAATACAAAAACTGGCTGGGTGTGGTGGCAGGTGCCTGTAATCCCAGCTACTCGGGAGGCTGAGGCAGAAGAATTGCTTGAACCCAGGAGGCAGAGGTTACAGTGAGCTGAGATTGTGCCACTGCACTGCAGCCTGGGTGACCGAGTGAGACTGTCTTTAAAAAAAAAAAAAAAAAAAAAAAAAAGGTGGCAGCATGCCATTACATTGCTTGGCAACATATCCAAGCAATGCCATTAAAACTTAAATGTTAATTTTTACTTTAAAATAGTTGTAGATGTACAGAAGAGCTACAAAAATAGGAGATCTGCCACTTCACCATGCTAATATTTTATATAACCATAAGAAAATTAGCAAAACTATAAAATGAACCTCAGTGATAACTCAGTATTACTAAAATAGCAAAACAACCCCAATTTTCCACTAATGAATGTCCCTTTTCTGCTCCAGGACCCTACATCTCTTTAGTTCCTGCCAATCTGTGACTGTTTCTGTCATTGTCTTTCATGATTGACACTTTCGAATACTGGTCAGGTATTCTGTAGAATGACTTTCAATTTGGGTTTCTCTGGTATTTCCTAATAATTAGACTGAGGTTCGGCATAACTGGTAAGCATACTACAGAAGTATCCAGGAAATACATGATGCCAGTATGTTTTATTGAGGATGTTATCTTTGATTATTTAGGTAAGAGCTATCTGACAGGAATCTCTAAATTTTCTATTTGCAATTACTAGTCAATACCACCTTTCAATGTATTAACATCTTTATCACAATATGTGATTCACCTGCTATAAAATCCACCTATTTACCCATTTAAAGTATACAATTAAATGATTTTAGTATATTCATATAGTTCTGCAGCCATTACCATCCACATGTCCACCCGACCCTAATCTGTGTTCTATCTCTATAGATTTGTGTATTCTAGACTTTTCATATAGATGGAATCATATGTGATCTTTTATGACTGGCTGAACAATGCTAGTCTGCTTACTCTAATAAGATATAATAATCAGAAAGATTCAGAGATCCTTTTGTAGTTCCTAAGCACGATGATTGGGTTTTCATGAGCTGTGCCTCTCTCCAACCCTGTTATGAAGTGAGCCCCGTTACTCATCTGATATGTCAGGGGTTGGGGGAGTTGGGGAGACGCTCCAGTTAGCGTATTTGACAAAGTACCTTCGTCGTGGTGGTGGTGTGGGAGTCCTGCGCCGTCGAGGAGGAGGGGCGGGAGAAGGAGACCGTCGCCTTCTGGTGGGTGGTGGGGATGGACTTCTCCTCCGTCTACCACTAAACCAAGAAGAATTACTGTTAATTTTTTTTTTTTTTTTTTGAGATGGAGTCTCGCTCTGTCGCCCAGGCTGGAGTGCAATGGCACGATCTCAGCTCACTGCAACCTCCACCTCCTGGGTTCAAGCAATTCTCCCGCCTCAGCCTCCTGAGTCGTTGGGATTACAGGCACCCATAATCGTGCCTGGCTAATTTTTAAAAATATTTTTGTAGAGACAGAGTTTCACCATGTTGGCCAGGCTGGCCTTGAACTCCTGACCTCAGGTGATCCGCCCGCCTCAGTCTCCCAAAGTGCTGGGATTACAGGTGTGAGTTACCACGCCTGGCCTATAGTTAACTTTCAGTCAGTGGCATTTACAGTGACCCAGAAAACACGGTTTCAATTATCATTAACCCCAAGGGCAGCAATGGTTACTAAGTTTCAGAACAGTGTTTTTCAAACTACAGGTCAAGACCGTTAGTCAAGACCCTGGGTGGCAGCATTGAAACAATTAATAAAACCACAGTGTTTTACTTGTGACAAGGGTAAATACTGTTTTGTGAAATTTTTGTTTTACTCTGGATCACAATACAGAACATTCTTGACATGACACAGAGTGAAAAAGTTCAGCAACAGCACATCAGAGCACTGCTTTTTATTGGGGATGCACATTAGAACCACCTGGTAAGCTTATGTGACATTTATGTCTACCAGGTCTAGGCTAAGGTCCAGCCAGGTGTTTTTGGGAAAGGCTTTCCAGGTGATTCTGATTCCTTACTAGGAATCAACTGCTTTAGAGACTAATACAGAAATTCAAAAATGCCAATAGTCACAAGTGGCTTAAGACCCAAATCTGGATGTCTCTGCTCCAAGCTCTTAATTTTTTTTTGCCCAGGACAGGACTCATGCTTCCTGTGAATCTGGAATTATGTTTTGTCTTGGTTCCCCTTTGAAATTAAGAAAGCTCTGCTAACTGAACAGACAAAATCCTAAAATTCACCACTAAATTTTTCAACTTAAATCTGCTTATGCTTTGTGGGGACTAAGACCTCACACTAAATACATATCAAATATTCAAAACCAGGCTTTATCTCCCCTTTCTTTTCTTTCTCTTTTTTTTTTTGAGACGGAGTCTCGCTCTGTTGCCCAGGCTGGAGTGCAGTGGCCACGATCTGGGCTCACTGCAAGCTTCGCCTCCCAGGTTCACGCCATTCTCCTGTCTCAGCCTCCCGAGTAGCTGGGATTACAGGTGCCCATCACCATGCCCGGCTTATTTTTTGTATTTTTAGTAGAGATGGGGTTTCACAGTGTTAGCCAGGATGGTCTCAATCTCCTGACCTCGTGATCCGCCCGCCTCGGCCTCCCAAAGTGTTGGGATTACAGGTGTGAGCCTCTTTTTTTTTTGGGGGGGGATGGAGTTTTGCTCTTGTTGCCCAGGCTGGAGTGCAATGGCACGATATTGGCTCACTGCAACCTCCACCTCCCAGATTCAAGCCATTCTCCTGCCTCAGCCTCCCGAGTAGCTGGGACTCCAGGCATGCACCACCACGCCCGGCTAAATTTTTTGTATTTTTAGTAGAGACGGGGTTTTGCCATGTTGGTCAGGCTGGTCTTGAACTCCTGACCTCTGGTGATCCATCCACCTCAGCCTCCCAAAGTGCTGAGATTATAGGCATGAGCCACCGCACCCAGCCTCCATTTCCCCTTCTAAAATATGATACTGAAGCATAATCCCAAATAATCCTTCCTCCATCTCTAAATCCTAGGCACCTGATGGCAATTTTTAATGGCATTAAACTTTAAGCTGCTGGTATATAACTTAAAATACTTTTTAAATGACGAGAAATAAAACAAAAACATCCTGGAGTACAGCAATAAATTTTCGTGTTGATTTTACTGCTGTGAGAAATCTCTTTCCAGAACAACAAGTAGTTCCATAATTTGGTGTGTGGGGCGGGGTGGGGAGGGAAGGGGAGATCAAAGAGAAGAAATTGCACCACTAATCTAACTCTGTAAAGCAATTGTTTAGCTGCTGTGCCAGCAACTTCACAAAAGTCAGAGGTAGTTATAGCTGGGAAAGGAATGCTTTAGCAGCCAAACTAATCTTTTTTAGGTTTTTGTCTTTTATTATCATGCAGCAGTTTCCTCCACAGTGTAAATACCCTGTGCTTTGCTTCATCACAAACACTGCTCACTGGTTCCTTTCCCAGAAAACACTTATTGATGAGATTACCTAAAGCAACACAGTTTCAAAAACTGAGCTACAAAAAGGATAGTGGGATAGCTTCAGCAAGGATAAACACTTCAAAATTCAGTGGCAGCTAAGGCCCCCAAAAGCAGACAGCTGGTTAAGACAGACTAGTGTAATGTCAAACGTATAGGTCTAAGATCCGACTTTGTCACTTTGTGGCCCTAAGAAACTACCACATTGGGGCCTCTATCTTCTCACTTACGAGATTAAGACCTGAATTAGGCATTTGGCTCTAAAAGTTTACAGTTTTATGGTCACACTGATACTAATAATCAAAAGTTTCAATAAAGATATGCCGGTCGGGCCCAGTGGCTCATGCCTGTAATCGCAGCACTTTGGGAGGCTGAGGTGGGTGGATCACTTGACGTCAGGAGTTTGAGATCAGCCTGCCCAACATGGCGAAACCACTTCTATACTAAAAATACAAAAATTAGCTGGGTGTGGTGGCATGCACCTGTAGTCCCAGCTACTCAGAAGGCTGAGGCAGGAGAATCATTTGAACCTGTGAGGCAGAGGTTGCAGTGAGCTGAGGTCGCACCAATGCACTCCAGCCTGGGTGATAGAGCCAGACTCCATCTCAAAAAAAAAAAAAAAAAAAGATATGCAACCCACCTTTCCACTATTGGAAAGACTGAACAGGGCCAAAGCCTTCCATTCACTTTTATCTCTTCATTTTTGAGACGGAGTTTAGCTCTGTTGCCAGGCTGCAGTACAGTGGCGTGACCTCAGCTCACTGCAACCTCCGCCTCCTGGGTTCAAGTGATTCTCCTGCCTTAGCCTCCAGAGTAGCTGGGATTACAGGCACGAGCCACCATGCTCAGCTAATTTTTATATTTTTAGTAGAAATGGGGTTTCACCATGTTGGCCAGGATGGTCTTGATCTCCTGACCTTGTGATCCTCTCACTTTTAATATTTCTAAAGTTTCTCCCTAGTTTTTCCTGCCCTCCCTAATGTCACCACAAAGTCCCTCCCGCCAAATCTAAGGAGCAATTAATCCTATGTCTTGAAAAGTATCCAGATACTGTTAAAAATTCATGTGCCGCTTGATGTAAGTTGATGCAAATTATCACAAAAGAGCACAACCAGATATTAAAAATCTAAGTTCAAATGAGGGTCTAAACCAAATAGCTCATGTATAATTCTATCATTAATCTAACGTGTTTAAAAAAATACTCAAACCAAAACAACTTAGGATCTGCACATCCATAGCCACAGTCACCATATATTTAAGAATGAGATGAGGTCACCTAAATAGGAAATTAAGTCACTACAATTTTTGACATGTAACCCTAATTTACAAAGTAGTATCTAACCAACCTTTTAGTCACTGGCGATTGCCATCGCTTTCCCATCTGCATCCTGAGAGCAGTGGAGAAAAACAAATGTCAAGAATTCCATTCACTAAATTATTTACTTGGGTGGGTTAAGTACCATTAACGGAGACATTTTTAAATATTCAAAGATGTTCAGGAGTTAAAGTTATAATTATTTGGCTTATTTTTCTAATCATGCACACATATATGACATGGTGGTTTAAAATTCACCAGTTCTAAATTAAATATTAATAACCACCAACAAAGCAAAAACAAAACAAAAACCCTAAAAAGCAAACAAAAATCCAACCATATCCAAATACTTGAAGAAGTTAATCAAATTCTCAAATAATCCCAAGTTATCAAATTTCATCACAATTACAGAACATCAGTGAACATCACTGAAGAAAAGATGTTACCGAGGGGAAGTCTCTTTTTGCCGCTTTCGTGGTGATGGAGAAGCACTCCGGGAAGGGGAATGTCTCCGCCGCCTGCCAACCTCACCATTCTTCACATGGGACCTCTTGGGTCGTTCATCTTCTGAGGAGGAGGAGGAGCCAGAGTCTATAATTACACAATAAAAAAAATATTACATTAGGTTTGTGCTTGAATCTGTCCAAGTTTTCCAAAATCTAGGTGGATGGAGCGTTCACTAGGGCAAGCAAGCATGTATATAGACCATCAGTTCTGAACGGAATCATCATCAATATATGATCAATGATTTCAAAGCCAAGCATATTCATTATTTAAATAAGACATAGAAATCATTTCCACAGTGTAATCCAATCAAGATGGCACACCCTAAGAAGTCTAGGCTGGGCACAGTGGCTCACGCCCCTTGGGAGGCCAAGGCAGAAAGATCGCTTGTGCCTCCTGAGTAGCTGGGATTACAGGCCTGCACCATCATGCCTATCTTTGTATTTTTAGTAGAGACAGGGTTTTGCCACGTTGGCCAGGCTGGTCTCAAACTCCTGACCTCAAGTTATCCATCTACCTCAGCCTCCCAAAGTGTTGGGATTACAGGCGTGAGCCACCGTACCCAGCCTGGTATGTTCTTATAATAAAAAATGCAAATAGCAAAATAATAAGGTAGATTCTTTTTCTTTTTTTGTTTTGGAGACAAAGTCTTGCTCTGTTGCCCAGGCTCCCAGGCTGGAGTGCGGTGGTGCTATCTCAGCTCACTCACTGCAACCTCTGCCTCCTGGGTTCAAGGGATTCTCCTGCCTGGGCCTCCCAAGTAGCTGAGATTACAGGTGTGCGCCACTATGCCCGGTTAATTTTTGTATTTTTCATAGAGACGGGGTTTCGCCTTGTTGGCCAGGATGGTCTTGAACTCTTGATCTCAAGTGACCCGCTCACCTCGGCCTCCCAAAGTGCTGGGATTACAGGTGTGAGCCACTGCGGCCAGTCTAGATTTTTAATAGGGAAAGATGTTCTAAATACACTGTTAAGTTAAAAAGGGAGGCAACATATCTACAGTTGAGCTTCTGTGGGGTTCTTTCCTTTTTCTGAATAAAATTTCTGAATAAAAGCTTTGGGAGGTTGGAAAAAGAACGATACTCTTCCAATTTTATACTTCTGTTTCACTATTGTATCCTAGGGACCTATTACCTTTTTTTTTTTTTGAGACGGAGTCTCGCTCTGTCGCCCAGGCTGGAGTGCAGTGGCCGGATCTCAGCTCACTGCAAGCTCCGCCTCCCAGGTTTACGTCATTCTCCTGCCTCAGCCTCCCGAGTGGCTGGGACTACAGGCGCCTGCCACCTCGCCCAGCTAGTTTTTTGTATTTTTTTAGTAGAAAGGGTTTCACCGTGTTAGCCAGGATGGTCTTGATCTGCTGACCTCGTGATGAGCCCGTCTCGGCCTCCCAAAGTGCTGGGATTACAGGCTTGGGCCACCGCGCCCAGCCAGGGCCTATTACTTTTATAACAATGTAACAGAAGATTAAATTTTGCAAAAGGACTTAAAACCAAAAAAAGAAAACAATCCTGCCTCCTCAGACAGATTTCTATGTAGGCAAGTTAAGTACTCGTGCTGCACACATACATATACCAAATATTTATTAGGAAATACAGGTAGAAAAAAACTTTCATCACCGTCCATACCAGATGAAGACTGCTGGTTTTGTCGTCTGTACTGGCGTCTCTGCTGCACAGAATCTGCTGCAGCCATTTTGCCACCTTTATCTTCTTCTGAAAGATGGATGCATTTAGAAAGTGTTTCTTTAGTTACGCATATAGAAAATTTGCAATTTGAATAGGAAAATAGTCTCTCAAACCTTCATTTGGTTGGAACAAAAATACAACTACTATATTTTTTTAAAAAAAGAGTTTAAAATGCCAATTCACATGCTGATTTAGACTATCTTCACCAAATACAATAAAATGTATTTAGGCATTTATTACAGGTCAGGCGGGTGCCAAGCATTTTATAAGCAGATACAGTTAACTGTCAAAAACCTCTACTGCCCCTATTTCGGAGCTGAAAGAAGAAAGGCTCAGATAATTAAAACAGAAACAGTTAAATTCTGGAACAGGAGATTCCAACCAAGTCTGTCTGACTTCAGAGTCTTAGCTCTTATCCTATGCTTAATCTTCAAGCAGAAGGGGATGACCAAATGTGCAAAAAATCAAAATCAGCTTTAAGAAAAGCAAAACAAAAACAAACAAAACACCACAAAAAAACAACAAACTTACCCGATTCAGATAACTCTACTTTTCTAGGCTTCGGTGCTGGTGAAGGGGATTCTCTTTTCTCAGTACCTTTATGTTTTGTCACTAAAAAAGAATAAGAGTAGAAAAGAAGCTTATGTACAAAAAAAGGTCTAGACAAGATGCCTTTCTTTCAATTTTTAAAATTATTATTTTAAAATAAAGATGGGGTCTCACTATATTAGTCAGGCTAGTCTTAAACTCCTGACATCAAGCAATCCTCCTGCCTCAGCCTCCCAAAGTGTTGGGATTACAGGCATGAGCCACTGCACCCAGCCAAGATGCCTTCCTGCTATTACAAAAATGGGTGTCACTACTCTCAAAAAGAATTTATGAAGAATTAAAAAATTCCTGTAAGACCTTTTTGTCATATCCGAACACTATCTGAAGTGAGGCAAGAATTTTTTAACTGTTTAATGAAAAGCCTCAAGAAGTTCTACAATGATTTTCAAATCTTGAGATTCTCCCAAGAAAACCAACATTTAAGGGAAATTGGGAGCTGCTACTGAGGAGAACAAGCTCAGTAAAGTAAACCTCTGTGTGCGACTTGCACTTCACAACCTAAAATACACACCCTCCACACCCACACTCTCTCTCACACTTTCAGAGAATTCATCAACATGAAAGCTTTTAAGCAACCACTATAGGTGGGTTCAGAAAAGTAAAAGATGATAAATGATTAAGAAATAAGATCTGATGCAACTTTCACAAAGATATTTGGTCTAGAAAAGAAGAATGGCTGCCCAACAGACTAAAGGTTCTTTATGTAGAGCATAATCTTCACAACAGCACAGGGGATTTAAGCTACCCATGAAAAAAAGCAGACCGCCACAAATGGTAAAAATTATTAAATACGAAGACTCAAGAATTCTTTCCAAAGAGCTAGAAAGAAAAAAAGGCATTTCTATAGCTAAAGTAGTAGGAGAGCAGTGGGTATCCTCTGAATTATCCAACTGTCTTTTGCCAATGACATAGAAATATGGTAACTACCTTTGGTAAACCTGCTGTATCGGACATACTATTAACACAGTTGCTGGTATCACATCCCTTTCTCCCTGTTCCATTTCATAAAGAGGAAACCTGAGGCTTAAAAAGAAGCAACTTCACCTCAGTCACAAAGACAATTTAATTGAGCTAAGATGTGAATCCAAGAGTCTATTTTTAGGGCATCGGTTTTGATCTGAACAACTATCTCTGCTTATAGTATCTATCCATTGCTACAACTAAAATTGTTAAGTATATTCACATATAAACATATATATACCATAGATTAACCTGAAACACCACTTGAGAACATCCCAGTTCGAAATAAACCTACTGACAATTTGATCCCCTCGGGATCCTGATACCTGTTTTGTGTGATTAAAGCAATTATCATGGAATGTTTTACTCAGAATGCAGATACATCTCATTTAACAGACATTCACATTCAGAATTCTGTAATGGTTTATTCCAAGGGGCAGTAATTAGAGAACCAGTGATCTAACACAGTAATTGCATCTTTGCAAAAGAAATCAAAATGAAGAATTTACCGGTATGCCTTTTCAATGAACAGACTTTTCTTCTTTTTTTTTTGAGACGGGAGTTTCGCTCTTGTTGCCCAGGCTAGAGTGCAATGGCACGATCTGGGCTCACTGCAACCTCCGCCTCCCGGGTTCAAGGGATTCTCCTGCCTCAGTCACCCGAGTAGCTGGCATGCACCACCACGCCTGGCTAATTTTGTATTTTTAGTAGAGACAGGGTTTCTCCATGTTGGTCAGGATGGTCTTGAACTCCCGACCTCAGGTGATCTGCCCACCTCGGCCTCCCAAAGTGCTGGGATTACAGGCGTGAGTCACCACGCCCAGCGACTTTTCTTAAAATTTCTACGTAATAAGCCATTTGGACAAATCACTGGATTGGGTAAAGAATGGCTATCACTCAATTAGATATCAGGAATCATGACAGTGCAAATAGCCAACTATATTTCATACTTGTATTTTAACAAATCCAAAGAAATAAAATATTTTAAAATTGTTAACTATTTGAGGCTCTTTTTTTAAGTCCATATTTTTAAGTGTTACTTAATCCTCAATTTCTGAAAAGATATTACGGGCATCTAGTTAAAAAGTGCATGTCCAAGTTACCACCTCAGAGAACTGGGTTCCCAAACTTGCTTTGGAAGCTGACTGATTGGACACATCTTCCCCTAAGAAACATTAAAAATGTGGTTATGCTTACCAGATAGTTGGCAAAAGCCTATTCATTATATAATACCAGTGAATTGTAACATTATTTACATTTTCCCCCAATGGAAATACACATCTGGAGTTGCATCCTGATTCAATTTCTCACTAATTACTTAGCTAAAGTAGTCTTTATTAATACATTTATATTAGCTGGGTGTGGTGGCATGCGCCTGTAATCCCAGCTACTCATGAGGCTGAGGCAGGAGAATCGCTTCAACCTGGGAGGCAGAGGTTGCAGTGAGCCGAGATCGCACCATTGCACTCCAGCCTGGGCGACAGAGCAAGACTCCGTCTCCAAAAAAAGAAAAATTTATACCATCAAACAAGGATCATTTATATACTCCTACTCTGGTTTCATACAATTGAATCAGCATTATTAATATTATAATAGCCCTTCAGATTTCTATTTTTCTAGATGAGACTTTACACCATTTACTTTTTGGTAATGTTGTTTTATTTTAAGTATTCAAGGGACAAAATCATTCTAGCATGAAGTCAGACAACGTAGAAGGCAACTTTAAAACCAGAATTTTAAATTTACTCCAACAGTCCTATTAATTATTAATCTTAGATCTGCCTAAAAGATCACTTATAAGTTATTCTGTGACCAGCAATAGTAAAGTAACCATTAAGTGTCTAGATAGAGAGTACAATTTATGTGGCCAAGCTAATCTAAGTAAAATTACCACACCGCCACCACCAGTATCAATCATGTTAACATACTTCACTGACTGTGCCACTGATTTCAAAGCACTATTTTATGTACTACTAAGATAATGTCAATTTAACGAGATGTCAATAATTACAAATGTTTCCCCTAAGATCCCTTCAGATGACTGTATACTCTCTTTCAAATAATTAACCTGTAAGTTCCCCTAAACACTTTTCCTGCCTCCCTCCCACTCCATTTGCCCACTATCAAGAACAGAGCCCTAAGGCCCTGATTAGTGGCCACTACAGAAAATATAACTGTAGTATCTATTACATTTCAATGATGTTACTGTTTTAAGTAGTGGAAACTGCAAAGTAATTTCTGAAATTACACTACCAGACAGAGAAGCTAAACAATTTCAACCCTGCCCTCCACCTCTCACCTCTAGCAATCAAAGAGGAATTCTGGTGTAGGAAAGCTGGGAAAAGTATTCATTATTTAACTGGGAATGGCAACTCAAGTTTTATTCCTAGCTGGTTGACCTTGACCAAGTCAACTAACCTGAAAATCTGTTTCTTGCTGACAACTGTTAAGGTCTTTTCTAGCTCCAAAATTTCATCATAGGGGGCTAGGATCAGTCCAATATAAAAGGTTATGTCTAGGCCGGGTGTGGTGGCTCATACCTGTAATTTCAGGGGTTGGAAGCTGCAATGAGCTATGACTGGGCCACTGCACTCCAGCCCGGGTGACAGAGTGAGATGCTGGCTCTATTTTGGGGAGCAGGGAGGAGGTGGAGGAGAGGTTATTTCCAAGTAGCTCAAACCAATATTCAGCTCCAGTGGTCACAAGGGAGACTCTGACTAGAGCCTGTAGCGCCTCTCTTTGAGTAGGCTGTTTGGACATGGAAGCCCTGTCCCAAAACCCACAGAACTACTTATTTTCACCATGGCTTACTTCTTTCCTATGTACATATCCACTCTGTCTTGTTTGCAAAAAATATATGCCAAAACACAAGAAATTAGCATCTGTGCATATGCTTTTTAAAAGGTACCTAATAATTCTTAACAATCAACGTATTTTAACAAAGATTGGTCCCTCTGTTCAGGTACTTTTGCAACTCTTTGGCTATATGAAAAAAATAGAAAAAAATCATCATTTGATGTGTTTTTGCAAAGTAACAGGTGGAAACACTTGTTTTTTTCCCTAGAGAGCTTTGTGGCTCCAGACAAAGAGTAAATATTCAGAAGTACAAACTTCACAGGAAAAGACAAAATAGGTCAGGGCCATGGGCATCAGATTTGGACATGGTAACTAAAAATGGACTGAAATTTTCCCAATGCTGAAAAGCAGTATGGTACATGAGGTCATAAAAATAGTGATCCTGAAGCCCCTCTCTCAAACTGAGGACTGAACCTGGAACAGTTACAGTCTTCTCTACTTTCACTAGCTGCTTGTATAAGGGGCCAACAAAAATGTCCATGTCTTATTTAATCAATGTATCACTACAATAAAAATGTCACAATTCAGAAAACATTACTTTTTAAAGACTACCATAAACCGCTGGTCACCCTTTCACTGTCAGCTTATCTATGCCTCATTGTCACAGATACAAAAAAGGAAAGCAAAATTTGCCTTCCTAGGTATCACCACATTGCATCGTTGGGGAGTGGAGAGAGAAGGCAGCAGGGTGAATAATTAGCAATGCCGATCTCATCAAGCTCACTAAAATGTATAATGAAAATTTTGTCCATCCCCATTTCTTTGTTTCTAATCTGAAGTTTTTTCTCTCTTTTTTTTAAGAGTCAGGATCTCGCTACGGTGCTGAAGCCAGCCTTGAACTTCTGGGCTCAAGTGATCTTCCTGCCTCAGCCTTCTGAGTAGCTGGGACTACAGGCTCATGCCACCACACCTGGCTCTAACATGAAATTTTCAATATGATCATAACAACCCCAGTATGTGTTAACCTACAGATTGCTCCTTAAAATTCAATTGCTATAGCAGCTTTTAAGATCCTCCCCATCCCTTACTACTCACCTTTTAGGCTGTATCATTCCAGCCCTAAGCTCCAGAGAGCCTGGTTCAAATGGACACTAGTTTTTTCCATGCGTATTTAATGCTCACAGAACAAACCCCAATAGACCACAACCTTCACTCAGACTAACACAGCATTCTACTTGCCTGGCAGGATCACAGATCATAAATTCCTCAGAAATCAATCTGCAGAATAAAGCAAGGACAACACTCAGAAGAACCCTGCCTAGAGCCTAAATTAAAAAAACAAATCAGCTTTTAAGAGGACACCATGTCCTTTGCTTGGGAGCGCAACGCGGCCAAGAAAGAACTAAAAGAGAATATGAAGTCCTCTTACTTAAGATATCAAACCAAAAATCTTCAGGAGAAAAAAAAGTTAACTGGCCTCATAGTAATAAAATGATCCCTTATCATGCCAACGCAAACTTCGATATGTTACCCCAACTCAAACAGCCCACGGCTGGTAAAAGATTTATCCACCTGCACAATGCCAGAGGGCATTGCTAAAAACAAAATGCTTTTACACATAAAAAAGCCCCAAGATTTTAAAGCAGGAAAGAGGTAGGCCTATAAGCAAACTTACAGAGAGTATCAGACACAAATATTATCTAGCTATTTTATACTTTGAGAGTAAGCAGGTGCAGTAACTGACTATGCTTTGTAGTCAAAGAAAGAGAGAACATGTTTCATCTGTGTTTGATTTTTACCTTTACCTGAAGTTCTCCCTGGAGACACGGAAACACGACTTTTTCTTGTACGGTTTGACTGCTGAGGTGTTGGGGAATGCCGAGTTTTGGGTGGTGGAGTTGCAGGAGGTGATGGCCTGTGCCTTCGCCTTGGAGGACTTGCTGAAGGAGATAACCTACGAGTTTTCCGAGGGGGGCTGGATGTCCTCTTGGGAGGCTTCTTTGGTGGTGACCGTGAACGAGATGAAGAGGATGATGAGCTACTCCCAGACAAGGATGCTGAAGAACGTCTTCTTCTGTGGAATGAAGTATTCATATTCACTAATTGCACACTTTTAAAGAACGGCCTTACAGGTATGAACAGTTTACACAAAAATACAGCTATTTTAATCCAACTTTTGAGTTTATGTAGCTAAGCACATAAATGAGTCCAAAAGAATGGGGAAAAAAACCATAACCTAGGCCAGGAAACAGCTAGTTCTGAGACTAAATATAAACAACTTAATCTGATAAATGCTTCTGTCTGTGTTCTCTCTCCAGTTATAAAACTTGTCAGGTTGAATGCTATAATAAAATAACTAGTCCTTCTGCCTTAGGAATGGTATTGGTGTTTTGGAGTTTGCATACAAAATTTGGGGGCAAGGTATTTTTCATTTAATAACACAATGTTGAGAAACCTTTAGGTTGCATTTTTTAAAAAGGTGTGCAAAACTAAGAATTCATTTAGCTACATAAACTTAGAAGCAGGGGCCTCTCGAATTCTGCGGCAAAATTTGTGTTAAGTTCTGTTGCAATTATGTGTACCTGCAGAATTCACCTTTGGCGGAAGAATTCCTGAGAACCTGAAAAAAAGAAACCCTACCTTAAGTGTGAGACAAAAACTGGCTGAAAGGGAATCTTAAACAATCTGTAAAATATTGACTGCTAAATGGCTGAGTAAGCACAATTTAAACATGCTGTTTGCAAAACTCCGGTATAAGAAATAGCTGTTTCCACTAATCTCGTACTAGGAAGCACCAGCATTACTATTCTCCTAAAGGGGAATTAGAAAAGTGTGATGCCTGAAAACTGACTGACCATTTACCTCACTAATCTCCTCTATGAGCAGTAACACATCAATTCTTTGTAATAGTGGTAATAGTTCAATATATCTTGACAACCCCTCCCCAAAGAGAATTTTCAAACGTATGGGACTCTGAAAAACCTGACTGCAGAAACAAAGTAACTTTACAAAGCTTACTTGATTTTTCCCCTCTTTATTTCCAAATTGATTTGGTTCCCTGAAAAGAACTTTAAAAGATTCAAACAAAAACTTCTGTCCAAGATAAAACTGGAAGCTTAATCATTGGCATTTCTTCCAAAGCCAGGTGAAATGTATTGCAAGAAGGCACAAAAACTCTGCTACCAGTGCACTAGGACTCTACTTTGGGTAGATTTAGCCACTAACTTTTTGTTTAAAGTGATATGTCCAAGATTGAAATATTTTATCATATGCTCATTTTAGAATGATTTAAGAAAAAGAACACTGGTACAGTCGGGGTTTTCAAAAATAGACACTAAACTAGTAATAACAATTATATCTATGGAATACAGATATATTCCCCCGGGATTATGGAAAACTTCCAAGTTATACTATTTCTGTCTGAATTACTTATAAGCCTCATTACTTCTATAATGAGAATTTTCTGAGAATTTTACAAAAAATTCATAGAAAGTATTTTTCTCAAAGTATAATAGCAAATGATTTACTTTAATACTGGCAAAAGGAGCTTACTGGTCCTATCATCAGCTACTTTTCAGAAGCCAGTTAAAAGCCAAAGAGAAGATGGCCAATTCCCTTACTTAGTAGGATTTCTTGGTGAACTCTAGAAGGGTAAAAGTTAACAGAAAAGTATCAATAAGATGATTAATTTCTCGTTTACTTTCCAACACCAGACTAGACATTTTTCATAACAAGGACAATTGCATTACACTTCAAATGAAACAGATTCTTTAGAAGACATTGTCTAATATCACCTATGAGTTCTTTCTTCCAGGGACACTAATTTACAGATTATCCTAAAAGAAAGATTATCCAGAAGTGTCAAACACTTGACACTTCCAAATTTTAAAAATCTTACCGTCTTACAGGTGATCTACTCCTTCTATGCCTTGGTGGAGGAGGCATTCTTCTTGGTGGAGTTCTTCTTCGAGGAGATGGCCGCCTTCTTGGGCTTGGCCGCCTTCTAGGTGAATACGATCTGCCATAACAAACAGAATTAGGTCCTGAATAAACCAGGAGTGAGGAATTTCTTGCCTTAGTTTTCTAAGGCTACATCTTTTTTCTAATGGCTACATCTAAAAAATAAATTTCAAGGATCACAATTTTCCATTTATGCAGACACTTTTATGGTACACAGAAAAGTGTCCTCAAATTCTCTGTGTACATTCAAAAACTATTTGTACTAAACATCTTCTACTGCTTTGAAATTATTTATCTAATTGTACCCAGTACAGTAGCATATAAAACCTAAGATATTTGTTGATCTTAAAGCCACAACTCACCTTGATCGGGATCTATGGCGCCGTCTAGGTCGAGTGTGAGAAGGAGAGCGGGACCGCGTCCGGGATCTTGATTTGGAGCGTGACCGAGATCGTGGTCGGGCCTTCTCCTTCTCCTTTTCTTTTTTAGAATTTTTTTCTGGAGAAGGTTCTTTAGGCTCTGGTATAGGTTCAGGTTTGGGAACTTTCAGAATGTCACTGTGGAAACAAAAGCTTTTTTTTTTTCTTTTGCCTTCTTGTACTCAAGACTTCTAAATCATTATACAATGATGTAATAAATTATTTCTAAACCTTTTCAAAATTTACAGACTTGTCTCTAGCTCCAAAAGATACATACACACCTATCAGTGAAACCGAGCAACTAATAATTCTAACCGCGTACACTTTCTTTTCTTCTGAGACACGGTCTCACTCTTATCACTCAGGCTGGAGTACACTGGCATGATCTTGGCTCACTGCAGCTTCAACCTCTCAGGCTCAAGTGATCCTCCCACCTCAGCCTCCTGAGTAGCTGGGACTATACGCATCTGGGACTATAGGCATGTGCCACCATGCCCGGCTAATTTGTGTGTGTGTGTATATATGTATTTTTAGTACAGAGTTTCACCATGTTGCCCTAGGCTGGTCTCTAACTCCTGAGCTCAAGCGATCCACCCACCTCAGCCTCCCCAAGTGCTGAGATAACAGGCATGTGCCCCTGCATCTGGCAACCACATACATTTCTTAAAAGTGCGAAGTTGTCCACAATACATTGAGGAAAAAAAGCAAGTTACAATACACAAAATACCTGAAACAATTTAACCAAAAGATAGTAATGGTCACCCTTTGGGGCATTTTCTTTAAATATGTTTTCCTAAACAATTTCTTTTCAACAAACTAATTTTATAATTTAAAAAATCTAAAAGGAGAATAACTAGTTTAACTCAGATGTCATTATTTGCAGTCATTATTAATCTAAAATTGTGATTATTTATAAATGAATTTTTATGTACTTGCCTAGTAGAAGTAGCCTCTTGTACTGAAGGTTCTTTTACTTTCACTGAAGGTTCTGGGAGCTCTGGAGTTTTTTCCTTCTTTTCTGGAGCAGGGGAAGGACTCCGGCTCTTGGTTCTGTGACGGGGAGATCGAGAATGACTGCGCTTTCTCTCTCTCCTGACAGGGGAAGATCGTCTTCTAGGGGAAGGAGATCTGGATTTGCGTCTAGGATGAAAGCAATTTTTTTCAGATTTTTAAATAACATGGATTGGAAGAGAGGAGTCAAAGGGAGAAGTGAGGATTAATCTTTAGTTACACTACTGTTGTTTATATCTGAGATGTTTCCCTATGGAAATAAGACATCCTAATCTCACCTACTTGATAGGGAAGAGAAAGACAAGCAAATGAAAGATAACACTCTCGAGTATATCAGTTATAAGGGAGGAAAGCACTGACTTGGGACTCTAGACTTAGGTTCTTTATCATTCCCAGAGCTCAAAAGACCAACTTTTCAGAGGCAAAGAGGATGCTTTAAAACCAATGATAATCTCTGACAACAAATCAAACTCCCAAACATGTAACATTTAGATGCGGACAGATTACAGTGGAGTTCATCAGGAAGAGCCTCAGTATGCCAGAAAAATGACTAGTACCATTAAAGCAACATGTTCTTCAGAAAAGAGAAATATATCAAACATGAAGAAGATAGCTTTTTTGGAAGAGAAGCCCTCTTTTTGTTTAATAATAGCCTGCCTAACTCAAAGGTTTTTTTTCTTATTCACACAGAAGGAAAATGGCAGGCATACTTCATCAATAGTCAAGTAGCTACCACCATGACAATCTGTGCTTAGCTCTGTAAGTATTACTTCCACAAGGAGATTTTAATATCAAATATATAAATGAAAGGGACAAAGAAATTACCAATTCTCTTACTAATTCCAGCAGACATTTATGAAAGAAATAAGCAGAACTCTAAAAATAAAAAGCCTAATGGAGTTCTCACCTTTTACCACAAATACAGAAGCTGAGTCGTGGATTTAAAAATGTGAACCTAACAATAGTCTCATTGGAAGGAAGAAGAAAACAAATAAATGATCTGAAGTTTGGGTTCAGTACAACCATCTAAGAAAAGCAGAACAGGGAATTAGGTAAGTATTACATGAATGGCTAATGAGTACAGGTTTCGAGTACAGATTTCTTTTTAGAAGAAAGGAAATGGAAAGAAAAAATGAGTCAGAGTACATTTTAAAAAACCCAAATTAACTGTTATGAACTAAAGCAATATGGAAGAAAAGTTTAAAGTTTTGATTTAGGAATTTAGAGTTGGACAACTCATCAAGATGTGCGAGACACTGATGGTTAAATTATCTGTCTCAAACAAAAGATGACAGGTTTCTTCAGTCCAGAGGCAAGCCATAGCTCACCATGAAAACTGCATGATGGAAGAAATTCCTTGAATAGCGTTGTTAGATTCCTTTTTAACTAAGGAAGTTTCTACACACAGAATTTCTCAAGACCTAAAGTACCTGTAAAACATCAGTTATGCATCTATTGCATGATACCTTCTTGGGCTACGAGACCTCTCCCTTTTTTCTCTGCTGCTTTCTTTTTCTTCCTTATCCCTTTTATCTTTGTCTTCATCTTGCTTTTTCATAGATGCCAATTTTTCTTGTTCAATCTGCAAAGACCAGGTTTTCAGAGTACACATAATTGAACATTTGAGAACAACAAACTGAAGACTACTTTCCACATGTGTTAAACACCAATGCTATTAACTATCATTTCACCAGCCTCTTCTTTTGAACCAGACTGTTCTTTCTTCACCCACACTACAGACACACATTAAGATTGGTATTATCACCACTCATTTACAAATAAAAATTCACTGAAAGTTAA